>NC_090940.1:233249952-233872357 GCF_040938575.1 Ambystoma mexicanum | reverse complement strand
CTGTTCTTTATAAAGTTAAAGCACAATTCTCCACTTTACCACCGGATAACAGTTCCAGCTAAAGTGAAATCTATTTACCTCAAAAAGGTAAGGACTGTAATCATCCGGCTAGTTATCGTCCAATCTGCCTTATCAACACAGATAATAAGATTCTTGCCAAGGTTCTTGCTAGGCCCCTGGTGCTGTTCCTGCCTGCTTTGATTGATGGGGAGCAATCTGGATTCATGAAAGATCGGCGTACGTCCAGTAATATCAGGAAATTGTTACTTACCATGGAAATGGCAGATAGATTGGGCTGTGATGCCGCTGTGCTTTCCCTTGATGCGGAGAAAGCTTTCGACAGAGTCAGTTGGGATTACTTATACTCGGTACTGAGGAGGATGGATCTGGGTGAGGATTTCATTTCTTGGGTTGCACTTTTATATGCCAGTCCAACGGCTGATGTTAAGACTAATGGGGTGGCATCAGACCCTTTTTGTTTGAAGCGGGGCACGCGTCAAGGTTGTCCTTTTTCTCCTCTGTTATTCATTCTAGCGATTGAGCCTCTTGCAGTTTGCATCAAAAATGAACCGAATTTACAAGGTGTTGATTGTTGGGGTGTCGTGCAAAAGGCTTGGCTTTATGCCGATTACCTCTTGTTGGTGCTGCAGAATGTGGAAGTGTCCCTGCCATGTCTGATGAGGATTTTGTCTGATTTTCATGATTGTTCGGGATACAAAATTAACCGCTTGAAGTCGGAAGTGTTACCTCTTTCCAACAGGTGTGATAAGACTCTGGTTACGGGGCTGGGGTTTACTTGGTGTGATGTGCGCTTGGGCTATTTGGGGGTATGGCTGACGTATCCTGTATCCCGTATGCTTGATGAAAACAAACATGAGTGTGGTTATTCGGGATTGTAAACTGGACTTGGAAAGGTGGTTGTTGCTTAATCTTTCCCTGTGGGGTAAAGTCAATGCCCTGAAAATGAATTTGACACCTAGGATTAACTTTGTATCTCATATGATTCCTTTGAAAATTAAGAGTGTTTATTGGAGAGGTCTGGACCGCCTTGTTCAGGACTTTTTATGGGACAGAAAACCACCTCGACTTAGTCTATGGAAGTTACAGCTTCCAGTCCATTTAGGTGGATTAGGGGTTCCGAATTTTCGGGCCTACCATTTGTCCTTTTTTGCTAATTCTTTTGTTCCGTTTTGGAATGGTGAATTGGACAGCTGGGTGGTAGCAGAGTCGAATGCCTATGGGCCACTGGGGCCAAAAGCATTGTTGACCACTAATACAATGATTCCTGGAGGTAGTTTGTTAGCACCGTCATTTTTGCGCAACTCATGGATTGAAGTCTTGTCATTGCTAGGTCGTGACGCATTTAAGGGCAGGAGTGCCTCTATTTGGCTGAATCCTAGGATTAAGGATGATTCCAAGACTGTTTTTTGGCCTGAATGGTTCTTAATGGACATTAAACAGGTCTCAGATTTGGGGAATAGTGATCGGTGGTTGACTGCTGCTGAGCTTAGAGAGAGATGGAGTTTTGAGGGCTTGTCGGACGCTGCTTATAGACACCTGAAGAGGTCTGTGGGTGAAGTGGACTGGTCTGACTCTTTAGATATGAAAGTTTTTCTGATGGATTCTAACGGACAGGAGGGTGGTTTAGCCAGTAGGTTGTACAAGTTATTCGTGTCACATTTTCAGGGTAATGACAATTTAAGGGGAGTGTGGAGCGAGAGAATTCGGTCTGAAATTGATCTTGAGGCCTGGCAGAATAAGTGTGGTAATGTCTCCTTGTGTTCGCTTAATCTGAGTGAAAGGTCTCGACAAATTAAGATTCTGAATCGCTTATATATTGCCGTCCTGAAACATTGCATAAAAGAGGCATGACTGACAATGCTGATTGTTGGGGTTGCGTTCAGGAAGTTGGGTCATTGGAACACATGCTATGGAGCTGTGTGCGGGTCAGGAATTTTTGGATTGAAGTTTGTGATATGTGTGATAAGATTTTGGGTGAAGGGTCTGTCCTGGATTTTGGGACAATGATCCAAGGTGATGATTCGGGGTTGGCTGATGTCAGCTCCGCCCTTAAAAAGTGTTTTTTAGAGTTACCATTGTTGCAAAACGGTTGATTCTTCGAGGATGGAAAGGTCGGATCCCTCCTTCATTTGAAGAATGGGTCCAGGAAATGCACTGTCTGTCAAGAACAGAAAAATTGATTTACAAATTGAAATGTAAGTTGTCGTTATATGAGAAGATCTGGAATGTGTTTAATGATTTCTTTTAATTTTGGTGTTGTTACTTTCCTTCTGTACTATAATACTGTTTCTGTATATACTCGTAAATAAATGATTTTAAAAAAAAGAAATCTTTTTCAACTCAATTGGCGGTCAATCAGCATGACTGCAACACTTGAAAAATGTGTTGCATGTTGCTCCCTTCCTTCCTACTCTATCCCCCACCGGAGTCACAGTTCCACTACTTTTTTTGTTCACCTCTATTACTGATACTGGTGGCAAGGCTTCCCAAACCACCTGGGAGCATCCACAACAGAGAAGCTTATTCTGCATCGAACAACTGGCTTTGCAGGACATCGTCTGCACCAATAGACACTGCAAACTCCTGAGTCCAGAGTGGTGAGAGAAAACACCTGCTCTATGTTAGCTCTGCAGGGCCTATAATATTGTAGAGAAATAGTAACTTTAGGAACGAACTCCGACAGAAAACAGATCTGCTAACCCTGCGGTCCCTCGATTCAGGCTATCAGTGCTGCCTCCCTTTCCAAATCAAACCCCAATGTTCTACCTGGTTCTTCCCCACAGGCAGAGGCCACCTGCCATCCAATGCTGAGGGCAAACACTTACAGATTGCGATATTGACATAGTCTCCCCTCAAAAGTCATTTTATCCAAATACTTTAGCATGAATTCAGTAGTTATGGAAATACCTATTTTACAGCAAGCACTAAATATGATATAATAGGTTATTTATAACGCGCTTAATACCCAGAGGTTTCTAAGCGCAGACCCGGGGATCGAACCTGTGGTGCTCCGTGTCGTCTTGCTTCCTAGGTGAGCTTGTTGCCCCTGAGCTATCCTCCCGAGACAGGTCCACCTTTAGAGTATGGTGAGTATGACGACCACGCTCCACGACAATTCAATCTCCTGTTTGCCACACAGTTGCTAACTGCATCTGGCGTCGCGTGCAGAAAACATTCAATAATACATCTCAAGATGCCATTTTAGTACAACAATGTACCACTAACTGTTAGCATTTCGTGAACCTGCACCTACCAATACTTTTCTTAATAACATTCATGGTCTACAATTTCAACAGAATGCATGGCTCACCACAGGGTCTGGCAAGAGGCAATAGTGCCATTCTTACCCAATAATTAACAGCCTCAAAAATATTTTATTTCCCCCTAAAGAAGGAATCGACCCAACCCAGGTAATGGGGCATCCATCATGCCTACCAAGGGAGAAAGGGAGCTTGACCGTGCAAAATTGCACAACCTCTGGCATTTACCCTAATATCAATTCGAAGCTTGTTAGTGTCAGGACACTGACAATGTAACCAAGGAATCTGACATGTAGCAACGCAACTTGCAACCTTGTACTGATTCACAACTGCGCCGTTTCCTCCTCCAACAGAGGAGCAGTGCCAGGAAAATCCAGGCCCACTGGAACGTACCCTGCCATCCATTAGCCTCATTTAATGTTGCTGGCAGCGGTCCAAGCATAGCGCGAAAACAAAGCAGTCAGCATTCTTTCTCATCACCCTAGGATGTGTGGAACTTCCCCCTGGGTGGAAGGCACAGAGCCCACGGCATGGCGAAGGTTCTTTCTACTAGCAAGCAATTCGCTGAGTGTGTATGGCAGAAACAAGCAGACAAAAGGTGCTTAAAGGAATAGTTTGTTCAGAAATATTATTGGCCAAAAGGATGGCCAATAATAAAACAAATATCTAAAATATATATATTTTTTAAGTCCCTATGGAAAGTTTCGAGCAAATGAAGCTCAAACTTTAAAATTGCAAGCTCTAGGGGGCATCCATTTTATGAAATGGATGCCGCCTGTGCTTGCGTTTCAGGCACTAATGAAGCAAAAGCCAGCCAGCTGTAATAAACAAAAGCTACCACTGGGTGGCTTTTGCTTCATTGGTGCCGGACGTGGAGGATGGGGACCAGAGACTACAGGCAGGAAAGCTGCAGCTGCATCTCGGTAAGTGTTATTTTGGAGGAGCCTGGAAAACTTAGAAATAAAACCACAGCTTTTAAAATGTTGTATTTATGTTTGCGGTAGCTTCAGCTTGGAGCCCTATGGGGTCCAAGCTGAAGCTACCGCAAACATAAATACAATGTTGTTGTGTTTCAAAAACACTGCAGTTTTTCTTTCTAAGTTTCACAAGCTCCTCAAGCTTCTGCCTGCCGTGGCTATCACTTTGGGTCTCCGGTGCTCTGCCGCGGTGTTTCTGCCTACTGCAGCTTTCACTTTGGAGCTCTCAGGCTCCCCCTGGGGAGCTCGAGAGCTCCTTTTATGAAAGCCGCTGCAGGCAGAAACACAACGCGGGTGTTTAGAAATGCTGTAGTGTTTCTGCTTACAGCAGCTTTCACTTTGGAGCTCTCGGGCTCCCCGTGGGGAGCGAGAGAGCTCCAAAGTGAAAGCTGCTGTAGGCAGAAACACAACGTGGGTGTTTAGAAATGCTGCAGTGCTTCTCACTGCGGCAGCTTTCGCGTGGAGTCTCCTGGACTGCCCTAACCCTGAGGGAGTGCAGGAGACTCCAAGCAAAAGCTGCCGCAGTGAGAAATACAACGTTTTTGGATTTGTAAATGCTGCAGTATTTACAAATCCAAAAACGTTGTTATTCTGAATGCGGAAGCTTTCGCTGGGAGTCTCCTGGACTCCTTCAGGGTTGGGGGAGTCCAGGAGACTCCATGCGAAAGCTGCCGCTGTCAGAATAACAACATTGTTGTATTTGTGATTGCCGTGGTTTTCCAACCACAGCAATCACAAATAGAACAACGTTATATTTTTAATTGGTGCGCCTCAGCTTTTTGCCTTCATTTTACATTTTCTGTGCTTCCCTGGGCTTGGGGAGCACAGAAAACGTAAAATGAAAGTGAAGGCAGCCCCCTCAGCTCTGCTCAGGCTGCAGTAAGCAAAAGCTCCCAGTAAGGGGCTTTTGCTGCTTGTTTAATGCCGCAAATGCAGAGCCGAGGAGGCTGCCTGCAATCACAAAGTGGATGCCCCCTAGTGATTGTAATTTTAAAGTTTGAGCTTCATTTGCTCGAAACTTTCCATAGGGACTTTAAAAAAATATATATTTTAGATATTTGTTTTATTATTGGCCATCTTTTTGGCTAATAATATTTTCTGCCCAAACCATTCCTTTAACAGGGTGAACTGGGATGGGTTTTATGAATGCTTCAGAAAGCAATCCCCAGAGTCACGGAGAGGGGACAGAATAGCCCACATTACAGCCAGTGGGATTCATTGTATTTTTTGTATTTAATTCAATGTTTTTATTTTCTTTTTTTTTAATAGTGCTCATGCCGCATAATGGTTACATCAAAATTATTCCATTGGAAGTGGGATGGATGGGACCAAAAGGGATGATCAACAGTCAGCAAATGTAATTGGTTCTGCTGACATGCACCCAGAGACTGGGACTACATGCTGAGGCACACCAGGATGACTCCCCCACCTACACACCCCAAGGAGGAAATTAATATTGTGATCCTTCAAAGAACCTCAAGTCAGGCGCTGACCTGGGTACCCGGCATCACAGCCTTTCTCTGCCAACCCCCATAGTGTACCATTTCCCTCTGTTCTACAGTGCTCCCTTGCCTCCAAGATAGTCTCATCCTATCGAAAACTCCATACATACACAGACAGGAGCTCATTTTTTTGAAAACATGTTTATATAGCCTAGAGGGGACCGATTACATTTCTGCTTATGTGCAAACTGGTTCCCTCTGGACAATTTACACAATTTGTACTGCGGAGTAACAAGCCAGCAGATTCCATAGCAATCCATTGGTTTTAGGGCAACACTGAAAAGCCATGCTGGTGTAAAACCAAGTGGTTTTTGGTGGTGGAAGGGAAAGGGCGGGTGGTGAGTATGTCCCTTTCCACCCCCCACCAATACCCTGAACATGAACCAAGGTGAATCAAGGTATTAAGAGAGGTGTAACACTTTTACGCCTGGCTTTTGCACCATTGTTTAAGTTCAAGGAACTGGGAAAATGAGCCCTTTAGAGACGCGCACACTCATTGGTGTGGAAAAGTAGGTGTTCACACCTTTTAGAATGTCAGCAACTCATCTTTAAGTCTTAGGTTCAGTGCGACGGCATTCCGAAGGGGCGATCATAAGAATGGAAGGGTGTACCCCCACAAGTACTGTATCTTGCCAGAGAGAGTGAAGGCCTGCCTTGGAAGGCTTACATGAGGTATCTGTTTGACCCGGTAGGGAAGAGTTGTTTGAATTAGGCAGTTGACCGCCCATGGTTTTTTTTTGAGTGAAAGGCTAAAGGTTTTGATTTCAGTCAATCACTTGACAGTGAAAGAGTGAGTTGGGATCTGTTTAAAATTTGGGATGAGGCAGCACACATTAATTGTACTGAGTCAATGCTTGTAAGTTCACTGCCACAGACTCCCACATGAAATAAAATACCAGCAATATGTCTCACTCCACCATGCACTCAACACATCAGGAAGCTACCATCAGCCTTCAGCTTTTGCTTTTCGTTGCACACTCTGGTTCATGCCCTTTCCTTTCCATGATTGTAACAATGCCATTACAGTGCCATAAACGGTGCATATATCAATAATAGTCACTTCCATGCTGCGTCATCGCACGCCAGGAAATCACTGAAGAGATTGAGGACAAGAGATCAGAAGAACTCACCATGACCGGCTCACATGAACTGTATAGCATTATCAATTTATTGACCTGCTCTGGACCTGACTGAAGTGGGAGGGGGGGCAAATATCCCAGGACGGTCATGACACCTTCTTGGTAGTGTGTAGTGCCAATATAGTGATAGAAAATGCTAGGTGGGCGGATAGGGCTGCTAACAACCCTGTCAGTCCAAGCCCTGCAGGCCTCAGTGCAGTCCTGCCCCGCTAGCGCTCAGGGATGTTACCTGTGCAGCCATCCAACATAGCAGTATTCATCTCTATTAGTGCATAGGGAACAGTTTGGGGTACTAATATATATTTTTAAATGGACAATGTGGGCCTGATTCATGGAATTTTTTGCACGGTCAAAGTGACTTTGCACTTCTGAAAAGTGACTTTGCACTGCCGACACAAACTATGATTCATGGAAAGTGTTTTTTGCAGTTCAAAGTCCGTTCAGTCATTTAGTACTGCAAAAATCACTATGCACTGAATTTGCACAGACTTTGCAAGGCAAAAATACACTTTGCACAGTTCCAAGAATTAGGGTTTGTGCCAGCAGTGCAAAGTCACTTTTCCGCAATGCAAATTCACTTTGAAGCGTGCAAAAAGTTCCATGAATCGGGCCGTGAGTCTATACATTTTGTGTTTGCCCAATTTCCCCTAGAAACACTTCAAATTAAGATGCCCCCCCACAGGATACAGTCAAGGGAGTTCCCTCTTTTCTATTTCTGTTGTGGCCATGAAGATGGAGAGTGTGCTGTAAGCCGTGGAGGAAATGTAATGCTGGTGGTTGCCGGGGAGCAGGGAAGCAGGACTCCAGTGGGTGTATGGTGGGAGGGGCTGCAAAACAATTGTGGGAGGTTGTGGGGAGTGGGCAACTCGGGGAAGGGCCTTGGGCACTGGCTGAAGCGGGGAGAGATGTGATGGACACCTGGAGACGCACACAGGTGGCTGACAGAACATGGGCAGTCACTAATGGATTCTGTCATGGCCATGGGCGTAATTATAGAGAGGGACAGGGGGTTTTGTCTCCCCCAACTTCTGTGGCATGCCTTTTTGTACCCCCCATCTTTTGGACCGAGGGCAGGGGGGCCACAATCATCAATTATGTAATTAGACATTGCGAGCCCGACTGGGGTGCCCAGCAAGGCTTGCGTTGTCTCATTACATAATGCTGAGATGCATGGTAGCCGCGCTGCAACACATTCAGGGCAGGGATGCCGTGTGTGGCTCAGTACCTCACCCTGGTTGGCCTGACTGAAAGTCAGCAGCCAGGGTGCTGGACTGAGTGCTGCAGGGTCTGGCGCCTGTGCTGCCATGCTAGCAGCAGCACTTCCAGAGGCCGCGGCGCAGAGAATCACTTTCCGGCTTTGTGTTCATGCGACACACACACAGGAACTAGAAAGCTCATTCAGCTTGCTGGTTTCTGTCTGGAGGTGCGTGAGTGCGAAGAAGTTAGGTCAGTGTAACACGAGACATGGCCCGGGCAGCATTTGAAAGAAGAGCAGAGGTAATTTTAAAAAAATATATTTTTTTATTGTGTTTGTGTATGTTTGTTGGGGGTCTGGGCTCCGGGCTGACCCACAGTACACATTAAGGCCCCAGGTATGAAGACACACTAACAATAACAAATGGTGCATTCTCTGTGGCAAGCCACAGCTCTACAATGCCTCTAAAATTAGTCTTGCCACTTTTCAGATGCTACTAAAGCATGACCATCCTAATTTCAAAATGAAGTTGGTGGAAGGTGCGCACTCCCCAAGTAGAATGGAAAGAGTCAAGCTGAGAAAACCTGTGACCCAAAACTGTCTGTGAAATGAATTTGAGTGCGATACACTTTCCAAACATGGTGGACTTTTGTTAAGCAGTTTTTGCTCTAGTTGCACAGAAGGAACCGTATGGAATTTTGTGTTAAAAGAACACTTTTAAGAGCCCTGTATAACCTTTCCCCCTGCAGCCAAAACAAATCTTCACCAAACTGGCAAAACATATTTTGAGTTTTGCAGACACTTTTTCAGGACGGTTTGGTGCAAATTAGTAAATGGGTGTCAGGGTTCAAGTTATAGAGCACCAAAAACCGCTTCACTTACCAAACTAAGCAGGGGAGTATCCAGCATTGAAAGAGTGTGGGGGCGGGGGAGTGAGCAACAAAATGCAGTGTGTAGAATTCCAGATGGTCTCATTGGTGTCCCCAAACCGCCCACCCTTGTCCCAATCTACTTTTTTGGTAACATTAGTGGAAGATAGCATTATAACACATAACAACAAAAATAAAACTGCAGGATCATTCCAGATGCAGGGAACTCTTCTATTAGAGCTCTGTCCAGCCTTCTGAGGCAAAATGCACACAAAATTCCTAATTATTATATGTTTTGCACCAACAGAAGTGACTTCACAGAAAAGGACATTACAAGGCGCATCATCAGTCCTTGATACTTGGAGGCACCATGGAAGTGACTTTAGAAAACGTTGACATAAATAAGTCAAGTGAAAAACAACTTTGTGGTGCAAAATACCTAGATTGCACTATTGTTATATGCGGAGCAACTCTATGGTCATTAGGCTTTTCCATTATAATACCATGATACATTAACATAAGCTTTGAAGTGAATCAGAGTCACTTGCAGAGCTGCAGATAAGGTACATGTGATTAAATGATTTGCACAAGATCACACACTTGGTTAAATGGTGAAACTGGGATGTGGACAATTTAAGCGAGCATGTACATCTTTCCAGGTTTAGTTGATATAGATATGTAAGAAGGTTTGACTTTACATTAATTATTTATAGCAATCGCCTTGGAAGCAAACCGCATTACATAATAAACCTATCCTTGCATAGTAAACTAACCCTACACTGTATACATTGTCATAGAAATATGTTGAGCAATGGGAGTATGGCTTTAGTTTTATTCTCCCCATGCTGCATGCAAAGTCACAATAGCATAAGGTAGATTAATGTGAGCCTAACAAATCCCCCTTGGGTTTTAAAGCCATAGTCATTATTCCATAAAGCATACAACAGTATGCACCCTTCTTGCTTCTGATCACTACCTCCCATTCACATTTCTAAAGGGACAAAAGTCCCCGGTAATAGTACGGCCCTCCCTCCCATCAGTACCTAATGGCTCACATTGTAATGCTGTGTTGATACAGAGCAACGTGAGAACCTTCTGTTGCCCGGAGCTCCTTGGGACATTATCCTGGCAGCGGGACACCTCTACCATTCAGAATGGGTAAAGTGTCCTGCTGCCAGGACAATGAGCATGCTGAGCAGGAATTGCTCAGCACACATTGTTCTGCCAGTGGGACACCTTGGCCATTGGGCGCCCTCCTAGATGTGCCAAACAGGAGAGGTGTCCCAATGACAAATGTCCCAGTCTGGCTCTTAAAAGAGCCACGGGGGGCAGATTGCCCCCCCCCCACCTGTCCCGCTTGGTTCTCCACTGCTTGGAGCCATTTGAACACAGGAAAACATACCTTAATATTAATCTTGTAGAAAAAATCTATCAGCACGTACACATATAAGGTGTTGGGCAGAACCGAAGTTTGGAGATATACGTTTTTTAAAAAGTGATACCAAGTATACTTGGTCATCCACTGCACTGCATTGAACGATGGCTTCTGCCTTTGAATGAAGGGAAAAATCAAGGGAATTGCTGACATTCCAGTGAATCTGTTCCTTTCAGCCATGGCTTTATAGTTCAGCTGGGTCAAGTCAACATAGCCCGAAATTTCAGGGATCAGGTGATGATAATTCTGGTCTGCTCAATGGACGTTGCACCACTGTTTCCATGTGTTATTTTATATGCATATAAATGTTGTGTGCACAGTGTATGTCAATGGAGGTGCTGGGTGCATTTGTGTGTAAGTGAGAGTATGCTAGCATATGTGTGTTGATTTTTGTGTCTGAATGAATGCTAACTGATGCATTGTTGGTATGTTCTATTGGAATTGAGTTTGTGAATGTTATGTTGTGTCAGTGGGTGCATGGCAGGACGGCTGAAGATGTGTTTGGGCCCAATTTAATTTTGAAGATAGGCCACCAGTCTTATGAAAGTTATAACAGAGTGTCAGCAATGGACTCTTGTGGTGTAGTAGTCTAGTGTTGTCCCCTCAGGGATTTAGGTTGTTTGACCGAGGTACAAAATCAGGGGGAAATTGACCGTAGTCATTTTCGCTGCGAATACGTTTTTACCTCGGTACAAAAAACCAAACTCATGTCTCCCCAAACCGCCATTACACCCATAAACCCTCCCTACTTACCTTTTTTCCATCAGCCGCCTCTCCTGTACCCTGCAGCGTCAGATCCATCCATCTAACGTGGGTGGGATTTGACGCTGCAGGGTCCCTTTTTCTTTTTTATTTTGTTGGGTCCCTCCCGTAACCGCCAAAGCCAAAAATACCAAACATGGGGAGCGGGGGACTCCCGCGCAACCCTAGCTCTTTGTGTTCAGTATCTTCGGCTTCAAACTAATGGTGGTGACCGAATTCAGTCAAATCTACCATTCAACCAAAGTTTACCAAACAATTTGGCTGAAATAATCCCTAAAATCCCCTTCCTGCCCTTCCTCCCGCCACCCCACCGCTGTACCCCCCAACATTTTCAGCAAAGTTACTCCACTGGCCATAGTTTCCATACACCTGACTAGCCAGATGCTCTCTCGTCAGTTCTAATGCATTGACAAAATGTATGTATTTCATAGGCCCTGAGCTGAGAGTAGGACATTTATCACCCCAGTGTCATAGATCAGAATTTAAGGAATTGTAGGACATCACCAGGAACTGTGGAGTCATTGTTCTTGGAAGGACATACCCGAAATACCCACCCCATCACCAAGAGGTCACAGATAGTTTCCTTCTTTTTTATTGTAAATTTCTTAGTTTATTACAAACTAATTTTACCTAGACATACACTTAATAAACATCCAATACACACATAACACCTATTTCATCAGTCTTTGTCAGCCACTCTATTTTAGCAAAATCTTATCAAGATAGTCAATTACCGCACATGCTAGCATGACATTTTCTCTAGACACAATTATCATCCACCATATTTCCAAGTCATCGTTTTTGGTGCATGTTTTGCCAAGTATGCGCTTTGCAGTGATGTTAGCTCTAGACATTGGATAACCAAATGTTTGACTGATTCATGTTCTTGTGCACAGAGTGTGCAAAGATTATTCTGGACCTCGACATAATGTCAAATGAATAGTAACTCTTTCGTCGGATAGAGGTTTAGACGCAGCCACAGAAGTTGGTCGCGATTATATCTTCTCGGGAACTTCATCAAATATTTTGCTGCCCTATTCACACTTCAGGCTTCATGTTCCAAGTTTAAGACGGTAGTGTACTTTGCTCTCTTATTTAAGGTCTTAATCCAGTCGCAATATGCCTGTTTATTTTTAGCGGCACACAGGTTGTTTAACCCCTTAAGTGCCAGGCTATTATTGAAGTCTATGCAAAAAGTACGAGTATACTCGTCCTTGGCACTTTCGTGTGTCCATCTCAATGCTAGCATTAGACAATTGATCAATTAGCAAACCAATAAAAGCTCTTCCTGCTGTAGCACAAAAGATGATATACGCAGGAGATGGCTGCTTCAGTGACAGTTTTCTCAGCATCATAATCGATTTCCAAAGGACAGTTGCATACATGGACTGTAGCCCAAGTTCATATTAGATGGCAGCAATTGGCACACATCTCGGAAGGTGCAACACTTTGCACCAAAATTGTCCTTCCAAGGTATCCCATGCTGATCGGCTGATATTTAGGCCAGTTTCACTCCCAAACGTGATCGTTGCTAGCATCTTCTGGAGGTAGAACATTAAGATCGGCTTGAACGTGAACTTCCCATAATCGGCATTTAATTTCATGGCTTGGAGCGTCAGATCTTTCTATCTATTTTTGAGATCTAAGGTCCATTGTTGTTCTCTAACTGATTTATTGAACAATATACCAAGGTACCGGGTGGCCTCTATTTTTTCTAAATGGCCTTCTGCTGCGGTCCATTTGAACTGGTTCCCTCTTTTTCCTAGATTGACGTCAAATATCATTATTTTAGACTTACTTTCATTTAACTGCAATTCATTGGCTTCCAAGCATGTGATCAAGGTGTTCAATAGTCGTTGGATACCTATCTGTGTAGTATCCAACAAGACTAGGTCATCCACGTAGATGGCTCAGGTAAAGTGATGACCATTTACTTTGAGTGGAAAAGAAATGCAATTTTGAAATGCTGTTGATAGGTCTGCCCTATAGAGCCAAAATAGCAGTGCAGCGAGTGGGCATCCCTGCTTAATGCCACATTCCGTTGGAATTCGTTCAGTAAGGTCGGCTTCTGCGTTTAACCTAATTCTTATGGACGCATTGGAATGCAGCGCTCGAATTAGTTGAAGAAGATCGGCTACGCAATTCCAATTCGCAAGTTTCTTCCATAGGGTCACATGGCTCACACTGTCAAACGCCTGACGAAGGTTGATAAATGCCAAAAACAGATGTTTGCACCTTTGATTGCTTCTAATTTGAGCAGGTTTAACATCACAAGGTTCACTTCTACTCCTACACCCTTGGTGAACCTAGTTTGTCTGCAGTCCAGAATACCTGTAACTTCTGTCCATTTTGACAACTGCTGTAGAAAGGAGGCAGAAGATTTGCCAATAACATCGAGGAGGGCAATCCGAAGGTAGTTGTTCCGGTCTGTATGATCTCCCTTCTAAAAGATTGGAACAACCACCGTCGATTGGCATGATCTTGGAATTATCATCTCTGTCTAAATCTCAGCAAAGAGTGATTCTATAAAGACCTCCCAGTGATCCTTGTGCTTTTTAGTGCAATGTTGGATAGGCCATCAGGGCCAGCCTCACCAGAATTCTTCAGTTTAGTGATTGCATTTGAGATCTCATCTGTGTCGAGATGGAGATTCCAATGGACTTTCAAAGCTTCAACTTCGCCCAAGTCGACTACAAAACTTGTTTTAAACACTGCAGAATAGTGCGTAACCCAAGCAGCACCACTAACACTATTGCACATACTCGCTTTCTGGGATAAAGATCCTTCATTGATAATAGTCCATGTATCTCTGCTGTGATGGGCATATATCGACTTTATCAGTTCTTCAGCTCTGTCTTGATCACGTGTGGCTTCAAAGGATTTTAACCAATTCCGATATTTTCCTCGGCGCTTCCTTGTGGTAAACCCACAGCCTGGATCTTTACTTGCTTTTAAAGCTCTAATATCTCTTTCCACTTTTTTTCCTCAACCACTTTCAAATTGAAAGGATATTTATTATAGTGATGATCTGATTTGAATCCACTTTGCTTTGATTTATATTGTTCAAGCAAGGATGCATAGTCTAGAGAGCCAGCTTTGCATTAACAGTGTACAGAACATTTTCCCACTATCTCTGTTACTGCTTTCCTAGTGGGCCTTAGTCAATTTCAGCCTTGATTGATCGTCAAATTGTAGCTGTATCGAGTGCCTGGGGCTGTGATTCTATTCGCCAGGTCACAGGCACAGCATCGTGGTTACTCTGTTTCATCTTTAACACCTTTAGATATGATGTTAAGAGTGTCAGATTCCGTGACGCCCAGATGTAATCTAGCGTTTTATGACAGTCGTTACAGGTCCTCGTTGATCTTGCAGGGATATCACCAACTACTTGACCGCTCAGCATCTCACAGTGCCTGATGACTATTTCCTCTTCCCATTCTTTTGCCTGCATGTGTGCTTTATTGCCTTGTGGTTGATCCAAAACGTTCTTGATGCCATGTGGGTCAAACCATGACAAGTTGAAATCACCACATATTACAATATAAATATTATGGAACTCCAGTATGCATTCATCAATCAACAGCGTTACAGATTTTAGGAACTTCTTAAATGAAATCATAGTTCCAATAGATGTTTAGAATTAATAGATAGTCAGTTACACATTTGTTTTGGTGACGAAGAAAACAATCCCAGTTTCTCACTTGTAAATCCTGAGCCACCCACTGCAGGATTTATGAAGGGGTGAACTACTGTGCATTGAGTTCTTGTTATGTTTATCCACTATTATCTTTTAACTAATTTTGTTCTTTTTACATTTTTAAGTTTTGCGAATTGCTGTTCTATTTGATGCAGTACAATGTGGCATGGCTTAACCACCTCCCTAACATCCCTTTGAAAGTCCTCTGCTGTTCTTCCAGTCATTGCTACTAAACCCCACACTAGCACACGGATGCGTACAATTGGAAGGCTCTATACTGCCAATGACTGATAGCAGACTGACATTAGCTTCACAGAGCATCAAAGTGATGGTAAGGATCGACAAATGGTGATGAATCCTGGAACACATTAGGGAACTGAAGGTGGGTGTGAACTACATCAGGAGACATATGACACTATGGTGAACCCCAGTGTTGGTTGGCTATATGGGTGGAGTGATGTTAACAGGCCTCATTTACTAATCTAAAAAGGACGGGGTGCTATTATTATAGCCTGGAAAGTTCGGCTTGTAGACGCATTTCCATCAATACATAAGAATGGATATTTTATATTCATACCACGATCCTTCTTCTCTCAAAAGGTCCCAATCCTAAACATATATGCCTGAGAATCTTTGTACATCTACTGAAAATTGTCTCCTTCTCCATCATGCTTGATGCTGATGAGGGCAGATTTGAATGTGATGCAAGACCCTTCTAAGAATACAAATCTATGAGGGATGAGGGGGCCGTTGAATGCTTACAAAGCCCTCCTTGACCAGACAAGAGGGCGACATTGGATAGAAGTTTAGAGAGAGGTCTATCCCATATGCCTGATGTTAAGTTATATCTTCAATCATAACTTATACTCAAGACTTGACTTATGGTTTAGCCCCCTCTGCGCAGAGTAAAAGATTTCACTGTTCTCCCAAATGTGGGTTCCTTGGCCATGTACCGATCAAAGTAGTGTTAGAATTCCACACTAAACCTTGACCTCCGCCTGTGTGGTGCCTACATGCGTCAATGTGAAAATACAATCACATAAAAACAGGGCATCTAAAGAAATAATTGCATTTTCAGCAAACAATTTTAATCCAAAGGTTTCTGGGGGTATGTGTTGGGGAAGCCATGAAGGTCTATGTAAGAGTGATGGTCAAAGAAATGCAAGAGATTCCTAGCGACAGAAATGTCCTTGATAGCATAATCAGTATAGATCATTGAAACACAACGCAAAATAAATCTGTGTTGCACTAAGTAAAACAAGGTACACACTACAAATGGTTATAGAAGAAGCCTTTTTTGAGGAGGGCAATTGCTCAACAAGCTGGATGGCCTACTCCTTTGAAAAGGCTCAACAGATTAACACAATTTGATGCATTGCAAATGATAAGGGAGAGCATCCTTACGATGATGGGAACATATATAGATACTTTGTTACTTTTTACATGGCCTTGTAATCAGGGTAACCCTGAAACATCAAGGGGAGGGGAGTGAGCTTTCCTGGAAGCAAAACACTGTCCACATGTCAGAGAAACTGACCAAGTCCATTTAATACCCCCCTTCTGTACACAGTTTTTAATAGCAGACATTAGGATATTTGAACGATGGAAAGACTGTTGGTCCCAATAGGTTTCCAGTAGACTTCAAGCTAGATGAAGTGGCTCCTAAATTGGAGCAGGAGTTTCAAGACAAAGTCTCATCTCAGCCTGTATCTCCCATAAATACAGACATTCCTATTTTAGCAAAGTGCCTAACATGAGGCTAGAACAGGTTTTACTGACATTGACAAATACCAGATGGGAATTGGTAAAGGAAGGGACTCAGTGGACAATGTTAATGGACTGTAAAAGATCATCAGAGGAGAAGAGTGTGATGGTCAAACAGTGTTAGTACGCAAAGATGAAAAAGCATTCAGTGAAGTCCAGTGAGAGTATGTCCTAATAGTTATTTGCAGAGGCAGCCTTCATGGACCTTTTAGAATATGGGTTGAGGCACTCTACTGTTCGTTCCGAGATGCAGTATTCAGTAATGAGGTTCTCTTTCAGCCTTTCCAGTTAGCCTCTGGCACTAGAAATCTTGCACGTTGCCAGCCATGCTTTAGAAATAGAGCTATTAGCTGAAATATAGAGCAAACAAGGATATATTCTTTGAGGAACATCTTGATGGATGGACTGGACCATAAATCCCTCCAACGGTGGACAACTCCTCGGTTCATCTTTCTGACATAATGCACACAATACAATAACCTTTAGACACCCTTTAAACTACGTTAAGTCTGACATAATACTACTGCACCGAAGCTGCATGGGGCACTCTACTGTTGAAGGCGTCTTCTGATTCTGACTTGACCAAATTAATTACATGGAGATCTGGGACACCAGAAGATTGACACACATCTACTCATTGAATTTCCCACATGTGATTGGAAAGATGAAAGATGAAATTAAGAGCTGCACATTTTGTATTGATCAAATACAGGACATTTACGTGTTCATAAAATGAACTAAATTCCTATGTGGATCTTCAAGATGATCCGTGTGGACATCAATGGTAACAAAATAAAAATATTAGATAGCTTATTCTGTAAATTTGTATAGAGACACAAAAGGGCCACTATGAACCTAAGTATTGTGAAAGATAGTAAATCAATGGGAGAGCAATTTCTGACAGACAAGAGGTGGCAGACAGTGGAAGGCAGGGCGGGGTGGGAGGATATTGAATAGGCAGTCGAGTCTACACATGCCACCAGCAAACCTACGTTCGTGCACTCAACAAAAATCCCCCTCTTATAAGATGCCATTATATGAGATTGAAGATGCAATGAACAAATGTTGTAAAAAGTAGCAAGAATTCATGGGGCACTGCTAGTCATCTCATCATTGTTTGTCACTATTGGGAGTCATAGCTGCTTCTATAAGAGACTCGGATGTCCGGACTCCTACCTACATAAAACATTATGCAGATGCAGGGTTAGTTATTTGATTGGAGAACAGAATCCAATTCTATTTTACACGTTGTCGAGACACTGATGTTCTTATTCTGACTGTTTGGTGCACCTGAGCATAACGGGCCGAAAGTTCCGGCAGCATGGGCATTCCGCTCACATTGACGTTATTGTACGATATTGATTCCCAACAATGCTGATCATAATAACAGCCTGACAGCAGCCTGTACATAGGATCTGAGAGAACAACTGGAGGAGGGACACGGGCTAAATTAGTGGTCATTGATTCTAGACAAATTGGTAAGCTCTGACAATTGGTATATTCAATTTAAAATATTGCGTAGAGCGTACTATACTCCAAGGACACTGGCCTGGATTAGTATACAGGTCTCTAGTGATTGTTGCAGAGGTTGTCACTGCTTGGGCACTACTAGTTACATGGTCTAGTAATGCCTCAAACTATGCAGTTGTTGGGCCGCTATTAAAATTAAACCGGAATGGCCATGGCCATGAAGCTTACTCGATCCCAAAAATACTGGTTGCTAGGAGACATAATCCCTCTCTTGAATGTACATTAATAGATTAAAAGGTTCTCTACTCAGTACTTTTAGCAGATACAACTAATGTTTAAGGCCTGAAAGAAAGAAAAGAGTTCCAGGAGCATTGGATGGAAATCAATCTTATCTCCTCTGTGCCGCAGAATGGCTACATCTGGCTAATGGCTTGTACCACAAGTCAGACAAAATATGACCACTTCATGGTTAATTCATTTAATTTTCTGGCCACAGTAATTTGGAGAAAGAAAAGGGATTGGCTTTTAGATGGACAGAAGATAGATGAGTTTGAGGGAAAAGGAAAGAGGGAGGGCTATTGATGTGGTCAGAATGCTAATTTGTTTGTTCTTATATTGTTAGTTTCATCAATAGTATTCTGTCCTCTTTGTATTTATGTTTCATTTTACACTCTTTCTTATATATAAAACATGTATGATCAATAGTATGTCATATTATCCTTAAAGTTTCTACTAACCCCAAGTACATATGCTGCACAATTGAGAACTGTGTTACTGATCCAGAAAGTAGTGAAAGATTTTCATGCTGCCCACATGCACAATGTTGGTATCTACATTTCCCTAGAGATGAGAAAAGACATTGAACTCTGGGAAATGTAGTCAAACCAATTACAGACCGATCACCACGGTCCCTTTCCTCTTAAAAATTCTGGATTGTGCTGCTTACTTACAGATCCAAGATTACTTGGAAACTCATAAACTCCTGGGACTGAGGCAATCTGGTTTCCATCCGCGATACGGAACTAAAGCTGCTCTATTAGACCTCAAAACCTAGATTGAAGACCTAAAAGACAAGGGTAAATGGCCCTTCTACTCCTCCTAGATCTCTCCGTGGCTTTCGATTTAGTAAATCACCAAATCCTATGCCGCCACCTCAAAACCGCAGCCCACTTCTCGGGCAAAGCCACAGCCTGGATTACTTTATTCCTTGCTAATAGGTCCATGAGGGTCTTGTCCTCTACCGCCACCGCTGATCCCTCACCAGTCACTTGTGGAGTCCCTCAAGGATCATGCGTGTCCCGACACTCTACAATGTGTTTACAAAACCCCTTTTTGACATTTTGGATTATCTGGGTGTCACTTATACTAACTACGCTGATGACACCCAGATACTTATCCCTATAACAGGCGACCACAAAGCCGATTCCCTAGCCATCAACGCCATTTACAAAGTCATCCAGGCCTGGATGACCCAGCACGAACTGTGCTTGAATGATGAAAAGACTGAGCTTCTCATCCTTGGCTCCCACCAAAGACTCAATAAACTAGACACATTGTTTAAATCTTTCACCATTGATGGTAACACCATTAAAGTGGCTAAAGATACAAAAACGCTTGGAATCTACATCAACTCCATTCTCTCATTAGCTAGGCAAACCAATGCAGTATCATCGGCTGCCTCCTACACATGCAAGCTTATCACAGCATGCCGCCCCATCCTATCTCCAGCCAACTGTACTACATTAGCCAGGACCTTGGTTTACATTTGAAAAACAAACGATAACCTTTGTGGAGTGAAATAATAAGTGTTTCCTTGACGTTTGTACCTCTGGTGACATCTTGATAGAGCAAGAAAAACACACCCCAAAAGCATACACCTTGCATCCCAAGTGTTTGTGTGCAGGCATGATATTGGGAATGCGTAGTGAAATACAAAAATAAATAAATAAAGTACATAATTGAAAAACCATTAGGAAGGCCAATGTTAAGGTATAAGCACACCAAATATAAAGCCTAGAAATGCTGAAAATGGCAATTTCAAGGTACCAAGATTCAGTCCAAATAAACTAATCTTCATATGCAAGACATCTCACCACAAATGTAACATTAACTTACAAAATATTCAATGTTATGTATAGATTTGCAATCCAGTGATGACATTTTTTGGGGTGGGGGGTCATTGTGAGTGGGGGCTATAGTACTTCAGTTACCATTGTATTATCTTTAATTTCAGGTGGGAGGGAGTCACATTGATATGATGCTAGCAGGTGTAGAAGCAAAAGGAGGAGACAGCAAAGGTTGGGAAGAGGACAGCTGGCTTCACGGTACCATGGGACCATAAAATAAGAGCTAGTGAGGATCAGGAGATAGATTCAGCCAGGTTAAAGGGTGACTAGCCCATTGATGGTCTGGAACATAAGAAGCTATTTGAATAGGAAGCACATTTGCAGTGATTGTGACCGCAACTTTAAGGTCCCACACAGTGGTGGGGGAGGATTGTGGGGGGCTATAGACGGCAAGAGTAGCAAAGTTCAATAACCTTTTGAGAGGAGCAAAGAAGTCACACACAATTATTCCAACCTAGATCACAACCACAACACAGAAGTAGAATTAGTAAACATTTGAAAACCCCAAAGAAAAATGTTAGCATCAAGGTGCAGCTGAAAGACCATGTAATGCATGCCTCATGAACCCTTGTAATGGGTAGCAGAGCAGGATGTAGTTTTCCCACACACTTAG
The DNA here is from genome assembly GCF_040938575.1 of Ambystoma mexicanum. Classification (NCBI taxonomy): domain Eukaryota; kingdom Metazoa; phylum Chordata; class Amphibia; order Caudata; family Ambystomatidae; genus Ambystoma; species Ambystoma mexicanum. The sequence goes on along the minus strand of NC_090940.1, from coordinate 233,851,527 downwards.
CTTGTCTAACAGAACAGATTTTGAACCCGATACACAACTAGATACAATCAGCACAAGCTTCTGAAATGACAGAGTGATATTCATAGCCTAGAGCAAGCCTCTGATATTCACCAGGTCCACCCCGGCCCATGCTGAGAGGCAGAATGGAGATTCCATTTGCAGAATGGACAGTGTAAGCCACTAAAATCAGCACCATCCTAACAATGGGAGAGCATGTAAATATATTGCTCTTTGATCGACCCTCACCACTCCTAAACAATCAATCTCCATAAATAAAATGTGTGTATAAACCTGAAAGCAGTCCTTCTAGTCAATGTAACAGTCAGCCTTTGGTACCAGATGGGGAAAAGGGTTCCTCATTGCTAACCGGTCAATACCACTGAGCTACTTTGCAGGGGGAAGAGGGGCACATCATCCCATGGAAGTCTCGGAAGAGGGGGCATAAGGGGAGGAAGCAGGGCCTGTCCTCCTTCCCCGCCACTATCTCTGCCACTGTTTTGAGCTCATTGGATCCAAGCATTATTTTATAATGGTTAAGACAGGGAGGAAACAAAGGCATGGAATGACAAAGTGAACGTTTGAATCTGTGTGCCTGATTCAGAGAGAGAGAAAAATAGAGGGTCCAAGGTCAGCTTCAGGGTCACCTATGATGCTCTAGTTCAAACTCTCAAGAGTTGCTTATCTGGCTGCTCAATTAAACTTGATGGACTACAGGAAATGTTTAAGCATGGGATGGGCTGGCTCGTTTCGGGTCTTTAAAGTCTCACAATGTCAATGATCACTTATGGATGCAGGTGCAGATATATTATAGGCAAGGTGCACCGCCGCCCTTTACCCGCTGAAGCGGGAAGGTCGAAATCAGGCCCTGTTCCCCCTCACGGCCAAACACTCAAACCAGAAGAAAAAAACAAAGACAATATGGTTGCCGATCGCACAAGCTCGCACCAACCCCCACTGCACCTCCCATTGACAAGTACAATAAAAGATACCCTCACAGCCAATCTTACCACACAAGAGCAGGGTGAAACCAAAGACAACTCCATTGACAGTCTGTTATGCTCACCTGGTCTCTGCGGAGATGTTGGGGCACGGTTGCAGCCCTCCCTTGAACTGGCTCCCCTTGGTCAGGCTTCATCCCCTGCTCCTGTGTTGTGGATTGCAATGGTCGTTGGTACTGCCCCTGCGAAAATACGAGAGGCCGTGAGAATGCTGTGATTTGAATGTGGTCTCCCTTGAACCCTTTGACTCTGAATGTGGTGAGCATGCCCCTACCCATATAGTCTCACCTGTTTAATTATGATGGCAAGCTCTCCATCCTGCTTCTCACTGCAGGGGCGCAGGGGCGCATTTAGATAGGCAGAGTGTCTTCACTGGTCCATGTGCGTAGCTATGGCTGAACCACTTCAAAGGTAAGTGTCCTTTGATTATGATTATTGTCAGTATCCTTTTGTAATGTCTTTTTCCTTGAATATTGTCTGTATCTTCTTGTAATGTCTTTCCTTTTCCCCGATAGGTGATATGAAGCCCAGCGGTAGTTGCGGTGCAAGAAGCGAGCGCCAATGGAGAAAAAGGGAGTTCACGATGTCCCAATAGGTGGTAAGTTTGGTTCTTAGGTCAAGCACGAGGATTAGTGTAAGCGCGACCTTAGCGTAATGTCTTTATAGTTTTTCTAACCTTATTTTGTCCTTTTCTCTTGCAGGGATGGCCTAGCGAAATCAGACAGGAATACTGCTATCCCGAGATCTGCCGGCAGATGAAGGATGCCTGGATCCACAATGAAGCTGGCCGAAAGTGGGCTCCCGAGTAGTGTTGTGGCTGGGAGCCAGAATAAGGTAAGGATACTCTCCAACTGCGGAGGCACGTGGAAAGGGAAATAAAAGGCACATGCACCAGAATAAAGTTTGCAGAGCACACTTACTCATGAGCCTAGCGCCAGGACTAGGTCCAACTGGACCTTTTATGTAGTGGAGCTTGTGGTCCTTGACCAGTGGCCATGACAGCACTCCCCCTCAAGGCCCCCCTTATGGGTGCTCTTCCTCCTGGTCCTGGCTTGGAGGAGTTGTTGCGATGGAATTGTCTGATTAGTCGTGGAGCATGCATGAAGTCACTAGGGTCCCATGTATGGTCTTGAGGTCCATAATCTTTCCAGTCTATAAGGTAGTACAGTTTAGATCGTACTATCTTGGAATCCATAATAGTCTTGACCTCGTATTCCAGTTCTGGTCCTTTCAAGGGAATGTTCATGGATGCCAACCAAACTTTATCCCTGACCCGATAATGTGGAAATACGGTGGCAAGGGGGGAAGCAGTAGGAAGCCCCTTTAATGGAATGAAATGGGCCATCTTGGAGAATAAGTCTACAATAACCAGAATCGTGTTCATCCTGTTGTAGAGAGGAAGATCGGTGATAAAATCCATAGACAGGGTATTCCATGGTGCTGGGGGTACAGTCAAGGGATGTAGTAACCCTGCTGGACTTAACTTCTGAGATTTGTGTTGCGCACAAACACCACAGGTTGCAATGAATTGGGCAATGTCTTTTCTCCAGGTTCGCCACCAATAGCCCTTTTGTATTTTAGCTTGAGTCTTGGCAATCCCTGGGTGTCCTTCCACTAATGAATCATGGTCATTTGCTATTATCTGGCCTAGTAATTTCTCTTCCGGAATATGTAGTCTCCCTTGAAAATAGGGTAGATCATTTTTGATGGTATATCGGTCTCCTCTAGCTAGCCACCCATGTTGTGCTGTTTGGTTCATCCGAGATTGGAGATCGGTTTTCAAGTCATCCAAACAGGTGGTTGCAGCGATTTAGTTTTGGATCTGTTCTTCGGGAATGATGGCCACAGGCTCGGATGTGGTGAAAGCTTCCTTGTCCTCACGCACTCGTGACAGAACATCTGCTTTCTCATTGCATACTCCTGCTCTGTAAGTAATGACAAAATCGTATTCGGCAAAGAAGAGAGCCCAGCGAAGCTGGCGTGGGGATTGGGACTTGGCAGCCTTCAAGTATTGTAGATTACAGTGATCTGTGATAACTGTGGCTGTGTTTCTTGCTCCGAGAAGATAGTGTCCCCATGTTTTGAAGGCTTACTTAATTGCTAGTAGTTCCTTGTCAGTGATTGCATAGTTCAATTCTGGCACAGAAAACTTACGGGACTAAATGCCCCGTGTCAGGGTCCTTTTGCAATAATACCTCTTCCATGGCTACGTTGGAGGCGTCTGTTTCAACCACGTATGGCAGGTCTGGTCGAGGGTGTCGGAGAACTGGTGCTGTGGTGAAGGCAAGTTTCAGCTCCTGAAAGGCGTTCTCTGCTTCGGGAGACCAGAAGAATTTCTTATTTTTTCTCAGTAGGGAGGTTATTGGATGAACTATTTGTGAAAATCTTGGAATAAACCAACAGTAAAAGTTGGCAAATCCGAGCACACTCTGTACTCCTTTTGTGGATGTTGGTGATGGCCATTGATGGATAGCATCCACCTTGCATGACTCCATGTGTACCCCTCGTGGTGTGAGCATCCCAAAAATTCAACTTCTGTAACATGGAAGAAACACTTTTCTAATCTGGCAAACAGCCGATGCTGTCAAAGCTTTTCCAAAGCTGCTCTTACATGGCTGACGTGGTCCTCCTTGGATGCCAAATAAATAAGAATATCATCTAAGTAGACGAGTGCACAAAAGTGCAATAATTTGTGAAGCACATCGTTCATAAACAATTGGAACGCCAGCGGGGCATTACATAGTCCAAAAGTCATGACCTGATACTCGAAAAGCCCATATTTGGTTCGGAATGCCATCTTCCACTCATCCCCCAACTCTCACAAAGTGATAGGCACCTCGTAGGTCCAGTTTAGTGTAAATTTTAGCATTCTTCACCTGGTCTAAAAGCTCTGGGATGAGTGGCAGGTGGTATCTGTTTTTTACCGTGATTTGGTTAAGCGCTCTATAATCTATACAAGTTCTTAGGTCACCCTCTTTCTTTGGTACAAAAAAGAGAGCCGATGAGGCAGGGGACTTAGACGTGCGGATGAAGCCGTTAGCTAGTTATTGATCCAGATAAGATCTCAGATGATGGTTTTCTTGCTCCGTTAGTGCGTAAATTCGACTGCAGGAAATTTGCACTCCGGACACCAAATCGATCTGGCAGTCATAAGGTCTGTGTGGAGGCAGGGTTTTCGATTGCTCCTTCTGCAACACATCCTGGTAATACAGGTATTCAGGGGGTAGGGAACCAGAGAGCCCCAGGATAGATTTTACCTTGATTTCCCGGCTTGTCACATTTCTGTGGTAGCAGATGTTAGCACATTCTTGATGGAAGGTCAGCACTCGTTTTCGACAGTCGATCCTAGGATTGTGGGTTTCCAGCCAAGTCATTCCTAAGATCATCAGGAACTGGGAAGCTCCTATGAGATCGAAAGGGATGTCTTCCCGATGACCATCCTGACACATCAGCATGACTTTTTCAGTATGTTGCGTCACTGGGCCGGATGACAACTGAGAACCATCCACTGCTGTGATGTTTTCCAATATCAGCTTTTGCTGGAGAGGAAGGCCTATTCGTGCGGCCAGATCTTGATCAATATAATTTTCCACCGCTCCGCTAACACTATATGCCTCCAAGGCATGTACCTTTGATGGTTGTTGGTGGTTGACCAAAAGTACCAGGATGACCAGATGTGAGGTCTGTACAGATTCCTTCTTTTTGCTCGACAAGTGGACCCCTACGCTTGACGGGCGTTGGAGTTTTCCGGGTTTTGTTCCTTTTCCTCCTTGCCATTGTCCGTCGCACCAACTATCTTCTTGGGGGTTTTACCAGGCATTCCCGGAGGAAATGTCCTGCTCTTCTGCAATATAAACAGAGTTGTTGTTGTCTTCTCTTTTCTCTTTCAGCCCCAGATCTGCATTGGCTCGGTTTGTTCGTGGGTTTTAGTTTGGTTGTCTCGGGGTCGCATATAGACCGACCACCCTTCAGTCCTTGTGTGATCCATTTTTCGATTCTCCAACCTGTGGTCAAGCTGCAAAGTCAGATTGATGTATTCCGCACAACCTTCAGGAGGATTGACCACTTGGGCTAGAACATCCTTTAGTTCCCCACGTAATCCCCGATAAAAGAGTGTGGTCCTCTTCTCTTCTGGCCAATTTGTCTGTGCTATGAGACGATTAAAAGTAACGATATAGGTCAGCTGATCTTGGTTTCCCTGCCTGAGTGACAATAGTTCATTATCCAGGGCTTGTCCTTGGGTGTGTCTAGCAAACATTTTTTCCATCTCCCGCTGGAATTCTCCAAAGTTTCGGAGTAGAGGATCATCCTGGTTTACTAATGGTATCGACCACTCCACTGCGCTGCCTCCTAAATATGGAAGAACAAAGGCAACTCTTGTGCTATCGTTAGGAAAAGCCCCAGGCAGCACAAAAAAGTGGAGGCGGCATTGGTTCATGAATATAACGTACTTATTAGAGTCACTGGTAAAGCGTTCGGGCGGGGCCAGTGGCACTGCACCTGGAATCACCACTTGAACTGGTGGTGATGGCTGTGGCATCGAAGGATGGGCAAGCCCAGGTAATGGAGCCTGACCTGCGTGGGTCTGAAGCAATTGTCTTGCCAAGTCATTAGTTTGTTCACAAGCTACAATAAGGTCCCTTCTTAAGGCATTGGTTTCTTGGCTGGAGGCATGAACTTCTGGCCGTAGTTCCCCCAGTAGTTGGGCCAACTGATCTGTTTCCGAGGTTTCCATAACGCCCAGGCAGAGATTCGGAGAGGCTTTGCGTTCTGATACGCTCACCTGGTCTCTGCAGAGACCTTGGGTCATGGTTGCAGCCCTCCCTGGAACTGGCTCCCCTTGGTCAGGCTTCGTCCCCTGCTCCTTTGTTGTGGACTGCACTGGTTGTTGGTACTGCCCCTGCGAGAATATGAGAGGCCGTGGGAATGCTGTGATTTGACTGTGGTCTCCCTCGAACCCTTCGACCCTGAATGTGGTGAGCAGGCGCCTACCCATATAGTCTCACCTGTTTAATTATGATAGCAAGCTCTCTGTCCTGCTTGTCACTGCAGGGGCGCTTTTAGATAACCCGAGTTTCTTCACTGGTCCATGTGCGTGGCAGCCCAGACCGGCTGTGGCTGAACCAATTCAAAGGTAAGTGTCTTTCGATAATGATTATTGTCTATATGCTTTTGTAATATCTTTTTCCATGATTATTGTCCGTATCTTCTTGTAATGTCTTTTTCCTTGATTGTTGTCCGTATCTTCTTATAATGTCTTTCCTTTTCCCCAATAGGTGATATGAGGCCCAGCGGTAGTTGCGGTGCAAGAAGGGAGCCCCAATGCAAAAAAAGGGAGTTCACGATGTCCCAATAGGTGGTAAGTTTGGTTCTTAGGTCAAGCACGAGGATTGGTTTGAGCGCGACCTTAGCGTAATGTCTTTTTTGTTTTTCTAACCTTATTTTGTCCTTTTCTCTTGCAGGGATGGACTGGCGAAGTCAGACAGGAATACTGTTATCCGGAGATCTGCCGGCTGATGAAGGATGCCTGGATCCACGATGAAGCTGGCCGAAAGTGGGCTCCCGAGTAGTGTTGTGGCTGGGAACCGGAATAAGGTAAGTATACTCTCCAACTGTGGTTGCTGCTGGAATCAGGTAAGGATGCCCTCCTAATGCGGTTGCTGCTGGAATCAGATAAGGGTGCGCTCCTACTGCGGTTGCTGCTGGGATCAGGTATGGATGCGCTCGGACTGCGGTTGCTGCTGGAATCAGGTAAACTGCTGGAATCAGGTAAGCTGCTGGAATCAGAAAAGCTGCTGGAATCAGGTAAGTTGCTGGAATCAGGTAAGGTTGCGCTTCAGGCGGCAGTGAGCATTACGCTGCTGTAAGCAGACTAACACAAAGTGCCTGCATGCGGGCGGGCAGACTTAACTAGCTTGGTCCCAGCCACACCCATTTGTTCCGACTCGTGGCATCATCCTGCCACTCCTAGAGGATGCTGCACGTGCAGCCCAATTAACTCCTAGGGCCACGCCCGGCCTGTTGGCACGTGGAGGCCCTGCGGGGAAAAAAAGGAACGTGCACCAGAATTAAGTGTGCAGAGGACCTTTTATGTAGTGGAGCTTGTGGACCTTGCACAGTGGCCATGACACAGTCTCGACTAAAGCGCCAAGAAGCTATGCATCTAGCCGTTAGAGGAAACACGACATAGTAGCGTTCATCATGAAGTACACGTGCCATGCGCACATCATGACACAATCACGCACCCAAATACAGGAAGAACACAGGCGTACAGGTCTATGATTTGGAGGACAGCAACATATACATACTGCCTGCACGTGTATTATTTTGTCACTTTTGCTTGTCGCTGCAACGCAAAAAAACGCAAGAAGCAAAGAAGATATGGTGTAAATGCTTGCAGATGCTCACATGCAAATAACCCTACAGAGCACATGAACACTTGAGGGACCCTGCAACACTGTGGTCCACTAATGTATAGATACTATGGAAAAGCACATACAGTAGAAGCCAGACGATGGCTCAGAAGTCACACTAGGCCACGACAAACTCACAAAGCTAAATGATAATCTGAATACAGTGCGTACCATTGAACTGCCATGTGTGGAAAAGGACCCTCGCAAAGGTCGCAGTGTTACAAATGACATTCTTCCTCCTGAACTGAAGTAACACCAGCGCGACAGACCCAATTTATTCTCCTAAATTCAAACTAATTCAGAGCTCCGGAAGCTCACAAAAGCGGTCTCTGAACACGTGGTCCAGCAGAGCAGACGACAAGCCAAGTTTTGGTGACTGAGAAGAGCTGAGATCTCACAAGCTACACAGCGGCTGGCAATAAAGTTGTTACAACGAGAGCCAAAATTGCACAATGGGAAAGGAGCACTCTCATAGTCAACGGTGGTTCACACACGGTTATAACGCAGACACAAAGTTGCCCATGTTACCTTGAACAGGTACACTCTGAGCTGAGAACCAACTTGGGTCCCAGGCCTAGGGGCTAGTGGTTCGACCAATCACAATTCATGGATCTAGGGGTGGGTAACAGGGGCCACCAACCAATCATTGGGTCCGCATACTGAAACAATTTAGAAGTAACACTTTTCGGGGCTGATCCAGGCCAGACACCTGACATGGCAGAAGCCAATAAGCTAGCCTCTATAGAGACCGCTATAAGGGGAGTACCACTCAACACCCAATCCCGAGTGGCAATAGGTTTGCTGGAGAAGGGCCCAGGTTGTGATGCCACTGTGATTTAGGTTTGCCTAAAAACTGGCCTGCAAGTCAATGCTTACTGAGAGGGCGCTTGGACTTCCATACGTTTGCTAATCTCTGATGGTTTGTTGGCTGTAATTAATCCCATTTGAACTTGCTACCTGTCTGGACCTCCGGCGTCCCTTTTGGGGTAGGGGAGGAGTTAGGCCTTCAATGAGTTTGGAGTCCGCAAACCGCTAGAAAACCACTCTGCTTGCCATGGAGTTCTCCCTAACAAGTTGGTAGCAGAGGATGGTTTGGGGCAGCAGCCCAGCCAGAAGCTGCCTCCTTTGTCGCCGGACCTGAACGGCTATGGGACCCTCGCAAGTATTGCGAGACACCAGGACAGCGCTAACCAGTGAAAGGCCATCGGGAGCCATTTGGAATTCATCCCGCCCGCAATCAGTGCAGGGTCCAAGGCAGACCGGAAGGGCGAGGTGAGAGGTTGATGAGGAGCCAGCGGCCGAGCAGCATCACCAAGCAGGGAATGTGAGTATTTGTCCAGACAATTAACAATGTGGGCATAAGGAAAGGTGTTAAGTAATAGTTGGGAGGAAGGAGGTATTGTTGACAGTTTCAATAGTGTGTTTTAGTATTGTTAGTAATGTTATTGAGTAGGGATCGGGCGGAGGTAGTAGTCCATTTTCTATGTTTAGGGAGCAATTGGTCTTCGAGGTAAAAGGTTCTAGTGAACAACCAGTACTATAGACGTGAACGGCTTGGATTGTAGAAGTATATAAATGTGATTTGGGCATTGTAGCCCGGAGCATAGATGACGGTATTCCTGTAGGGATTAGCTAGAGCTATCCTAGATTGCGGAAGTGTATTAACTGGTTAAGTCTCCTAGAGGGAAGCATTTCACATGTTAGTCGACGCAACGTGTGCACTTCATTACAAGAAAGTAGAAGTATACTCTACCCTGGAGAGGTAGGAAAACAGCTGTGGGGTGTAGGATTGTTGAGGATCTTGTGCAGGAAGGGGAGCAATGGGTCATTGTTTTGTGTCGATGCAAATTGTTATCCATTCGATCTGAGGTTTAGCTCGGTGACGTCACCCTTAGGTTATTGCACAGGACAGAGAGTTTTGATGGTGAGGAGCTAGTTTTGTGGACTTGGGATTGGTAGAGAGATGAACAAGCAGCGGAGCGTGGAAGGCGCATGTGCAGGATTGTGGTGGTTTGCCGGAGAAGGCAGCGACTGTGAAGGTAGGACTGTGCGCTGAAATATGCTGTGTTAAGTGCAGAGCAAATACGCTTGTAGCAATCAAAATATATATATCCATTGCAGTTAACCCCTTTTTGTCCCCAGACAGCGGATTATCGAAACCCGCGATTAGAGATCAGGTAAACACATAATGTACCCCATGTATCAGGAAGTGATTTGGGGACCGACCCCCATTCAAAAACTTTGTAAAGCCCTGCCACCATACAAAGACTAAATCATTAAGTACAGTGTACATTGGTCCAAGAGCACTGAAGAAAAAGTAACATGGTCATGGCCGCCTGACGGCAGTTTCTCCAGGGATGTGCAGCATTCACTACTGACACACTTAGAGGACACTTATAAAGGGAAGAAGTTGGCAAACTGCATGGCCATATTCGAATTATGGCGCGGCAAACAGGGTATGGATGATGAACCAGCAGGAGGTGAAGGAAGAGGCGTCGGAGCCTTCTGCACCTCCTCCTGACCCTCCTAACGTAGTATCTGATGACACAGAGGAAGACATGGGACTATATCCATTAAGGGAACTACGGGTGGCAGAAGGATACTCAAATCCAACCTATAAACCACCACCATATACTCAAGAGGAGAACCCACAAGGTACAGGGCAACCCGCCAGCAGCAATGAGAGGATTCACACTTTTCTTCAATCATCACCAACGTCATTTGAATTGACACAGAATTTCAAAAAATAATTATATTGAATTTATATTAAATATATATCAACCGCTCACCTCGCCCATCCTTAAAATGGGCATCTCTTTCCACATAAACATTTGTATTATTGTGTTGCATGAGTCTACAGTCTAGCACCCATCAACAAGAGTTTAATCTTCACTGCCAAAGTCTAATACCTGACCAGTCTAAGAGGTCCAGATTTACAAGCGTGAACATGACATGGTACTGGGTGCCACTTCTTTGTTAACAGCCTGTCCATGGTGTACACAGCTTCACAATCTGCAACTATGTTTCACTGCTCTCTGAAAGGGCAACGATTGGTCGACTAGGACTGGTGTTTGTTTGTTTGTTTTGTTTGTTTTTATTACTTATATTGCGCACCAGACCCAGGGGTAAACGGGCGCATTTTATAAGACAACTTAAAGCTTAGTTCCAAGATCACATGGCAAATAGAGCAACAAGAAACATATAAAGTAATAATATACAACAAAATATACAGGAATATACAACAGGTGAAAATGAGGGAGCATGTATTTACAGTCCTAATCAGATACTCCTAGGGATTGAATAAGTCCAGGCAGTGGATGATCTATTGTGTGTCTGCATTTTTGATCCACGTTATGAGGTTGTGTCGGAAAGTGAGGTAGGGTTGGTCAGACTTCAGGGTGGATGGTAGGGAGTTCCAGAGTTGAACTGCTTTCACCTGAAAGCTGCAGCCACCGACTTTAGTCAATTTAACTCTAGGTATAGATATGTTGTTGGAGTTAGCAGATCTGGTGAGTCTTGTTGGTTTTAATCTCATGAATCTCTCAGATAGGTAGTGCGGTGCAGCGCTGTTAATGCATTTGTGGACCAAAGAGGCGACATTTAGTTGGATTTTCTCCTGAGTAGAGAGCCAGTTATTGGCTCGTCTGAATTCGGTGATGTGGGCTCTCCTGGGAATACTGAGTGCTGCTCTAAGGGCGTTGTTCTGCAAGATTTTAATTCTTTTGATAACTTCCTTATTAGCCCCGATATAGAGCGAATTGCAGTAGTCCAGCTTTGATAACACGAGCGCTCTCGCAAGTATGATGCAGCTATTGTTTGATAGGAAGGGTTTGCCTGCTCTTATCAATTTACAGGTGTAGGCGGTTGCAGAAGCCATCGCATTGACCTGCTTGTTGAAAGAGAGGGTGGAGTCCAGGTAGAAACCCAGAGTTTTACCGCGTGGGTGGTTGTAATTTGGTTGTTGTCAATATTAAAAGAGGAGTAGTTGGGGCCCAGTTTTGTGAGGGTGGGAGGTGTGCCTAGGATGATGATTTCAGTTTTGTCATCATTCAGGCATAGTCCGTGAGTGGCCATCCATGCCTGCATGATGAGATACACTCTGTTCACCAAGGCCAAATCCTTGTCGTAATCACCGGTAAGTGGTAGGAGAATCTGAGTATCATCTGCATAATTAGTGTAGGTGATACCAAGAAGGTCCAGATTATCGAAAAGGGGCTTAGTGAAGATGTTGTAGAGTGTAGGAGAAACACAAGATCCCTGGGGCACACCACATGTGATGGGGATGGAGTATGCTGCCGCAGTGGTGGAGAAGACTCTCATGGTCCTGTTATTGAGGAAGGATTGGATCCAATTTGTGGCTTCTTCTGAGAAGTGCGCGGCTATATCCAAGTGCCTACAAAGGTTCTTGTGGTCAACAGGGTCAAATGCAGCTGATAGGTCCAGGAGGAGGAGTAAGGCTGGTTTGCCTTGATCCCTTAGCTCATCAATTTGCACCTTTAGGTCTAAGAGGGCAGTTTCGGTCCCATGCTGGGGACGGAAGCCAGACTGCCGTACTCCTAGTAAATTGGTGGTTTCAAGGTGTTTCTGTATTTGTGAGTACGCCACTTTATCTATGATTTTTAAAAGGAATGGCACAGTGGTGATTGGGCGGTATTTCGTGGGTATGGCAGGGTCTAGCGTCTGTTTTTTAAGCAATGGGAGTACCCAAGATTCTTTTAGGTTACTAGGTATGGACCCTGTTGCGAATGAGGCGTTAATAGGTTTTGAGATAAAGGGAGCCAGGTCTCTAGCTGCGTCCTTTATCAGTTGGGCTGGACATTGATCCCCCTGGCAGTTAGATGGTTTGAGTGACAGTATAATTTTTTCTGTCTCAATAATAGATACTTTAGAGAACTTGAAGCGAGGATTGTTGATGTTATTTTTAGGAGGGGTGATAGCTGTTTTGGGTTTAGTATCGAGACTGAGCGAGGATTTTTTCGTGGCAATTTTAGATTGGAGAGTTGTCACTTTGTTAGCTAGGGCTTGCTGAATGTTGGTGCACCATGTTTTATCTTTGACGCAGTTGTCAGGCACTGGGATGGGGGATTCTATTTCCTTTAGGATAATGAAGAGTTCCTTCATGCTAGAGTTGGCTTGGGCTATTCTGTTGTTGTAAGTTTCCCGTTTAGCCGACAGTATTTCCTTTTTGTAGAGGGTAGATATGTCTCTCAGGGTGCTCTTATTTTCTTCCGATGGTTGTAGCTTCCATGCGACATCGCATTGTCTTTTTTTGGTACGAAGAGTTTTTAGATGGGGGGTGTACCAGGAGTTGAGGTGGGCTCTGGGTTTGCTGCGTCTCACTTTGAGTGGTGCAATTATGTCCAAGGCAGAGGACATAACTTTGTTGTACTCGTTCACTAAAGTTTCAGGGTCCAGGTTATCTGGTAGTAAGTTAAGTGTGGGGAGGATGAGCCGGAGTAGGTTATCTGGGGTGATGTTTTTCTTGTTCCTGGTCGGGATGGATGGTGCTGGCTGGACTGAGGTAGAAGTAGGTCTGACCGTTTCTAGAGCAAATGTTATAAGGTAGTGGTCTGTCCAAATTAGTGGGGAGATCGATAGGATGGAGGCATTGCAGTTATGGTCTGCCACCCAATCAAGTATTCTACCCTTGTTGTTGGTCGGGTGGAGTACTTTTTGTGAGAAGCCTAGTTCAGAGAGTAAGTTAGCCACTCTGCTTGCCTGTGGGTCGTTTTGGTCATTGAAGCCTAGGTTAAGATCCCCTAGCAGGATGACTTGTGATGATTGTTTTAGGTTATGTGATAGAATGGTAGAGATGCCCTCCTCGAAGGTTCCAATAGGGCCTGGAGGTCTATAAATAAGGTGGATGGTGAGGGTTTGGGAATTGTTAAAAACTAGTTTAGCTGTTAGGCTTTCACATGCTTTAGTGTCATTCGAGGGAGCTAGCCTGGTAGATAAGTTGGATTTAACAATAAGGGCTATGCCACCTCCACGGGCTTCGCCTCTGTCTGCTCTTAGGATGGTGTAGCCATTGGGGATTGCTAACATGATGGCTGGTCCTGCGGCAGCATGTAGCCAGGATTCCGTGATGGCCAGGAAGTCAAGGTTTTCGGTCTGGATAAGATTAGCAATCTCGGTGGAATGAGCAATCAAGGACCTAGCATTGATTAGTGCACCTTTTAGGTCTGGGCTGGTGGATAGGGATGTGCATATCTTTTCTTGGGTCGTGACAGAGGTGTGCATACGTGCATTATGTGTCTTCAGGTTTAGGCTGTGTGGTCTTTCTATACCCCTATTAGGTGTGGGTTTGCTACGGTTAGATGCGGTCAGTGTTCTGGTTCGTGGTTCATATAGTTTTGCAAGTCTGGCTTGGAGTCTAGCGTTTCTAGATATGGTGTTGCATGGTTTAGATTCAAAGGTCCTATATTGTTGAGGTTCTTCAGTTTGGTCATTACGACTCATCAATGGTTGGGGTTGAGTCTGTGTCATGGCAGGGGAGTGGGCTGAGCGTTGAAGGGTAGTGTATTCAATGGTGGGAGTGAGTCTAAGTATGTATACTAGGAATGTTCTTAGTGTGAGAAGGGCGAATGTGGCTTGAAGAGTTTGCATCTTGTGGCGTCACCGTGGAAGGATGGCAGTTCGATCTAAAATAAAGCTGTGTATTCCAGCCTAATCAAGGTTAGAGCATGTGCGAATAAGACAGATAACTCATGTATAGTAGGTGGCATCTAGGTTTGAGAAGGTGGCAATTGACTAAAATACAATGGGCAGTACATTTGACTCAGAAGCAATAGGCAGCACATATGTACAAGGTGGCTCAAAGCAATGGGGCAATTGACTTAGATGGAACACCTCAATTTGAGATAGTAGCAAATGACTAAAAATAAATGCAGCTATCATGGGCAGGCTAAATGTAGCTATCATAGGCAGGCTAAATGCAACTATCATGGGCAGGCTCAATGCAACTATCATAGGCAACTATCATAGGCAAGCTGAATGCAGTTATCATAGGTAGGCTAAATTCAACTTTCAAAATACAGCTTTCAAGGACAGGCTAAATGTAACTATCATAGGCAGGCTGGTAGAGGCAACGCGAAATGGCTCAGTATAGGCAGCAATGGCTAGGCATAGGCAACAGTGGCTAGGCATAGGCAACAGTAGCTGGGCTTGGGCAACAGTGGCTAAGTAGAGGCAACACAAATGGCTCAGTATAGTCAGCAATGGCTAGGCATAGGCAACAGTGGCTAGGCATAGGCAACAGTGACTAAGTAGAGGCAACACAAAATGGCTCAGTATAGGCAGCAGTGGCTAGGCATAGGCAACAGTGGCTGGGCATGGGCAACAGTGGCTAAGTAGAGGCAACACAAAATGGCTCAGTATAGGCAGCAATGGCTAGGCATAGGCAACAGTGGCTGGGCATTGGCCACTGTGGCTAAGTAGAGGCAACACAAAATGGCTCAGTATAGGCAGCAATGGCTAGGCATAGGCAACAGTGGCTGGGCATGGGCAACAGTGGCTAAGTAGAGGCAACACAAAATGGCTCAGTATAGGCAGCAATGGCTAGGCATAGGCAGCAGTGTTATTCATGCAGTTATCGTACATGCTCACAGTGAGGGTGATCAGCGTGTGAGCGTGTGCAGGGCATAGTGGTGGGCTTACAGTAGCAGGCGCTATGTAGCAGGCAATAGCCTGAATACTTAGATGTTGGAGCCCGGAAGGTAAAGTTAGTGGCTGACCGGAGATCAGAGGGGCGTTACCTTGGTATTGCAACCGCAATCTTCAGGATGCTTATGGCAGCGTCTGGGGGGCATCAGAGTGGCTCGCTGCTCCTGCAGTGGTCCGGGGAGCTCTGCTTCCGAGAAGGATGTTACCTTCACAAGGGCAGGCAAATAAGGAGTATAAAGGAGAGTTAAGGAGTATGGACTCAGCCCTCGACCAGTGCGCGAACAGGCGCAGAACAGGGCCTTTTCCTGCGGGCCTTCTCCGGAAGGGCCGCAGCCGGCGTCTTCCGCCTGCCGGTGGATTGGTGCTTGGGAAATGCACCTGGTTGCTAGGCAACGTTCAGTGCCTGGTTGGAGAGTGCGCCATTTTAAGAACAGGCAGATACGAACAAAGGGCTGGGAGGCCACGAGGGATGTTTAGTGTGGCTGGTAGCGACGGTGTCAAGGGGGGCATGTCAAAAGGTGCTAGGCAGACAAATTGTGCCTCATAGCTGCGTGCTCAGCTCACCTCATTCTGAGGGGGAGGCTGCCGCAGTGCCGTAACAGCGATCAGCTGTTTTCCTCCTTCGTGATGCGGTGCAGCTGCAGATGCAGAGCAGGGCTCCTGCCCTCTCCGTAGAATGTGGACTTCTGACGGTAAGGCGCAGAACAGGGCCTTTTCCTGTGGGCCTTCTCCGGAAGGGCTGCAGCCGGCGTCTTCCGCCTGCCGGTGGATTGGTGCTGGGGAAATGCACCTGGTTGCTAGGCAACGTTCAGTGCCTGGTTGAAGCGTTCACCATTTTAAGAACAGGCAGATACGAAAAAAAGGGCTGGGAGGCCACGAGGGATGTTTAGTGTGGGTGGTAGCGACAGTGTCCAGGGGGGCATGCCAAAAGGTGCTAGGCAGACAAATTGTGCCTCATACTTGCATGCTCAGCTCACCTCGTTCCGAGGGGGAGGCTGCTGCAGTGCCGTAACAGCGATCAGCTGTTTTCCTCCTTCGTGATGCGGTGCAGCTGCATATGCAGAGCAGGGCTCCTGCCCTCTCCGTACAATGGTGGGTTGCAAAAGCGGGCACCACGTGAGTAAACTGCCTCTTTTTAAGTGACTGCCATCGAATCACAAATACCCCCACCTACCAAATCTTAGTGGGGATATTCATTGATCACAGGCGGGTGGGTGCCAATATTTTTGTGTGGATCCGGAGGATCAGATAAATCTCAATGCTTGGTTTGGCAGCTTCATGTTTGGGCCATTGTCACAGCATTCATGGAAGGCACTACAAAAAGATCACAAAGAAAAAAAGAGGTAAGCCTCCAAGTAGTCACTGTTGCAGTGTGTAGGGGAACACATTATAATACAGAAGTGTCAGGGTGGAGGTACTAGTCAATTACTACCCTTCTGTGATAAAATAATGTTTAATGTTATTAAGTAATCACAATGCCTGAATATCAATTCATCATACATACATCCTGGCTAAAACCAAATACAATTACAAAACACCTTATTCAAATAACACCATAAAAAACATGATAAAGTGCTAACGTGACTCTTCTCAATCTTATAAGTACACTATCTGTCTCGAAAATTACAGACATTTAGCTGAATCTGGGTTGTACTGAACTCAACAAAGTCTTAATTGTCCCTTTTCTCGCTCAACATGTTTCTGTTGCTGTGCCCTTTTAGGGGTGAACATTCTTCGGGAGCTCATCTGTGGGTCACAATTAGTATGTCCAGTTTTTAAACTTATACAAAACTCTTCCTCCAAAATTATTCACTGTCACTGCAAGAAAAGACAAACAACCTATGAACTCTATATGCTATTTATGCAAAACGGGGCTCTCTCTATTCCCTCTTCGATAGGAAATCATCTACCGATCAGAAAAACGTTTGCCAGTCTATTCACGAGATCTGTTTTTGAATCAAAGGGAACTCCCACCTGGGATCTCGTCCACCTGTGAAAACATACACAGACATGTGTATTAGACCCTTATTAAAGGTTCCACTTTTGCACCCTACAAAGCTCTGCTCGCCTCCATACTCACCCCACCTCAACTTAGGATGAGACATTTCATTTTCTCAATTCATAGACCTTGTGCCCCGACCCTTGTAGCTGGAGTCAGGACTTAGGTCTAGTACCAGGAATGGCTTCCTGTGGTCATTGACATCTGTGGACACATCATATCAACAGGTATTCTGTACTAATGCTCAGTTTGCAGCCTATATCCATAACTATCCTGAAGGATGTGATATTATGATTCACTTTCACAGCCCTCTGTGTCTACCACGGTAAGTCTCTATCACGGCTGGGTGTGGCTCTGTGAGTCTGTCTACAATTAAAAATGGCACATCCCATGCAAACATTATCTCGAGTGAGTTCAAAGCATGTTTGTTTGTTTGTTTATTTATAGTGCGCACAGACCCGAAGGTATCAGGGCGCAAAAGATAAAAGAAGGCATTCAGCTTAGTTACAAGTGGCATAAGGTACAAATCAAGGTAAACAGACATGAAATACAAGATATGAAAGCTAAAGTAGATACAGAGAAAAGCATTTAGTAGAATGAACAAAGTGCAGACAGGATGGTAATTTACAAGGCAGTTTAAGGCTATTTACAAGGCAAAATGCTGGGGCTCAAAATGTCACTTGTTATCTTTGAACCAGTTGATGAGATTCTGTCTAAATTGTGTAAATATTTGGTCAGCTCTCAGTGGTGGTGGCAGGGAGTTCCAAAGTTGTGCTGCCTTGACCGGGAAGCTAGTGCCCACTATTATAGATAATTTGCATCGTGGCACAAGGAGACAATTAGTGTTGACAGTTCTAGTGGGTCTTCTTAAAGGTTTTCTGTTAATTCTTTCTGTCAGTTAGCATGGTGCCCTATTATTTAGGCATTTGTGGATGAGAGATGCCGTTTTCAGTCGCATTTTGTCATGGGTGGATAGCCAGTTGTGTTGTCTCCTAGTCTCAGAAATATGTTCTTTCCTTGTTATGCTCAGCTTGTTATGTTAAATACCTATTCACTCGGACATTACAATACAGTCCCTTCCAAACATGGACTCCAGTTACATCAGTATGTGGCAATGAGGACTCCCTCTTCTAAATGGAGTGCGTTCGCGAGGCTCATTTCTGTATAAGAAATGACATGTGACAACTCAGGCATCACGTCTTCTCTAAATGTATTTAAACGCAGCCCTCGCATTTTGTATAACTTCCTAGCCACCTCTAAATTCATAGCAGTTGGCTTACCTTTTGATAGCTGTGAGTGCTGCTTCACGTCCACGTTGGTCTGAAGAAAAACAAGTGCGGCGTCCATAACAGACACTTCAGTAGCTTTCATACCGAAATGAAGGTTATCTCCATTAGTGAAATGCCAGCGGCCATCTTTGAACAGATAAGCACCATGCGCTTCTAACCACATTTATTATTATCTATTCTCTAATCCGGGTTTGCAGGGAGAGATTAAATGAAATTAAGCCATTTCACTTGCATCTTTTTTACGATGTACAGCAATGCTGGCCCTACCCTCTGGTCAAACTATATTGGCACCAGATATAAGTGTTATGTTTGAAATCAGTAGCCCACCCTTATATGTCTGGAGCCTCGAATTAGATACACCTTAAAAAGAGTCTCTATTTTATACTATCAGTGTATAGTATCCAATCTTCTTCTCATACCCTAGTGTGCTTCTTAGGAAAGCAAAATGATGTCTTCAAGTTTAAGATGGTAATTTCACCATTATTTTGGACCCAACTAGTATGCCCTGAATAATATAGATTTAATTTTATCTTGTGCCACTCGACCTCATTGAGTCCTTGTGTGAGGAATATCAGTTCTTGTTCTCTCAGTTTCATCTCTTTATCTTTTAGGTTTTTACTCTGTATTCTCTGTAGCACAGTCCATGTGAACTGTTCCAACCCATAGTTCTTTTCAACAAAATGTTTCACCATTGGGGCTTGCTCAATCCAGTTCTTAAGACAGCAATGGTGGTCCATTATCCAAGTCTTGAGTTTTCCTTTATCTTACATATGTACTTTAGTCCACATGGGCAGGTCACCATGTGAATTAGATTGTCTGAGTTACAGTTTGGTAAAGATTTCTGTGTCCAGAGTTTTCCCAAAACTATTTCAAAAGTTTTGGGCCTCATAGTGAGTTTACAAACCCCACAGCTCCCACACAGATAGTGTCGTGTTATGGAGGTGAGTTCCAACCCACATTGGAGTGTTTCTATTTTTTCTCTTCCATGAGTTAACCGGCCTTTGCTCACAATGTTGCCAAATGAAACACTTTCCCAATGGGCAAACATTGGGCGCTCCACGTGTGTGCCATTCTTTTCAAAAACTCGCCAATGTTTACACACTATATTGCATATCTTTAAACTTAAATTTGTGAACATGGATACACATACCAGTTAGTCCACTGTTGATGTTTTAGGGATTTTCTGCAGCAGCGACTCCCTGTTGTTATTGTAATCCCACTTGGCAGCCTTCTTCACCACTCTTTTGGCGTATCCCCTTGCCCTCAATTTCTTTTAAAGGTTCTGTGCCTTGCTTTCAAATGCTTCTTTTATACTACTATTGCATTTGAGGTGGAAAAACAGGCCAAAAGGGAGGTTATCTCAGAGGTGTTTAATGTGGGGACTTGTGTAATGCAACAGGGATTTTTTATCGGTTGGCTTGTGGTATGGTTTAACCAACATTCTCACTTGTTCATGATATATCGTTATATCCAGAAAATTGATCTCACTGGTAGTCTGGCTCATTGTCAATTGTATATAATGGCTTTTTGTCTTTAGCCTCACAAAAAGTATTTAACTTCATCTCCTGTCCCTTCCCATACAATCAGGACATCATCGATATATCTATTCCATTCCTTGATGTTGCCTCTATAGAATTTAGCATCTAGAATCTGCATTTATCACAAATTTTTCAAAGCTCTCTACATAAAGTTTAGCTATGATGTCATGATGGCCCCCATTGCTGTCCCCTCTATTTCATGGTATATCTTCCACAGAAAATCGAAATCATTTTGTGTAAGCGCTAATTCCGCGCACCACATTAAGAATGAATTTGGAACTAGATCTGGGTGTGATCTTCTCTAGAGGACTTCTTCAACAAACTCTACGGTTGCTCTTTGAGGGGTGTTGGTGTACAAAGCCACCACATCTAGTCCTACTAGAAAGTTCTTCCTGGGATCAACTCAAAATTATCGAACTTTATGATCGCACTGGTGGTATGCTTCAGGTATGATCTGCCTACAAAACCTTTTAGATAGTGGTCTATAAATTGGGAGGAAGGTTCTAGGAAATATATAATCCCAGATACAATTGGCCTCCCTGGAGGATTAATTAGGGTTTTGTGTATTTTAGGGAGACCGTAAAATGTGGGAATGACTGGATCTGTCTTACACAAAAGGTCTGCTTGCTGTTTACTGATACAGACTCTTTCTTCCACTTTTGTTACCTTAAGATCTTCTTTTTCAGGGCCTCTGTGAGGTCCACTGTTAAAAGGTCATAACTCCTGGTATATGAGAGTTGTCCGAGGCATTATTTCACATAATCTACTTTATTCTGGATCACTATGTTAGGCGACGCAAAGTGTGCACTTCATTACAAGAAAGTAGAAGTATACTCTACCCTGGAGAGTTAGGAAAACAGCTGTGGGGTGTGGGATTGTTGGGGATCTTGTGCGGGAAGGGGAGCAACGGGTCATTGTTTTTTGTCGATGCAAATTGTTTATCCATTCGATCTGAGGTTTAGCTCGGTCACGTGACCCTTAGGTTATTGCACAGGACAGAGAGTTTTGATGGTGAGGAGCTAGTTTTGTGGACTTGGGATTGGTAGAGAGATGAACAAGTGGCGGAGCGCGGAAGGTGCATGTGCAGGATTGTGGTGGTTTGCCGGAGAAGGCAGCAACTGTGAAGGCAGGACTGTGCACTGAGGCATGCCATGTAAGGTGCAGATCACATACGCTTGTAGCAATCGAAATATATATATCCATTGCAGTTAACCCCTTTTTTTCCCCAGACAGCGGATTATCAAAACCCGCAATTAGAGGTCAGGTAAACACATAATGTACCCCATGTATCAGGAAGTGATTTGGGGACCGACCCTCATTCAAAAACTTTGTAAAGCCCCGCCACCATACAAAGATTAAATCATTAAGTACAGTGTACATTGGTCCAAGAGCACTGAAGAAAAAGCATCATGGTCATGGCCGCCTGACGGCAGTTTCTCCAGGGTTGTGCAGCATTCACTACTGACACACTTACAGGACACCTATAAAGGGAAGAAGTTGGCAAAATGCATGGCCATATTCGAATTATGGCGCGGCAAACAGGGTATGGATGATGAACCAGAAGGAGGTGAAGGAAGAGGCGTTCTGACCCTTCTGCACCTCCTCCTGACACTCCTAGCCTAGTATCTGATGACACAGAGGAAGACATGAGACTATGTCCATTAAGGGAACTACGGGTGGCAGAAGGATACTCAAATCCAACCTATAAACCACCACCATATACTCAAGAGGAGAACCCACAAGGTACAGGGCAACCCGCCAGCAGCAATGAGAAGATTCACACTTTTCTTCAATCATCACCAACGTCATTTGAATTGACACAGAATTTCAAGAAATAATTATATTGACTCACATCCTTAAAATGGGCATCTCTTGCCACATAAACATTTTTATTATTGTATTGCATGAGTCTAGAGTCTAGCACCCATCAACAAGAGTTTAATCTTCGCCGCCAAACTCTAATACCTGACCAGTCTAAGAGGTGCAGAATTACAAGCGTGAACATGACATGGTACTGGGTGCCGCTTCTTTATTAACAGCCTGTCCATGGTGTACACAGCTTCACAATCTGCAACTATGTTTCACTGCTCTCTGAAAGGGCAGAGATTGGTCGCCTAGGACTAGTGGAATGCAAAAGCGGGCACCACGTGAGTAAGCGGCCTCTTTTTAAGTGACTGCCATCGAATCACAAATACCCCCACTTACCAAATCTTAGTGGGGATATTCATTGATCACAGGCGGGTGGGTGCCAACATTTTTGCGTGATTCTGGAGGATAGTATAAATCTCAATGCTTCGTTTGGCAGCCTCATGTTTGGGCCATTGTCACAGCATTCATGGAAGGCACTCCAAAAAGATCACAAAGAAAAAAAGAGGTATGACTCCAAGTAGTCACTGTTGCAGTGTGTAGGGGAACACATTATAATACAGAAGTGTCAGGGTGGAGGGACTAGTCAATTACTACCCTTCTGTGATAAAATCATTGTTAATGTTATTAAGTAATCACAATGCTTAAATATCAATTTATCATACATACATCCAGGCTAAAACCAAATACAAAGAATTACAAAACACCTTATTCAAATAACACCATTAAAAACATGATAAAGTGCTAACGTGACTCTTCTCAACGTTATAAGTACACTATATGTCTTCAAAATTACAAACAGGTAGCTTAATCTGGGTTGTACTGGACTCAACAAAGTCTTAATTGTCCCTTTTCTCGCTCAACATGTTTCTGTTCCTGTGCCCTTTTAGTGGTGAACATTCTTCGGGAGCTCATCTGTGGGTCACAATTAGTATGTCCAGTTTTTAAACTTCTACAAAACTCTTCCTCCAAAATTATTCGCTGTCACTGCAAGAAAAGACAAACAACCTATGAACTCTATATGCTATTTATGCAAAATGGGGCTCTCTCTATTCCCTCTTCGATAGGAAATCATCTACCGATCAGGAAAACGTTTGGCAGTCTATTCACGAGATCTGTTTTTGAATCAAAGGGAACTCCCACCTGGGATCTTGTCCACCTGTGAAAACATACACAAACATGTGTATTAGACCCTTATTAAAGGTTCCACTTTTGCACGCTACACAGCTCTCCTCGCCTCCATACTCACCCCACCTCAACTTGGGATGAGACATTTCTTTTTCTCAATTCATAGACCTTGTGCCCCGACCCTCGTAACTGGAGTCAGGATTTAGGTCTAGTACTAGGAATGGCTTCCTGTGGTCTTTGATATCTGTGGACACATCATATCAACAGGTATTCTGTACTAATGCTCGGTTCACAGCCTATATCAATAACTATCCTAAAGGATGTGATATTATGACTCACTTTCACAGCCCTCTGTGTCTACCACGGGTAAGTCTCTATCACGGCTAGGTGCGGCTCTGTGAGTCTGTCTACAATTAAAAATGGCACATCCCATGCAAACATTATCTCGAGTGTGTTCAAAGCATGTTTGTTTGTTTGTTTATTTATAGTGCGTGCAGACCCGAAGGTATCAGGGCACAAAAGATAAAAGAAGGCATTCAGCTTAGTTACAAGTGGCATAAGGTACAAATCAAGGTAGACAGACATGAAATACAAGATATGAAAGCTAAAGTAGATACAGAGAAAAGCATTTAGTAGAATGGACAAAGTGCAGACAGGATGGTAATTTACAAGGCAGTTCAAGGCTATTTACAAGGCAAAATGCTGAGGGCTAAAAATGTCACTTGTCGTTATCTTTGAACCAGTTGATGAGATTCTGTCTAAATTTAGTAAATGTTTGGTCAGCTCTCAGTGGTGGTGGCAGGGAGTTCCAAAGTTGTGCTGCCTTGACCTGGAAGCTAATGCCCCCTATTGTAGATAATTTGAATCGTGGCACAAGGAGACAATTAGTGTTGACTGTTCTAGTGGGTCTTCTTAAAGGTTTTCTGTTAATTCTTTCTGTCAGTTAGCATGGTGCCCTATTATTTAGGCATTTGTGGATGAGAGATGCCGTTTTCAGTCGCATTTTGTCATGGGTGGATAGCCAGTTGTGTTGTCTCCTAGTCTCAGAGATATGTTCTTTCCTTGTTATGCTTAGCTTGTTATGTTAAATACCTATTCACTCGGATATTACAATACAGTCCCTTCCAAACATTGACTCCAGTTACATCAGTATGTGGCAATGAGGACTCCCTCTTCTAAATGGAGTGCGTTTGCGAGGCTCATTTCTGTATAAGAAATGACATGTGACAACTCAGGCATCACGTCTTCTCTAAATGTATTTAAACGCAGCCCTCGCATTTTGCATAACTTCCTAGCCACCTCTAAATTCATAGCAGTTGGCTTACCTTTTGATAGCTGTGAGTGCTGCTTCACGTCCAAGTTGATCTGAAGAAAAACAAGTGCGGCGTCCATAACAGACACTTCAGTAGCTTTCATACCGAAATGAAGGTTATCTCCATTAGTGAAATGCCAGCGGCCATCTTTGAACAGATAAGCACCATGCACTTCTAACAACATTTATTCTTATCTATTCTCTAATCCGGGTTTGCAGGGATAGATTAAATGACATTAAGCCATTTCACTTGCATCTTTTTTACGATGTACAGCAATGCTGGCCCTACCCTCTGGTCAAACTATATTGGCACCATATATAAGTGTTATGTTTGAAATCAGTAGCCCACCCTTATATGTCTGGAGCCTCGAATTAGATACACCTTAAGAAGAGTCTCTATTTTATACTATCAGTGTATAGTATCCAATCTTCTTCTCATACCCTGGTGTGCTTCTTAGGAAAGCAAAATGATGTCTTCAAGGTTAAGATGGTAATTTCACAATTATTTTGGACCCAACTAGTATGCCTTGAATAATATAGATTTAATTTTATCTTGTGCCACTCAACCTCATTGAGTCCTTGTGTGAGGAATATCAGTTCTTGTTCTCTCAGTTTCATCTCTTTATCTTTTAGGTTTTTACTCTGTATTCTCTGTAGCACAGTCCATGTGAACTGTTCCGACCCATAGTTCTTTTCAACAAAATGTTTCACCATTGGGGCTTGCTCAATCCAGTTCTTAAGACAGCTCTGGTGGTACATTATCCAAGTCTTGAGTTTTCCTTTATCTTACCTATGTACTTTAGTCCACATGCGCAGGTCACCATGTGAATTACATTGTCTGAGTTACAGTTTGTTAAAGATTTCTGTGTCCAGAGTTTTTCCAAAACTATTTCAACAGTTTTGGGCCTCATAGTGAGTTTACAAACCCCACAGCTCCCGCACAGATAGTGTCCTGTTATGGGGGTGAGTTCCAACCCACATTGGAGTGTTTCTATTTTTTCTCTTCCATGAGTTAACCAGCCTTTGCTCAATGTTGCCAAATGAAACACTTTCCCAATGGGCAAACATTGGGCGCTCCACGTGTGTGCCATTCTTTTCAAAAACTCGCCAATGTTTACACATTATATTGCATATCTTTAAACTTAATTTGTGAACATGGATACACATACCAGTTTGTGCACTGTTGATGTTTTAGGGATTTTCTCCAGCAGCGACTCCCTGTTGTTATTGTAATCCCACTTGGCAGCCTTCTTCACCACTCTTTTGGGGTATCCCTTTGCCCTCAATTTCTTTTAAAGGTTCTGTGCCTTGCTTTCAAATGCTTCTTTTGTACTACTATTGCATTTGAGGTGGAAAAACAGGCCAAAAGGGATGTTATCTCAGAGGTGTTTAATGTGGGGACTTGTGTAATCCAAAGGGGATTTATTATCGGTTGGCTTGTGGTATGGTTTAACCAACAGTCTCACTTGTTCATGATATATCGTTATATCCAGAAAATTGATCTCACTGGTACTTTAGCTCATTGTCAATTGTAGATAATGGCTTTTTGTCTTTAGCCACACAAAAATGATTTAACTTCATCTCCTGTCCCTTCCCATACAATCAGGACATCATCGATATATCTATTCCATTCCTTGATGTTGTATCTATAGGGATTAGCATCTAGAATCTGCATTTATCACAGATTTTTCAAAGCTCTCTACATAAAGTTTAGCTATGATGTCATGATGGCCCCCATTGCTGTCCCCTCTACTTCATGGTATATCTTCCACAGAAAATCGAAATCATTTTGTGTATGCGCTAATTCCGCGCACCACATCAAGAATGAATTTGGAACTAGATATGGGTGTGATCTTCTCTAGAGGACTTCTTCAATAAACTCTACGGTTGCTCTTTGAGGGGTGTTGGTGTACAAAGCCACCACATCTAGTCCTATTAGAAAGTTCTTCCTGGGATCAACTCAAAATTATCGAACTTTTTGATCGCACTGGTGGTATGCTTCAGGTATGATCTGCCTACAAAACCTTTTAGATAGTGGTCTATAAATTGGGAGGAAGGTTCTAGGAAAGATATAATCCCAGATACAATTGGCCACCCTAGAGGATTCATTAGGGTTTTGTGTATTTTAGGGAGACTGTAAAATGTGGGAATGACTGGATCTGTCTTACACAAAAGGTCTGCTTGCTGTTTACTGATCCAGACTCTTTCTTCCACTTTTGTTACCTTAAGATCTTTGTTCTTTTACAGGGCCTCTGTGAGGTCCACTGTTAAAAGTTCATAACTCCTGGTATATGAGAGTTGTCCGAGGCATTATTTCACATAATCTACTTTATTCTGGATCACTACGTTAGGCGACGCAACGTGTGCACTTCATTACAAGAAAGTAGAAGTATACTCTACCCTGGAGAGTTAGGAAAACAGCTGTGGGGTGTGGGATTGTTGGGGATCTTGTGCGGGAAGGGGAGCAACGGGTCATTGTTTTTTGTCGATGCAAATTGTTTATCCATTCGATCTGAGGTTTAGCTCGGTCACGTGACCCTTAGGTTATTGCACAGGACAGAGAGTTTTGATGGTGAGGAGCTAGTTTTGTGGACTTGGGATTGGTAGAGAGATGAACAAGTGGCGGAGCGCGGAAGGTGCATGTGCAGGATTGTGGTGGTTTGCCGGAGAAGGCAGCAACTGTGAAGGCAGGACTGTGCACTGAGGCATGCCATGTAAGGTGCAGATCACATACGCTTGTAGCAATCGAAATATATATATCCATTGCAGTTAACCCCTTTTTTTCCCCAGACAGCGGATTATCAAAACCCGCAATTAGAGGTCAGGTAAACACATAATGTACCCCATGTATCAGGAAGTGATTTGGGGACCGACCCTCATTCAAAAACTTTGTAAAGCCCCGCCACCATACAAAGATTAAATCATTAAGTACAGTGTACATTGGTCCAAGAGCACTGAAGAAAAAGCATCATGGTCATGGCCGCCTGACGGCAGTTTCTCCAGGGTTGTGCAGCATTCACTACTGACACACTTACAGGACACCTATAAAGGGAAGAAGTTGGCAAAATGCATGGCCATATTCGAATTATGGCGCGGCAAACAGGGTATGGATGATGAACCAGAAGGAGGTGAAGGAAGAGGCGTTCTGACCCTTCTGCACCTCCTCCTGACACTCCTAGCCTAGTATCTGATGACACAGAGGAAGACATGAGACTATGTCCATTAAGGGAACTACGGGTGGCAGAAGGATACTCAAATCCAACTTATAAACCACCACCATATACTCAAGAGGAGAACCCACAAGGTACAGGGCAACCCGCCAGCAGCAATGAGAAGATTCACACTTTTCTTCAATCATCACCAACGTCATTTGAATTGACACAGAATTTCAAGAAATAATTATATTGACTCACATCCTTAAAATGGGCATCTCTTGCCACATAAACATTTTTATTATTGTATTGCATGAGTCTAGAGTCTAGCACCCATCAACAAGAGTTTAATCTTCGCCGCCAAACTCTAATACCTGACCAGTCTAAGAGGTGCAGAATTACAAGCGTGAACATGACATGGTACTGGGTGCCGCTTCTTTATTAACAGCCTGTCCATGGTGTACACAGCTTCACAATCTGCAACTATGTTTCACTGCTCTCTGAAAGGGCAGAGATTGGTCGCCTAGGACTAGTGGAATGCAAAAGCGGGCACCACGTGAGTAAGCGGCCTCTTTTTAAGTGACTGCCATCGAATCACAAATACCCCCACTTACCAAATCTTAGTGGGGATATTCATTGATCACAGGCGGGTGGGTGCCAACATTTTTGCGTGATTCTGGAGGATAGTATAAATCTCAATGCTTCGTTTGGCAGCCTCATGTTTGGGCCATTGTCACAGCATTCATGGAAGGCACTCCAAAAAGATCACAAAGAAAAAAAGAGGTATGACTCCAAGTAGTCACTGTTGCAGTGTGTAGGGGAACACATTATAATACAGAAGTGTCAGGGTGGAGGGACTAGTCAATTACTACCCTTCTGTGATAAAATCATTGTTAATGTTATTAAGTAATCACAATGCTTAAATATCAATTTATCATACATACATCCAGGCTAAAACCAAATACAAAGAATTACAAAACACCTTATTCAAATAACACCATTAAAAACATGATAAAGTGCTAACGTGACTCTTCTCAACGTTATAAGTACACTATATGTCTTCAAAATTACAAACAGGTAGCTTAATCTGGGTTGTACTGGACTCAACAAAGTCTTAATTGTCCCTTTTCTCGCTCAACATGTTTCTGTTCCTGTGCCCTTTTAGTGGTGAACATTCTTCGGGAGCTCATCTGTGGGTCACAATTAGTATGTCCAGTTTTTAAACTTCTACAAAACTCTTCCTCCAAAATTATTCGCTGTCACTGCAAGAAAAGACAAACAACCTATGAACTCTATATGCTATTTATGCAAAATGGGGCTCTCTCTATTCCCTCTTCGATAGGAAATCATCTACCGATCAGGAAAACGTTTGGCAGTCTATTCACGAGATCTGTTTTTGAATCAAAGGGAACTCCCACCTGGGATCTTGTCCACCTGTGAAAACATACACAAACATGTGTATTAGACCCTTATTAAAGGTTCCACTTTTGCACGCTACACAGCTCTCCTCGCCTCCATACTCACCCCACCTCAACTTGGGATGAGACATTTCTTTTTCTCAATTCATAGACCTTGTGCCCCGACCCTCGTAACTGGAGTCAGGATTTAGGTCTAGTACTAGGAATGGCTTCCTGTGGTCTTTGATATCTGTGGACACATCATATCAACAGGTATTCTGTACTAATGCTCGGTTCACAGCCTATATCCATAACTATCCTAAAGGATGTGATATTATGACTCACTTTCACAGCCCTCTGTGTCTACCATGGGTAAGTCTCTATCACGGCTAGGTGCGGCTCTGTGAGTCTGTCTACAATTAAAAATGGCACATCCCATGCAAACATTATCTCGAGTGTGTTCAAAGCATGTTTGTTTGTTTGTTTATTTATAGTGCGTGCAGACCCGAAGGTATCAGGGCACAAAAGATAAAAGAAGGCATTCAGCTTAGTTACAAGTGGCATAAGGTACAAATCAAGGTAGACAGACATGAAATACAAGATATGAAAGCTAAAGTAGATATAGAGAAAAGCATTTAGTAGAATGGACAAAGTGCAGACAGGATGGTAATTTACAAGGCAGTTCAAGGCTATTTACAAGGCAAAATGCTGAGGGCTAAAAATGTCACTTGTCGTTATCTTTGAACCAGTTGATGAGATTCTGTCTAAATTTGGTAAATGTTTGGTCAGCTCTCAGTGGTGGTGGCAGGGAGTTCCAAAGTTGTGCTGCCTTGACCTGGAAGGTAATGCCCCCTATTGTAGATAATTTGAATCGTGGCACAAGGAGACAATTAGTGTTGACTGTTCTAGTGGGTCTTCTTAAAGGTTTTCTGTTAATTCTTTCTGTCAGTTAGCATGGTGCCCTATTATTTAGGCATTTGTGGATGAGAGATGCCGTTTTCAGTCGCATTTTGTCATGGGTGGATAGCCAGTTGTGTTGTCTCCTAGTCTCAGAGATATGTTCTTTCCTTGTTATGCTTAGCTTGTTATGTTAAATACCTATTCACTCGGATATTACAATACAGTCCCTTCCAAACATTGACTCCAGTTACATCAGTATGTGGCAATGAGGACTCCCTCTTCTAAATGGAGTGCGTTTGCGAGGCTCATTTCTGTATAAGAAATGACATGTGACAACTCAGGCATCACGTCTTCTCTAAATGTATTTAAACGCAGCCCTCGCATTTTGCATAACTTCCTAGCCACCTCTAAATTCATAGCAGTTGGCTTACCTTTTGATAGCTGTGAGTGCTGCTTCACGTCCAAGTTGATCTGAAGAAAAACAAGTGCGGCGTCCATAACAGACACTTCAGTAGCTTTCATACCGAAATGAAGGTTATCTCCATTAGTGAAATGCCAGCGGCCATCTTTGAACAGATAAGCACCATGCACTTCTAACAACATTTATTCTTATCTATTCTCTAATCCGGGTTTGCAGGGATAGATTAAATGACATTAAGCCATTTCACTTGCATCTTTTTTACGATGTACAGCAATGCTGGCCCTACCCTCTGGTCAAACTATATTGGCACCATATATAAGTGTTATGTTTGAAATCAGTAGCCCACCCTTATATGTCTGGAGCCTCGAATTAGATACACCTTAAGAAGAGTCTCTATTTTATACTATCAGTGTATAGTATCCAATCTTCTTCTCATACCCTGGTGTGCTTCTTAGGAAAGCAAAATGATGTCTTCAAGGTTAAGATGGTAATTTCACCATTATTTTGGACCCAACTAGTATGCCTTGAATAATATAGATTTAATTTTATCTTGTGCCACTCAACCTCATTGAGTCCTTGTGTGAGGAATATCAGTTCTTGTTCTCTCAGTTTCATCTCTTTATCTTTTAGGTTTTTACTCTGTATTCTCTGTAGCACAGTCCATGTGAACTGTTCCGACCCATAGTTCTTTTCAACAAAATGTTTCACCATTGGGGCTTGCTCAATCCAGTTCTTAAGACAGCTCTGGTGGTCCATTATCCAAGTCTTGAGTTTTCCTTTATCTTACCTATGTACTTTAGTCCACATGCGCAGGTCACCATGTGAATTACATTGTCTGAGTTACAGTTTGTTAAAGATTTCTGTGTCCAGAGTTTTTCCAAAACTATTTCAACAGTTTTGGGCCTCATAGTGAGTTTACAAACCCCACAGCTCCCGCACAGATAGTGTCCTGTTATGGGGGTGAGTTCCAACCCACATTGGAGTGTTTCTATTTTTTCTCTTCCATGAGTTAACCAGCCTTTGCTCACAATGTTGCCAAATGAAACACTTTCCCAATGGGCAAACATTGGGCGCTCCACGTGTGTGCCATTCTTTTCAAAAACTCGCCAATGTTTACACATTATATTGCATATCTTTAAACTTAATTTGTGAACATGGATACACATACCAGTTTGTGCACTGTTGATGTTTTAGGGATTTTCTCCAGCAGCGACTCCCTGTTGTTATTGTAATCCCACTTGGCAGCCTTCTTCACCACTCTTTTGGGGTATCCCTTTGCCCTCAATTTCTTTTAAAGGTTCTGTGCATTGCTTTCAAATGCTTCTTTTGTACTACTATTGCATTTGAGGTGGAAAAACAGGCCAAAAGGGATGTTATCTCAGAGGTGTTTAATGTCTGGACTTGTGTAATCCAAAGGGGATTTATTATCGGTTGGCTTGTGGTATGGTTTAACCAACAGTCTCACTTGTTCATGATATATCGTTATATCCAGAAAATTGATCTCACTGGTACTTTAGCTCATTGTCAATTGTAGATAATGGCTTTTTGTCTTTAGCCACACAAAAATGATTTAACTTCATCTCCTGTCCCTTCCCATACAATCAGGACATCATCGATATATCTATTCCATTCCTTGATGTTGTATCTATAGGGATTAGCATCTAGAATCTGCATTTATCACAGATTTTTCAAAGCTCTCTACATAAAGTTTAGCTATGATGTCATGATGGCCCCCATTGCTGTCCCCTCTACTTCATGGTATATCTTCCACAGAAAATCGAAATCATTTTGTGTAAGCGCTAATTCCGCGCACCACATCAAGAATGAATTTGGAACTAGATATGGGTGTGATCTTCTCTAGAGGACTTCTTCAATAAACTCTACGGTTGCTCTTTGAGGGGTGTTGGTGTACAAAGCCACCACATCTAGTCCTATTAGAAAGTTCTTCCTGGGATCAACTCAAAATTATCGAACTTTTTGATCGCACTGGTGGTATGCTTCAGGTATGATCTGCCTACAAAACCTTTTAGATAGTGGTCTATAAATTGGGAGGAAGGTTCTAGGAAAGATATAATCCCAGATACAATTGGCCACCCTAGAGGATTCATTAGGGTTTTGTGTATTTTAGGGAGACTGTAAAATGTGGGAATGACTGGATCTGTCTTACACAAAAGGTCTGCTTGCTGTTTACTGATCCAGACTCTTTCTTCCACTTTTGTTACCTTAAGATCTTTGTTCTTTTACAGGGCCTCTGTGAGGTCCACTGTTAAAAGTTCATAACTCCTGGTATATGAGAGTTGTCCGAGGCATTATTTCACATAATCTACTTTATTCTGGATCACTACGTTAGGCGACGCAACGTGTGCACTTCATTACAAGAAAGTAGAAGTATACTCTACCCTGGAGAGTTAGGAAAACAGCTGTGGGGTGTGGGATTGTTGGGGATCTTGTGCGGGAAGGGCAGCAACGGGTCATTGTTTTGTGTCGATGTAAATTGTTTATCCATTCGAACTGAGGTTTAGCTCGGTCACGTGACCCTTAAGTTCTTGCACAGGACAGAGAGTTTTGATGGTGAGGAGCTAGTTGTGTGGACTTGGGATTGGTAGAGAGATGAACAAGTGGCGGAGCGCGGAAGGTGCATGTGCAGGATTGTGGTGGTTTGCTGGAGAAGGCAGCGACTGTGAAGGCAGGACTGTGCGCTGAAGCACGCTGTGTAAGGTACAGATCACATACGCTTGTAGCAATCGAAATATATATATCCATTGCAGTTAACCCCTTTTTTCCCCAGACAGCGGATTATCGAAACCCGCAATTAGAGGTCAGGTAAACACATAATGTACCCCATGTATCAGGAAGCGATTTGGGGACCGACCCTCATTCAAAAACTTTGTAAAGCCCTGCCACCATACAAAGATTAAATCATTAAGTACAGTGTACATTGGTCCAAGAGCACTGAAGAAAAAGTAACATGGTCATGGCCGCCTGACAGCAGTTTCTCCAGGGTTGTGCAGCATTCACTACTGACACACTTACAGGACACCTATAAAGGGAAGAAGTTGGCAAA
The DNA here is from genome assembly GCF_040938575.1 of Ambystoma mexicanum. Lineage (NCBI taxonomy): Eukaryota > Metazoa > Chordata > Amphibia > Caudata > Ambystomatidae > Ambystoma > Ambystoma mexicanum. The sequence goes on along the minus strand of NC_090940.1, from coordinate 233,818,388 downwards.
ATGCATGGCCATATTCGAATTATGGCGCGGCAAACATGGTATGGATGATGAACCAGAAGGAGGTGAAGGAAGAGGCGTTCTGACCCTTCTGCACCTCCTCCTGACACTCCTAGCCTAGTATCTGATGACACAGAGGAAGACATGGGACTATGTCCATTAAGGGAACTACGGGTGGCAGAAGGATACTCAAATCCAACCTATAAACCACCACCAAATACTCAAGAGGAGAACCCACAAGGTACAGGGCAACCCGCCAGCAGCAATGAGAGGATTCACACTTTTCTTCAATCATCACCAACGTCATTTGAATTGACACAGAATTTCAAGAAATAATTATATTGACTCACATCCTTAAAATGGGCATCTCTTGCCACATAAACATTTTTATTATTGTATTGCATGAGTTTAGAGTCTAGCACCCATCAACAAGAGTTTAATCTTCGCCGCCAAACTCTAATACCTGACCAGTCTAAGAGGTGCAGAATTACAAGCGTGAACATGACATGGTACCGGGTGCCGCTTCTTTATTAACAGCCTGTCCATGGTGTACACAGCTTCACAATCTGCAAATATGTTTCACTGCTCTCTGAAAGGGCAGCGATTGGTCACCTAGGACTGGTGGGATGCAAAAGGGGGCACCCCGTGAGTAAGCGACCTCTTTTTAAGTGACTGCCATCGAATCACAAATACCCCCACTTACCAAATCTTAGTGGGGATATTCATTGATCACAGGCGGGTGGGTGCCAACATTTTTGTGTGGTTCCGGAGGATCGTATAAATCTCAATGCTTCGTTTGGCAGCCTCATGTTTGGGCCATTGTCACAGCATTCATGGAAGGCACTCCAAAAAAATCACAAAGAAAAAAAAGCGGTATGACTCCAAGTAGTCACTGTTGCAGTGTGTAGGGGAACACATTATAATACAGAAGTGTCAGGGTGGAGGGACTAGTCAATTACTACCCTTCTGTGATAAAATAATGTTTAATGTTATTAAGTAATCACAATGCCTGAATATCAATTCATCATAATACATCCTGGCTAAAACCAAATACAATTACAAAACACCTTATTCAAATAACACCATAAAAAACATGATAAAGTGCTAACGTGACTCTTCTCAATCTTATAAGTACACTATCTGTCTCCAAAATTACAGACATTTAGCTGAATCTGGGTTGTACTGAACTCAACAAAGTCTTAATTGTCCCTTTTCTCGCTCAACATGTTTCTGTTGCTGTGCCCTTTTAGGGGTGAACATTCTTCGGGAGCTCATCTGTGGGTCACAATTAGTATGTCCAGTTTTTAAACTTCTACAAAACTCTTCCTCCAAAATGATTCGCTGTCACTGCAAGAAAAGACAAACAACCTATGAACTCTATACGCTATTTATGCAAAACGGGGCTCTCTCTATTCCCTCTTCGATAGGAAATCATCTACCGATCAGAAAAACGTTTGGCAGTCTATTCACAAGATCTGTTTTTGAATCAAAGGGAACTCCCACCTGGGATCTCGTCCACCTGTGAAAACATACACAAACATGTGTATTAGACCCTTATTAAAGGTTCCACTTTTGCACCCTACACAGCTCTCCTCGCCTCCATACTCACCCCACCTCAACTTGGGATGAGACATTTCTTTTTCTCAATTCATAGACCTCGTGCCTCGACCCTCGTAGCTGAAGTCAGGATTTAGGTCTAGTACTAGGAATGGCTTCCTGTGGTCTTTGATATCTGTGGACACATCATATCAACAGGTATTATGTACTAATGCTCAGTTCAAAGCCTATATCCATAACTATCCTGAAGGATGTGATATTATGACTCACTTTCACAGCCCTCTGTGTCTACCACAGGTAAGTCTCTATCACGGCTGGGTGCGGCTCTGTGAGTCTGTCTACAATTAAAAATGGCACATCCCATGCAAACATTATCTTGAGTGTGTTGAAAGCATGTTTGTTTGTTTGTTTATTTATAGTGCGTGCAGACCCGAAGGTATCAGGGCACAAAAGATAAAAGAAGGCATTCAGCTTAGTTACAAGTGGCATAAGGTACAAATCAAGGTAGACAGACATGACATACAAGATATGAAAGCTAAAGTAGATACAGAGAAAAGAATTTAGTAGAATGAACAAAGTGCAGACAGGATGGAGATTTACAAAGCAGTTCAAGGCTATTTACAAGGCAAAATGCTGGGGGCTAAAAATGTCACTTGTCGTTATCTTTGAACCAGTTGATGAGATTCTGTCTAAATTTGGTAAATGTTTGGTCAGCTCTCAGTGGTGGTGGCAGGGAGTTCCAAAGTTGTGCTGCCTTGACCTGGAAGCTAGTGCCCCCTATTGTAGATAATTTGAATCGTGGCACAAGGAGACAATTAGTGTTGACTGTTCTAGTGGGTCTTCTTAAAGGTTTTCTGTTAATTCTTTCTGTTAGTTAGCATGGTGCCCTATTATTTAGGCATTTGTGGATGGGAGATGCCGTTTTCAGTCGCATTTTGTCATGGGTGGATAGCCAGTTGTGTTGTCTCCTAGTCTCAGAGATATGTTCTTTCCTTGTTATGCTTAGCTTGTTATGTTAAATACCTATTCACTCGGACATTACAATACAGTCCCTTCCAAACATGGACTCCAGTTACATCAGTATGTGGCAATGAGGACTCCCTCTTCTAAATGGAGTGCATTTGCGGGGCTCGTTTCTGTATAAGAAATGACATGTGACAACTCAGGCTTCACGTCTTCTCTAAATGTATTTAAACGCAGCCCTCGCATTTTGCATAACTTCCAAGCCACCTCTAAATTCATAGCAGTTGGCTTACCTTTTGATAGCTGTGAGCGCTGCTTCACGTCCACGTTGGTCTGAAGAAAAACAAGTGCAGCGTCCATAACAGACACTTAAGTAGCTTTCATACCGAAATGAAGGTTATCTCCATTAGTGAAATGCCAGCGGCCATCTTTGAACAGATAAGCACCATGCACTTCTAACCCCATTTATTCTTATCTATTCTCTAATCCGGTTTGCAGGGAGAGATTAAATGAAATTAAGCCATTTTACTTGCATCTTTTTTACGATGTACAGCAATGCTGGCCCTACCCTCTGGTCAAACTATATTGGCACCAGATATAAGTGTTATGTTTGAAATCAGTAGCCCACCCTTATATATCTGGAGCCTCTAATTAGATACACATTACAAAGAGTCTCTATTTTCCACTATCAGTGTATAGTATCCAATCTTCTTCTCATACCCTGGTGTACTTCTTAGGAAAGCAAAATGATGTCTTCAAGCTTAAGATGGTAATTTCACCATTCTTTTGGACACAACTAATATGCCTTGGATAATATAGATTTAATTTTATCTTGTGCCACTCGACCTCCTCATTGAGTCCTTGTGTGAGGAATATCAGTTCTTGTTCTCTCAGTTTCATCTCTTTATCTTTTAGGTTTTTACTCTGTATTTTCTGTAGGACAGTCCATGTAAACTGTTCCCACCCATAAAGCTTTTCAACAAAATGTTTCACCATTGGGGCTTGCTCAATCCAGTTCTTAAAGCAGCTCTTAATAATAATTAGGTTTTTATATAGCGCTACAAACCCTCAGGTATCTGAGTGTGATGCTGGAAATGCATCAGAGGGACAGGGCCTCTGAATCCTTGTCCTTTTCTGCCTTTTATCGTGTGTTCTGTTATGTTTTCTGCCCAGGAGTCCATTTGGGACTCCTGGCAGTGCAGCTCTCTCTTTTGGTTTGGTGAACAGACCCATGGGATACCCTTATGGCACCCCTGGGTAGGGGTACAACCCTGTGCCCCTAGTGTATGTTTTTGGGCACCTGTGGGTGGCCCACAGAGCAGGGTATGGGCTGGTGGCAGCTCCATGCTGAATTGGACAGGTGCTCTGGGTGTCCTCCATTTTGGGATACCCAGGCCCTGCCATTGGGATCAGTTGATTCCTGATAGAAAACAAGATGGCCCCTGTGGCCTCTTGCTTTCTATTGCCTGTTGTCTTGTTTTTCCCAAAGTCCTGGGAAGCCCTGACTCTGTCCCTTCCCCCTGACTGGCTGTTGGGTGGAAGTTCCATATATGGTGTTGTTGTGAAGGCCCAGCTAGACTGACTGGAGCCTTCCCTTTGACTGTATGTTGTGGGTACCTCCTGTGGGTGGGACCTGGGTGAATGGAGTGTGTGACCAATATACACTTCTTGTTGTGGTTGTCTGGTTTCTGGCATGTGAGACAAAGACTGAGACAGCCCTGCCCGAAACTGGCCTGAATGCAGTGTGTAGTGTTGAATGGCTGGGTACTTGTCCCAATCCACATTCCTTGTTGTGAGTGTCTGAAAGGGAGGAGTGTGGCCTGAATGCACTGTGTGCCTGATTGGCTGACTGACTGCATGAATGCCCTTCTGTGTGATTGGCTGCTGTGTGTGTGCCAGCAGTGTGGATGAGAGACAGAATAGTATATCTGGGGACCTCTCACCACTGGAAATTGTTCAGAAGCATTCAGAAGCTGAGTCTCCACTCAAGAGTAACTGGATTTGCTGATCCTCGACGTCCAGCTGGAAGAAGAAGACTTGCTGTGGCATTTGCTTCGACAGAAACTGAAGGTTGTCGAAATCGTCGAGGACTGACCCGAGAGAGGACCTGGTTAGGCGCCCTCTTCCCGTGCTCCGAGGGACCATCGAGCACCGCTGAATCTTCGCCGAAGCGCCCTGGAAGTCAGACCCTCGAAAGGCTGCCGACCCGAGACGGGACCGCCGAGGAGATCGAAGTGAAGCACCCGGACATCGACGCTGTCGAAGTCCATTGCCGTCGACCAGGGTTCGCAGGTCTGTGTAACCGCTGGAGGCCCGTCGAAGTTGTGTTGCCCAGCCGTGGGAACCACTTGACGCCGTGCCGCCGACGACCGGAGCCGTCCGCTCCTTGCCTAAGAACATTTGACTCGAAGGACTCCCTCGTCCGCACCGTCGACCGCTTTTGTCCTGCCGGAGAAAGTCGAGGACGACCAACGCGCCGAGGAGAATCCGCCGGTGGGTTTCCCGCCACCTCACGACCCCAAAGACTCGAGCGACTCGACGCCCTTGCTGGGCCACCGTCATCCACAATCTTTGCGGTCCAGAACTAGTGTCGCCGAGGTGCCCCGCACGCCTCTTCCTCGCAGGACGCCGACGTCTCGACGCCGACGAGCACCGCTCGGATCGAAGCCTGCCGCCTCATCGACGCCGTTCTACCTTGTTTGTTGTCGGACGTTCGACGCCCCGTGCCTCCCGCTTGAAAGGGAAGGCATTCAAGAAGGGCCGTCGATTCCCCGACACCGAACACCGAGTTCTTCGACGCTTCTCGACGCCTCTCGACGATCCGTGACTCCTGCTTTAAAGGGGGTCATTCAAGAAGGATCTGTCGACGCCTCTTTGAAGAACTCGACTCCACCAGGTACATTGGGGGGGTAAAAACATTGTAGGAGAGAATAGGACTATTGAACAATATATGGACTGGGCTTGTGTTATATCTCTTTATTTTACAGGTTGCCCAGGTGGGGGGATCTCCACACAGAACTGTGTCCAGTAGCAGGGGCCAGTATTTTGCCTATTGTTTCAACCATCTGTTATCTCTCCTCTCTCTATTGCTGGTTTCCTTCTTATTGATCTGTGTGCCATTTCTACAGTATTGTGAATGCACTTTAATGAGGTCTAATATTAGTGGTACCACTTTAGAATTGTAGATATTTACCATTATTGATTTTCCTGAGCACAAAGTGCGTTATTGTGATAAGTGTACATAACCCTTGAATATTAATTATATAAAGACTGTGTTTTCAGTAATACAGTGTGTGGACATTCCTTTGTGGGGGCTTGGGGATACACTGTACTTAAGAACCAGCCTGCATCACCTCCTGAGAAGCTAGGCCTTGATTGCTCGCCCATTGCTACCAAATTAGAGAATCTTGGCTGGGGTCCTCTGTGCCTCTCCTCTACCATATAGAGAGCAGAAGTACAGACCCCCCCACCAGTCTTTACACTGAGCGCTGCTTATTATTACCCACGGTGTGTGGTGCTCATTTATCGACCTCGGAAGGATGAAAGGCTGAGATTGGCCCCGCCGGGATTCGAACCTGCGTTAGCAGGCTCTGCACGGATGTCAAAGCGAGCGCTCTACTCGCTGTGCCACTTGACCGGCTTGTGTTCCATTATCCAAGTCTTGAGTTTTCTTTTATCTTACCTATGTACTTTAGTCCCATGGGCAGGTCACCATGTGAATTACATTGTCTGAGTTACAGTTTTTTAAAGATTTCTGTGTCCAGAGTTTTCCCAAACCTATTTCAACAGTTTTGGGCCTCATAATGAGTTTACAAACCCCACAACTCCCACACAGATAGTGTCCTGTTATGGGGGTGAGTTCCAAACCACACTGGAGTGTTTCTATTTTTTTCTGTTCCATGGGTTAACCGCCCTTTGTCACAATGTTGCCAAATGAAACACTTTCCCAATGGGCAAACATTGGACGCTCCACGTGTGTGCCATTCTTTTCAAAAACTCGCCAATGTTTACACATTATATTGCATATCTTTGCACTTAAATTTGTGAACATGGATACACATACCAGTTTGTCCACTGTTGATGTTTTAGTGATTTTCTCCAGCAGTGACTCCCTGTTGTTATTGTAATCCCACTTGGCAGCCTTCTTCACCACTCGTTTGGGGTATCCCCTTGCTCTCAATTTCTTTTAAAGGTTCTGTGCCTTGCTTTCAAATGCTTCTTTTGTACTACTATTGCATTTGAGGTGGAAAAACAGGCCAAAAGGGAGGTTATCTCAGAGATGTTTAATGTGGTGACTCGTGTAATCCAACAGGGATTTTTTATCGGTTGCCTTGTGGTATGGTTTAACCAACAGTCTCATTTGTTCATGATATATCGTTATATCCAGAAAATTGATCTCACTGGTACTCTAGCTCATTGTCAATTGTAGATAATGGCTTTTTGTGTTTAGTCACTCAAAGATTTATTTAACTTCATCTCCTGTCCCTTCCCGTACAATCAGGACATCATCAATATATCTATTCCATTCCTTTATGTTGTCTCTATAGGGATTAGAATCTGCATTTATCACAGATTTTTCAAAGCTCTCTACATAAAGTTTAGCTATGATGTCATGATGGCGCCCATTGCTGTCCCCTCTATTTCATGGTATATCTTCCCCAGAAAATCGAAATCATTTTGTGTAAGCGCTAATTCCGCGCACCACATCTAGAATGAATTTGGAACTAGATCTGGGTTTGATCTTCTCAAGAGGACTTCTTCAATAAACTTTACGGTTGCTCTTTGAGGGGTGTTGGTGTACAAAGCCACAACATCTAGTCCTACTAGAAAGTTCTTCTGGGATCAAACGCAAAATTATCAAACTTTTTGATTGCACTGGTGGTATGCTTCAGGTATGATGTGCCTACAAAACCTTTTAGATATAGGTCTATAAATTGGGAGGAAGGTTCTAGGAAAGATATAATCCCAGATTCATTAGGGTTTTGTGTATTTTAGGGAGACCGTAAAATGTGGGAATGACTGGATCTGTCTTACACAAAAGGTCTGCTTGCTGTTTCCTGATCCAGACTCTTTCTTCCACTTTTGTTAGCTTAAGATCTTTGTTCTTTTTCAGGGCATCTGTGAGGTCCACTGATAAAAGTTTATACCTCTTGGTATATGAGAGTTGTCCGATGCATTCTTTCACATAATCTACTTTATTCTGGATCACTATGCTTCCACAGTGCCTATCTGTTCAAAGATGAGCTAATGGAGATAAGCTTCATTTCGGCATGAAAGCTACTGAAGAGTCAGTTACTGACCCTGCATTCGTTTTCCTACAGACCAACACAGACATGAAGCAGAGCTCACAGCCATCATAAGGTAAGCCAATCACTATGAATTTAGAGGCGGGTAGGAAGTTATGTGTAATGCGTAATGCGAGAGGTGTGTTTAAATCAATTAAGAGAAGATGTGATGCCTCAATTGTTGCGTGTTCATTTCTTTAACAGATACAAACCCCGTAAGCAAACTCAATTTAAAAGAGGGAGACCTCATTGCCATGTACTGATGTAAATGGAGTCTATTTTTGGAAGGGAATGTATTGAAGGGAATGTATGGAAGGGAATGTATTGTAAAATCCGAGTGAATCACTCTAGTTGATGTTTGCACAGGATGTGCATAATGCTTGAGATCAATATTTTTAGGAGACATTTTTAATTGTAGACAGACTTGGAGATCCGCACCCAGCCATCATAGAGACTTATTTGTGGTAGACTCATAGGGCGGTGAAGGTTAGTCATAATAATTCAGGATAGTTATGGATAAAGTTTGCAAAGGTAGCGGGCGCCCCTCTCTCGACAGAACAAGGCCTGATAACCTGTTCAGTGGTTATTAACCACTTGAGAGTTCGCAGCCACTGCTTTTACTCACTGTGCCTTTCACAGATGGGAAATATCCATTTGCATATCAGTCTTTGTCCTGCCCAGGGGCAGTCCAGCACCGAAATGCAATGGCAATTCCAACCTGAACGAGAGTACCACCAGCAACCCCATACACGTGTTTCACCCTTGTTGGGGATCATCAGTGAGGTGAAGCTGATGCCTCTCTAAGCACAGTGAGAGGGAGACCACGTCTGGTTGCCCCCAGGAGACCTAGGGTTACCAATCCCAGGTTCCTTGAAATTTAGTTTGCAAAGGTAGCGGGCGCCCCTCTCTCGACAGAACAAGGCCTGATAACCTGTTCAGTGGTTATTAACCACTTGAGAGTTCGCAGCCACTGCTTTTACTCACTGTGCCTTTCACAGATGGGAAATATCCATTTGCATATCAGTCTTTGTCCTGCCCAGGGGCAGTCCAGCACCGAAATGCAATGGCAATTCCAACCTGAACGAGAGTACCACCAGCAACCCCATACACGTGTTTCACCCTTGTTGGGGATCATCAGTGAGGTGAAGCTGATGCCTCTCTAAGCACAGTGAGAGGGAGACCACGTCTGGTTGCCCCCAGGAGACCTAGGGTTACCAATCCCAGGTTCCTTGAAATTTAGTTTGCAAAGGTAGCGGGCGCCCCTCTCTCGACAGAACTCACTGTGCTTAGAGAGGCATCAGCTTCACCTCACTGATGATCCCCAACAAGGCCTTGTTCTGTCGAGAGAGGGGCGCCCGCTACCTTTGCAAACTAGTTATGGATAAAGGCTGTGAACTGAGCCTTAGTAAAGAATATCCGTTGGTACGTTGTCTCCACAGATATTAAAGACCACAGAAAGCCATTCCTACTACTAGACCTAAGTCCTTACTCCAGCTATGAGGGTCGGGGCACAAAATCTACGGCTGGGTGAGTATTGAGGCAATGAGAGCTGTGAAGGGTGCAAATGTTGAACCTTTAATTAGGGTCTAATACACAACTAACATTTTTGTGTATGTTTCCACAGCTGGAAGATATCCCAGCTGAGAGTTTACTGTCATTCGAACACAGATCTCATGAATAGACTGCCAAAAGTTTTTCTGCTAGGTAATTGATTTCCTATCCAAGGGGGAATAGGGAGAGGCCCGTTTTGTATAAATATGAAATAGAGGTAATTGGTTGTTTGTCGTTTCTGCAGTGAAAAGGAATAGTTCGGGAGGAAGCGTTTTTTAGAAGTTTAAAAACTGGACATACTAAATGTGACCCACAGAAGAGCCCCTGAAGAATGTTCACTAATAGAAGGGCACAGGAACAGAAACAAGTTGAGCAAGAAAAGGGACCATAAAGACTTTGTTGAGGCCCGTACAACCCATATTAGCCATACCTCTTTTTCTTTATAATATAGCTTGTCCGGCCACATGTTTGACTTTCCAATTTGTATTCATTAGAACTTGGACCAGCGTTACCTATTTTTTAAATAGACTGCAGAAAGATCACCAGACGGTGGGAGTATTATTGGTGGTTTTACATGATTTTAGACTTAAGGACTGAAACTATTAAAGAGAGAAGATACACATAGGAACAGGCTTTCCAAGAGCTGGCCAGGTGATCGGGAATCAATATGTCTGAAAGAGGCAGCTTTATAGCGGGAAAGGTGGAGAGCGACAGGAAGGCAGCAGACAGGAGGAAAGGGGGCCAAGAGGCCAGGTTAAGGCCCAGTTGGCCCGAAAGACAAAGTTGGTGGATAACCATAAACCTTTTGTCATTAAATTTCTTACAATGCTCTCATCAGAATTCAATGCGATCATGCATAAATCCTATTTGAAACTTATATGAATTTATAAGAATTGAATGAGAATTTCTGTGATTTATAAGTTGCCATATACGTTTTTAATAAGTTCTTATTATTGTTTAAAACATCTCCTTAGTTTCCCTCATAAGCTTCTTATAGGAATCTTATAATTATATTGGTATAGACATTTAAGGAAACCGGAGGTCAGGGAATTAGCCAACAGTGGCAATGTTGGTGGGGTGTTAAAGCTCGCAGAGGGGTGGTAATGTGTAATAGTTCAAAGTTTAAGGTGATATTTAGTATGTACAGTGATAATGCTGACAAATTGGGGAATTCCAAGCCTGTTATTAGCATTCAGTTCCTTCGATCATTGATCAAATATAGGAGAGAGAAAGAGAGAGAAAGAGAGAGAGAGAGACAGAGAGACAGAGAGTGTGTGTGTGTGTGTGTAGATTTGTTCTGCTGCTTTACAAGAAAAGACGTCTCTTTAAAACACGACATGCAGGGGTTAAACGCTGCTACATTGTTCCTGCAGGCTGGGCATGTGCAATCCCTTTCCTTTCTCTAGAAGCAGTAAACAGGAAATGGCCAAGCATGAGCAGGTGGAACATATTTCTAGCTGCACCGAAGCAGGAAATATCTGATTGCCTGCACGAACTCGGAAGAAATGCTCTCCCACACTTCCACTGGCTGGCTGCAATGACTGGCCATCCACCATTGCCTCCCCCCTCTTCCTGTCCTCCCACACAGAGGCTTTTCACACTACACACACCACCTCTGGGCTAAACAATCCACCCACACAGGACTGCCTCACTGCTAGAATGCAAGCAGGGACTGCCGGCGGCACCTTGCAGCCAGCGAATAACTATCACCTCCCACCATGACTCAGAAACCTACAACTCATGCCAAAATACTGACTGCTGAGCAAAGACACGTACTCTGCCGAATATCTAGGTACTCGGATGACTGAGTAAAAAGGAATCTGGCAGAACAATTTCTGTCAGCTGTCTTCAATTTGAGTTCATTTTCCAAGCATTTTGTGCAGTCATGGTCAGGCCACTTAGACTGTATATCTGAGCCTTGAGCATTTGCAAGACATTTCCTCCGACTGACTGACTAATCGCTGCTGGAATGGACTTTCCACGGTGCTCTGCAAAGACATCAGCTTTTAATAGCCCACATTCATCAAGTTCATCCGTTTTTTCCTCCGAAGTTTTGTGGAACGTGATCTTGCAAAGGGATGCGTGCCTCGAGCGGTCACTTCCGCCTCGCCCAAGCCGAGGCCGCGTCGCTGATCAGTTACGTTTCTCTGCCAGGAGGGGACACATGGGCCTTTTCTGACAGTTGGCCCGAGATTGGTTGCAGCAGGGCGACATTAATTTTAGAAACCACGCCCTCAGCTGTTACAAATGAGAAGCCCAGAAAGCTCTAAGAATTTGAAGATCAAATGCAGTTTGTGAAATCAGGAGTTGCTATTTTCATATTGATGAATCGTGAATGTGAGATTTGGATATTCGAGGGTCTTTCGGTATAACAACTTTGGGCCTCATTTCGAATTGAGCGGTGTTGATAAAAAACAGTTGCTAATACGGTTATTGCTGTCATACCACGCTGCCTAAGTAAAGGTTTTGCAACCCACAGCCAAAAAAAGCCTACTGGTTACTGGAGATGCACTTATGAGTGCTGCGGTATCATGGCATGCAGTAATACCGTCGGTCGCCAATGAAGTCCTATGAGACTTCAGAACGGGGAGTAATTAAAACTCCTCTTCAGGCAGCAAAAGACATTTACCATTGGTGGTAGCAATAGTCCAGCTAACACGGCTAGTAATGAGGCCCTTTGTACTTTGCTCCTTCTTTGACCCTCTTAAAACCTATTTAGCCTAATTCCCCTTTTGGTGTGGGAAAGGACCATCTTTTCTACTTTTTAATGCAGTTGAGGATTCGTTTACTTTGTACTGACTTGTTACCTAACACTTCAGGTCTGTACGAGAGGTATTCACATGTCACTTTCATCTTACAACTTTTTAAAAATATAATACGTTCTAAACAGTGTGGATATTTCACAGAAGGCTGGAAGGGTTGGCAAAGAGTCCACCCGTGTCCAGATTCGTGGACTGACTCTACTTCAGCACTGAGAAAAACCAAAAACGGATGGTGGTCGAAAGTGCTTGAGGGAGCACTATAGCAATTACTAGGAATCCTTGAGGTATGTTGCATTCAATCTTTTGTGAGCGTCTCTGGGGCATTACCTTAGGGGTTCAAACAGATGAAAATGAGTTTTGAGTCTACCCCCATGAAAGCAGTGTAGTGCAGCTGCACCTTCGAGCCCACGGCTACACTGTGTGGTAACACAAATGCTGGAGATGTGCTCCAAAGTGACTTAAACTGCACACCAGAGATACAGTCAAACAAAGCAAACACATTAGCCAAGGACGAGTTTGCTCGTCCTTTTTGCATAATGGCCTGGCACTTAATGGGTTAATAAAGATGTTTAAAACCCTTGTATATTGATTTTTATGTTTTGCCATTATTGTATTGTCTTATTTATTATATGTGTTATATCAATGTGGATATTTGTGTGTATATATATATATATATATATATATATATATATATATATATATATATATATATATATATACATATATATATATATTAACAGTATAACACATGTAGGGTAAATGTTATGTATGGGTAGGGGCTTTTCTGTGAAATAGTAAGTATGTTAAAAGTTAAGCAAGTTATATATTTAGTATATATAAGGGATTAGGGGGCAACGACTGGGAGCAACCACCCTGCAATGAGTTTGATGAGGGAGGTATTGGCCGCCTAGGAGGTGGGCCGCCCATGCAAAAACCCAGCGATGAAAAGTCCGTCGATGAAATCACAAGGAACCGTTGTGTCAGTCCCACCCTATGCGTCTCCCTGTGAACCCTGACAAAACGGCTGGGCTGGCGGAGCAGATCCCCACTTAGACGGTACTCACATAAGAGAAGTAGGAATAAGCGATTCAAAATGTTCAATAAGAGCATAAGAGTTTTTATGAATAAAGAGGGGTACCTTTTGGGATCCTATATAAAATCCATCTTGGTGTCTGTGCCCACTTTAATAAGGTAGGCACTCGGGGTGTAGCCCATCTCCCGTTATCAGACATTTTATTTTACAGGTGCAGAGCCCCTCCCCATCCGGCTGACCTGGGGTGGTGTTGCCAAGGGAACTGTCCCTGACTTGGGCAGCGAAGGAGTGCTCCCTTAGCTGTGTCAGAGTCAGAAATCAGGGGCTACATTGGAGGCACTGCTGAGAGGGGCTAGGCCCTTGGAGGTCCGGGGGTATCCTCATGGCATTGCCTCCTAACGTCGCTCTGAGTGGCGTTACTGGAGATAGCAATTTCCCTAAGGGGAGAGTGATGTAACCCGTTGCCCAAATGGTGCCCTGCTTGAAGGGACTACATGCTTGACGCGGATGCAATTTCTAGCCTGCAGTTTCAAGGTGGTCAGATGGAGAGTCATTTCAGCACTAATCAACCATTTCTGGGTCGCAGAGATCTGGGCCTACACGTGGGCCAGCCTCAGAGATTGGAAGTGTATATTTAGGGCGTGATTCACAGAAGCGTTTCATAATGGCAAACCCCATTGGAAAACGCTCTGTGAATTTGGCCCTTAATGGCGCAGTGTTAAATATCACCTTCATGTTTAAAAGCGTTGCACTTAATGCACTCACAAGGCGAGGGGGCTAAAATTAAACCATAAAAAGCTTGACATGGGATTTTATTCCACTGTGAGATCCTGTCGATTCCACGCGTGACCCAGAGGCTGCTCTTTCACCCCTGCTGTGCATAAATGCATTACTGAAATGGTCTTATTGCCTGGCGCCTGCATGCTGACACACACACCAGGGAAAGACAAGGAGGTCAACTGACCCGGGAAACACGGTGCTGGGCTTTTCTGATCATTGATCGTAAGCGCATTCTTTTGTTTTTTTGGGGGAACTGAGAAATGAAAGCAACTATTTAGCGCTATATCCAGACTTGACTGCAATGACTTTGCTTATGGAGATGGACTGGGGTGAGATTTGGAGAGCTCTCCGCCCTGCCGTAGGCATGTTTCGTGGCAGGATTTATCAGAAATGTGCAGCGGTAGAAGTGGACCGAAAAAAGTTGTGGAACTTTGGTCTCGGCAGGGGAGAGGGTAGGCGGAGGAATAGTGCAACATGTGACAAGTGTCGCGGCCGGGGCATTGCAATAGTATAGGTGACAAGTAACTAAGGCTCCTATTGCAACTTTACACTTGCAGAAGGACACGAATGGACAAATCCCCTGTATAGAATGGTGAATATGGTCGCAAAAAGTAGAGGAATGGTAAACAGAAACAAATAAAAGTAGTGGAACACCGCTCCCGACCGTTCCTGCTCACTTCGATCACAGTAAATGTGCCAAAAATACATCTCCTTTTGCTGGAGACTCCATCCGCAGCCGTGCCTCTCTCCCCCTGCACCTTTCCTGCTGCTCTTTCTCTCAGCAGTCCTTGCCACACAGGCGTAGCTGGGGGGGGCAGGGTGGGGGCTAAAAGGGCTATAGCCCCAGGTCTTTTGGTTGTAGCCCTGGATAGAAGCTCAAGGCCTACAACCAAAAGGTTATAACTAGCCCCGAATCCCGCCAGTCACGACATTAGCTTAGCCCATGATCCTTTCCAGGCCTAGCAACATCCCTGCCTTGCCATCCTTGGTTTAACGCACATTCTTCCTCTCCCTCCTGCTTGTAAAGTGTGCAGCAGGGCTGTCACAGAGTGAGGTGAGGCCCGGGGTAAACAATTTGGTGAGGCACCTTTATTTTTTTTCGCACTTGGCCCACGGGGCCGCAAACGAGAAAAGCAAGTGATCTCCCTTCGAGTTTATCTATGGAAGAACCCAAATATGGTTTATTATTATGATTGCAAATCTACCAAAGCAAAGCCACGTTCCTCTGGTGAGGAAGGTTTTATTCCAGAGTTATTTTTGTATCATAGCAGGCGGGGCTGGCTAATGCTAAGGGACTTAGCACCCACAAGCAGGACCCAGGCCATGGCGCACTTTGAAGTCCCAGGATGTACTTTTTCACACCATGGATACAAATGACCAAAGTTTGTGATTTTGTGTATCCATGGGAAAGCACTTGCCAGGCACAGTCGCAGTGGTATTAACTGGCCATTGATAGTAGTAGGCGCAAAATGGTGTGAGTTACCTGGGCATCTAATAGCAGTGTCTGGCAAAAATGTAATACTTATACACAAGCCAAACCTGTTGGCATTGCCAATGCTTGGTTTTAACAGGACTTCAGTGAAGGACACACAGAGTGCTTAGAAATCGAGTGGCTGAAGGCAGGCCTGGTAAGACATTGTTTATGACACAAGTAGCATGTTTACAACGCCAAGTAAACCATTACTGGTTAAAAAAAATAAAAATTAAAAAAAAACACTGGTGGGCACTTGGGTGTCTAGTTTGATGTGAAGGCTTGATAAATCTATCTTAAAGAGTTCCCATGAAGAGGTGTTTTGGGTAGGGAGGGTCAGGAATGGCCATAGAAATTAGCATGGCCATGGGCAGTCAATGGGTGGGCACATAACCTATGAAACAACACCTACAGACTGCTCATCGTCATAGCCCATTCCTCCCTTTCTTAAAAATGTTGGCTTAATAGCCCAAACTAAAAAGAGCGTTTTCCAAGAGGATGATTGTAACCTTCAAAACTCAGAAGTGCCCAATAATGGGACATTTTGGTATGCTGCTCTTTTCATGTTTTGTCTCACAATCAATTACTTCAATGCAGCCATTTCTGTTGCATTGAATTAATTGATTTTTGCAAAGGCCCAAGGTTGATTCCTGAGTGTGGTGACGCATTTATTAACCGATGGCAAGGATTAGAGCAAGCCACCTTAGTTGTGCTACTAATGTATGTTTTCGTCTTCGTTTGGACGGAAAATAACATTCTGTGGTAAGCTAGCACTGCATGACTGACCTCCCTCGCTCGGCTGGCTCAGTGGCAGAGCGGCTACATGGAGCAGGCTGAAATCCACTGTAATGTGTAAGAGGATTCAATCCAGCACTACATCTAAGTCAATGCCTAGTCTGGGATACTGAATGGAAACCCTTATTGATATATCTTTATGTCCAGTTCATGAGTTCTGGATGACTACCCCTATATAACACCCCTCTCTTGGAATCCCCCTGAACCCACTGAGCCAAAAAGTAGTTCTGTTTTGCAAGTTAAAAGGTCTATTTGAGAATTTAAACAATATATATATATATCACACTTTATAATAAATTAATAATTGAATATCACACTTAATCTGAGCAGTAATCAATAATGGATAGTCTGGCACTAGCACACTTCTTTATCATCAATAATGAGTGGTTATAGGATGGATAAGATAGCAACAATACTTTTATGGTTTCAAATAGATGCAAGGTGGAATGAAAATGCAGTACAGAAAATAATTTGATAGGGTTTCAGCAAAAGACAATGTAATCACTTTCTTGGACAATTCACCCCCTTTTTATGCAGTGTAAGGAGATGAAGATGAAGATGACACAGTTCTTAGGAATGCAATCAAATAGAATTCAGTTCAATTCCCCCCCAGCAGCTTATACAACAGATAGGAGTTTTGAAACACAGGCAAAATGCTTTGAATATGGTGACAATGCAGTGAGAAATATGCTGAAAATGCTTTTAATTCCCTTCAGGAGGTCCAGTGTGAGTGGTATCTAGTTAATATGAGTTCAGGCTCACTCTAGCAATGATTCAGGGATGGTTCTTAAGAGGCAAACGAAATTTAGCAGTTCAGGCAAAAGCAGCTATCTTTTTACAAGTAAAGCAATCGGGCCAAATCGCAAATCGCGGCAAAATTCGCGAGTGTGAGAATCGTGATTACGGCAAAAGTGTAAGGAGTAGCAAGTCGGTTCTGAGCTTGTTGGAAAGCTGGGATTCTAAGCTTTCAGAGGAAAGTTAAACCAAGTTCCTAGCACAAACGGTTCCAGAGATGCGGACGATTAAATAAAGGTCGTTTTTCGGATTTGAAATTTTAAAAGTTCAAAGCGACAGGTTACAGCTTGCAGCTAGAAAATGACAGGTGACAGCTTTGCAAATGACAGGTGACAGTTAGGAGGCAGTTCTGGTTAGATTAAAATAGTTTGGATTAGATTATTTTAACCAAGAGATTGGTTCTGCACAGTTCTGCTGGGTACTCACAATGGCCCTCATTACGACCCTGGCGGAGGTCCATGGTGCAATTTGCACCATGGACCATGGCGCAGAGCTGCCAACTCCGCCATGGGGGTTGGCGGACTTACCGCCCAATTCCGACCTTGGCGGGGCGGTAAGTCCCCAATCCCCATTTACCCTTCCCCATTCCCATTTTTGCCCCATAGGGTATAATGGGAGTGGGAAAGGCGTTAATTACGCCACCGTAGAATACGGTGGCGTAATTAACGAGGGGACCCGTAGCGCCATGGATTTTTCCACCCGGAAAATCCGGGCGTAAAAATCACCATGGCGCTACGGAAAGTCCTAATCTGGCGGAGAGGTACGCCATGCATTACGCTGGCGTAAACCCCTCTCCGCCAGGGTCGTAATGAGGGCCAATATATTTTTGAATTAGGCCTCGCCACGGATATGGTCAGGTTTTGGACTGGACTCCGGTTCTGGTCTCGGCACTTCACAGTGATCTGGAATAGCTCTCTGGTTCTGCTAACAGCGGTCTGGGTCACTCTGGATCTCTGGCCTCTGGTTCTGGATACTGCTCTGCTTTCTCTGGGTACAGCACTGCTTCTGGATCTTTCTGGCACAGGGTTTCAGGCCAGAATCAACACCTGGGTCCGGCTGTGAATAGTCTGCAAATGATTTTTGGGCCTGCTGACAAATACTTTTGCTTGCAGCGGGCCTTCTTGGTTCAAAGTTCTGTAGTCCCTGTTTAGCTTGGAAGTCTAAGTGTAGGATCTCTGGATGTGAAGTCGTCGGTCAGCATGCTCCGCAGCAAATGGAATTCAATGTCTCTACCTGTCCCAGCAGACTCTTTTTATGTGTTTTGAAAGTGGGTGGCGAGGCTAGCTTTCTAGGCCCAACCCCTTCAGAGTTCTGATAGGTTGGAGAATTCTTTGCGTTCTCACTGGAGAGCAGGATTGTGTGTCAGAATGATGTCATTTAATGGCTTGCAGAAAGGACACTCCCCTGTCAAATTGCACACAAATCTATATTTGATCAAAATACACATTCCTCAAATACATAGTGGTTTGTCATTGCATGTACATATTACCGATCACATGAGGTATACTCTGTTCAAACTCTGATGTTTCTAAGAGCTTGCATTCAGAAACTGCAACATTTTGCAATTTTTAACTGGTTTTGCAATATTGGTTTTTCATTAAAAATTATACACATATACACGGCCTGTCCATACATACTCCAGTAAATTCCCATGTCTCTAGCTTCAACACAGAGTCTGTAGTATACATAAATAGCAGGGTTTTGCCCCAGAACATCACACAAATTGGAGTTTGGGCTTGAATCGAAGGTACATTTTTTAAATGAAGGCTCTCAAAGTTATACATTCCTGTCATTTGATTACAAAGAGTTATCAGTGTTTCTGTAAAATATATATTTTGCTTTCAATTCAGTTCTCAGAGTGTTGGAGTCCGCCTCCAAGACTTGGGTGGGTCAGTGATCACATGTGTCTTCTGGCAGGCAGGCCTTTGTTGACAGGAAACAGTCAAAATCAACATATTCTATTCAAGTGTAAGAGCCTATTGTGTGGTCTCCAGGAGGCTCCCAGCCAGTATGCCTTCTATCAATCAAGAGGTCATGTGAGATTCTAACTCCTGGTGTGAATCTCTGGAGGTGAGAGGTTTCCCAGCCTTTGGCCTGTTAATTAAATCAGATTGTCTTCTGGGAACAGCATGTGGTTAAGATTTTAATTAACTCCCAGCCTTTGATGTAAAGGCCTCTCCTGCAACTCCTGACATGCAGTTTCCCTGTCAGAGTTTAGACCGCTAGCGTCGCCCTCAGTCAAAAGCGGGTACTGCATGCAATTTTATTGGATCAGTCTTGAATTCAAGCATTTCAAACAAGAGATATTACATGGAAGTATATTGTCCAGGTTCAACAAATGGCATTGGTGTAGTTCTGCAGTAAAATAATTTTGTGCCCATAAATTAGCCATGTTTGAGCTGAAAAAAACGAATTCCCACCAGTTATGGGTTGCTTTTGGCAATCAGCATTGCCCCTTTTACAATGGTTTTAGGCTCTGTGCCCTTCTGTGCTCACAACATAGGCAAAAATGGGTGGCAGCCTATTCTTCATGCATTTCCCTGTGCATTTTCTGGGAAGTTCTGGCCATCATGATGTTTTCCATGCCAGTACTGCACAGTTTTTGTGGTAGGGCTCGGATGCATGGATAAAAACATCCCACAAATGACAGGCAGCCTGCCATCCTGATGACCCCCAGCTGGCGTGCGTAACTTGCTAATGAAGGACATGTTGCGCACCAGCCATCAGCAGTCCAGCACGTAAGGCAACGCTGCGTGCCCCCTGCCTTTTTCCGTTATTGTGCACCGCACAGCATTATAGTATATACATGGCCCGAGCAAAGTCATGTGACAAGATGTGTCTGTCAGTCACAGTGCTCTGTGCGCGTATATACTTTGATGTGTGTGCTACTAAGTCACACAGAGTTAGGTGCCGGTGCAGCCACGCCCGCCGTGGACTCATACAAACAGCATGAGGCATGCACCTCCAACCAAGTGCTCACAGCATTGGCAGAGGTGGCATCTGCCCCTGCCTGCCCCTGTGGCCACAAGACCCCCACTGAGGGTGAGGCCCAGGGCAGTTTGCCCTCCTGCCCTCCCCTCATAATGGCCCTGGGGCAGAGGGGTGCTCACCTCTGGCTCAGAGTAAAAGCCGGCCATTACAGCCGGGCACCTGAGAATAATATTTCAAGCAGTGAGATTCACACCAACCCAGAGCGTCAGCACTGGACCCCACTGAGGGTGGCACACCCCGCAGTTTGAAGTCCACTGGTATAGGGTATAAGTGTATTAGCATATAAGTGTATGGTATTTGAGCACATAGGGATTATTCTCTACACAAATGCTCCATATATATGTCGTAGGAATAGATCACAGTATCAGTTTGAGTGTATGGTGTCTGACTGAATTGCATAGGGCATGTGAGTGTATGGAGTATGTCATGTGTGTATGGTGTACTGTGTTAAGTTGTGTGTGTTTATGTCAGGTGTGTGACACATGAGGGTATGGCATGTCAGTGTATGAGTGTATGGGATATGGTGTATGGCATGTGATTGTATTGTGTATGAGTGGTGCATATGTGTTTGGTTTGTGAGTGTCTGGCATCTGAGTGTGTGGCATATAAGTGTCAGGTTTACAGCATATGGGTGCATGGGTAGGACTGTATGACTTATGAGTGCATGGTGTGTCCGTGTATATTGTATGAGTGACATCTGCATAGGGTATCTGTGTATGTATTGGCACTGTTTGTCATGCTAGTGTATGTTGTGTGAGTGTGCATTTTGTCAGAAAATAGCATAAGAGTGAGTAGTGTAGTGTGAATTGTGTAAGAGTGAGTGACATAAGAGTGCATGTCATAAGTAGTGGTTGGTATATGTGTGTGCAGCATAAGAGCATGTGGCATGAGTATGGTGTAAGTGTGTGACATAAAATGAGTGCCCTGCAAGCACAAGTCATAACAGCATGTGGCATATGAATGCATGGTGTGAGTGTCTGTGTCATTGGAGAATGTGGTGTGAGAATGTGTGCCATAAGCATGTGTGGCATAATAGCATGTGGTTACAAAGGACCATGTTTGTTCTTAGAGGAGTTGTTCCTACACACCTCCCTAATAGCATGTGCTGTAAGAGTATGAGGCATTATGGATGCATGTTGTAAGAGAGTGCATCATAGAGTGTGTGAAAATAATATGTGTAGTAAATGTGTTTCTCAAAAGTGAGTGGCGTAAGCGTGTGTGTTGTAAGAGTGTGCATCATCAGAGCATATAGCATAGCAGCATGCATGGTGTAAGAGAACATCGCATAAGAGTATATTGCTTATGAGCATATGGTATACGAGTGTATGTCCTAAAAGTTTGTGTCCCAAGAATGTATGTTGTGTAAATGCGTGCATAAGAGTGTGTCATGAGTTTGTGTGTAGTAAGAATGTGTGTTGTAAGAGGGTTTGTTGTAAGAGCATGTGGCATATGAAGGAGTAGGTGGTGTAAAATCATGTGGTATAAAAGCATATGTGGTAAGAATGTGTATGGTGTAAGTGGGTGTGCTTTAAGGCATATGCGTGTTTGATATTTAAGTGTCTGGCATGTGAGTGTATGGAATATAGGTATCAGCAAATGTGGAACACTCTCCCATTACTCAACAGAAATGAGCCCTTCCATCAATGCTTCAAGAAGTCCCTAAAAACCTTTTTATTTAATAAATTCTATGCCACTACATCTGCCCCTATCCGACTGGTCGCACTGTCAAACCATTGTTGCCAGCTATAACTAATTCTGTTCAACTGTATTTACTGATTTCATGTGTAAATGTTGCTGATTAAAATTGTATCCATTTGTTTTTTCCTAAGATGTCTGTAACTACGCCGTGACACCCAAGGGTTTGGGCGTATAATAAATGTAATAAATAAATAAATAAATAAATACAATATAAGTGTTTGGTGTAAAGTCATATAACATGCATGTGTCTTATATGCCTCCTATATGTATGAAAACTCACATTATGTTATGTTTGACTTTGATGTGAGTTTTGATATGTATAGGAGGCATATAAGTGTTGTACATTATGTACATTTACATAATGTACACCTCCTATACTTCTCATATATGTCTGAAAAATGACATTATATCGGTCCTGACTTTGATATGAGTTATGGTTAAGTTGTTAAACCCATAGGAGGAACACTTTTTTGGGTGGCTTATAACTTTGCTCCCCCTGGATGAATCCTCACCAAACTTTTCGAAATATGTATATGACCCACTCTGAATTCGTTTTACAAAGTTTGGTGAGGTTGGTCAAGGGGGGGCAAAGTTATAGGGGGGGTCCCAACATTTATTTTTTTCCCATAGACATAATGGGAAGAAACTTTGCTTACGTCTACAGCCCAAACCACTGGACGCATGTTCACCAAATTTGTGGCAGGAGCGGCGGCTTGGTCCCGAAAGTGTGCTTTTGTTAATTTGGTGTAAATCCATCCAGAATTTTTTTTTTAAACGACCAAAATGTAAGGCAAAAAAATTAATGATATCTATGTCCGGTCCGCAGACTCATTTCCCTGTTCGATTCGTGGACTGGCCTCTGATTGTCCCAGAAAAATATGCTGACTTTTGCGTGGTCCGCTGACATCGGGACGCGGCCGCTGATTGGGTGGTGAGAAAACGTGTAATGCGTTGGTTTCCCCGAAATGCCCACCATGTTGGGTTCGCTGACTTTTGAGGTCCGCGGACAGTGCCGCGAAAACATTTAAAAAAAGCACCATTGCACTTGTCAAAATCAACAAACAGTCTCTGGGGAGGTGGGAGGGATGAGGATGGGATGGGTTATGGCCATAAGAAGCCAAAAAACGGGTTGTTTCACGCACGACAGTCTGAAAACACTCCAGATGTCCTTGGGCAGTCCTGTGGTGTCCGCGGACACTTCAAATTTCTATTTCTGCATTACAGGGTGGGGGAAAAGCAGTTTTTGGATGGCTTATACATTTAGCGCCAGTCAATGAAACTGTACGTAATTTTGCTATTATATTCTGGACCTAATCCTGGATGGTTTTGCAAAGTTTTGTGGGATTCTGTCTAGAGGGGGGAAAATTAGAGGGGGGGTCCCAGAATATTGTAAAGGCATATAAATGTGGTGTCATTTGACAAAACTGCACAACATTTGGCAAAACGATTTTGGATCTAGATATAAATGGTTTTCTAAATTTTAGTGGGATTTTCCCAAGAGGGGGCGAAATTAGAGGGAGGGTCTCAACCTTTTTAGAAGTCTTATAACTTTTTTTCTATTTGACGAATGTGGACAAAGGTTTTGAGAAAGATTATAGACCCAACCTTCAATGTTTGTGTAAAGACTGAATGGATTTTGTCAAGTGGGGGCTAAGTTATTTGACTATTGTATGTACAAACTTTTTGACACTTTTGAAAAAATAAAACATGGGCGGATTTCGAGTAAACTCGTGAGGAGCATTGGCAAGGACATTAAAGCATGGTTTTGCAAATGTGCCCGTATTTTATTTTTTTGCAAGTGTCATAATGTAGGTACAAAAAATAGTCATATACCTTTGGTGACTGAGGTATAGCCTGTGGCTGTGGGCAGTAATCAGATTGTCTGGGTCATGGCATAAGATCATGAAGCGGACAATCTGGCTACTGGCCATGACCGCGAGGGACGTAAAATGGTGTTAAAGTGGCCATTTCCACCTGGGACCGGCTGTGTGGTAAAGCAATTCGAAAGTAGGATACGTTTGAAAGGGGAAAAAAAAATGTGCTCGTGATAATATGGTCATAGGGTTCTGCAGGCTGCCATAGAAAGGGAAGAGGGGCTCACTACAGAGCCCCACCTTTTCTTTCCATGGTGGCCATCTTGGAAAATGATTGTCCTTCCTACTGTAGGAAGAGAAATCTATTTTTTAACAGCCTGGCTATCTGCTTTGGGAACCAGGGTTGCTAATGTCCTTTATCCCCCACTGCAGGGGCTGCAATGGAAGATAATGGTCCGGAGTCCTCATTATTTATTTATGTATTTATTTATAACACGCTAAAGCCCGCAGACATCAGGGCGCACACAGACACACTTCGCTTGGGCCGATAACTTGGGCTGCCGGGCTGTTATTCCCTGTTGCGGACGAAAAATGGTGTTAAAGTGGCCATGTCCACCTGGGACCGGCTATGTGGTGAAGTTATTCGAAAGTAGGATAGGTTTGAAAGGGAAAAGAAATGTGCTCGTGGTAATATGGTCATGGGGTTTTGCAGGCTGCATAGAAAGGGAAGATGAGCTCTGTACGGAGCACCACCTCTCTTTCCATGGAGGCAATGTTGGAAAAGGATTGTCCTTCCTACTGCAGCATCCCGCTGTAGGAAGAATTTATTTAGCACCCTGGGTTCCCGCTTTGTGCATTTCACTTTGGTATCTTAAGCCTTTGGTACACTCCCAACAGTGGTAAAGAACTGCCACACCCATGATTCTCTCAGGGTGCTGGAGGTAGGCACGTCCTCTACCTCATCTTCTTGGTCTTCTTCATTGTCTTTGGAAGTACTGCACTTTTCTGTTGTGTAGGTCCTCCAGCTGGTGATGGTGGCTCTTGGGGAGGAGGGGGGGCAATATCTGATGCCATTTTTAAGAGAAATAGCAGTTTTACTAATATTCTTCCAAGTATGTGCTTTGCACTAGCTTGTTAATGGAAAATGAGTAAGTATAGGTGTAGGAGCTATGCAAGGGTACATTTGTGAGCTTGGAAGTTCCTAGATCAGTCAGTCAATCTTCCAAGCATGGACCCGATTCCGAAGTGCGAACGCCTATGCAGACACGTCATCATGCTGCGTGCAAGCGCATGGTCACGTGGCACTGTGTTAGGCGATCCTCTGCACACCAGTCCACTCCACATCAGAACACTGCGCACATTCCCCCAACATCTCCTCCCACGGTTCGAGGCTCAGGTGATTCGGTGAACCCAAACACCGTACCAGCTTTGGTGTACGGGCTCGATTGCAACCCTTTCTGCATTGGTAATTGCCTTGGAGAACGTATAGCAGAAGGGGCGGCGTTACGTCTTCACGTTGGTCACGTGATCCACTGTGGCGTTCCTCACGTGACCTTGGTGGACGTCACATGACCCAGAGACCTCACATGACCCAGAGACACACAGTATAAAGGTCTGAGAGACAAAATGCTCATTGCTTCTCAGCTGTCTTCAGACCCTGTTTGGCGTTACGAATTGCTCCTTGTTACTTTGATCACAGAACTCTACCTCGGACTCCTTCGAACACCCCTTTGTACCTTTGCTTGGAACTGTTTACCTGTTGCCGGATTTTTGGACTTCACCTCGACTTGTCTTTGGATCATCCCTTGATACCTTGCTGAACTTCTACGCCATTTCCCTTCTTGGGATTCAAGTCAAGCCCTCTCTCCTACAGGTGGCTAACCCTACATCCACGCTCACCTGCGGTTCTACTATTCCAGGGACCGCCGCATCATCTGAGTCTCGAACCTCTCTACTAGGTTACCTGGGTTTCCCCAACACCAGATAGGTAAGACTCTTTGGATCCTATTGTTTACCTGATTGTATTGTAATTGCCTGGTACTTGACCTCGTTCCCTTTTGACAGCAGCATCGGTGTTCCAGAGGTTCCGTGGATCTGGGAAGACATCTCTCACCTGTGGCTACAAAGGTCGCACAGCGGGTTTCTATTAGTTCCCCTGTGCGTCACTTGGGGACGGAGGTCTCATCGGTCTACACGACTCTCAAGTCAGAACACACTGTCCGGAACGTCTGTGATGATATCAGATGTTTGCGGACGTTGACAGATGCAAAAACAGTGGAGAAAGTTGCAAAAAGCGTATAGAAGGGTTAAAAATTATGCTAGAAGTTGGGAAATGGCAGAGTTTTAAGGTGAAACATTGTAAATTGGTCAGAAGACCTGCATGGTTTTTACATGCTTGAGGAGAGGTATGGTGGAGCCATCATTGAGGAAGGAAGCATAAGATGGGTCTAGGGATTTTAGGCAGTGGGGTGAACCAACAATCAGTAGCTCAGTTGTCTCATCCTTAAGAAAAAGGGTATGAGTGGCCATCCAATTCTGGATGGAACTGAACACATTATTAATGGTAATGGAGTCATTGAGGTGGATGCAGAAATAGGGATGAGAATTTGAGTGTTGTCTGCGAAGGTGGTATAAGTAATACCAAGAGTGTCAAGGATGTCAAAGAGGGGTTTAGTGTAAGTGATGTAGAGGGTAGGGGAAAGCCAGGATCCTTGAGGGACACCAAAGGGGATAGGGATAGGGTCAGCTGAGTTGGTGTCAATAAATACTCTTGAGGTACGCTCACTTAGGTATGATTTGACCCAAGTGACAACCTCCTTGGAGAAATGAAAGTGGGAGCTGAGGTTCTGGCAGAGCATAACATGGTCTGCCAGATCAAAGGCAGCTGAGAGGTCAAGGAGGATGAGGATAGCAAGATTACCAGTGTCCCAGATACTGTCAAGTTGCATTTTCAAGTCGAGGAGGGCTATTTCGGTACTATGTTTAGGGCGGAGACCAGACTGTCTTGCTCCAAGGAGTGAGTGGTGTTCAAGGAACTGTTGGACTTCTAGGTAAGCAATGCGATTCAAAATGTTGAGCTACAATGGCATGGACATGATGGGCTGGTAGTTAGTGGGCATAGCTGGGTCAAGGGAGGTTTTGTTAAGGAGTGGAGTGAACCAGGCTGCCATAATGCTAACCGGACAACACATGCCTTATAGGAGGCATTGACAAAACTGGAGATGCTTGGGGTCACAGACGCAGCACAATGTTTGATGATGTGAGCGGGACAGGTGTCTCCTTTGCAATTGGACAGTTTTAGAGTCTGGGTAGTATCCAGAACTGTAGTTTGGGTCACTTGAGAGAAAGAGAATCAGGGGATGAGTCTCAGTAGGTGAGGTGGGAGTTGTTGGGATTGGCAAACCCAGGCCGGTCTGGGGGTGGGTTTGGCGGCAAGTAGTATTTTCTTGGTAGTGAGTTTGCTACTTAGCAGATCGATGCTGGCAGCAAAGACAACTTGAATGGTGGTGTGCCATGCTTTATCAGTTTTGTTCTGTGTGTTGGAGGAACTAGGGTTTTCCAATTCCCTCATGATGATGAATAATTCTTTAGAGTTGAAGCTTGCGTTAGAGATTATTTTGTCATAAGAGGGGGCTTTATTTGCTATTACTGCTGGATTTCAGGTCTTGGAGACATTGGCAAGGTTGAGAGCATTGTCATGGGTAGGGTGCTTCTTGTGGGGATGTTTGAGGGCTCTTTTCCTTCTGCGAACAGTGATAAGCTTGTCTGAAAACCAGATATTAAAAGGCTTAAAATGCTTTCAGCGTTTTGAGTTTAAGTGGCACATGCTGGTCATGAGCCAGAAGGAGGCACTGGTGGTAGTGGTCTGCAGGGGCACCTGGGCTGTCAGTGTTATAGAGGGGGCATGCTCAAAGAATAAGTAGGGTAGGTTTGAGAGTCTTGTGTGGGAGTTTCCGGGTGCTTATGGCCAAAATCCAGTTAGGCATGGGTGCCATAATTGGAGTAAGTTTAGGTTGAAGAAGTTTAAATTCAATTAAGTGGTGGTCAGACCAGGGCACAGGGCTGATGAGAGAGATGGCAATGGGTGTGTTAGTGGTCAGTATCCAATCTAGGGTATGTCCTTAGGCATGAGTAGGGGCAGAGACAATGTGGGTGATATTTATGTCCTGGAACGGATGGACCAATGATGCCACTTTGTGATCCGCAGGATCATTATAGCCCAAGTTAAAGTCATAAAGCATTACACATTTAGTGGCTGGCTTTTGGAGGGGAGGGGTTAGGAGGAGGATGTCTGACTCTGGGGAGCTGGTGGAGCTAGGTTGACGATAAAGGAGGAGGATGTTGCAGGTGGTCTGAGGATTGGTTGATAGTTTGAGTAGCAAAGTGTTTCATAGGTTCATAGGTTCAAGCAGTGCTAGACAATGCTTCACCTGTGTAAGGCTAGAGGGCTTTTGCTGCCCATGAGGGTAGTTACCCATTACTGGTGCTATAGCGGTTCCTGCACATCGCAGCAGCTGTCCTCAGCATTGTGTGGACATGCATGAATTGGCTGGAATGGGCGAAGGTTCAAGCAGTGCTAGACGATGCGCTGCCCATGAGGGTAGTTAACCATTATTTATTTGTTTATGGATTTATTTATTTTAATTCTTGATAGAGCACCAAATCGCCTGCAGGACTCACGGCGCACATGAAACAAAACAAGACAAACAGTCCGAAACGAATAGAGAACTCAATATCAAGATGAGGAGTACTGATGGAGAAATCAAGATCAGAGATGACCAGTACTAGGGGGCAGTGAAGAGGAAGGTCTTCAGGTTCTTTTTAAAGTCGAGCAAGGAGGTGGAGGACTTGAGGTAAAGTGGGATAGAGTTCCACAAAACTGGAGCAACAACATCAAAGCTCGTTTTTCCAAATTAGGCAAGGCGAAAGCGAGGTTGGCAAAGTCTGGCCTGTTCGACTGACCTGAGAGTTCATCCTGGGATCTATCGCTGGATACATTCCGGAAGTTAGCTGGGTGCTATAGTGGGTGCTATAGTGGTTATATTACTGGTGCTACAGTGGTTTCTGCACATCGCAGCAGCTGTCCTCAGCATTGTGTGCACATGCATGAATTGGCTGGAATGAGCGAAGGTTCAAGAAGTGCGAGACGATGCTCCGGCTGGATAAGGCTAGAGGGTTTTTGCTGCCCAGGAGGGTAGTTACCCATTACTGGCGATATAGTGATTTCTGCACATGGCAGCAGCTGTCCTCAGCATTGTGTGCAAATGCATGAATTGGCTGGAATGAGAGAAGGTTCAATCAGTGATAGACGATGTTCCACCTGGATAAGGCTAGAGGGCCTTTGCTGCCCATGAGGGTAGTTTACCATTGCTGATGCTATAGTGGTTTCTGCACATCGCAGCAGCTGTCCTCATCATTCTGGGCAGAGGCATGAATTGGCTGGAATGGACGAAGGTTCAAGCAGTGCTAGACGATGCTCCACCTGGATAAGGCTAATGGGCGTTTGCGGCCTGTGAGGGTAGTTGTCCCATTACTGGTGCTATAGCGGTTTCTGCACTTTGCAGCAGCTGTCCTCAGTATAGTGTGCACATGCATGAATAGGCTGGAATGAGTGAAGGTTCAAGAAGTGCTAGACGATGCTCCATTTGGATAAGGCTAGAGGGCTTTTGCTGCCCATGAGGGAAGTTACCCATTACTGGTGCTATAGTGGTTTCTGCACATCACAGCAGCTGTCCTCAGCATTGTGTGTACATGCATGAATTGGCTGGAATTAGTGAAAGTTCAAGCAGTGCTAGACAATGCGCTGCCCATGAGGGTAGTTAACCATTGCTGGTGCTATAGTGGTTTCTGCACATCACAGCAGCTGTCCTCAGCATTGTGTGCACATCCATGAATTGGCAGGAATGAGCGCAGGTTCAAGAAGTGCTCGAAGACGCTCCACCTGGATAAGGCTTGATGGCTTTTCCTGTCCAGCAGGGTCGGACTGGGCCGGAAGCCCCCTCTCCCCACAACAGGCTTTGCATTAGCAAATAACCTACATGGATGTAGCTTCTTTGCAACTACACAGAAAGCACACAGCAACTTAAAATCATTAGAGAGGCAGCGTCACTCAAACACTTGCTCTCTAATTCAATGTAAGTCATATTGTGGTGGGATACGGGAGGGAACTGTCAGAGTAGGAAGATGGGTTTGATGGCGGTTAAACAAACCTACCCCTTAACAAACTATGTTCACATGAATTAAGGCCAAGCTCATCACTGGCCTTGTAAAATAAATACAGAAACAAATGTGAAATAACTGTCTTGTTATAGCTCCCTCGTAACATTGCATTGCAAAGTAGCATAACATAACATGAGATATCCTTCAAATGCAAGCTCTGCACAGTTCACTGCATTCTCTTGTTTGGGTTTTATGGTCTTTGCATCGAATGCCATTGCATCTTATGCCATTCCATCTAAATTGTTCCATCTAAAAAATGTCCATCTAATGCATTTTCTTTTCTTTTTTTGGGGGGGAGGGGAGTGCCCCCCCCCCCCAAACCCCTGTTTTCTTACCCTTTAAATGCACCTGAACAAAAATTAACCCTTTATACCCCAAAAATATGCATTAGATGGATATTTTTTAGATGGGAAAATGTAGATGGAATGGCATTAGGGCATTCGATACAAAGACCAGAGACCTTTTTGTTTGCTATATAAAAAAGCCAATACCTTTGTTGCCACCAATGAACTTTGGAAAAAGCGGTGGCATTTTTTAGAAGGTGGTCAGGGCAAGACCATATCCTGCCCAGCCCTAACTAAGTGCAGGATTTCCAGCGCGTGGAGTCATAGCGAATTGTCTGTAGCAGTGGCCACAGTCCATGATGCATTAGAACATTTTTCCATACAGGCAAGACCCACCCTCAGGTGGGCATTGCATGGAAGGTGGACGACTTGACGCAGAGTTACTTCTGATTGGTCCTGCTTCATTCAAATACAATGTTTAAATAGTTGTACGCCGTCAAGAAAAAACACTGCTTGCTAGTAAACCCCAGAGTGTTCATACTCAGTGTGGAAGTGGGGGGCAAGGACTACGCATCCACATCCACTCAAATACTCACGGCGGACACCAGCAACAATGAAACACGTCTATCTTTATTAAGTTACACACAGGAACTGCCCCTCTTCCCTGCGGCCCCCTCCCTCACCCCATCGTCACTTCCCTGGGGAAATAGGCCGCAACTGCGGCCCTCCCACATAACGATGTGGAGAAACTTACACTCAGCAGTCCTCTTCCTCAAGTAATTCCCCAAAATCTCTTAATCCTACTGAAACATGCCAGTGCAAAACAGGAAGCCAATGTGTCCACGTGATATCAAATTCTGCAATCACGTCTCCCTATCTCTCCCTCGCCCCCACCTTTCGCAGGGTAATCCCGCCTTTCCATTCTAGGTGTAAGTGAGTCCGCAAAGCCACAGCGATGAGATGCTAATTCCCTCTACTGTAAATAGAGGGGGCAGAATGCTCAGATGTTAATCAGCAAGTTCCACTGATGACTAGACTGGCTCCCATTATTTTTGCTTGGCGAGTCCTCCCGGCAAGGCAGCTGTGTTGTGGCATAGACCTCTTGATGCGGCATGGCTCATGCTGATCTTTTGCGTAAGCTCCCTCATTTTCCTGGCTTAGTGTGTGTCTGGATTGGCTGGAATATGCGCAGAGAATTGTTTCGTTTTTTGTGCCATGCCTCCGGTTTGCCTAGGGGTCCACATAATGAAGGGCTGAATGTTGTGTTCTTCTTGTGAACAGTCCTCCACACTCATGGCTTCAGGAGGTCTGAGCAGTCACTTTGTGTCGTGTTACTACTGTTCTTGATCTCCTTACTATGTGCTTGGATGTTTGTGGCGGAGCACATCTCGAGTGCTGTGACATGTTTTTGGACAGAGTGAATGCCTGAATGTGTGTATGGAAAATAACAAAGTCAGATGTGTGTGCGTGCGCATAGGTGTGTGTGTATGTATCCATGAAACCGGAAGCCATAAAGAAGTAGAGTAAGAATAGGAAAGGCTATGCAGTCTGGCCTCCGGTGAAGGAGCCTGAATGGACACATGGGCGGTGTGTGCAGCCCCTCCCAAGAGAACCTAAGGAAAGGGCTTGGAGAGCACCACATCCTCAATCTGAGCTACAGCTGAGCAGAGGGAGGCAAGTATTGGAATGTACGCAATTGGTGGTCCTTATACCACATGCTGCTCCCCCACCTTATGCATTCTCTATCTGAGACATTGACAGAAAAAATCTCTGAAGGGTTTGTAGTATACTTGAACGCTAACTAAGAAGAAATGTCCCTTTGGTAGGGTGACTAGATAAAAAAAAAGGAAATGGGACTGGCCATAGACATAGACGTGGGACTAAAGTAAATACAAATAAAACAGTAGTTATACTTCTATGTCGCTGACCTGTTGCAGGGGGGAGGGCAGGGAGGAGATGTGCTCACAGGCACACTCCCACTCATTGGAGGATAGCGCTGTGGAGGGGAAGTGGGAGGAAATAGGGCATGAAAAGCATTTCACGCCCCCATTCGAGCAGGAGGTGTTGCGCCAGGACCCGATTTTAGGATTTCGAAATTGGTTCCCAGCAAAAATCGCGTGTAGCCACCCACCCTTGCTAACCCAGGATGGGGTTTGTAAAATTAAAAAACTCCTGGGAACCCAGGATGGAGGGAGATTTCCGGGGACTGCCCTGGGAAAACCGGGACATCTCGTCACCCTACCCATTCGAAGCCTCATTTAATAGTGTGCACAATAGTAAATGGACTGGTGAAAGGGAGGCGTAATGCTTTTATACCTCAATTTCCTGCTCTGTTCCATTTTGCTGCATTGACATGGCGGTGGAGAAGCAGAGAGTGGACTCAAGTTCTCTGCCATGCGCCCCGTCTTGTCATTGTCTTGTCATTGTCCTTTGTTTTACGCCTGCATGAGAGTTTCATGCAAGTGTAAAACAAATGGGTTTCTAAGGAGCTCCCCTCGCTTTTGATTCAACTGAAGACCAGGCGGTTTTCATAGGAATCCATTAATACATCTCACCTACAAAGCATCACAAGGTGGCAGGGACGACTAAAGAGCAAAGTGGGTCACGTTCCAGTCTACACTTTAGTCTTCATCTCTATCTTGTGAAGAAATAACTCTGGAGGTGGCCACTATATTTCACAAGGGCTGACACAAACAGTGTTGTCCACAAGGTCCTATGGTAAAATATCAAAAATATAATAACAAGGCCGAAAATAACAAAGTTATTTTTCGAATTTCTGATTTATTTTCTCTAAATTGCGGCCCCTACCACTTTCCCTCACCTTAATGTATACCCTTTCCCCAGTCCCTATCTATTTATTTAAAAAGAGCACACCAATCCTGCAATCAATTCAACTTTTAAAACCCAGCCCTGGTGAAACCCTGCACACATTAAGTACTGTAAGGTCCTTCCCTGGCCAGGATGGTATCTGGAGTGGAGAAAACTATTAAAGCAGTACAGAGTTAAGGTTACTTTGTATTGTAGGTGGTTAGGGAAAAGCAGTGATGCATTTTCCATCGTGGGTCTGAAGCCAAGTGACATCATAAACAACTTGAGCTTTGCTTTCATTGCCTTTGATGGTACACCTATATCTTCGCCAGGCTCCTTCCCTGGGTGACCATTTAACAGAACCATATATATATATATATATATATATATATATATATATATATCAAAGAAAGATATATTTATCAAAGAAAGAAAGAGGAAAAAACCGCCATGGAGATGGACAGTTCAACCTGCACTCCAAGTGATGTAAAGAAGCAACAAGGCCACGTTTGTAGATAAAAAGACCAAAAACTTGAAACAAATAACTTTAAATATTTGTATTTTTATATTTGTATTAAAGATACAAAAGTTGCATCATGTTTAAAAACAAAACCGCCATAGACCCCAAAACAGAGGCAGGACACACAGAGAGCAGTCCTGTATGGACGCGTTTTGCGCTATAGACAGTGCTTGTTCACCAATGGGGAGGAGAGGCTAAGCATGGTATAAATAGCAGGGTATGTCCCTTCATGGTTTCTACACCTTGGCAGGTGGATACCTGTGTAGGTAAAACAATGGCAGACATCTTGTGACGTAATGGCATAGTGCTTGTAACTAGAAACAAATGAGTGACATTAGGACACAACCCGATCACAAAAACACAGGGGTAACAGAAAAAGTAAAATTACCCGAGCTAAAATTTGTAAAAGAGTCAAAAATGTTCATTCAGTTGCATGGGTCATAAACCATACAGTGCAAAATCAAACCAAACAGTACAAATGCTGAATGGCAATGAAATAATAGCAGACTGCAACAGCTTCAATATGACATGGTTACAAATGTTAAAATGAGCTAAAATCATCCACCAATTGTGTCAATCACAGTATAAACAGCACAAGGTAAAAGCAAAGTCCAAGTGCTTAATAGCAGCATATTGTTGCCAAAGTGCAAGGGCTTAATAGCAGCATAGTGTTTAGCAAAGTGCAAAGCTTTAAGAGTGGCATGAAGATGGCAATAAAGTGCAAGTGCATATAAATGACTGAAAAATTTGTCAGTCACGATAGCAACCTGAAACAACAGTTACAGCACAAGTGCTTAAATATAAAACAGTAATCGATAACATTGATGGATGATAAAAAGATCAATAGGCTCAAAAGGTGCAAATGTCAATACAAAATGTAAAACCTCAAGAAGCGAAATTGCAATTGCACTGCAGCAACCGGACATGATATGCAAAAGAAAATGACGGGAGTGTCCGAGATCAAAAAAAGGGTTATTATACAACAGTAAACAGAAATGTGATGTTGTTATAGGATTACGGAAGTCACTGAGCATCAAAAAAGATGTTAAGCCAAAACATGATAAATAAACAAAATATTCAGACCAAAAGGAAAAAACGTTCCATGTGCCAAAAGGGAACCTATAATTAATGACCATGAACCACCCCCAAACTCTCCCATTGACACAGAAACCGAAAACAGCAAATCAATGTATAAAAATAGAGTTTATAAATGAGAAAATAAATTAACCTCAAGCTAGCAATAGAAGATCTAATACAAGTACCAATCAAATGAGCAATAAAAAAGGTTAACTAAAGTAGACACTGCCACTAGGTAACAACTATATATGGCCAGTGTTTAAATTCAGAAAAAACCTATGTGGTACCACACAAAATGAGGTTAAAAAGGAAAATGTCCTGATACATAGAAACATCCTCTATCAAAACCAATTTAAACTTCCAGAAAGGTATATAACTCCTCGTCAACATTGTGACCATTTGGTGTTTTGGTGTCAAAATCCAGAATATATTTAGTTTCAAGTTGTCGTAATTTTAAGACACGGTCGCCACCTCTGGGGTTCTTCGTCACATGTGCCACTGCAAAGAAAGTGAGCAGCCGAAATTCATTATCACGTATCTCTTTAAAGTGCTTGGCCATTGGATAGGCCGGGTCTGAATTTTTTATGGCCCTTAGATGTTGCAACACTCTCAGCTTTAATTTACAGGTGGTGCTGCCCACATACCATTTCTGGCAAGGGCAGCATATGACATATACCACAAATGATGGATCACAGGTCATAAGAGGCTTGATGTCATGATGAATAGAAGTCACTGGGTGAATAAAGAATTTCTGTATAGTAGCATGTGGACAAACTTTGCATTTAGAACATTTTGTAAACCCCATGGGGGGAGCAGCAAACCAGCTAAGAGTCTTGGAAGTACTCGTTAAGGGTGATAAGAAACTGGATACAAGTTTGTCCTTTAGAGATG
Source organism: Ambystoma mexicanum (assembly GCF_040938575.1). Lineage (NCBI taxonomy): Eukaryota > Metazoa > Chordata > Amphibia > Caudata > Ambystomatidae > Ambystoma > Ambystoma mexicanum. Next base: position 233,783,097 of record NC_090940.1, on the reverse strand, counting down.
ACGCCCTTTTGTATGTGAGAGTAGGACGCACAGACAATAAAGGAAGAAGATCCTTGTCCAATCTTAAAACGCGCCAATGTTTTTGGATAATTTTTCTCACTTGACCAGATGAACCGTCATAGGTGACGATGAGACGTGGATCATCATTAGAAGCAGACTTAATGGGTCTGTTGCCATATAACAATGTATCCCATGATAGGGCCCGTGCCTTGTTATAGGCTGTCTCAATGACTATTTTAGCATACCCTTGTCTTAAAAAGTCTGTGGCTGCTAAGGCACAAAAATGATCAAATTGTGCTTCATCACTACAATTACGACGATACCGAATGAACTCTCCATACGGAATACTTTTTTTGCAGCTCGGTGGATGGTTGCTGCTAGCATGCAAAGGTAGACCAGTGTCCGAAGATTTTTTATAAAGAGAAGTATGTATCCCAGAGGTGTCAAAATTAACATTGACATCCAGGTACACAATTTCAGTCACACTGTATGCTTCTGTGAAAATCAAATTCACCCAATTGATGTTGATAAGTTTAACAAATGATAACCAATCCTTTTCCATGCCCTTCCAAATAACAAAAACATCATCTATATACCTCCACCAAGAAATAATCTGTGTGGGAAAATAAACAGAAATCAAATCAGACAATGATGTGGCCTCCCACCATCCCATCATGAGATTGGCATACAACGGCGCAAATGTACTGCCCATCGCAGTGCATCTCATTTGGCGGAAAAAAGTGCCCTCAAACAAGACAACATTATTAGTCAGGCAGAAAAGTAACATTTCCAAAATCACGGTGGTATGACTCAATAAATTTAAAGATTGTGAATCCAAAAAATGCTTGCAGGCACTCATTCCAATGTCATGATCAATAGAGGTGTACAAAGAAACAACATCCAAAGTGGCCAAAATAAGACCCTCTTCCCATGGAATGTCTCTAATATGTTGTAGAAAATCCTTGGTATCACGTAAAAAAGTGGTAAAACTGAAGCAAATAAAATCCGACTTTCATCTATAAACTGTGCCAAGTGCTCTAACAATGAACCACATAAAGTGACAATGGGTCTGCCAGGTGGATGTGTGGATGATTTATGTGTTTTTGGAAGAAAATAAATTGTGGGAATGGTAAAAAAGAGGGAACAAGAAATTTACAGAGATCCTCATCGAGCAGACCATTTTCCAACCACTTGGCACATAATGAAGTCAATTTCAACTGAATTTCAGAGAAAGGATTGGTAGGTAAAGGAAGATAACATGAATGGTCATGAAGTTGTCTGTTTGCTTCTGCCACATAACTAACGCGATCCTGAAGAACGTTAGAACCCTTGTCTGCTTGTTTTATCACTATGTGGGATACATTTTCCAACTGAAACATAGCTTTACGCTGGGACAGGGTAAGGTTTTGTTTATGATTGAACGTAGAACTTCTGCATAGTTTTCGGAGGTCGCTGACACACAGATCATGAAAGGCTTCAATGCAACCACCGTCTGGAAAAGGTGGATTAAATCTTGATTTCGATTGCATTTTAGTTCGAATATCCCAGTTCGGATCAATGTTGAAGTCAGAGAAATCAAAATTAGAAGGATCAAAAGACTCATCATTAAGGGAGGCCAGATCAATCAGTGAATGAATGTCTGAGATACAAAGATTGGTACGACCTGTGCGTAAAGTCTGTGGCCTGACATTGGCTGGATTTAGAGCAAAAAACATTTTTACTTTGATTTTGCAGTAAAATGTATCAAAATCAAGACGTAATTGAACATAGTCAAAGGAGGTGGTAGGACACAAATTCAAACCCATAGATAAAAGTGCCTATTGGGAGTTGGTAAGAATATGCGAAGAGAGATTTATAATCTGCAGTTATTCATGGTGGGTTTCATTTTTTGGCTCCAGAGCATGTTGATCTGCCCTGTTGATCCGTTTTTGATCCGTCTCCCACGCTGGCCTCGGTGGGTTTTCTTCCCACTGGTTGTTTGTGACCTCTTCCTCTGCCTTTGCCGCTTCCACGACCCCAGCCACGTTTTTGGTTTTTGCCATCCTGGCACAGGAGTCGCATTTCTTCTAAAAAATTCAACCTTATTGCAGGCTTGTCATTTTCTGAATTTGAGACATCTGATTCTGACAAAATGACTCCAACTTCCAAAGGCTCTGACATTAAGGGTTGCTGTTTGGTAATTTTACGTAAAGGGTCAAATCGCTTGGCGAACGTAAATACTTTGCCAGATTCATAGTCAAGCTTGTCTCTGATAAATTTTCTTGGTTTTCGTTGCTTGATCTCATCTTCATAATTAGTCAATGACTCATCAATCTTGGCACGTACCTTATTGCCCTCATCCGTAACTGGAATTTCTTTCAGTTCGTTTTCTGTTTTTTCAAGTAATTGTAATGCAATTAACTGATCTTTTTTGGCATATTTAACCAAAATGATGAGGAAACGGGCTGAGCAGTCCTTACTAGCTCCACCCCATTCCTCAAGCATTTCTGCATCATGGTCCTCAAATGACGGTGTGGTCATGATACGTAGACCTCTAGGTACTCGGCCAATGTCTAAGTTATTTTGTAAGGAATGCTCCTCCCACCATTTAGATATTTCTTTTTGCAGAATTTTTCTATGTCTCTGAGTAAGGTTAACTCCTTACAGACGTTTTCATCTTTGTTCTTCTTGGTACTGATGGCATTGCCACCCGATGGCAGTGTCTGTTGCTCATTAAATAAATCTTTTGCCTGTAATAGGCGAGCTGCCTCTCTGTTGTCCTGCATGTTTTAAGTTCAAGGCGGAACAATCAAACAATAATATGATAACAATCCTCGCGGATTGTGTCGGAGGCGGCCTCTTACAATGTTTTGCATATGTTGCATTGAGGTGCGGCTTGACACGAGCGCTCCCACGCTCCCATGCCACAAGGTCCATTCCTCTGACGAACCTAACAGCGGATCGAGCACAGCTTAGTTCCTGCTGTGGCCGCTGCAAGTTGGCGGCCGCCTTAAGCCACCGTGTCCCCCTGTGTCGTCGGACACTCAAGCCCACGGAAGGGGCTGCAGTAGCTGTCAGGGGCCAGGCTTGTTGGGCGTCCACGCTCACGATTGCGATTGCAGATTTGAATTGTACGGCGTCACACATGTGTCTTGCAGAATGCAGCTTAAACGCTGCATTGGTTGTAAACAGCAAAGCTCCTTTTCCTGCATTAGGACCGCTTGCCACAGCTAGGGGGTTTGGGAGGTGAGTGGAGAGCAGAGAGCGACCTCCTTTGAATTGCTTTTCATTCTCTCTGCCCTTTCTCCCTACTTTAAACACCTAGCTCACGGTGGCTCTGCGGCACTTGCACAGTAACTCATCAGCGTTGAACAATTATAGTTCAAGTTTGGCAATTTTGCACACATACCTGCCAAGAGCCCCGACTTCCTACTGTGCCTCTGCTGAGTACTACCTCCATTAGCTTTGGCTTGTGTGAGAGGAGAGTGGGACTCTGAGCTTGTATTACGGCGCCCCACTGTTGCACTAGAACAGGGTGGGCATTGTTATTATTACAGTTAATCTGGTCTCAAGACTATTTGCCCAGGAGACTGCGGGTCTAGGCCTCTGATCCTGGGCACTTTGGCACTCTGCTCTTCCAGCAACCTTCTGGCCCCCAGGGGAGAGGAATTACCTGACAGCTCTTGAGGATTGTGACTTATCCCCACTCTTTCTCCCCAGGGTCGGAGGGAACAACAACTTTGTTTTGACAATCCTCATACTTACTATCCAATTCAGTATTGTAGAGTCTTTTGCCCATCGGGTAGATAAGCCTGGTGGACCTTACCATTTACCTTTCGCTGATATGTAGCAGGGGAAAAGGTCCGCCCACTCGAATTACAATCTGCGGAAAACGAAGACCCTTCCCTTTAAGGAGAATATGGAGTCTGATACTAAGGTTGCTAAGCCCAAGAAGAATGCGAAATATACCAAGCCAGTGGACCAAGGTGCTATCACTGAGTTCTTTCCAGTAAATCCACCTCTGGAAATAAACTCAACCACCATTGAGGAAACCGTAGTCCCTGGCCCTAGCGGCAACTTTTAATTGAATACCACCAATTTTGATGATATTGAAAACAATTCACTATTGGATCTGTGTTTAAATATTCAGAGAGGGATGTCATCACAAACTCCACTGACGATTACTAGTGGCTCACTACCTCACAAAATTAGCAACATGAGCACTCTGCCTGTCCTACATAACTCCATTAGAAGCAGTGGACGATTATCTGCTTCCCCTAATTTAGCAATGGCATCTATGGAGGATGCACCAGACAAACAGGACGATGATCTGGATTGCCAACAGCCGGGCTCATCCGCTGAGCTCCAATCATCGGTTTCTGCTCTTCAATTTGCACTTAAGATCCTGCTGCAAATGTCAGGCCACATACTGACCAAAACCAACATTCTTACTATGGCGTTAGAACAGAAGGACCATCCTCGTGAAGAGGCGGAAGCTAACCTATCTGACGCCTTGCACATTGTGGAAGAAAGCGATGATCAGGACAATATGGAAGAAGTTGTATTTGAGCCGTCATCAATGCCGAAACCCATGAAGTAACCCAGGAGAATGCTGGCGACCCCGAGATGGTACAAAGTCCCTATATCTTTTTCTCATGGAAACAACATAGACTGGCGAGGAAGGCGCTTTAAAAAATCTAAAATAAGTGCCTACCGCCCACGGCGGTGCCACAGACAGGGCTGGACACACGTTCAAAAAAAGCCAAAAAGAGACTAGCCAGAACTGCTGCACGGGTGTCAATGACTAAAGGTTCCCTCTCTGGCTGGCTTGTGCTGGAAGAAAAAGCCATTAGTCCGGTTTCAGATGAGGATCTTTTGAAAGTCTCGGATCCGGATCATGAACTTAGCCTACCAGTATGCACTGAGCAACCAGCAATAGCTGCACATGAGGGCAACTTACTGATACCTGTGGTTTCTGAACTGGGGAACGACTCTAAAGACACCAACGAGAATCGCATCTGCCTTATTAAGAACTTATATCAAAGCGGTAAAAATACTTGGCTTGCGCGATTTGAGTTATTAGTCAGAATTTACTGCATTGCCCAACTTCGAGTGTTGAAATCTGACGATTTTCTGTTTGTAGAGCCTCTGACAGGCCCTAATCCAAACGTCTCTGCCTTACATTGTACCTTCCTGTCGACAGCGCGGCTGATCAGGAAATATAAAGAGGAACTGAGGACTGTTGACGTCGACATCGACATGGACTTGAATGAACCGGATATGAACATTGGCCCGGAGGCCATTGTAGCTTCAGTCCCCGCGTCTATTTGCTCCAAGCCAGCTCAAGTGAAAAATCTTCAAATCGCAGAAGTACAACATGTTCTAAAATGGCTGATGGAATCCCTCCCGGGGGTTTTACACAATCACTGAGCCTTTTCCCTCCTCACGTGGAACTGCAGAGGCTTTGCCCATTTATTGAAAACGGAGGGCTCCGTCGACCTTCTATCCAAACATAACTGTATTTGTCTCCAAGAGACCTGGGCAATGGATCCTCTGCTATGGGATGGTTTTGTTGTGTATCAATATTTTGCAAAACGGGGGACAAGGGGCCGCCCCTATGGTGGTCTACTCATTGGGATTGTAAACAAGGTGGTCTCTCGTAGGGTTCATTGTGATGTCAAGGATTACCTCATGGCTGTAGAGGTTGAATATGAAGAGGAAAGTTGTTCTCATAGGTTTCTCCTTGTTAAGCTTTATAATCCCCCAGGAGCAGTCATTTGAAAACCCTTACAAGAAGCACTTCAGGACCTAATGTCATCTTGGACATTGAAACCTGGTATCGTTGCAGTGGTGGTTATGGGGGACTTCAACTGCCATATGACAGGCGAGGGTTATACATTGTCTATCTCGAATCTCAGCACAACATGCCTTTTTTTTTTATTTTTTTTTAAAACATTTTATTGGCATTTGTAAAAGTGCAAAACAAACAACAAACAGTGACTTGGCAAACAACTTAAAGCAAATTAACTAATTAACTACTTAACTTCCACAGCCTTCATAGAGCAATGTATCGTCCGTGATGGGGGGTGGAGGGGAGGGGGGTCGGTGTGCAGCAAATCCGTGGTCGTGGGGGGCTGGGTATGGCGTTGGCCATTCTTGGAAACCAGTCACAGGCGGTATTCTGTTAGGAGCGAAAATTCAGGGGGGTTTGTGGTCGGAGGCAAATTGAATGTCACGCACCAGGGCCTTCCATGAGTCCAGAGCTTCATTGGAGTCGTCATCGTTCGAGCGGATACCATCCTGCCAGGCCCTAGTCTCCGCCTCCGTCCACTTTTCCAGGTCTTTGAGCCAACGTCCGTGTCTAGGGCCCCTTGGGGATTTCCATGCCATCGCCACGGACCTCTTCGCAAGGATGCAAGCAAGGTCCATTAATTTGACCTGATGCTTGTGTTTGCTGGGTCTGGGATGGGCTCCCAGCAGGCATTCCTTTGGGTTCCACTCGTATCTTGTAAGCCCCGCCTCAGTGCAAGTACGTTCCACCATGGACCAGAAGTGCGCAGTTTTGGTGCAGGTCCAAAACATATGGATCAAGTCCGCCTTGTCGTTACCGCACCAGGGGCAGTGCGGGAGTGCACGATTGTTGAAGGTGGCAACTCTTAGCGGAGTCATATATGTCCGGTATAGGACATTTAACTGGACTTGTTTAAATCTGGTATTCCTCGACACCTCCTTGGGGTATAGAAGTATTCGCTCCCATTCGCCGTCGGTGAGCGGGACCCCCAGGTCGGATTCCCATTTTTGTCTCAGGGGCGCGCTTTTTGGGTTGGGTCTGTCGTTCAGCTTGGCGTATAAGCGGGAGACCGGTCTCCAGCCATCTGCTAGGTCATACATCTCCTGAAGAAGGGGGTCCGGTGGGGGTTCCTCCGGCCAGACGGGCCATTGTGCCTTTGCCGTCCGCTTGAGGCGGTGGTACCACAAGAACTGGGCGTTTGAAATGCCTTCGTTGGCTTGTAAGGATTCGAGTTCTCTGAACATGCCGTCTTCGAACAGATCTCCCCATGCGTAGATTCCAGCTCTCTCCCATTGTCTCGCTGTCGCTAAGTCTGCGTGGGTCTTGCATACGTCAGCCAGGATGGGGGCACTGGGATTGTAGGGGTGCTCCAGGTGTCGGAGAAAGCCGGTTCTGGCCCACACCTGCCGGCCCAAGGTGACAATCATGGGGACTCCTGAAGCTTGTTTCATCGGGTTCCAAAGCATCTCCTTGGGGAACAGCTTGGAAGTCTGGTTACGGAGGAGCTTCGTTTCCGACGAAAGTTCATCAGAAAGCCATTTCGTTGTGTGACTGAGCTGTGCGGCCAGATAGTACCTTTGCAAATCCGGTAGTTGTATCCCTCCTTCTTTGTGCGGGAGCGTGAGTGTGGGGAGGGAGATCTTGTGTCTGGAGGACCCCCATATGAAGTCCTTGATGAGAGAGTCCAGTTTTTTGAAGAAAGGCGGCCTGATGTAGAAGCATACGTTCGTGAAGTGGTACAAGAGGCGGGGGAGAATTATCATTTTGACTATTGCGGCTCTGCCCATTACCGCCAGTGGTAGCTTCGACCAAAAGTTCATGGATTTGCGAAGGGTCCTAACAGCTTTTTCCGTGTTATGGTCATGTGTGAGAGCTGGGGTATGGCACACGTCAATTCCCAGGTATTTAAAGTGCTCTAGTTGCCATCGTATCCCGACGTCTGGGAGGTCTGACGCAGCCAGGCCCCTAAGTCTCGCCAGCGGGAACGCACAAGACTTCAGTTTGCTGAATGTTATTCCGGAGTATCGGGAATAGTTGTCGAGGATATCGAGCGCGACGTGTGCGTTGAGCCGGGGGTTGTTCAAGTACAGGAGGACATCGTCCGCATACATGGATATTATGGCCTAGTCCCTGCCCAGCCCGATGCCCGCGTCAAAAAGTTGTGCCCTGAAGTAGGCCGCCACTGGCTCCAGGCCCAGTATATATAACATTGGGGATAGTGGGCATCCTTGTCGGGTGCCGCGCTGTATCGGCCAGGCCTCGGACATCGTCGTTCCAGTCTTCACCCTCGCTGTCGGGGTGTTGTACAGTACCTCGACCCACCTCACGAAGCTCGCTCCAAAGCCGAATTCCTTTAGTACTTCAATCAACCACTCCCAATAGATGGAATCAAAAGCTTTTATGGCATCCAGAGAGAGTACAGCGAGGTCTTCATCTCGGTCGTGGGTCTCCGCCATGATATGTTGGAGCCTCCTCAGGTTCGCAGTGGTGTTGCGACCTGGCACAAAACCATTCTGGTCTTCATGGATCAAGGTTCCAATCACCTTCGCCAGCCTTTTAGCTAAAATTGTGGTCAGAATTTTACAGTCGTAGTTCAGCATGGCAATCGGGCGGTATGATTCGCAGTTGTTGGCGGGTTTGTTAGGTTTGAGTATAGGGATAATAATTGTCTCTTTCATGGAGTCAGGTAAGGTCCCAGTTTCAAATGCCTCCATATAGACCCTGTGGAGTGTCGGGGCAAGGGTCGCTGCGTATGCTTTGTAGAATTTGGGCGGGAGTCCATCGCTCCCGGGGGTTTTACAAGTGGTCAGCGACTGGATCGCATATGTCACGTCCTCAGCGGTGATCTCTGCATCCAATGACTCTCTCTGGGCCTCCGTCAGACTTGGGAGCTCAATCTCGGCCAGTGTGGTCCTGATGTCGTCCACTGGTATTTTGGCGTCATGGGCGTACAACCTGGAGTAGAAGGCCGCAAAAGCTGAGTTGATATCTCTTTGCGTCCGGTGAGTCGTCCCCCTTTCATCCGTTATTTCGGTTGGGAGGTGTCTTGGAAACTCGCGCCCACACAGCCAGGCAAGCATTCTACCAGGCTTATCCGCTTCTTTGTGAGTTCTGGCTATGTAGGTCGCGTAGTCGAATTTGGACAGTCTGTTCCATGCCAATAGGCACTCCTCCCGGATGTCCTTCAACTCTGTTTCGGCATCGGGCGCATTATTGAGTTCGGATTCAAGGTGGGTAATCCTGTCTTCCAATTTCTCCAGTTTCAGTCTCAGTTGCTTGCGAATACCTCCGGCACCTGATATAACCTCGCCTCTTGTGACAACTTTCATGGCCTCCCAAAGTGTGCTCCAGCGTGATACTGAACCTGTATTAATGTCGAGATAATCTTCAAGTTTGGTACCCAGTTCCTCCCTGAATGCGTGGTCCGTGAGTGCTGCGGGTGGCATTCTCCATAGCGGGATTGGTGGCCTGGGTCCTCTAGGGGTCCATTGCATGATCAGCGGTGAGTGATCAGATATGGTTCTACCTAGGTAAAGTGTGTCGTCCACCTGCTGAGCCAGCGCACGATCAATGAACAGATAGTCTATTCTCGTGTGGACCTTGTGGGGGGCCGAGTAATAGGAGACACAACATGCCTAATGATCCACGGGAAAAGAGAGGCTGAGGGGCTGGGCTGGTTACAAATGTTTGCTTATTGGGATCTTGAGATGATTAATGGGCGTACGACTGGCGACAGAGCAGGGAAACATACTTGGACAAATGGGTCAGCATCCAGCACTCTGGATTACATTTTCATGTGCCCTGAAATGCTATCGAAAGCTATCGACATGAAAGTGATAAATAACAATTGGAGTGACCATGCGATGCTCCAATGTTCTCTTCGATTATCTAACCTCACTATTCCCACATTGATTATTGGTACTATTAACATCAATAGTTCAGGCTCTAGAATCATATGGTCGGAAAAAAATATTCGAGCAGCTACAGAAGCTCTCAAATACACCTCCTCTGTTGGCTCCCTGGACTTTAACACCATGACCATTAATGCCATTGAAGAATGGATTCTGGCATTTGCAGGAAAACATGCTGTGACCAAAATGGGCTACATGATAAGAACAGAGGGCGTTAGTCGCCCCTACAATAAAGGAATTAGAGATGCCAAGAGAGGGTTGAGAGCAGAAATTCGTAGCATTAAGAACTTGAAATTAGCAGAAGCCCTTTACTGCGAGAGAGTCAGAAGAGCTAAAAATTACTATAGAACCAGCATTAAGCATATAAAAAAGATTGAGAGAAATTGCGCCTATCAAAACCTAGTACAGACTATCTGCTCTAGGAACTCTCGCAGTATTTGGTCGCTATTGAATGAGACTAGGAAGAATGGTAAAGTCCAACAAACCAATCCTATCAGTGAGGAGGTCTGGATAAAATTCTTAGAAGGATGTAATGTAGGGGAGACCAAGTTGCACAAAACATCCTTGAACAAGGCCCCTTTTTTTCCGCCTTTCAAAAGTATCCCCTGGGATTATCCTGAATAAAATAAAAGCTCTCATGTCCTCAAGAGCCCCTAGCCCTAACGGGCTGGCTAATGTGGTAATTATGAATTACCCTGAATTCTGGGCAGAGCTAATCTCCGTACTTTTTGAAAAGATCTTAGCGCAGGGGAGAATCCCTCAATCCTGGCAAACAGCCATTCTTATTCCCATTTTCAAAAAGGGCAACCCTGCCGATCCCAATAACTATAGGCTTCTCTCTCTGTTGGATGTTACAGGTAAACCTTTCGCTTCACTATTGTTAAGCGAAGTGCAGAAATGGGTAGACGAGGCCAACATACTTAGCAAATTTCAGTGTGGATTCCGGCAGGATTTCTCTACATCACATAATCTCATGGTGATGGACATATTACGCACACGGGCACTCACCAAGGGGCAGCCCCCTCTGTATGCTCTATACATTGACTTCAAGGCTGCTTTTGATTCTATCCCTAGAGATAGACTGTGGCTGAAACTTGAGTTAATGGGATGCCCGGGAGGTCTCCTGTACTATCTGAGACTCCTGCACCAAAACACCACGGCCCGTTTTAGGCTAAATCAAGAAGGCAACATGACTAAAAAGGGGTCCCAAAATAGAGGGGTAAAGCAGGGATGTGTTACTGCACCCCTGATATACAACCTCTATGTATATGATATTCCCGCAGTAATAGCTGAAACTGACAATTGTCCTCCGAAAATTGGTGAGGCGCCTTGCATTGTACTAGCATACGCCGATGACTTGGTAGTATTTGATAACACCATCAGTGGGCTTCGGTGCTCCGCTACCACTTTATGGGAATATGCTAGTCTTAATGGTCTGACTATCAACCTAGACAAGACCAAAGTGCTCAGATTCACTGGGAAAAGAGCATCCCGAGTTAACTTGATGGTGGTTCAAATTAACATACCTTATGCACCCTCCTATCGTTACCTCGGAATTGAAATCGAGCCTAATGCTGATTACCTCTATTGCAGACAAGGACGCAAAATCAGGGCAGCGCAAGTCACTGCACCTATTACTGCATTCTCAAACAAGCAGGGAGTTATACGCTTTGGGGGACGCGGCACCTCTACATTCAAGTGTTTGTTCCCATGATCACCTATGGAATGGAGGCCCTTCTCTCTTTTGATTTAGCTTAGCTCCAAGTGATGGAAGGTAAATTCTGGCGTCGGATATTAGGACTGTCCCCAGGAGTGCCAATGGCTTTGATAAGACTAGGAATGGGTCTTCCATCATTAAAAGCAATTGTACTCAAAAAGAGAGACAGATTCTATCTCAAGATGACTAGTGGCTGCTCCAATCCCCTATTGTCTGTGATACATCAGGAAGTGGTCAAAAAACATACCACATCACCCCTATTCAAATCAATGTCAAAATTACTTGCTGATATAGGTTGGTGACACAGAGGGGCAGCATATACTAAGGAAGTTCAAAATGCACTTGGGAAAAGGTTGGACCTTTGGGATTGGCTCGAGAACTTTGCACATCTTAGTACTCTAAAAAGCTATCAATTCATCAAATATAGTTTGTACACCTATATGAAGCCCCAAGCATACTTGAACCTCTGTCCTACGAAAAGACTCAGACGTTTTATCATTCTGTTTAGACTGGAAAAACTACCTACTCTGAGTAATATGGGTGCCAGGGAAACTATTCCCGTCCCTGAATGAATTTGTCGCCTTTGTAAGTTACCTGAATACCTGGAGACAGCTAAAAATCTCCTTACGGAATGCCAGATATTAACTAGCACAATAGTATTATATCTTGCCGAATTTGTTCACAACACCTTAACCAAATGTGAAATGTCATTTTGGCTATATTGCACAAACACCTGCAACATGCATATGTTTATAGCCCTCTATAACATATGGCTAGAAATTGAATTAAAGTTGGGTCTCTTGATTTGAACAATTTGAGCACTGTAATGCGAAGAAATTCATGCCATCTTGGAATTGTGATTGGCATATTATAAATTGTGCTCAACACATGATTTTGGTGGGAGTAGTTCTGTAAATATGTACATTATTGGTCAATATGCACAAATTCGGCCTGCACTTGGGGTAAAGACGACAATAATACTGATTATTCCTTATTTTATATTTGATATATTATTATCTGTTTATTTAAATGTATTTGTTGAATATCATTCGATTATTGCTTTTACTGTTATTGTTATTAATGGATAATTGTTTTCTATGTGTAAAGTTTGAATTTTCCTTCATTCTATATCACATTAAAATTTAAGTTAAGTTAATATGAAAAAATACTGACAAAAATGAGTAAACGGGACCTCTGGCACCACGACTTGACAAAGCCAACCTTTAGAAAAGATCAATCTCCCCTCAGAAATGACAAAGAAAGGTTGGTGTAGGAAGGGAAACTGGTGCGGAGGGTACAAGCAGCACTGTACCCTTTAGTGCATATCGGAGACTAGCCAGACAAGACAAACAGAACCCACCTGTGAACCGAGCTGCATGCGTCCTCTGGCGCAGACTGAACAGCCACAAATGGTGGGGTGTTTTCAATCCAGCACTCCGACGGGGGCCTCTGTCACCATCCAGTACACAAGGAATATGCCACCAGCAGCGTCAGAAAAGCTCACAAAAACGAAATTGAGACAGAACGCGCCGGAAAGCAAACACAAGTCCTGATGCAGGTTAGCATGCAACGTCCCAGGCAAATATCAAAGAATAAAAGAGGAAAAAACCACCATGGAGATGGACAGTTCAACCTGCACTCCAAGTCATGTAAAGAACCAACAATGTCCCATTCGTGGATAAAAAGAGCCAGAAACTTGGAACACATTACTTTCCAGTTTATTAAAGATACAAAAGTTTCATCATGTTTAAATACAAAACCGCCATAGACCCCAAAACAGAGGCAGGACACCCAGAGAGCAGTCCTGTATGGACGCGTTTCGCGCTATACATAGTGCTTGTTCACCAATGGGGAGGAGAGGCTAAGCATGGTATAAATAGCAGGGTAAGTCCCTTCATGGTTTCTACACCTCGGCAAGTGGATACCTGCGTAGGTAAAACAATGGCAGACATCTTGTAACGTAATGGCATAGTTCTTGTAACTAGAAACAAATGAGTGACATTAGGACACAACCCGATCACACAAACACAGGGGTAACAGAATAAGTAAAATTACCCGAGCTAATATTTGTAAAAGAGTCAAAATGTTCATTCAGTTGCATGGGTTATAAAACATACAATGCAAAATCAAACCAAACAGTACAAATGCTGAATGGCAATGAAATAATAGCAGACTGCAACAGCTTCAATATGACATGGTTAGAAATGTTAAAATTAGCTAAAATCATCCACCAATTGTGTTGATCACAGTATAAACAGCACAAGGTAAAAGCACAGTGCAAGTGCTTAATAGCAGCATATTGTTGGCAAAGTGCAAGTGCTTAATGGCAGCATATTGTTTAGCAAAGTGCAAAGCTTTAAGAGCAGCATGAAGATGCCAATATATATATATATATTTAATTAACTCATCATTAATAAATATGAACCTTAAAATTCACAATGTTTCCATTATTACCATACATTAAAATCAGCATTTGGCTCTGCTGCCCTTAAAATCACAGTCTTTCACTACATACGTGTGAGTCTTCTACTGTCTGACTGACTAAGCCTTACTGAATAAGTCTTATATCAAAATAGTTCTTTTTCCACATGTTTTTGCCAACTTTCCGAAAAACTGCTGCGAACGATGCGAGGTCAGCATATAAATCATTGGTTTTTCTGGAGAGGCTAATTATATTGAGTGCCATTCTTGAAATCACCACTGTCCTCCAGCAGCAATGCTGTCCTTGGCCTAGCCGCAAGCCAGCGAAACACAGGAAAATGGCTCTGCCACTCGCCGGCATGACGAAGCCACCCTATAACCTTTCTGAAAAATGTATAAGACACTGGCATTTGATGTAGGCAGAAAGGACACAAAATAATAGGTCTTCCTCGGTCGTGGGATAGTGTTTCAACCTTCACGGGCTATGTAGAGCGGATCGGCAGTACGCATTAAGGGACAAGCGTATCCTGCTCGGCGATAATGATCGGTTCGCACCACTTTGGCATAAACAGTGGAGAACCATTACTTACCTCAAAATTATGTACAAACTGAAGGCACAACAAAAAAACAACAGGACTCTCTCCTGATGATCCACTACAGAACAGTGAGGAAACACGTGTTGATAGAAAATAAATACACTGATTGAGAGAAAGGAATACAGTGATACTTTATGAAACTTTATAAAGAAATATTGTGGTACTGTGGTGCAATTTGGATAATACCCAAGATAAGATGGAACCAAAGCACAAGAAAAGTAAAACGAGAATTGGAAAGAATCGGCCCACTCTGTTGTGCATTTTTTCCCTTTATATACAGTTGGCGCACTAAGAAAGGTACCAAAATCAACTATAGAGCCAGGCCACTGTTCGCTCCAAGGACACATCAAATCTAGATTTACGCTGCACATTCAATAATGGGAGAGCGCTCCAATACTCTGGAAAATGTGAAAGAGCGGTGATCCAACTGCAGGCGGATTGATCCGCCCTGCAGGTTTGTATTTAAGGAATCATTGTGTGATAGCAGCCATTCCGAAGGCGTTACACAATAAACAGAGCAGCATTAGAAATCTCGCACCTCATTATGAGATCAGCCCTCCCCACACATTCCAACCGCTGGATCCCAGATGCTGGATTCCAAAGAGGAACAGGATTCACGCGGCGTGCCGGGCACGCCATGATCATGGGCGCTCTCTGAAAAGCCGTGTGATGTCTTTATGTGTGCAATAACATGAAAATCACCCAGGGGGGGATCCTGCCCCGAAAAACCAAACATAGATGAAGAAGTGGGGGGCTTGAGGGGACTCGAACAGAAGAGTAAAGGCTGGCTGGTTCGGAATGTATCAAAAAGCACTGGCAAAACTCTGGGAAGCTCTCCAGATCATAGTCTGCTATCCCATGAAAGAAGGTGAAAAAAGGGTTTAATTTGGAAATAATTAAGTGCCAGGGCCCAAATATTTTCTATCATGCCTGTGCCACGTTGGGCCAGCAGATCTGAACACACATCGTCAATGTAATTGGGGTAGCTGCTGCAACTCCCAGTGGCTCACTGGGGGTGATGTGTGCACTATCCATGTCAGATGTGCGATTTACAAATACCAATCAAAATAACATGACATAGTAGCTGGAGCTTGAAATTCGACAGCAAACGTGTAACTGCTTCTCTCAAAACATGGAAGTGGTCAATTTCCTCCGATTACATATGTGGTCACTTAAACATGTTGACGCGTATCCACAGAAAATAGAACAAAAGTGTCTTCTTCCTAGAGTAAAAGCAGCATCATGGTGAAATCAATATATACAAATAACAAATCATTATCATAATCATAACTACTGGACTCACGAACTTGCCTTTGAAGACTCATCGCGATCTTCTTCCGCACTCAGCATAGGCACTCCTCCTTGGCAACGTCCTGTGGCCTGGCCTTGTCACTTTGGTGGTGCTGTTGGCAAGTGACGGTACTGTTGGTGTGCACTCCATGCTCGGAGCCCCTCTGCCACACTAATGGCATTAACTGACATAGGCACATATGAATGTACATACCTGACTGCCTGCTGATCTAGTGGGCTGCAACTTTTACCGCATCTGTCTCGCTCCTACCTGGACCACACACCCAAGCCATCCACCCTGCTGTGGCAGTGCTGCCAGTTATTACAGTACTGGGGCAGAACCAATGTCATGTACGCCGACTATAGCTGAGTGCTGGCATGACCAGCAAGAGTGTCTAGGCTGCCTCACACTGTTGCTGCCTGGTGTGTGACTAAGACAGACCGACAGATGAAAAAAAGAAATGTGTCAAAACACCACATCATATTTGAACTGCGTGAGAGACAATGGGCCTCATTACGAGCATGGCGGTCCGGGAATGCCGGTACCGGTAAGCATGCCGGTACTGTAGTTCCCGGACCGCCATACTACGGGCTGTGCTCACGGGTGCCTGTCAGGTGACAGGTTTTTTCCGGTGGGCTGACCGGCACCACCGACAACAGCACGTCAGATGCACCGGCACACTCTGCCTGTGCCGGTGCATCCGACGTCCCCATTCCCATTCAGCCCTATGGGGTCGAATGGGGATGGGGAGACCCATGTTTCTGGCACCTGCAAATGGGCAATTACCGGGTCCGCCGAGCTCTGCATGACCCGGTTCTTGCCCATTCACGAGTGCCGGAAAATATGACGCTCCGGTTTTAACGGCACGGCTACCGTCAGAGTTGTAATGAGGCCCAATATGTGCTAGTGCTCTGAAATAAGTCCTGGGCTCAGCCTTGTCAAACACCCCAACAAAGACCATTTGCAAATCAGGCTTGGTCCCACCCAAGCCTGATTTCCCCCTCTGAAATGGCATGGTAAGCTGAAAAATGATGGTCTGGTGGGCTGCCCAGAGCAATTGCCAGTGGTTAAGATGTATTCATAACCTTGAAGCCATCAACCTACAGTGGTGGTCTTATTTATTTCCTCCACATCTACAATTTTTATATTGATGTCTAACCAATGAAGGACTTGCGGTGCCCTTTGACAAGTGTTTGGTTTACAAGTGCTATACACTTTAAACTTGGTTTAAATCAGGAAAATGAGCTCAATGTATTTTTATGATTGTATCAACTTGTCATTCTTGTTTTACAACCATCAACAAGTGTACTTGCTCTTACTATATCTGGACTATTTTAGGCATCAGAACATTACCAGGTATTAAAAGTTTCTTATAGCTATATACTGTTCTTTGGTTTTGTCAGGTTGTAAGTTTTATCTATATACAACATATATGGATATTCTTGTTAAGCTATTGTCTCTGCAAGTTGTGGTTGTTCATGTCCCATACAAGGGTGCTTTAAGCTATCCATCAAACAATTAGAGAGACCATTTGATTTTAGATGTCACTTGGATTCGTTCCCCCACCCTCATACTAGTGGGCATTTCCTTTTCTCACATATCATTTAACCTCTCTTTTATTGGAGTATTTGAATTACAAATACGCAGTGCCGCCTTTCACCAACATCTGTCTATATACCGCTAGAAGGTGTACTTTACAGCTATCACTTAGTATTAAACACTGCCAACCAAAAGGCGCCTTGCAACCACATGTCAATCACAATTCTCACTGGAGGTAAAAGGTATGCCATGTAACAGAATGTTATTTGATTTGGTACGCAAACATTTAAATTAGACCTCATACCACATGTGTCATCAAAATGTAATAATAGCAGAATTTTGGAAATCATTCCAATTTGTTTTCAAATACACACTTCATTAACGTTAGCTCACATTTATATACTGCTGCATATAACTGAATCAGTCAGCAGGTTATGTACCAGCTGCCAATCAGCACGGCATATATATTTAATAGCCAGCCAACACAACCTCCCTACTTGTATCTGCGGACATTACTTCATTTCCAAACGTACCTTGTCCAGATGGATTATCCTCACTATCACTAAGTGCTATCGTTTGGCAGGGAAGGACCCTCCGGTAGGTTTACAGGCTCACCCCACTAGGGGTGTGGCTGCCTCCACTGCTCTCCAACGGGGGTTCCTATTCAGAATATTTGTGAAGCAGCCACATGGGCCTCTGTCCATTCATTTGTTAAACACTACTGCCTGGATTCTATCCATGGGCAGGATTTGGCCTTTGGGAAGGTGGTCCTCTATTCCGCCATTTGATTGGGTAATCTAAATTTTACATTCTAAATTCTTTTCCCTCCTCCATGGTCTGGTACTGCTTTGGGAGTCTGTCATAGATGTGGAATACATCGGCGGACAAAATCCCTTTGAAGAACAAGCTACTTGCCAATCTGGTAACGTTCTTTTGATGGGATGTTCCTCCGACGTATTCCATGTCACCCTCCCAGCCTGCCCCTCTGGAGAATTTCCTCTGTGATTGCAGCTTCTGTTTCCGCAAGGCTGTAGGCAGTTATACTGGCAGGAGACTGGTGCCACACGTTCTGGGGGAAAGGGGCTAGACTGAGGCAGCGGGTGCCGTGGGTCCTATGTGTGGCATCCGGTGACGTCGACCCTCAGCAGAGGTCCTCGGGGGCGTGGTCTCAGCACCGTCGACGCGGGACCTCCTCTGCTGGTCGGTTTCTGAGGTGCACAGCTGTGGACATTGCATGTCGTGGATGAATACATCGGAGGAACATCACATCGAAAGAACGTTACCTGATTGGTAAGTAACTTGTTATTCTCATGGTATTTTTCCAGCATGGGTATAGTGGGGTTTTGCGTGAGCTTGTGCGATCGGCGGCCATGCTCTCTTGTTTTTCTTTTGGTTGTTGTGATCTCCTCTCTCCAAAGTTAAGTTTGTCCTTGTAACATGTTACATTTACATAAAAAGGCGCTACTCATCCCCAGCACTCCACATAAGGTGGGGGGTGCTGGTCTCACCTAATAAAATGTAAAAGGGATCCAAAGATCTGTTCTACCGTTGGGAACTGTCGTTCTCACAAGGTTAGACAGAGAAAGTTTATAGGGGAGCCCCTAGAGCAACCTAGCAGCAATAGGCACATATTGCCAAAAAGATGTCACAGGCTAACTTTTAAATGACACTATGGAGAGTTGCTAGGGAGAATTCTCAGAAATGTGCTAATTCCTCTCTACCTTAGAGACCCCCAGCACTTTTGCTGGACTCTAGGACTTTTTAATTTTGAACCTGGAGAGAGCGAGAACTTTTTCCCACTCTCTCATGTATTTTTCTGTGATTCAAACTCTGTGTTTCTGGAGTCTGGCAAACTCCATAGGCGTTTGTTTGCATTGTCACACAGCACCTTCAGTGCAGTGACACCGGGGAGTCTTTTCGATTTCCCTAGGTTTCAATACCTTACTCTTGGATTAACTACTGTTTCCAAGAGTAGTGAAGTGAAATTGACTTTACTGTACATTGTAACTTTCTAGACCCAGCACACACTATCTTACAATAGGGTGCTGGAGGGGTTACTTAGTAGCCCCTTTATCTAGCTTCTCATGTAACATTTTTTATGTTACCCTTTACACAGTTAATGGCTGGTGGCAGTGGTTATTATTTACTACCGTGTTGTGTTTTTACCGCGGGCTGCGATTGCAGCCACAGTAAAACACCCATGGGTGCCATTTTTGATAAAATGGCCCGGTCTTCTTTTTTCACCATTTCTTGTTGTTTGGTCTTTTTTGAGATTTACTCTGCGCGCCAAACCAGGTTTGGTCCCTTTGTTCATTTTGTCTTTGGTGGGCTTCACTAGTGAAACCCGCCTCTGGCTCCAGCGTGTCTGTTGGGGGCAGGAAGTGAGGGAGGTGCCCGAACTCGCTGTGCTTAGTCTCCTAGGAGACAGGAATGCACTCCTAGTTGATTGGCCAGCTGGCTGTCTGGCAATGACAGCCACCCTGCTGGGTGACTGACAACTAGGCTGGAATGAATGGGAGGGAGCTTCAAAAAAGGCGAGGCTTTTGGCTTGGAAGGCAGTCGACCACTGGACAAAAGAATCCAAAGAAGAACTTGAAGAGGACGCCTGCTGCAACTCCTGGACTGTTGGTTTGCCCAGTGTAGCCCTGCTGCTGTGCTGAAACTCCAAATTTGTATTGACTGCGAAGACGACTTCTCCCCTTGAGTTGTTGGGACCAATCATCTCCAAAGTAAGCCACCTGTACATCCTTCTCGGAGCTGGTTGAATTTCCATTGCAGTCGCTGCTGGAACCGAATAACCAGAGAGAGGAACACCAGTTTGTTTGTGTTGCTTTTAGTTGGCCAAGAACTCCAGGAAGATCCTCTGGACTCCCAGGAAGCAGGACTGACTGAGCCTGAGCCACCTCAACAGAGTGCTGGACCCCAGAAGCAAGGAAAGTCCATCTCGACAGCCTGGAACCGCAGTAGTGCGGTTTGCCCTAGCCGTGAGAAGCTGAAACACTGAAGTGCCACTTGTTTGAAAGTTTGCTGGTTGCAGTCTGTGACCATCCCGTTGTGGTGCAGGAGTCCCCAGAAGTCCTCCCTTTTGTCCCCACGACTGAGGCCCAGGAATAACGGGATCTACGGAGCTGCACAGGAACAGAGGTCATCTGCTGCATATTTTCTTTAACCTAAAGGTACTGTAAAGTCTGAGAGAACTTAGCTCTCACTGTAGATTTGCTTGCTCTTCTACTTCACAAGTCTCCCGGGTTGTGGCCCTACATTTGATTCTTCTTTTTCACCAAAGACATCTAAAAACATTGTGCAAAGACGTTGACTCCCCTGCAAGAAGTGCTTCAGTCTGCATAGACTTTTGCCCATTGACATTGGCTCAGCCTGGTTCCCTGAATGACTCTTCTCTCCTCCGTTATTGTGTTACACCTATCCTTCCAGGAAGGGGTTACCTTACTCTGCATTGGGGGTCCAAAAGTATTTGCCTGCTTAAAGAATATTTGTGATCTCTTGTTTGTTCTAATAACCCTTTTAATTGACACTCTCAAAGCCTACTCTGCATGTACAGTGATATATTGATGTCCACAGTATCCTAGCTATTTAAGTCACCTCAGGGTGTATGAACTGTCTGTGTGCCACCCCCAATGGGTCTTTAATGATTCTGAGAAACCTAAGCGTGTGTATTTCTGAAGTGTATTTGAGTGTTTCTTTTATATTGCTCCTTCTGAAGAAGACTTGTTTAAATGACTGGTACATTAATAATTGTTTTTATCAAGAAACCTTGAGTATCCGTGTTTGTTTGAATACTTGTCACTGTTTATCTCTGTGTAACTCCACTACTGCTCACATTGACCCCTCTTGAGATAGGCCTGGCTGCTCGTCCACACTGCCAGCCTGTGTAGTTCCGACGTATACCAATGTTTGGTTCCCTATTGCCAGAAGGCTTAAGTTGTTGTAGTGCACTCAAAGGGTACTACCCCAAATCCTCACCTAACAAGTCTTAAAAATGATCCCCATAAAAAGAGTAAAAGATTTGCTTTGAAGCACTTCATTTGTGTATAAGCGCTATACAAATAAACAATTACAATTCTGAGAGTGTGGGTAAAGGTTCCCACACAGAGGTATAAGGACAAATAAAACGTTCTGTGGTTGACACAGGTCAGGAAGATTTATCAGTGCTATGAAAATCTTACTGGACAGTGAGTGATTCAACTTTGAAGCCAAGATACAATACCGTAGACGGAGTGGTCTGGCACCACGTGGGTGCTCATTCGAAAGTCTCTGTTAGGTATCCGAGTGAGAGGTGGCAAATGTTACAAGGAAAGGAATTGTGGTCCTGCAGCGGGTCGACCAAAAACCCGGGCACATTCGAAAGCCTTCCATAGTAAGAATATAGAGAAAGTAAATGAAGTTGATCTCAGCCCTGCGGAGCGAGATCAGCTAAGACATTTTTGTTAAAGCAAGTTTGTGTGACACCCCAACACGGAAACCTCGAAACATGCAAAGAATTTCCCAAAACACGTGGGAAAAAGATGGGAGCACTCAACTAGAGAGTGCCATTACCCCTTACATCACAAGAACAGAGGGGCAACATCGATTTCCAGTACTTCCCGCACAATACGGCGAAGCACCGACAACCGGCAATGCTAGCTCCCACCCAACAATCGGACTCAATGAAGAAACCACCGCTGATCTTCATCCGAGCAGCATCACAGCAGAAACACCAAGACTGATCAGCCCTGTTATCAACTTATTGGACCGCTTCAATGAAGAAGCAGCCGTCACCGTTCTTTATCCTACCGACATCAATGCGGAAACACCACGAACAGACAAGTACAAACTTGAACAACAAATAACCTCAAAACAAAATCACACCCAGAGAATCCACTGTAACCTAATAAATGCAAGGTCAATGTCCATCACTCAACTGAAATATACGACTGCTTGTCAGAAGGAGGCATAGACATCCTATTTGTAACCGAAATATGGCTAGACAACAACTACAAGATCACCCTCAACAACTGCCTGAAGACTTCAAATGTATCCAAGCAAACAGGAAATCCAAAAGGGGGCGGGGACTAATGATCATCCACAAGGAACAACTGGCCATCAAAATGGAAGATCCATTAAACATCGATAAATGTGAATCCTTAATACTATGACTTTCAGTAAATTCCAAAACTAACCTGAAATTCATACTGATATACAGACCACCAACCTACGATGTGACTTTCATAGACGCTTTCACAGAAGCAATCTCCATCCAAGCCATCAAGTACAATCATCTG
Organism: Ambystoma mexicanum; assembly: GCF_040938575.1. Lineage (NCBI taxonomy): Eukaryota > Metazoa > Chordata > Amphibia > Caudata > Ambystomatidae > Ambystoma > Ambystoma mexicanum. Next base: position 233,760,573 of record NC_090940.1, on the reverse strand, counting down.
ATCATCCTCAGAGATTTCAACATCTGGTTCGACGAAGAAACCACAAGCACACAAAAATCCCTAACCGCCCAACTAGCAGCCATGAACCTACAACAACTAGTCAAAGGAGGAACCCACTCAGCAGGGCACACACTTGACGCAATCTTCGCCAACAAGGATCTCATCACCACGGCACCCCCAATTCAAAAACTCTGGAGCGACCACCTCATCATTCCATTCATAATCACAACGGCTGCTCCAATAAAAAAGCAAAAAGAAAAACGACCATCATGATGAAAGGAAATTGGAGAACCATAAAAAACTCCAAACTAACCAAGCTCGTAGAACTCAGCAAACCACAAGTATCAACCATGGAAGAAGCAGACCTAGACAAAAAAATTGCCCTACTTCATACCAGGATTGGAACAACCATAGACAACATTGCCAAAGAAAAGCCCTTCACCCCATTACGTAAGAAAACTACAGCAAAATGGTTCACCCCACTACTCAATGTGATGAAAAGAAAAAAACGAAAACTATAATCTGAATGGAGGACCAACAACACCACCGCAAACAAATTCCTACAACAGATCCGCTCATATAAAAAGGAAATACAAAAAGAGAAGAGGAAACATTACGACAACCGAATCTTCTGAGCACCAAACGCTCAAAACGAACTATTCAAAATCATTAAAGAAATAAAAAACCCACCAGGCTGCAACAACACGCCAATTTCCCTCGATGAAACTTTGCGAAGACCTCGGAGGCCATTTCAAAAACAAAATAACCTCCATCCAGCACACCATACAAAACAGACCAAGGGATCACAGCTCAAACGCCACAGACACCGACGAGGAACACGCAAACAAGCTACGTAACTTCCCAGAAATATCAGTTGAGGCTTTCGTCAAACTGGTAAAACAAAGCAACAAATCAGGCTCACCTGAAGACCCTTGCCCCCCAGACATGTACAAAACAATTCTAAAACAAGGAACCCCCATGCAATACCACAGGAACCTCCTCAACCTCTCCATCTCAACAGGTAAAGTACCACAGGCCTTCAAATCAGTTTACATCAAGCCGCTACTCAAAGACACAACAGGAAACGTAGAGGAATTATCCAACTACAGACCCATCTCCAACATACCCTACATAGCCAAACTGCTAAAAACGTACATCTAACAAATAACCCAAGAATTCATAGAAGAGCATTGCCTACTAGACCAGGCACAAGTTGGTTTCAGACCTATGAGAGGAACAGAATCAGCTCTCCTCTCAATATGGGACGACCTAAAAACAAACGCAGACTCGGACAACAGTACCGGCCTGATTCTCCTGATCTGTTTGCAGCTTTCGACACTGTCAACCACGCCATCCTCATAGAGAGACTTGAAGGACTAGGGATAACAGACACTGCCCTACTATGGATCAAATCCTTCCTAACAAACAGAACAGAAACAGTATGGATGAAACCTTTTAAATCCAAACCTAGAGACTCCACGTGCGGAGTACCACAAGGATCATCCTTCTCCCCGCTTCTATTCAACATCTACATTTACCTATTAATCAAACTCATCTAAAAACACGGCATCACATGCTACAACTACGCCGATGATACTCAAATAATCTTCAACATACAAGACACCCGAGAAGAAAACACCACACTAGAGAATTGCCTTTGTGACATATTCAACTGGATGAACCTCAACCATCTCAAAATCAACCCAGGCAAAACAGAGATAATGATTGTCTCAAAAAAGGGAGGAGACATCAACTACATCCCCTGGCCAAGAGAGCTCGGCACCACACCAGAACCATCATCAACTGTAAAAAACCTAGGGGTCCTGATGGATAACAACCTCACTCTAGAGCCATAAGTAAACTCGGTAATCAAGAAATGTTTCTTCCTCCTGCGAGCAGCAAAAAGGATCCTACCGTTCCTATCGTTCGCCAACAAAACACTTACCATCATCGCTCTGATCATGTCCAGAGTAGACTATGCCAATAGCCTATACCTGGGCATGCCCGAACGACTTCTAAAAAAACTGCAAGGCATACAAAATAGAGCAGCCAGACTTCTCCTCAAGCTACCCAGAAGAGAACACATCACACCAGCGCTAAAAATACTACACTGGATACCACTAAAACAGCGAATAAAGTTAAAGTCCATGTGCATCACGCACAAAGCAATACACAAACAAGGCACAGAATTCCTAAGCGACAAGCTACGCCTACATCAACCAACTAGAACACTAAGATCAAGCACCGACATACGCCTGGAACCAAAACCCTACAACAGAAAAAAAACTCAGAGGATCCTCTTTCTCTCACCAGGCAGCCAAAACCTGGAATTACCTACCTAAGAATATACGGAACACAACAAACCACCCAGCATTCAGGAAACTCCTCAAATTATGGCTCTTCACAGCGTAACCACAACAGAGAGGCACTAGAATGGCCAGACATTAAAACAACGATGAAAATAACTCCAACCTCGGCCACTCTCAAATTGGACAAAAACTCAACCCAAAGAACCAACCACTCGACAGAGCACAAGATATCATGGAAAATAGCCACTAAAGGAAGGCTCCAGAGACTGATCACATACTTAGACCCAGACGAAAGCCCGCAAGTGACTCATCCACTCGTACATACCGGACGAACCATATCCAGACCGGCAGATGCACTTAGATAGAATTGTAAATATTAGCATGGCCACACTTAGATAGAATTGTGAATATTAGCCTGCATCACATCTAGATAGGACTTTCAATGTTAGCATGCCCGCACTTAGATAGAAGTGTGAATGTTAGCATGTCCACACTTGGATAGAATTGTGGATATTAGCCAGCGTCGCATCTATATAGGACTGTGAATGTTAGCATGCCCGCACTTGGGTGAAACCTGAATTGCAGCATGCCCACACTTAGATAGAGTTGTGAATATTGGCCTGCATCGCGTCTGGATGAGACTTTGAGTGTTAGCATGCCCGCACCTATGCGAAACCTGAAGACTAGCATATGCTACATTTAGAATTGTGAACATTAGCCTGCGTCGCATCTAGATAGGATTGATTGAAGGATAGCATGCCCGCGCCTAGATGAAACTTGAATGTCAGGATGTGTCACACTTAGAATTGTAAACACCAGCCTGCGTAGCACCCAGATAAAATTGTGAATGTTAGCATGCCCACATCTAGACAGATTTCTAAACACTAGCCTGCGCCGCATCTAGATGGGATTGTGAATGTTGGCATGACCACACCTGGATGGAATTCTAAACATTGGCCTGCGCTGCATCTAGATAGGATTGTGAAGTGCCACACTTAGACAAAATTGTGAATGTTAGCATACTAACGGTCAGGTAACTTACTAACCGATATATACTCAAACTCTGCATAATTATCTCACTCAAGTACACAACCATCTCTCGTTTCACAACACTGCAACAACACATAAGCCGGAACAACAGCACACGCGGACTGACACTGATCCAATACCCGCACCAAAGCTCAGCACCCGGTGTATACCGAGTTGAAGCTGCCAACAGAACGCCACTCCTCTCACTATCCTACTCCCTCTTCACCTTACTAACCCATCCCACCTTATCCGTTACAGATCCGCCAGAGCGCCTGGGGACCAATTCCGTTGGTGACGGTGCGCGGTACAAATACCTTTAACATTTAACATTTAACTTCAGGTTCGAGTGTTGCCAAGCAACACTGTGTCACCCGACATGCCACGCGATCCTTGCAGTCACTTACTTATACTGAAATTACAATAAACAATGACAAGACGGAGAGCATGAAAAAATACCCTGCCCTTTTAGGTCCATGTAGCATATTTGTAAGTTACTTTTTTAACAGGATTCGCTTAATATATTCGCACTTCACTCGCTTGGAAACCAGCTTCTCAGAGTGTTGCTATGCAACACACTGTCATGTGACAGGCCACGTGACTAGAAGGCTCTTATGCCTTCTCACCGCTAATAGGCTCACAGGAGCCACTGCCCCTTGCCTAGGAACCAGAGCTTTTCGAAATGCAATCAAGCAGTGAATCTCGTCTGTCTCGCAAAGGTGCGACTAATTAGGTGAGCGCTGGTAGTCCAATATCCATTGCCTAGGGCTTTCCTTCATATATATATATATATATATATATATATATATATATATATATATATATATATATATATATATATATATAAAAAAAATTCTAAACCAAACAAACTAGCCCTAACTTTCTTTTGTCCAATACTCATTATGACAAATCATACTTGTGCTTCAAATCCGAACGTGTTACCTTATTATAAATATACACAAAACTTTCTAGGAGACTGATGTAACCTGCACATCTACAATATAACTAATATCACGGGGGATATAACCGTAACAGCATTTTTGCTTATCTTGTGCATTTAAGATATTTACAGCACGGAAATTAAAAAGCAGGTAAGCCTTTTCTTGGTTTTTAGGAATTCCGCAATTTAACACTCACTATCCAAGCAGTTCTAATATTGGGCATTCAATCTAAATGCATCTTTGGAAATATCATTTACCTTTTCAGGTGCATATGAATCACTGTTCAACCCAGAAACACACCCCAAGCTAACGCTTCACAATTCTGTGAATGGAACCATAATCAAATCGACTATCTTACCCGTCCGAATCGGCCAGGTATCTTCATTTACGTTTTACAACAGTGTTTCTGGATGGTGGGACGACTGACAAGTGATGACACCTTTTGAATACCATTAAGTTAGACATACAATTTGGCGCATTATGATGATATACACCAAATGTTTCATCTGCTATCCACTGGCCCGGTACCCTTAATATGGTATGAAGCTACCAACCTGTGACTATCTATATCCAAATGTTTGAGGTTTTAGTCCTCTGTTCACAATATGGCTTCAAAACATATTAACTAATATCAGTGTTTTCTTTTCTCTCTTTCCCCTACCTCTCCTCCCCCCTACTCCCATTTCTCGCTCTCTTCTGAAATTGGATGTACTTTATTTCGCCATTTATGATTTCTGTTTTCTGAGTCTAAGCGATTAATGTGTTGACATTGTTTCTAATATTCATGTTTGGACTTCAGTAATTTAACCATTGATACGCTCTGAAGACGACCCAAGAGGGTTGAAACACGTGTTGGCGTTTTTTAGTTTCTCAGTGACTTTATTGATTGTTTTTTTTTCAATATGATGTTTTCTGGCTTTTACAAAATGGGTTTGGTGTTTTTCAGTGACCGTATTGATTGGTGTTTACCAAGATGATGTTCTTTTGCTTTCACAAAATGGATCTAGAATAATATATGTTCTGAGATGCAATATACGTTCCTTTAGATAAACCTAAATGGTGTCTGTGCAGTACTTCTCTTTTCTATAATGTGTTATTCTGGACATTGGTTAACTAACCTGGTTATCAAGAATATCTGAGGATATCTGAAATGCACAGCTAACTGACTTAGCTAGCATCTGAGTCAGTGCAGTTAGTGAGGATACACTTCCGAGTGTCTCTAGTTCATTTTGGGGGACAGTGAGAAGTCTCCCCTTGCATTCTCACTTCTGCTGCACACCACACAACAAACTCCTTATCTTGTATCTACCCTGATCACTCAGGTTTGCGCACACCCAGCACAAGGATATCTTCTCACCCAATCTATACATAGGACAGATCTAGTAGAATAGACTAGGCATTGATATCTGGTTTGATGCATAAGTCTGGACCACAGGATGGATCAAGTAGAAAATAATTGGCACAGATTTAAGGTTTGATGAAGATGTCTGGACCATGGGACGATCCAATAGAATAGAATGGCGCACAGATGTCAGGTTTGATGAAGATGTCCTGACCATGGGACAGATCTAGTAGAATAGAATGGGGCACAGATCTCAGCTTTGATGAAGATGTCTGGATGGGACAGATCTAGTAGAATAGAATGGGACACAGATCTCAGCTTTGATGAAGATGTCCCATGGGACAGATCTAGTAGAATAGAATGGGGCACAGATCTCAGCTTTGATGAAGATGCCTGGACAATGGGACATATCTAGGAGAATAGAATGGGACACAGATCTCAGCTTTGATGAAGATGTCTGGACCATGGGGCAGATCTAGTAGAATAGAATGGGGCACAGATCTCAGCTTTGATGAAGATGCCTGGACCATGGGACAGATCTAGTAGAATAGAATGGGGCACAGCTCTCAGCTTTGATGAAGATGTCTGGACCATGGGACAGATCTAGTAGAATAGAATGGGGCACAGATCTCAGCTTTGATTAAGATGCCTGGACCATGGGACAGATCTAGTAGAATAGAATGGTGCACAGATGTCAGGTTTGATGCAGACATCTGTACCCCGGGGGGATCCAGTAGAATGTATTGAGCACAAAAGACAGGTTTGATACAGCTTCCTGGACCACAGGAAATATCCATTAGAATAGAATGGAGCACAGGTGCAAGGTTTGATGCAGATGTCTGGATCAAGGGACAGATCCAGTAGAATAGAAAGAGGCACAGATGTCAGGTTTGAAGCAGATACCTGGACCACGAGACAGTTCCAGTAGACTATAATAGGTCAAATATATCAGATTTGATGCAGATGCCTGGGCCCTCAGAGTCTATGCATACAAAAGGCACTTCCTCTCAATAGCTTCACCAGATGTAAAGAGCATGGATTGATGTCTAGAGTTGTGAGCAACACCTTGTGGTTGGGCGCTGGCCTTTCTCCTCGAAGCTGAAAGACAAGAGGAGTAAGCCCCTTCTGTGTACAAGTGGAGGGGTATTGGTGCCCCAATGGTATGGGTGAAAGATTGAAATGACTAGTGGTCTTCAGAATAGGTTTTAAAGAGAGTGTGAAGTAGATAGATGGCAGATACATGTGAGCTAATGAGGTTAGGTCAAACAGAGAAGAGTTCACAGACTGTGAGTGGGAGTTAACATGAATTGAAGGCATGAATTCCCCGTGAGCTGTCCCACTGAATTGCAGACTCCAGAGTTGGACCCTTGACAGAGTTTGAATGTGCAGAAATCTAAGGCCAAAGTCTTTAGGTTCTCTGGTAAGCGCGTGAGTGCTGAATGCTACCATAGACAAAGGTGAATTTAAAAGAAAATCAGGAGCAGGACTCAAGTGCAGGGCAGAGGGGATTTTCAGGGTGGGGCACAGGGGGCAAAACAAAATGGAGAATCCAAAAGGGAGGTCATAACGATGGGATACAGAGTAGTAATCAGCAAATATGATGCCACAAAAGTGCACCACATATGTAAATACGCATCGTCAACAGGTAGTAACCTAAAATGTGTAAAGGGGGTAAGATGGCCACCATGTATGGTTAATATTAGAAAGAAACATTCATAAGAATGGCAGTTCCTCTGTATCGCCATTGTGTAGGATAGCGGTGGCTATGGAATATTCACTGAGCCTTTGGCCAGGAAGCCTCTGAATGCCTTGTGCATGTTGGTGTGGAGTGATTGCCTTAATGAAGAGAAATAACAAACTTAAGGGCTCATCTGTTGCCACTGCCACCCAAAAAATTACTAAAAAGAAATTAAATTATGAAAATGTTAAATGTTTCCACATTTTTATAAGCATGAACCTTGTCTTGCATTTTTTGTACTTTTGAATATACAGACTGGAAGGAAGTCCTGGCTGCACTCCATGTAACTTTAAGGATTACCATTTCAAAATTATATGCTGCGTCAATTTCATATGCATAAGTGTGATGGTGATATTTATGTAATGTTACAGAAGGTTAGAAGAGTGGACCTCGGCAACTTAACCTGAGCTTGTGCTGCTGTTGACCATCTTGAGTGGTTGGTGATGCACTTGACTGTGATAGGGGTATCTTTGTGTAGGCTGAGTAGACCTGCAGGGGGATAAGGTATTTTACGGGACCTTCCCATCTCCTCCCTGTTTGTGGCGGATGGGGGAGTCCTTTTCAAGAGAGTTCAGCATCTCCACGTCCTTCCTTCCGGGAATTCCAATGTGATATGTGAGTGCTTCCGCGACTTCTGATATGTGCAGCCAGGATGCGGCGTCGGGTGGCTCCAAGTTCTCTTGATTTCATATCTGTGTCAATGTCACGGAGAAAGCTAGTGGAGTCTTAGCCAGGAGACGGGTCCCCGCCATCCCTCACTATCTCCCAACTATCCAGGTTCATGGAGGTGCTTTAGTGGCATCTCTGTGATTGCTGGTTGTTGCTGTGAGGCAGGGGAAGAAGGACCCCATATGCTCTTCCCATCTCCTATCATGATTTATGGTTGTATAGAAATGTGGAGCACAGTATACAGAGGAGGGCTGTTGGAGGTAGGCCTTCAACGCCTCCTCCTTGTCTGGGTTCGTTGATGTAATGTTTGAGTACCTGTGAGGTTGCTGATCAGTAATCTCATGCAGGACCTCTAGTAACCCATTGACCCTTCCCCTCTTATTGGTCCTGATGGGTGAAGGTACAAGTTGGTGTAAGGGTTCCATGAGATAATGTCCCTGCAAAAATGTTGTCTAACAAAAATATTGCCAAAAACTGGCTTTGGTTTGCAGGGACATTATCACATTAAACATGTGGGGGGGACACCCCGCAACCTGCAAAACCTTTTTTTTTTTAAAGGGGAGTGGGGGGCTCTCCTTGACCCCATATATATATATATGGTTACCATATATACAGTCGACCTTTTCTCAGAAACCATATGTATGGTGCCATATATATGGGGATAATATTACTAGATATTGGTGTAAGTGAAATAATAATTATTGGGGTAATCATTGGCTGTCAATTGTGCCTCCCCAGCTCCTACGTGCATAAGATATATGTCCTGCTCGCCCTTGTTGTAGATAATACAGTTGGCATGACTGTGTGTTTTTTCACGTGTGATGGGTGTTGGTGGGTGTGTGGTTTGCTTTGGTGCCACATCTTATCTCGTTTGCTGGCCATGATGAAAGATGACTATATGGTCAGGAAAGAGAAGATTACTCATTCTTAAAAAAGTCATATTACTATGAAAGGGTAGGGGGTCAGTGATCAGCCACCCAAAGTAGTTGTGCAGGTGTTGAATACCACGTTTACAACTCTGGCATTTTTGGTCATCTTTCTGGGGTGTGCCTATAAATGTAGTTTTGTATTAGTGTGTTCTTGTGATTGCATGGGAATGTATTTGTGTTGTGTAGTCGAGTGCTTGTTCTGTGATAGCTATTTATTTTTGGATGATATGTGCTTGAGGTGGGGGTGTGTAGGAGTAATGATGTATGAGTTGAAGTGAGGTAGTGTGTTGTGGAAGTAAATGTGTGTTGTCTGCATGCACTTGTGCTGTGTCACTGTAGTGTGTGAGATTCTAGTGATCACAATTATTGCTGTGCATAATATTCAGTACGTTTGTGTGAGGTTCCATATTGGTGGGTCTGCTAGTAGTGTGTGGTTCAGTTTGATATTTGTTTGAGGTGTAGTGCAAATGATAATGGCGACGAATGTGTTTCTGGATGTGTTTATTGTGAAGTATAGGTGTGGTCTGCTTGATGTTTGGTCATGTGCATTGTCTCAGTGCATTTAGTGATATGCAAGTGTACTCTGAATTGCATGCAGGTATCATGTGATATGGCCAATCCACAGACCATTCCAAGCAGACTGAGTAGACGGCTGGTGAAATGGAGTATGGTGTTGCATGAGCACATATGGTATTATTATTATTATTATTATTATTATTATTATTATTATTATTATTGTATTTATTGAGCACAGACCTAGCTTTGAGAAGCATTGGAGAGCTTTACAGAGAATACAACAGTACAGATGCATAACAGAATGCTTTTCAGAGGTAACAACAGAACAGATAAACAACCAGGGTAGGATACAGAGGGACACAGAGGAGGGGTAGAGCTATACAGGGTCGTGGGGAGGAGAGGGTTGGGCGGTGTCTAGCAAGTCAGGTGGCGTGATGGCCGACATGATGGCCTGGCTATTCAGTTTGGTGTATGGTGAAAAATGCATATGTGCTGAGGCTGGTGTATGGAGAAGATGGTTTGTGGTGCGGGTGGCGTGTGGTGGGGACAGTGCAAGGTAGGATTAGTGGCGGGGAATGACATTGCTGTGGCAAGGGGCTGCGTGATGAGGAGACAGAGTTGTGGTGAATTTGTTTGTGTGGGTGGTTTGTACGGTCTGTGTTTATCTGTGGTGTGGGTGTTCATGCTGTGTGGTGTTCTTTGTGCTTGTGTGTCAGGGTGGGGGTGGGATTTGTGAATGTGCATAGTGTGAGTTGTGGTGTGTGAAAGGTGTGAATGCCCCATTAACGTGAGAGATGTCTTCCCTCCTACTTGCTGTTCACCTGATACAACTTCTCCTGCTCTCTGCTATCCTCCAGCAACGCCACCTGCACCTCCAACTTTTCTGTCTCCTTCTACTTCATCTCCACCTGCAACATCAAATCCTTCTGTACCTCGTCCTCATCTTTCACCTTTAACCCCTTCTGGGCCACCCAATTCTCGCTGCTGCTTCAACTCTGCCACTTGCCGCCCTGCTACTCCAAACATCCACCCGCCTGCTGTCATTCCTACTTATTCTTGGAATTCCCGACCCTTCAGGAGAGGTTTCAGTCAATGCAGAGAATGTGTGTGCCTTGATTATTCCACTTTTCAGTCGTGCCTGATTAGTTTCTATTGAGCTGCCAGGCATTGGCGACCTGGCATGTATGAGGCATATCGGCCATCTCGGTTTCTGTACACTGTCACATGCACGTTTTACTGCTGACACACCAGGCTTGGCAAGCAGCGGCGGCGTGGTGCTCTGCTCGTCTCAGCATCCTCTTGTCTACTTGGGACACAGACATTAGGCATAGTTCAAGAAATAAATTCCTTACTTGGAATCTGTGTACTTGGAATAATAAAAATGATGCCACTGAACCAATGCTAACGGGACCACTGGACCTATAATGGAATTTTCCCAGGCCTGTCCTGGAGCACTTGCGCCCTCAATGTGATGATCCCATGCCGGCCCACCCATACACTGTTCGAGGGACCAGGGGATCCTCTCAATACAGCCGCAGGTTCCCACATCAAGTAGTGGGTGGAGGGACCACCCTGAGTCACACAGAACCCAAGGGTCAGGCGGAGGACATAGTCAGTGTGTTTTCGGAGGTGTATGTAAACCAGCTGTGGCGGTTCCTCTCTAGAGAGAATTTCTTCATTCTGAGCAGGATATATCAACCTTTTTATCCAAATCATGGCTACCTTTCCTGGCACAGTAGGTGGATTATTCCCACCTTATGTTATTTACATGTGCCCTTAGTGTGCCTTTGAAAACGTTCTATGCAGTTTCTTGTGCACAAGAAAGCTCAGCTGGCTTTGGCTTCTCGCAATATAAAACCTTTCCTGCCTGGGGAATCCTTTTTATTCTACGGCCCATGTACGTGTCTTATGCTCTTTCGATTGGTGTTTCCAGAGTTGGTACATAGAGCTAGAAAATGTGTTCATGTGACTCTGCTTAAGGCTTCCATTCACTAGAATACTTTGGTGTACAGAATTCATATTACACTTTGTTATTTGGTTTCTAAGTGTTGTGTCTCTAACAATTTAGCTATTTTGCCACCAAACTTCAGTAACGTGATGGGGCGTGTGCCTCATGGATTGGGAACACTTGACTATGTTTAGCCACTGGGTGAGAGCCAAACTCTAAAGAAGGTATTACACAGTCTGCGGTAGCGGCCAGGTAGTTCTGGTTAAGTTGCTAAACCCATAAGAAGAGCACTTTTTGGGTGGCTTATAGCTTCGCTCCGCCTGGAGGAATACTCACCAAACATTGAAAACAAAGTATATTGCCCGCTCTGAATTTGTGTGGCAAGTTTGGTGAGGTTTCGTCAAGGGGGGGCAAAGTTATAGGGGGGTTCGCAACATTTTTTTTTCTCCATAGACATAATGGAAAACCTTTGCTCAGGCCTACAGCCCAAACCGCTGGACAGATTGTCACCAAATGTGTGGCAGGAGCAGCACATTAGTCCCAAAAGCGTTCTTTTGTAGATTTGGTGTAAATCCGTCCAGTACTTTTTTTTTAAAAATGACCAAAAAGTAGGGCAAAAAAATGAGTGATAGCTTGGTTCAGTCCGCTGACCCATTTTCTGGTTCGGTCTGCGGATTAGCCTATCGGGCGAGGCGAAGTCCGCGGACATCGGGGGAGCCCGCTGATAGGATGGGGAAAAGTGTGAAATGCATCAGTTTTCTTGAAATGCCCTGCATGTTGGATTCGCTGACTTTTGCCGGTGTCCGCGGACACCGCGGTAGAAACCTAACAAAAAAACGCAACATTGCATTTGTCAAACCCAACAAACAGTCTCTAGTGAGGTGGGGGTGATGAGGATGGGAGGGGATATGGCCATAAGAAGCCAAAACATGGGTGTTTTCCATCCCCAAAGTCTGCGAACACTCCAAATGTCCTGGGACAGTCGTCCTGTGGTGTCCACGGACACTTCAGATGTCCTAGGACATCTGTAGCTATTTCTGCATTACAGGGTTGGTGAAAAGCAGTTTTTGGATGGCTTATAACTTTGGCACCACTCAATGAAACTGCATGTAATTTTTGTATTTTATTGTAGATAATTCTGAATGGTTTTGCAAAGTTTGGTGGGATTCTTTTAAGAGCGGGCAAAATTAGAGGGTGGGTCCCAAAATATTATAAAGGCTTGTAGATGTGGTGCCATTTGACAAATCTGCACAACAGTTGGCAAAACGATTTTGGATCTAGATATAAATGGTTTTGCAAAGTTTGTCAGGATTCTGTCAAGAGGGGGCAACATTAGAGGGTGGGTTCCAAAATAAATGTAAAGGCTTATAAAAGTGGTGCTATTTGACGAATCTACACAAAAGTTTGCAAAAAGATTTTAGATCGATATATAAATGTTTTTCTAAAATGTGGTGGGCTTTTCTCAAGAGGGAGTGAAATTAGAAGGGGGGTCTCAACATTTTGAGATGGCTTATAACTTTGTTGCTGTTTGACGAATGTGGACAAAGGTTTTGAGAAAGATTATAGACCCAACCTTCAATGTTTGTGTAAAGACTGAATGGATTTTGTCAAGTGGGGGCTAAGCCATGTGACTATTGTATGTACATACATTTTGACACTTTTGAAACAATAAAACATGGGCGGATTTCAAGCAAACTCGTGTAAGTGCATTGGTAAGGACCTTAAAGCATGGTTTTGCAAATGTGCCGTGTTATATTTTTTGACAAGTGTCATAATGTAGGTACAAAAAATAGTGATATACCTTTGGTGACATGAGGTAGTAGTAGTAGTATAACTTTATTCGAAAGACAGGCCACCATCAAAGTACAATTTACAATACAAAACATAAAAAAACACAATATTGCATTAATCGCTACATTAATCGCTATGAATAAAAACATTTTGACTAAAATAAACATACAATGATGAAACCACTGACCACTTGTGAGAACCACAATATGCAGACGTCCCACCCGGGCTACTACTTTCCCGTTTTTGTGCTCATAATAGACCCCTGCAATCTCTTCTTGAATGCGGCTCTTAAGAATTTTGAGACCAACAACACATGTTCAGAGATGGTGCAGCATTTCAGGGCTTGGACGGCTAAGGAGGTTGGGAAGTGTGCCAGGTGGATCCAAACCGGGGCAAGCCAATGCTTCCTTGCCAGAGAGTGGGCTTTGCAAAAAGGAAGAGATGTACCTCGTCCTCACGCACTCCTTGGCATTGGGGATATATGGGTGAGGATCAAGGCCCACTCTTCCACATAGAAGACTCATGGGCCAATGGGAGGATGCCTAATCGGAACTTGCAAACCAAGATTTTAGTTTTGCTGACATCCGGAGGTCGAAATATACCTCCGAGCCCCAAACGTCCTTAAGCAGCAGGTAGGCCCTCACTTTTTTCCCCTTTAGGCAGTTATCAAGCATCTTACGCCATGCCCATTCTCTAAAATTGTTTTTAAGTAACGCCTTGTTGGCACAACCCAGTTTTGTGGGGTCACTCCAAAGATCCCCCAATCCAATATTAAAGAGCATAGTTCTTACATGCTTAAACCAGGGAAGTTTCCCACCACCTGGCGTTGCGAGAATCTCCTCCAAACCATCCCTAAACAAATCCAGAGCTTCATTATTCCAAAAGGGCAGCCAATAAGACAGTGGCTGCATCATAATGGCATACTGGATCTCAACGAGGCCAAATTCGCATGCCACTGGGGTAGATGGTGCATTGCCGGGTAGGCTGAGGTATAGTCTGTGGCCATAGGCAGTGGCCAGATTGTCCGTGTCATTGTATAAGATCATGACCCGGACAATCTGGCTACTGGCCATGACCGTGAGGGACGAAAAAATGGTGTTAAAATGGCCTTGTCCACCTGGGACCGGCTATGTGGTAAAGTTATTCGAATGTAGGATAGATTTGAAAGGGAAAAAAAATGTGCTTTTGGTAATATGGTCATAGGGTTCTGCAGGCTGCCATTGAAAGGGAAGAGGGGCTCTGTACGGAACCCTGCCTTCTCTTTCCATGGTGGCCATTTCGGAAAAGGATTTTTCGAAGAAGACATCACATTTGTCATTGACGACATCACTGATGATATCACAAATCTAGGCCACTTGTTTTTGCTCACTGAAAACCTAGGCCAAGTGTTTTTGTTCAATGACAGTCAGAAAATAAACATTCAAAAGGTGCTATATATCTATGAGTTAACCTTGTCATGTGTTTTTAAAATACTTTCCTTAGGGTTTGGTCTCAGCTCATGGTACACGGACACGGTGCAATAAGCAGGCCTCAAGCATACAATTCATTTGTATACAAGAAGATGAACTTTAATGTTATTGACATTTTCGGGTGATGTTGTTCCTTTCTTCCTTACTTTAGTTTCTCTGTATGTGCCTTTGATTTGCATGCATTGTGGGTCTTCATATGTATTGTTTGCACTAACACAAGTGTGTAGTAAGTCTTGACTTGACTTTCTAGCTATTTATTCCATGTTTCACATTACTCAAAATTCTGATAAGGTAGCATTCATTATTTTAAATACTGTACTTCTATGGTGCATTCTGCAACCATTTCCTATGCGTATGTATGATCAGGTTCCTGTATTAAAAACACTCCAATATAATATTTAGTTTAGATGTTTAGATTCTTTAATACAATAAGTAGGCCATGATAGGTTTCCCGATCACCCCTGACATTTTGTTACCAATATTATAAACACAACCCCTTGTATAGATTTTTCATCAAATTAATTTTATATGTGATGCTATCAATGATGTCATCAATGACATTTGTGATGTCATCTTTGATGTTCTGGGTGTTAGTCTTAGCACTGCACAGTGGTGGCATGAGTTATGGTTGCTTAGCTTACCATAACTGGTGAATTTCTGGGAGTTTTCGGTTTTACTTGTAACCCTTTAACAATGTTTTTTCCCCCGAATTTGATAGGTTTTTATGAATGCAACTTAACCATAATGTCACTGTAACAAAGTTTTTTTCTGTGAATATCATAGGTTTTCATGAGTGAAAATGTTTCATGATATTACATCACTGTATATAAGTTATTAATAATTCCTCTTTTAACATATATGAAAAAACTGTAAACCTCCTTTAAGAAACATATTTTTTGCAACGCATTCTGATGTGTGTTGTTATCAGCACTGCATGCTGGGGATGCAAGTCATAGTTGAATTTCCCATTGCATGAGACTGGACCATGACCCTAGCCCCACCAAACCACCCCTGTTATCCACTGAACCTACCCTGTGTCCTAGTTCATTTTCCACTATATCCTTTGAAGAGGGAAAATGGGACGATCCCTTCCCCCGATTCTCATCCAGACCATGGCCTAGGATGTCACGACCCAAGCACCCACCGCGAGAGGAATTCGACCCGCTCACGGCCACCCCAGAGGTCAAGATCCGCTGTGGCCACGCCCCACACAGCTAAGGAAGCTGCCTGTCAATCAAACCACGTGGCAGAGCCTCAGGTGAAGCTGATACGGACTGTATGGATCAACTCGACTAGACAGCAACCACAAAATACTGCCATCGTTAGAGATGCCATGACGACATAGTCAGCGGACACGAACACTCGTGCCACCAAGCACATTGAACACACACACACACCAATCCACACGAAGAACTCAGCGCTATGACGTAGAGGACGTCTCACACTCACACATGCATTGTTGCTTTTTCACATAGGCCAGCTACAGCACCGCAGAAACGCAAGATGCCAGAAGAGCTCTTGTACGTTCTTGCAGACGCTTCCTTGCCACTAAAACCATGAGGATGTAACCCTGTATATGAACTAATGCATATGAGTCTCTGTCGCCCCTCGCGACCCACATAACATGGACTATGTACCGCCACCCATACACCAGGCCAAGGTAGGCCGCAAAGCCAGAGTCCCCATACCGGAGCAGCTCAGACAAAGCTGCAAGGTGCTGATTGCACAGAACGAGCCCCGACAAGAGCCCACAGTCAAGGCCGCAATGTTGCAATCTACATGCTGCGCTCCCCGTGCCAAGGTTACACCTGCCACTGCTAAAAGCTCCCAGAGCCGAAATACAAATCAAATGCTCATAATTCTGCTCTAGCTACGATCTCACAACACGTGACCAGGCCGACCTGATACGATGCCAATCCCCATGGACCAGAAGAGGGCTGGGGTCTCACGTCTGGGACACAGACCGCAACAATGAAGTGACAAATTGGACACCGACAGCGATGGGAAAGACATGTACACCAGCTAATAGTCAGACCTGTCCATTGTCCGCCACTGACACATAGGGCCTCATTACACGGTAGGCGGTAAGGGAATACCGTTACCGGTAACGAAATACCGGTAACGGTATTTTCCCAAGCCGATCACGACCCGGACCCACCGCTATTAGTGGACTCGTAAAGTACGGTGCCACCAATAGCGGCGTGGCCGCTGGCGCGCGACCCCCACACCGTAAACAGCGCCATGGCGCAAATATCACGCAATCACAACCCATGCGTACACGGCAATACCGGCATCCCAAAGACCCAAAAAGCATGTACCGGCATGGCGCTAATAACAGCATCGAAAACCACACGTTAAGAGTCCTGAGCAGTGTTCCCATCTGCCCATCTGCCCCAGGTGGACACAACCAGCACAGGTGGAGTCAATGGAGACAGCCAGCACTAAAGAGCACACCACACCCCTTCCCACAGCAAGATGGTCCCAACACCAGCAGCATGACATAGGCCTGCGTACATGACTGCAGTGCAGCACCAACAACAACAGGCAGCACCGAAGAGACGTAGGAGTAGGAGTAGGAGGAGGAGGCCGAGACCTGGGCAGCAAGCACCACCGGGGCACCCAGAAACACCACAAGGGCAGCCAACAAACCCCCGGAATCAAGGCGAAGATGACCATGGTATGTGTAAGGCACAACAAAATGTGCATCTGATAGAATGTGCCCATGGCACCATGCAAACACCAGATGAGCATGATGTGGATGTGGATGAGTATTGTCGAAATGCCCAGCCCGGACATGCAAGAGGCGATGGCATGGCGGGACAGGATCCGCGTCAGCATCGGAATCAGGAAAAGCATCAGGAACAAAGGTGGAATATCATGCATGGAGAGACGTGCATTGTTGCCCTTGTGGCCGTCTTGAGGCCCACAAAGGGCCCTCTCCCAAAGAAAATCACACATACACAATGATGGAGACCATGCCTGTTTTTCAACTGCAGAAGAGTGTATTTTGAACATAACGTGTACAGAAAGTGCATAACCCCAACTGTGCAGACACCCTCCCCCCCTCCCCCCACAACACCCCCGAATACACCCTCCCCCCCTCCCCCCACAACACCCCCGAATACACCCTCCCCCCCTCCCCCCACAATACCCCCGAATACACCCTCCCCCCCTCCCCCCACAACACCCCCGAATACACCCTCCCCCCCTCCCCCCACAACACTCCCACGTGAGTTCCAAGGCGTGAACATGTCCTTCCCCAAATGTGGCCGATATTCCTTGTTGGCCCTATTTGTTGGCTCCTTCTTCGGGCGTTTGCGATGGTGTGCGCCTGAGGTTGCGCATAGAGCGGCGTAGGGGGCTTGTCTGCCGAGAACTCCCAGAGGAGGCTGGGCCTGTTTCCTCCTGGGTAGGGAGTGGACATCTGCCCTCAATCGCCTCCGCAATGCGGATCATGGCCTGCCTGAGTTGCCCCATCTCATTGCATATGCGGTTGGTGCATGCCTCCATGGCCTCCCTCGTCTGGCGTGCGAATGCACCAATGTCCTCCCTCAGGTGCCCTGTCTCTGCCACATGTTGACCTACCAGACCAGCCATTTCGGTCTGCCTCTGGTAGATGGCTGATAGGTCAAGTTCCTCGTTGTCTGCCGGTGGAATGGCTGATGCGACCGGATCAATAGCACTGGCATCAGGCGTAAGTTCCAGGGGGCTCCATGACACATCATGTGTGTGGGCGGGCGATCCGCCTTGGCTGAACGGACCTGGTGAAAACATTGGGGATGCGAGTAAGTGGCGTGTGGGGATGGGGCTCTGACTCAGATCCTCATTCACCGGTGCTTCCTCTGCATCGGAAAGTGGCCCAGTGGCTGCTGCCTCACCCGTAGAGCTGGTGGCAGCAGAGTGCACTCCCTCCATGCTGCCTTCAATTGATGGGAGACACACTCCCGTGGTTACCACAACAGCGGCAGGCATGGCCTCTGGCTGCGTGGCACTGCTGCTCCTGCTGCCTTTGTCCCGGTCACTACTCTTGGGTCCCCTAGAGGATGTTGCGTGTTCCCCGGTGGCATCCCTCCTGGCTTTTTTCATGGGTGTGGGAGTGGGTGCTGACGTGCGTGGCTCCTCATTTTCCGTGTGTGATCCTGCAGGGGTGATAAGAAGGGTAAATCATCATCTATGGGTCTACCTGCATTATGGCAGATGTATACGTCATGCAGTTTGATGCATTTTGGGGTCATCATTGTGGAGGCATGGAATGGGGATGTTGGCTGGCTCATGCATGATTGGCCCTGTGTTGGTGGGTATGTGATGATGCATGCATGTCTGTTTGTGGCTGGATCCACGGCATTCATATGGACACATGATTTTGGGACCCCTCACCCTTCACTGCGCATTTTTGGGTGCATACACTCACCTCCATCCGATGAAACGGCCACGCCATGCTCCATATCGCCGACCCCCTCTATCGACTCGACTCCTATTGTGGAGGCACATATCTCCTCCCACTCCTTCATCTTCAAGGGGGACTCTGCGCCACCTCCTGTGGCCATTGCCATGTTGCGGTTCACAGATAAAATGTTGCGCACACGCACCCGGAGGTCGTCCCACCTTTTGCGGCATTCCCTGACACTCCGGGTGGTGGTGCCCACCGCACTGACTTTTAGCGCGACTTCGGCCCAGATGGCCTTCTTCTTAAGGAGGGCCTCCCGCCGCATATCGTTAACAAATACTACTCCTGCATTTGCAGCAAGTGTGGTGGTCAGCATCATTAGTTCCTCATTAGTGAACTTTTCTTTGCGCTGGCGATCAGCAGTTTTTTTAAGCGCCTTCGGCATCCTCGAGCTACCCGGTATGGTTCCTGGTCGGAGTTGCCTGGATATATGTCCTGGATGCAGAGGATGGCAATGGATTGTGTTTTTTGAAGATGGCCGCTGTGCTCTTTCCCGTTCCTGTGCGACGACGTAATTTCCGGTTCCGCTTTTTAACCGTGTGCGGTATGGGCGGTGTCCGCTATTTACGGGTAGCGGGAGGGCGGAGGCGCTATCGGCGGTTTTGCGGGCACCGGTAAGGGGCTTTTTGGGGTATTTAGCGGCAGGGCGGAACGGTCATTTACGGCATGGCGCTATGCTCGTGTCCGCGTACTCGTGATGGGACGCTATTAGCGGCCTCTTGCGAGGGCGGACGCGCTAATGGCGCCATGCCGTAAAATTCCGATTTTTTCCGCCTACCGTGTAATGAGGCCCATAGTCATACTTTGTTGCCAGCACCAGGTATACTGCGAGCTGGGAACAAAGATTGTCCCAGGCTTGGGGGCTCGCGGGGGAACCAATCAGAATACGAGGGACCCACCACTGGCGCCATTATAGTTTAGCCAATCACTAATCGTCCCCTTGTAACAATTCTCTTGTAGCAATTATTAGGGATGGCCCACGCGTACCACCTGACCCTTCCTCCACCACTAACAGACTTTCCTATATGTACCTATACTGACCCTACCATTCGGGGAGCCAACCCAAGATGGCATTAGGTTGTGGGGCTGGTCTTCCTATGTGACGCACGTAGCCACGTCTAGCCATACAGCTAGAAAAAGGGCCTATGAGCCCACCATGATCGAGAGGTCTCTCGGATGCCTATGACCTGTGAGACCGTCCCTGCCTTTTTTGTGCAATAAACAGAAGTAGCTCTCTGCTCTTGTGTGTGCCTCATACTCTGTTGGGACGCGGGAGGAGTTGGGGCTTCCCCAACCCTGGAGGTCCGCGAATGGCCTAGCCGGCCCCCGGGAAATTACCCCGACAAGTTGGAGGCACTGCTGAGATCTGCTGGGAATGAGCAAGTTCACAGCGAGGCCGCTTGCGTCAAGGTGGCCCGGCAACGCGGCCCCCTCCGCCGTTGCCCCTTTTGGAGGACTATAGGACCATGGCGGAACTGCGAGACGACCGGACAGCGCAATCCGGAGATTGGCCGTCAGGAGCCAAATTGAGAAGTATCCCGCCCGTGGTTGGCGAGTGTCTAGACGTGGTCCAGACGAGGGGAGGCGGCGAGCTGATTGGGAGGGGTACCCGCAGTCGAGTGGCACCGGCAGGCGAGAACTCGATGTGAGTATGGCACACACAACCAGCAATACAATGTTGTGCGGGAGGTGGGAGGAACTGTAAAGAGGGTGGCGGTTGGCTCTTACAGGTTGTTAAGAAAAGATTTTGATAGTAGAACAATGATCAGTGTGTAAGGTGTAGCGGGGACTGGCACGAGGGCCGTCTCCTCTAGTGTTACAGAGCAAACTGGGTGGGGCTTCAAACACCCACGTGTGACTGGCGGATCACGCTGATTGGTCGAGAGTGCGGACACCTGTGTAAGGGGGTGTGACATTCCTATGAGTTGGAGTTGTAGATCAATGAATAGATGAGGATTCCTATTGATTGAGTGTTTTAGCTCTGTGAATAGATGACGTATTCCCGCAGGAGGTAGATAGATTGTTTCTCAGTGCGGAAGATAACTGGCTGGTTAAGCTCCCCTAGAGAGGGGGTGTATCACACGTGAGGTGACGCAGCATGCGCAGTACGGTTATAATAAGGAAGTAATTGACGAATACTCCACTCCAGGTGTGGTGGGAAGACAGCTGTGGGGATAACGGGGAACAAGTTTGTCAAATATGGCGCGCATTCATCCTTTGTTGTAATTGTACGTACCAGTAACTTCTTGTAGTAGTTGGTGACGTCACCCATTGGTCTTGCTTAGGACACCGCGGTCTCATTCCTCCAAGAGTGATCGGGGCAGTGACGTGCGGTAAGGGAGGGATGAAGGGGGAGAGGCGGCTGCGCGCGGAGAACGCCGGCACTTGCTCAACAATGGCAGTCGCACAAGGAGGTGGTGCGGCCAGCGGAAGGGGGACCAGAAGAGCGTACACTGCGCAGGCAGTGAGGACAGAGGAGAAGGAGGAGGAGTTAGAAGTACGTTGCAGGCGTGCCAAGTAGCGGCGGCACAGTAAATGCAGAGTAGCTCAAAAGCATGCCGCATGGGGCACACAGCCACAGGGGGCTTGGTGCGCCACGGGTTGAAGGGGACCTTAGCTCCGGAAGGAGAAGCATAAAGGAAGGTGACACTGCTGTAGAAGTAAAGAGGGCGGTAGCACCCAGCGCAAAAGTATTGTAATATAAAATTGCTTTTCCTTGCAGCGGAAAGTCGGAAGACCCAAATTTACGGGGCCAGGTAAAGGTGGTGCTGAGAACATAATGTTTTAAAGATGTCTGTGTATTATGGGATGGGGCGGGGGCAGGGTTAGGGCTCAGGGCCAGCGCTTTAACAACGCCACTCCAACATATCTGCGCAACACTAATACCACAAAGAGATAAAATAGTAAAGTACAGTATTGAATGGACACAAGGGACAGACAACAAAATAAGGATACCTTGGCCGCCCAATGGCAGTTTTGATATGTGCACCCAACACTCGCTGTTAGCATGTTACATAACACATATAAGGGGAAGAAACTAGTAGGTCACTTGGAAGTTTTTGACCTCTGAAAAATGTTCCTGGGTGCGCACCAGGAGTACCAGGGATGTTCACCGTACAGGGAGTGAAGGAAGAAAAGGTGAGCGGAGAGGGCGGGTGCAAAGCACCCCAAAATACACCCAGTGCTGAGGAAAGCGAGGAAAAATCAGAAGGATCATTCACAGTTGCAGAGGTAAAAAAGGAAGGTGGAGAAGAGACACCCATAACTTAAGAAGTGAAGAAGGAGGCAGAAGGGCTGTATCCAATGAGGGAATTGAGGGAAGCTACCCGATCGCAATTAACAGCTGCTGAGGGATATTCCAACCCTGCATAGAGCCCACCAACCTACGCGCCAGCAGACAACTACCAAAAGGGGGTGGGCGCGAGGAGTGCAGGAGATACAAAACCAACACAGGTAATCATCGGAGTCGAAAAAAGGGTGCAGCTAGACTTAGCAAGTATACGACCAGGCGAATGGATAGCAGCACAGGTGCTGCTGAAGCTTCGAGGGACATTAACAGGGGAGGAGGAAGACGTGGCAAAGAAGGTAAGTAAAGAAGAAACAGATGCACACAGAGGGGGTGCGAGGTAAGTAGAAAGGAGGAAGGGAGAATGACACAGGAGGAAGAGGAGATGTTGGAGGTAAGGTTAGCTGAATTGAGGGTAGCGCAGAGACCGCTGATCAAACAGTTCGAGCAGGAAGAGTGGGAAAGGAAGGAGAGGAGGAAGGGAAGCAAGGGGGACAAGGTAGGGTTAAAACGGCAAGAGGAAGAACAGAGGAAATGAGAAGAGGACCACATAAGGGCGATTGCAGAAAGGGTGGCACGCATGGAGCAGCGGGAGGTTAGGAGAAAAAAAGAGGAACGAGAAGAAAATGACAGGGAAATGGGACTATGGAGTAAGAAGATTATATTGGAAAGCGCATGAAAATATGAGGAGGGGAAGGTTATAGAAAGTATACTGGCAAGGGAGGGCGGAATATGGGGAAACAAAGAGGAAGAGGAAAAAATATTAGATCAGGTAAGTGACGCAATAATGAATGAGCTTTGCAGAGTACGAACGGAAGTAGGTGGTGAAGTGGGCAAGCAAAACAATACAGCGCAAGGAGAGACACGCAAAGAACACAGGGCCAAGACATACACGTGTAGCAATAAGAAGGTATCCACATACACGTGTAGCAATAAGAAGGTGGCGACAACACCGGCACAGAGGGGCACGGAAAAGATAGGTGAGTACACAGACATAGACTTAGGAACAGTGACAGTGGGGGGAAAATGCCCAGGCCCAGGATTGACATTTTCAGTTGGATTCTGCAGTGAGGAGGAGGAGGGATCATGTGGAGGACGAAGTGATGGAAGCGTGGAGGGGTTAAGCAAATTATACATAACATGCAAAGACTACGGGTCATCGTGGGAATGTGAGATGCGGGAAGAAGAAAACACAGGGAAGGAAAAGAAAAGGCAACTAAGAGGAAGAATGCCACAGCCACTGACACCGCCAGCGCAGCACACGCCATATGTTAACAGACTCAGAGACCTCCCAGGACGCAGAATGGATACACAAAGGGAGGGTCAAGTGAGTCAACAGAGGAGGAACAAGAGCATAGGAGGTGATAGAGTAACACAACACATTACTGATTTTATTGAAGAACTTTCTGACATGGAAGAGGACAACAAATACACTCACACATCCCCACACAGACGAACACCAGGGGAAGTGAAGGAGTACACTCTAATGCCATTACTAGAGAGAGGGGGAGCAAGACGACAATATGTCCCATGGAAACATTCAGACAAGGAAAACATCAAATGCAGACTCCCATCCCTGAGCGGAGGGGCGGGGAAATGGATATGTGAAATGGAAAAATAAACTGCAGGGCAAAAACTAGCGATAGGTGATGTGAAGGGATTGTTAATTTCAATGGTTGACGCAGCAGATGACATTTGGAAGAGGGCGGGATTCCCAGGAGTAACTATAAGTGACACATCGCATGATGGAGTGCCATTTGCAAATCGCAGACACGCACTGTGGCAGGTGCTGAAGGTGCAATACCCAGACAAATCATACATAGGAGCAATAACGTCACGCAAAATGCGTGAGAATGAAGATCCTGATGATTACATCCAGGAAATTCAGGAGAAGTGACGCATGGAAACGCGGGAACCGTGGGACAAAACACTAGCAATTCTTTACCACATATTGATTCAAGGTCTCCCAGAACCAGTACAGAAACAATTAAAGAAATTAGTAGGAATGGAAGCAAAGGCATGGCCCGAGATACAGCTGACAATAGTGCACCATTTAGACTATGGCAAGTAAAGATGAAACAGAAAGAGGAAGACAGAAAGGCAGAGGAAGCGAAACCGGTCCAAAAGAAACTGTCCAAATATGCCATGGAAGGTGCACTGATAACAGGCCCCACCCAGGGCACACCGGCACCAGACACTACACAACAACAAACAGCATCACTACAACAAGCACAAATGACGACACAACAAATGCCACCACCCCCACCATACACAACACAGATGGGAGGTGGATAGACTCAAATGGGAAACAGGTACATGAACAACTACAGGGGGAGGGGTGGGCACACGAGAGGGAGGGGATTTGGGCCAGAAGCACCACTGCAATGGGGAGGATTCCAGGGGCAGAACCAATATGGGCAGCAGGGATACCCAGACAGCACTGGGGGATACCCATGGCAAGCACGGGAGCCACCAACGTGCTGGACATGTGGGATGGTAGGACACATGTCACGCACGTGCAGAGCAGAGACAGACACAAGCAGGTTGGGGGGAGCAAGGGCAACAGGGTTACCATGAGGGACAACAATTCTACCAACAACAGCAGCAGCAGGGGACACAAGCACTAATATAAGATCAAGCACCACCGCCACCACCTCTAATACCACAACTACAAACATACACACCACAACAACCACAAGTACAGTACCAACAACCACAACAACAGGCACAACAGCAGGTGGCAACAGCACAACAACACGTCCAGACAGTACAACAGCTCACACAAATACAGGACAATAAATTACTACCCGCAGACACACCAATGCAACAGACACAATTGGGAGGGTGACAATATTAGGTCACAACCCATACACAGGGAGTGGACAGTCACTATACCCACAATAGGACAGCCCACAGATGTCCTTTATGTGTGCCATCCTATCGGTAACACCTAACCCTGCGGAGGAACCACGCATAAAGGTGGCGATATGTGACAAAACATTTTTCTTCCTAGTTGACACAGGGGCCACTAGGTCCTGTATTAGGGCGGGAAAGTTCAACTTGTCAGGCAAAGCTATGCACACTTAAGGATTCTCTGGGGCTCGAGGGCTGGTTCCTTTCACTGATAACATCTCGTTATCTGTTGGAGATCACAACCTGTCTCTTCCACTGCTATACTCAAAGCAATCGCCAGTAACCATACTAGGGAGAGACATCATGAGCAGGTTGAACATGACTATATCCTTTACTGATAAGGGAATAGTGTGCTCCACACCATGCATCAACATGCTCACAGCATGACACATACTTCAGGCTTACTGTGGCAAAACAGTAGCGAGGGCAGAGCCAGTGGATGGGGACCTCTTCCAATATGGGACGGACATGGCACTAGCATGGCTACCAGGAATTGAGGGCAAGGTGTGGAGGAGACCAGCAGCTTACCTTTTCAGATCAGAAACACCGACCAGTGAAGGAGACGGGGCTATAATATCAGTGGACATAGAAAGCAATGTGGCAACCACAGACTACATTGCAGTTCACACACAGGATGGGGAGGGGAAAGCATGGAGAGCAGTAATAGCACTGGCAGAAGGATGCAGGCTAACACAGTTGTCAGATGAGGAGCTGTTTTCAGATGAACCAGGAGATGGGGAGATGGTGTTCCAGATGAACGGCCATATTTGGTTGAGAGTGACATACAAAGAAGTAGCACAGAAAATGTCAATGGCACTAGAAGCACCAACCACTACCCAGGTACCCCTCTACGAGGAAGATTTAGCAGCAGTACCTGCCTCTCTATGGACCACTAGTCCATATGACGTAGTCTGCATAAAGAGCATTGGAGGAGTAAAAATAAAGCTAAAAAAAGGTGCAATGCTGCCCAGGATGAAACAGTACTCACTATCCAAAGAAGCTGATGAAGGGATCTATGAAACAATAACTGCCCTAGTGAATAGAGGAATACTGATACATCAAAGTCAACATGCAACACTGCAGTGTATCCTGTGCGCAAGGCGAAGGGAGGGTCCTGGCATTTCATACAAGATCTCAGGCCCCTCAACCACATTGTAGAGGCAGAGTACCCAATAGCAGCTAACCCAGCAACAATACTGTGTGGAATACCAGCAGAGGCGTCACGATTCACTGTGATCGACCTCAAAAATGCATTTTTCTCAATACCTCTACACCTTGATTCACAAGACTTAACAAGTTTCACATGCCGCAACACAAAGTGGAAACACACTAGACTACCACAAGGGTACTGCGAGTCACCATCCATCTTTAACAGAGTAATACAAATGGATCTAGGAAACATAGAGATGGAGAGTACAGTGCTGAAATATGTAGATGACATCATCATCTGCAGCACCACCGAGGAGAAGTGCAGAAGGGACTCTGTAAAGATGCTCACAGTGCTGGCTGAGAAAGGATACAATGTTGACAAGGGGAAGCTGCAGTACTGTCAAGAACATGTGCTCTATATCGGGCAGATCATTTCACAAAAATGAAGGAAAATTGCACCACAAAGGGCACAAGCCATAATGAATACACCACAGCCACAGACAATCAGAGAATTGCAGCAATTTTTGGGCCTTTGCAACTACTGCAGGGCATGGGTCTTTGACTACAGCTCATACATAGGACCATTGCTCGAGGCTCTTAGAGAAGCACAGAGGGGAGAAAGGAAGTTGGGATGGACAAGAGAAATGACAGAGGCATTCAACAAATTAAAACACGCCATTTCAACTGCACCAGTGCTAGCCACCCCCAACTACGAAGAGTAATTTTACATATTCTCACATTGTGATACTGCAGTAATGAAAGCAGTACTGGCACAACAAACAAGCATGGGACACAAGCCAGTAGCCATTTGGATCCTGTAATGATGGGTCATTTCCCGTGTGAACAGAGCCTTGCCGCAGCAGCATTTGCGGTAGAAAAATCCTCCTCAATCACCATGGGGTGCCCCACAACGCTATATGTGAAGCACGCCCTTTTTGCAATACTGAACGAGCCAAAATCCACATTGACCACTCATAGAGCTACAGGTTACGAGATCATACTCTCGAGACCGGAGCTGAAAATAGTAAGATGCAGTAATGTTAACCCAGCCCGATTTATAGCAGAAGAAGTGGAAGAAGGAGAGCATGCACATGACTGCACACAGGCAATTGAAATTTACTCAAGTACCAGGAGAGTGGAAGAAAATGCCCTAGAGGGGGAAGAAATAATGTACATAGATGGGTCATCAACAATTGATTAGAGCGATGGGATAAGAAGGACAGAAGCAGCAGTAGTACGATTGAGGGAAGACTGGACTTATGTTCCAGTAAAATGCATACAATTACCACAACACTATTCTGCGCAAGCAGCAGAGCTAGTTGCACTCATTTTGGCCTTAGAAGAAGGCAATGAGAAAAGAGTAACTATATATTCTGACGGTGCATATGTTCCATCAACAGTACACACAGGACTAATAAAATGGCAAAGAAGGGGATTCAGAAGAGCAGACGGTACCCCGGTACAACATGCTCTCCTACTGGCTGAATTAATTGAAGTAATTAATTACCCGGAAGAGGTAGCATTGGTAAAATGTCAGGCCCACACTAACAGCGATGACCCAATATCAAGAGGTAATGAAGCAGCAGACGCATATGGAAAAATGCTGCGTATTTTGGCGAGACATGGGCCCTCCCAGAAAAACAAAAAGATAAGGGGGAGGGAGGTTAGACATATTTTGATGAAGGATGGGCACACGCACATACCAGAGACACAGATTATGGAATTACAGGCAGCAGCACCAATGGCAGAAAAGGAACTATGGCTTAAAAGAGGATGCACCTTGTCCCCCACAGATGCATTATGGCAACAGAATAATACCAGAAAAGTTGTGATGCCCCTGGCCCTATTGAAAACAGCCCTGAACCAATTACACTGTCCCACACATACAGGGAAAGAAGTAATTGCTGCACGAATAAAAGAATCATGGTTCTGTCCCGAGCTAAACTCGCATGTTGAAAATTTCATTAGCAACTGCATCACATGCCAGCAATTTACGGCCGGTCACACACTGCAAGTGATCAGAGGTACAATACCCCGGCCTGAAGGACCATTCCTGCACCTACAAATCGAGTATGTTGACATGATCAATGTATGGCAAGGTTTCAGATACATGATTGTAGTGGTGTGTCCATTTTCAAGGTGGATTGAGGCTGGTCCCTGCTCCCATGCAGATGCGTTCAGAGCAGCCAAATTCTTGGTGAGGGAGGTGTTCCCGAGGTAGGGGGTATGCGAAGTGTTGCGGTCAGACATTGGCCCACACTTTGCCAATTAACTGTTCTAGCACGTAACTGCCCTTTTGGGAACGTTTACATGCACGTATCACCTGCACGCAAATGGCATCTGCGAACGCCTCAACAGCCTCCTAAAAGAAGAGATAGCAAAGATCCAGCAAACAACCAAAAAGAGTTGGCTGTACTGCCTCCCTTTGCCTTATTTGAGTTGATCAATAGGCCAGGGTCGGACCACCACCTCACACCCCATGAGGTGGTGACCGGACGTCAAATGCACCTCCCACTCACACCACCATCTGACTGCCATGCCACAAGTACTGTTTTTGGGGAAGAAATGCATGAGTATGTCTCTTCCTTGGTTACTAGTGCCGGTTTTATCTCTCAACAGATTGAACGGACACAGGGCGGTCGAAGAACAATCAACAAGGTGATGCAACCAACGAGGAACAGGAACAACCAGCACAGTGGACAGTCAAAGAGGGAGACCAGGTTCTCCTCAAGAATTATCAACGAATTTGGAACAATCCTAGATTTACAGGCCCGCAGTTGGTGGAAAGAATAGCCCTAGGGGTATAAAGTTAAAAGGCAAAGACGTGTGGACCCACATCCACCACATCAAGCCCTACAAAGCACAGACCCTCCCTCACCTCAGCGAAGGGGCCAACGCTTCAGCAATGACAATTGATATCAACAACGACACAGTACAGACACCGGATACTCCAAAGAAAATAAACGACCAACCACCCATAGCCCACCCTATGGTCACGAGATCCCAGGCAAAATAAATAAATGAGCTAAAATTAACCCCCACCAGCCACCAGTTAATAAAGAACATTGTCAAACAATCTGCAATATACACCACGCTGTGTAAACACGTGCATGCTTTCTTCTTTTTTGTCTCGCACATGCAGGTATTGCATATTGCTATTGTATATGTAATGAAAAGAGAAAAGAATATACGTCATTGAAGCATACGTCACTGCCCAGGGGTAAATGCTACCCGCGGACGATAACACCCCAGAAGCACTGTCACACCAGTTTGTATACGTTATAAAAAGGCCAAAACACTTAAGGAGAAGAAGAATATGTGTATATTATAACACGTTCCTTATGATAATAGCCCAATCATTCCCACATCTCCACGCACCATTACCCGCCCTGAGAGATAGGATGGTAAGGAAAGCGTGGGAACAGCTTTTCACCTGGGCATTGAACGATTATTTGATAAGCAGGGCTTGAATAAAAATATTAACAATAATAATGCAGTATTTGAGAGATTTTCAGGCGGGCACCTATATCATCTAAAGTAAAGGAGCTGCAGGACCTCAGCAAAGGTAAGAGAGACATGCCAGTGGTATTAGCAACAGTAATAAAAATGATAGGGATATTTTTTTACCACTGGTCTGATTACTGCCGCTGTCTGGCAGGCCTACTATGCTTTTTATAGGATGGCATCTCCCTCTACTAATATCTCCTCTACCATGGCTGCAATGAGCACAGTGTCAGGTGGTACAAGTAGTACGGAGCCCAACATAAAGAGGGATAAGCGTAGTGTTTCTATTGATGTACATGGGGTAGACACATATCTTACAGAATCCACACACGTTTCTAACAACATGTGGTACAAGCACATGTCCAAAATTGGCAAAGATACGACTAAGGACAACTGCTATGTGTGCTAGTTGATCCCATACGCCATGAGCGCCTCAAGAACGTTTGTGGCAACTGAAGTGCCAGCCACAACTGTTGAATGCTTGTTTTACCTAGCATTGTTCCAAATTCATAGGCGATTCCAAGGGAAAAGAGTAACACTAAAATGGAAATTAAGATCAACGTACCCCTATGAAGATAACTTCATCAACACACTACCAATGTATGACAAATCGTGGCAGCAGACCAAAGGGCTCAAGTACATAACAGATGGACCCGACAAAGGAGAGAGAGAAGAAGTTACACTGAATTACCTACCATGCAAGTGGTACGCAAAAGAAGTTGCTGGAGATAGCAAAACAAAAGAGTTGATGGCTGGAAGGTTTAGAATAAATCTTGACCTCTGGCATTGCTCTGGGCAACCCTCCAGACCATCGTTCTTCGCCTGCCAAGCCATTACAAAAGGGGAAAAAACCATATGCAAATCAGGCTTGGTCCCACCCCCAAAGGGGTAGTCCAGCCCGAACTGCTAGGTCACATCCCTTCTGCACGAGACCACAAGCATCCCCAGACATGTTTCAGCCTTGTTGGGCGTCATCAGTGAGGAGTAGCTTGGGTCTCTAGGCCCAGCAGGCAAGGGACCCACGTCTGGGCATACCCTTCCCACTCGGGGTGACAATAGCAAAACAAAAGAGTTGATGGCTGGAAGGTTTAGAATAAATCTTGACCTCTGGCATTGCTCTGGGCAACCCTCCAGACCATCGTTCTTCGCCTGCCAAGCCATTACAAAAGGGGGAAAAAACCATATGCAAATCAGGCTTGGTCCCACCCCCAAAGGGGTAGTCCAGCCCGAACTGCTAGGTCACATCCCTTCTGCACGAGACCACAAGCATCCCCAGACATGTTTCAGCCTTGTTGGGCGTCATCAGTGAGGAGTAGCTTGGGTCTCTAGGCCCAGCAGGCAAGGGACCCACGTCTGGGCATACCCTTCCCACTCGGGGTGACAATAGCAAAACAAAAGAGTTGATGGCTGGAAGGTTTAGAATAAATCTTGACCTCTGGCATTGCTCTGGGCAACCCTCCAGACCATCGTTCTTCGCCTGCCAAGCCATTACAAAAGGGGAAAAAACCATATGCAAATCAGGCTTGGTCCCACCCCCAAAGGGGTAGTCCAGCCCGAACTGCTAGGTCACATCCCTTCTGCACGAGACCACAAGCATCCCCAGACATGTTTCAGCCTTGTTGGGCGTCATCAGTGAGGAGTAGCTTGGGTCTCTAGGCCCAGCAGGCAAGGGACCCACGTCTGGGCATACCCTTCCCACTCGGGGTGACAATAGCAAAACAAAAGAGTTGATGGCTGGAAGGTTTAGAATAAATCTTGACCTCTGGCATTGCTCTGGGCAACCCTCCAGACCATCGTTCTTCGCCTGCCAAGCCATTACAAAAGGGGGGGAAAAAACCATATGCAAATCAGGCTTGGTCCCACCCCCAAAGGGGTAGTCCAGCCCGAACTGCTAGGTCACATCCCTTCTGCACGAGACCACAAGCATCCCCAGACATGTTTCAGCCTTGTTGGGCGTCATCAGTGAGGAGTAGCTTGGGTCTCTAGGCCCAGCAGGCAAGGGACCCACGTCTGGGCATACCCTTCCCACTCGGGGTGACAATAGCAAAACAAAAGAGTTGATGGCTGGAAGGTTTAGAATAAATCTTGACCTCTGGCATTGCTCTGGGCAACCCTCCAGACCATCGTTCTTCGCCTGCCAAGCCATTACAAAAGGGGAAAAAACCATATGCAAATCAGGCTTGGTCCCACCCCCAAAGGGGTAGTCCAGCCCGAACTGCTAGGTCACATCCCTTCTGCACGAGACCACAAGCATCCCCAGACATGTTTCAGCCTTGTTGGGCGTCATCAGTGAGGAGTAGCTTGGGTCTCTAGGCCCAGGAGGCAAGGGACCCACGTCTGGGCATACCCTTCCCACTCGGGGTGACAATAGCAAAACAAAAGAGTTGATGGCTGGAAGGTTTAGAATAAATCTTGACCTCTGGCATTGCTCTGGGCAACCCTCCAGACCATCGTTCTTCGCCTGCCAAGCCATTACAAAAGGGGAAAAAACCATATGCAAATCAGGCTTGGTCCCACCCCCAAAGGGGTAGTCCAGCCCGAACTGCTAGGTCACATCCCTTCTGCACGAGACCACAAGCATCCCCAGACATGTTTCAGCCTTGTTGGGCGTCATCAGTGAGGAGTAGCTTGGGTCTCTAGGCCCAGCAGGCAAGGGACCCACGTCTGGGCATACCCTTCCCACTCGGGGTGACAATAGCAAAACAAAAGAGTTGATGGCTGGAAGGTTTAGAATAAATCTTGACCTCTGGCATTGCTCTGGGCAACCCTCCAGACCATCGTTCTTCGCCTGCCAAGCCATTACAAAAGGGGAAAAAACCATATGCAAATCAGGCTTGGTCCCACCCCCAAAGGGGTAGTCCAGCCCGAACTGCTAGGTCACATCCCTTCTGCACGAGACCACAAGCATCCCCAGACATGTTTCAGCCTTGTTGGGCGTCATCAGTGAGGAGTAGCTTGGGTCTCTAGGCCCAGCAGGCAAGGGACCCACGTCTGGGCATACCCTTCCCACTCGGGGTGACAATAGCAAAACAAAAGAGTTGATGGCTGGAAGGTTTAGAATAAATCTTGACCTCTGGCATTGCTCTGGGCAACCCTCCAGACCATCGTTCTTCGCCTGCCAAGCCATTACAAAAGGGGAAAAAACCATATGCAAATCAGGCTTGGTCCCACCCCCAAAGGGGTAGTCCAGCCCGAACTGCTAGGTCACATCCCTTCTGCACGAGACCACAAGCATCCCCAGACATGTTTCAGCCTTGTTGGGGGTCATCAGTGAGGAGTAGCTTGGGTCTCTAGGCCCAGCAGGCAAGGGACCCACGTCTGGGCATACCCTTCCCACTCGGGGTGACAATAGCAAAACAAAAGAGTTGATGGCTGGAAGGTTTAGAATAAATCTTGACCTCTGGCATTGCTCTGGGCAACCCTCCAGACCATCGTTCTTCGCCTGCCAAGCCATTACAAAAGGGGAAAAAACCATATGCAAATCAGGCTTGGTCCCACCCCCAAAGGGGTAGTCCAGCCCGAACTGCTAGGTCACATCCCTTCTGCACGAGACCACAAGCATCCCCAGACATGTTTCAGCCTTGTTGGGCGTCATCAGTG
Source organism: Ambystoma mexicanum (assembly GCF_040938575.1). Classification (NCBI taxonomy): domain Eukaryota; kingdom Metazoa; phylum Chordata; class Amphibia; order Caudata; family Ambystomatidae; genus Ambystoma; species Ambystoma mexicanum. The sequence goes on along the minus strand of NC_090940.1, from coordinate 233,726,996 downwards.
AGGAGTAGCTTGGGTCTCTAGGCCCAGCAGGCAAGGGACCCACGTCTGGGCATACCCTTCCCACTCGGGGTGACAATAGCAAAACAAAAGAGTTGATGGCTGGAAGGTTTAGAATAAATCTTGACCTCTGGCATTGCTCTGGGCAACCCTCCAGACCATCGTTCTTCGCCTGCCAAGCCATTACAAAAGGGGAAAAAACCATATGCAAATCAGGCTTGGTCCCACCCCCAAAGGGGTAGTCCAGCCCGAACTGCTAGGTCACATCCCTTCTGCACGAGACCACAAGCATCCCCAGACATGTTTCAGCCTTGTTGGGCGTCATCAGTGAGGAGTAGCTTGGGTCTCTAGGCCCAGCAGGCAAGGGACCCACGTCTGGGCATACCCTTCCCACTCGGGGTGACAATAGCAAAACAAAAGAGTTGATGGCTGGAAGGTTTAGAATAAATCTTGACCTCTGGCATTGCTCTGGGCAACCCTCCAGACCATCGTTCTTCGCCTGCCAAGCCATTACAAAAGGGGGAAAAAACCATATGCAAATCAGGCTTGGTCCCACCCCCAAAGGGGTAGTCCAGCCCGAACTGCTAGGTCACATCCCTTCTGCACGAGACCACAAGCATCCCCAGACATGTTTCAGCCTTGTTGGGCGTCATCAGTGAGGAGTAGCTTGGGTCTCTAGGCCCAGCAGGCAAGGGACCCACGTCTGGGCATACCCTTCCCACTCGGGGTGACAATAGCAAAACAAAAGAGTTGATGGCTGGAAGGTTTAGAATAAATCTTGACCTCTGGCATTGCTCTGGGCAACCCTCCAGACCATCGTTCTTCGCCTGCCAAGCCATTACAAAAGGGGAAAAAACCATATGCAAATCAGGCTTGGTCCCACCCCCAAAGGGGTAGTCCAGCCCGAACTGCTAGGTCACATCCCTTCTGCACGAGACCACAAGCATCCCCAGACATGTTTCAGCCTTGTTGGGCGTCATCAGTGAGGAGTAGCTTGGGTCTCTAGGCCCAGCAGGCAAGAGACCCACGTCTGGGCATACCCTTCCCACTCGGGGTGACAATAGCAAAACAAAAGAGTTGATGGCTGGAAGGTTTAGAATAAATCTTGACCTCTGGCATTGCTCTGGGCAACCCTCCAGACCATCGTTCTTCGCCTGCCAAGCCATTACAAAAGGGGAAAAGAAGTTGCTGGAGAACCAGGATGCTGAGAAAGGCCACTGATATTAATTTATGGCAAGGTGCACACTAAAGGTTGATGGGTGGACGGAGTTGTGGGAAGTAAAATGTTGACATTGGCAAAGTCACTGGTGATGACAGTTCAAGAAGAAAATGACAAATGCTACAAGGAGTGGACAAAGAGTGCAGCACTGGTGACATCGTTAGATAAAGAGGAGGAACCCATAACAATACTTCCACTCACAGCACCAACACTGTGTTACAAGCATGATGGAGAAGTTGACATTGGAGCAAATGAAGGTTGCAAGAGAACAATAAAGATTCCTCAGGGGGTGCAGGAACAGCAGTTCTGATGGACCACTATTGGGCCTGCGGATCGAAGGCATACAGCAGCTTGCCACCATTTTGGAAGGGAGTTGCACCATGGTACACTTCAACGTACCATCACTGGTAGTACCACAAAAACACGTTAACATGGAGAGCTTCCCTAAGATGGATGAAGGAAATAAAAGGAAGAAAAGATCACTGAAGATGGGAGGAGGAAAGCAACGGAACAACACTACCCATCTATCAAGAGTAAAACGACAAGGAGAACCACTGACAGGGAACTACCTGTGGGTAAAGTCAGAAACTGCCCTGAGCGACATTCCACCAGCACACAGACTATTTAGCCGAGCGGCTATGTTCTTTTCCTCAATCGTACATCCAGGGGTACAGGCATATGCAAATGCGAATTGGCTACAGATTACAAGATGGGAGCTAATGATGACAATAAATTCCACGGTTAACAGATTCAACGCGATAAAGGAAGAGCTTAGGGCGATCAAGATGGTGGCCCTACAGAACAGATATGTGCTGGACCTCCTAACAGCAATAGAAGGAGGTGTTTGTGCAAAAATTGGAAGCTTGTGTTGCACGTTTATTCCTGCCAACGACGTGGACAATGGCATGCTATCTGAGGCAGTATCACAGCTGGCCAAGATGCATGCCAAGATGGAAGAAGAAGCAAAGGGAGTGAAGAAAGACGGTAACTGGTTCTCTTAAATCTGGTCCTGGATGCCATCTTGGCTCTCAGATAGTCTTAAGGTTATGGCAGGATGCATAATTTTAGGAATGGCTTTTGTGATGGGGATAAAAGTATGGAAGGAAAGGTCCAAACATACTGCTGAAGAAATTATTGGTATGCACGTCCTAATGCCAGCTGAAGATAACCAACACACAGACGTCATTATTAAGGAACATGAACGACTGTGCCAGCAGATAGTAGAAGCAGACTTGTACCCACCATCAATAAAGGTTGAGAACCCAAGGAACCCGAAAAGCTATGTTGGGAAATGGGTTTATTGCAAACCCGGTGGCGAATGTGTTTATATGTACTGGTCATTTGAAGATCATGTGGACCGGTACGGACACTTGGCCGGAATAATGAAGGTATGGCGAGTACGAGGAGACAAGAGAGTGGATAATTTTGTGGTCAACAAGTCGACCAGAGGGGGGACTGAAGAGGGAAAATGGGACGATCCCTTCCCCAGATTCTCATCCAGACCATGGCCTAGGATGTCACGACCCAAGCACCCACCGCGAAAGGAATTCGACCCGCTCATGGCTGCCCAAGAGGTCAAGATCCACTGTGGCCATGCCCCACACAGCCAAGGAAGCTGCCCATCAATCAAACCATGTGCCGGAGCCTCAGGTGAAGCTGATACTGACCGTATGGATCAACTCAACTAGACAGCAACCACAAAATACTGCCATTGTTACAGATGCCATGACGACATAGCCAGCGGACACGAACACACGTGCCACCAAGCACATTGAACACAAACACACACCAATCTACATGAAGAACATACTCAGCGCTATGATGTAGAGGACCTCTCACACTCACACATGCATTGTTGCTTTTTCACATAGGCCAACTACTACACTGCAGAAACGCAAGACGCCAGAAGATCTCGTGTACATGCTTGCAGATGCTTCCTCGCCACTAAAACCATGAAGATGTAACCCTGTATATGGACTAATGCAGATGAGTCTCTGTCGCCCCTCGCGACCCCCATAACATGGACTATGTACCGCCAAGGTAGGCCGCAAAGCCAGAGTCTTCAGGCCAGAGCAGCTCAGACAAAGCTGCAAGGTGCTGATCGTGCAGAACGAGCCCCGACAAGAGCCCACAGCCAAGGCCGCAATGTTGCAATCAACATGCCACGCTCCGCGCCAAGGTTACACCTGCCACTGCTAAAAGCTCCCAGAGCCGAAATACAAATCAAATGCTCATGATTCTGCTCCAGCCACGGTCTCACAACAAGTGACCAGGGCGAACTGATATGATGCCAAGCCCCATGGACCAGAGAAGCGCTGGGGTCTCACGTCTGGGACACAGATGCAACAATGAAGTGACAAATTGGACACCGACAGCGATGGGAAACACATGCACACCAGCTAATAGTCAGACCTGTCCATTATCCGCCACTGACACATAGTCATACTTTGTTGCCAGCACCAGGTACATAACGAGCTGAGAACAACAATGGTCCCAGGCTTGGGGGCTCGCGGGTGAACCAATCAGAACACGAGGGACCCACCACTGACGCCATTATAGTTTAGCCAATCACTAATTGTCCCCTTGTAACAATTCTCTTGTAGCAATTATTAGGGATGGCCCAAGCGTACCACCTGACCCTTCCTCCACCACTAACAGACTTTCCTATATGTACCTATACTGACCCTACCACTCGGGGAGCCAACCCGAGATGGCGTTAGGTTTTGGGGCCAGTCTTCCTAGGTGATGCACGTAGCCGCATCATACAGCTAGAAAAAGGGCCTGCGAGCCCACCATGATCGAGAGGTCTCCCGGATGCCTATGGCCTGTGAGCCCATCGCTGCCTGTTTTGTGCAATAAACAGCAGTAACTCTTTGCTCTTGTGTGTGCCTCATACTCTGTTAGGACGCGGGAGGAGTTGGGGCCTCCCCAACCCGGGAGGTCCACGGACTGCCTTGCCGGCCCCGGGAAATTACCCCGACACCTCATAATGTGGCCAATGGCCAGTGCTCATGGCTTGCAACCATGGCCAGTCTCCACAACCCATGGTGCATGGGCTTTGGCCATGCCGCATTCCCCAATAGGCAAATCAGGGTAGACATGTGTCCTTGCCAAGGGCCAGGCCCACTGTCCAGGCAGCAAAGTTATATCACAATTTCTTGTACTTACTTTTTGACACTTTCAAAAAAGTAAAACACAGGACAGATTTGCACAAGCATGCTTTCAGGTGCTTGCTGAAGCTCATTGCGCAGGTTTGCTGCAATACCCTCTAGCACTTTGGGCTGAAGCCGCAGGCAGAATTTGTTTCCCCATTTAAACCTAGGGTTTAGGCTGTGCTGCATGCACCAATAAGTAAACTAGAGTAGGCATTCGACCTTGTCGAGGGCCAGGCCCACTGTCCATGCACCAAAGTTATATCGCTATTTTTTTGTGCTAACATTTTGACCCTTTGGAAAAATACAACACAAAACAGATTTGCAAAAGCATGCTTTCAGGTCCTTGCTGATGCTCCTCGCGCAGGTTTCTTGTAATCCAGATCAGTACTTCAGGCTGTAGATGCAAGCAGAATATTTTTTCCGATTCAAACATAGGGCTACCACCATGCCGCACGCCCCACCCAATAAGCAAATCAGAGTACCCATTTGTCTTTGCTCAGGGTCAGCCCCATTGCCGAGGCACCAAAGTTATATTACCAATTTTTGTACTTACATTTTGACACTTTAGAAAAAATGAAACGCAGGATAGATTTGCAAAACCATGCTTAGAGGTCCTTGCTGATGCTCTTTGCGAATGTTTGCTGCAACCCTAAATTTTTCTCCCATTCAAACCTATCCCGCTTTTGAAAGACTTTACCACATAGCCGGTCCCTGGTTGCCATGCCCATTTTAACCCAATAGCCAGTCACTTGTGGTCATGGTCAGTAGCCAGATTGTCCGGAGCCACTGCCCATGGCCACAGGCTGTACCTCAGTCCCCAAAGTTATTTCACTATTTTTTGTACCTATATTATGACACTTTTCAGAAAATAAAACATGGACACATTTGCAAAACTATGCTTTCGGATCGTTGCCAATGCTCCTTGCATGAGTTTGCTGCAAATCCGTCCATGTTTAATTTTTTTAAAAGCGTCAAAATGTATGTACAATAAATTGTCATATACCTTAGCCCCCACTTGACAAAATCCATTCAGACTTTGCACAGACACTCAAGGTTGAGTCTATAATCTTTCCGAAAACCTTTGTGGAGATTCATCAAACAGCAACACAGTTATAAGCCATCGAAAAAGTTTGAGAACCCTTCTAATTTTGCCCCCTCTTGACAAAATCCCACCCAATTTTGCAAAAACATTCTAATCTGGGTCTAAAATCTGTTTGCATACTTTTTTGCAGATTCGTCAAACTGCAGCAAATGTAAAGACTTCCAAATATTTTGAGACCCCGCCTCTAATTTTGAAGGTCTTTAGGAATGCCACCCTAACTGCAAATCCAGCTAAATGCAGATTAGCCCAATCTGCTGTGAAATATCTTGGCTTCTTTGTAGGGAACAGAACCGTACAGCCCCAACATTGAACTATAAAAGCCGTCTTGGATACTCCAACTCCCAAGACCAAAAGAAACCTTAGAGCTTTCCTTGAGTTAATAGGATATTACTGTAGTTTTATCCCCAACTTTTCAGATAAAACGGCATTGCTGACAGACAAACTTAAAAATGCTAAACCCCAGAAACTTCAGTGGAGTGAGGACGACGAGGTATGCTATAACATCCCAAAGCAAACACTATGTCACAACCTGATCCTAAAGGTAGTCGACTTCTTGAAGGAGTTTCTGTTACAGACGGACGTGTCCCATACAGGGTTATGAGTCATCCTGTCCCAAATTTGCAACAGACTAGAACACCCCATACTATACACAAATCGCAAGTTGTTCCCATGTGAGAAAAACTATTCCACGGTGGAACTAGAGGTTCTAGCCATCAAGTGGGCCATTATCCATCTCAGGTACTATCTATTAGGAAGAAAGTTCACTCTGGTTACAGACCAGTCATCCTTAGTCTGTATTAGCCAATGCAAAGAGTCCAACCCTCGAGTAATGCGATGGTTTCTAGACCTACAACCCTATTGTTTCACGGTTGAACACCGGAAAGGAAAAGATCAGGGAAACGTGGATATTCTTTCACGGTTTCCCTGTGAAACAAATGTGGCTACATCGCATGGAGAAAGGGTATGATAGAAACCTGAAGGTTTCTCTCTCGCTAGTCCCTGGGGATCTGTCATCCAGGTGGCCAGGACACAGTCATTGCTATGCAATTCCTGGGGCTGGACCAGTGAGGGAGGATCACCTGGATGGAGGGTCCTTGAGGAGTGGGAGTGGGACACCGACATGTGAGATGCAAAATCCCTCTTCCTTTGACACCTTTTCCCATCCTCTTACGTAGGACATTCAAAAACACTGCCCCCCCTTTTCCAACACGAACACCTTTGCACAACACAAAGGAAAACGGACTAACACCAGAGCCGTTTACCTGACATGTCCCAATACAAGGGTCAGGCAAAGTCAGGCAATTTATCAGAATCACACACACCTACAGGGATAAAAGGTGGAGCTCGAGAGCACAGTACGAGCACAGCAGACAGCACAACGAGACAGCTAATCAGGCACGGCAGTTCAAGAGAATGAGAAAGGTGGCAGGAATCGAGAGGATGGCGAGGGGTAGTGACCTTGCCCTTTTCATCCCAGACCTGCGAACCTGCGAGGAAGAAAGCCTAAGATCGTGAACAATAGCGCAAGTGTCTTGCAGCAGATGTCAACGGTACACAGGGCAGGCCTATGCCGATAAGCAGGAGCGAGCGATGCTCCCACGACCGTGGTGCCGGCCTTGACTCCAATGAAGAAGAAAAGCTAAACGGTTCATCACATCCAGTGGGTCGAAGGGGAAACAATAAGAACCAGGCTGTGTTTAGTGAGAATTGCAAAGTGGCAAGTTTGAATTAAGTTCAATGAATGGTGAAATAACTGTAACATTTGGAAAAGGGGGGCCAGCTGCAGAGGGAACCGGCACCATGTGGGTGCCAACTCCAAAGACTGGTCGATCTCCATCTCAGCAAAACTACAGATAACAGTAGGCCTTAGGAGAGCCACTGAAATAGGTCAAAGTGGTCATACTGAGGCTCAAGCATATCCCTGTACAATTGGTGGAAAAAATTTGAGAGGGGTCAACGCTCGGAAGAAGGGGACCCAAGGGTGGAGAATCTCGACCGTAAGTGAAACCAAGAAACAAACTTTCATTTGGTAAAGGAACTTTTGTTTTATTATTTTGAGGACATCAGGTCCTCGAAGGCAAGAGACTTTCAAGTGAAACGAGATTTGGCCATCAACGTCCCTGATAGCTGAAAACTGAACTGTCATCTTGTGCTGGGAAAGCTCGAGAGTGTGCTGTGCTCCACGATCCCACTTTACCCTGTGCTCATAACATGGGGAAAGGAGACCCAGGATATAGCATCCTGATGTATTATATGAGAACACTTCTTTCTTTTTTGAGAACTATCCCACACCCCTTTTTGTATTAGTTGTAGGGTTTGGCAATACGTTTCTTAGTATGGGCCCTTTTATTTGGCACAACTCCACTAGAACTGCTTTTTTTCATTTGATGGATGATGCTTGCTCCCATCTTAGATTTAGATTTAGATTAGGCATTTTTCCAACCTGCATACAGCATTCATTGTTCAATAAACACCATTGAACTGTGATAATTTGTGTCTGTCTTGCTTGTTGCCACCATGAGTTCATTACAAGGCCCTCCCGCATCACCGACCATGGTGGGGAGGAGCAGCAGCCGCCAGGGTATCGTCCTTGGCTCAAAGAACAAAAAAGCCCTGGAGAAATCAACACAGCCTGTTGAAGTCAAGGTCTGTGTTGAAGTCAAGGTTGCAAGCGGCAACATTGTATAATGAGCGCTGGAAAAAACATTGTTAAAGTGTGTAATGAAAGACGTGAGTAAAGCTAAACTGCTGATGAATGTTTGAACTTCAGAAGGAAAGATATACCGTTAATAGAGTGGTCCGGCATTGTGAGTGTGCTCAGTCGTAGGTCTCTGTAATGTATCCCATCAAGAGAAACGAAAACCAAAAGATTGATACGAACATTGTATGAAGTGAGTCGAAGTGGTACTGCGATGGTGTAAGCAAAACCCATTGCACATTCGAAAGTCTTCCTTTTTGATAGCGAGAGGATCTGAGCCTGAATGAGGGAAATCCATGCTCCGGGCTTGAACAAGGGAGACCAAGTGTAAACATTGTGGTAAAAAGGAGTCCATGCCTGAAGGATGGAGACCTATGATAAACATTGGAAGCAAAGACTTGTGCATGTGAAGAACCTGATAAGAATGAAACTTTGATAGCTGTTTGTTACGACAGGCCCTCTGCAGTAAGAGACTGTTGAAGGAAAAGGGACTTTGGCAGAAAGGCCCTGATATTTCCCTGGACAAACTTTACACTGCTTTCAAGATAGACAATTACACTATTCCTGTCTAATCGACTGTTAAGACCTTAGTCTACCTTGACTCCTCTCTTACCATGTCTAGGCAAGTAAGTGCCATTACCTCCTCAGCTGCCTATTCCACCAAGGTCCTGAATGTAGCCAGACCCTTCCTCATCAAAGAAAATTGCCTCACAATCGCTTGCACAATCATTGGCTCCAAGATTGACTACTGCAATGTCCTCTTCATAGGCACCTCAGCAAGTAATATACAAAGACTACAAGTGGTACAAAACAATGCCCTGAGACCAAAGCCAGAGGAAAAGCACGTTGGCTTCCTATACAGGAACGTATCAGATTCAAAACCCTATCCATCACCCACAAATGCCTATCTAACACAGCTCCCTGTATCTCATACACAGAATTAACAAGGCGTCTTCCTCTAAACCTACAAGGTCCCCTTGTACTGACCGCATAGCCATGGCCAAAGTCAAGAGATGCAAATATGGAAGTTCTAGCTTCCCCTACATTGCTGCTAAAATTTGGATCAACCTCCCTCTCCCTTAGAGTGGAGAAATCCTACTGGCTATTCCGCAAAGTGCTCAAAACACAACTCTTCTCTTACCTTGCTCTCCCCCCACTGCAACCCCTCCCACATTCCCCCCTTGACCTGTACTTGCTAACCGAACGCTGCTCAGCAATATGCATGATACCACCTCTCACTATTGATGTAACTCCTGCTAACTGTATGATGAGCTGCGTTTACCTAACTTGTACCTGTAACAGCACCTCAATGCCCCTGGGTTGTTTGTGCGCTCTATAAATGAAATAAATAAATACATATCTATGCTTTGAACTGTATCCTAGTGGCAGAGAAGCCGGAGTGTGTGTGGAGCTCGAACATGCTGCCTTACCCCGTGCTGAAAACATGGGGAAGGGAAGCCAACTGCTCAACCATCCTCACATATTATTTCTTGAACACTTTTCTTTTTTGCATACATTATTGTCTCACATCCCTTTTGTATTTAGCAGTAAGGTTTGGCAATAGGTCTCTTAGTATAGGCCCTTTTATTTTGACAGAGTCTTGACTAGGACTGTGTTATTATTATTTGATGGTCGCAGCTTGCTCCTATCCTTAGATTTAGGTTAGATAGGCATTCAACCAACCCATTGAAGTTCAATAAACACCCTTGAACTGTGATCACTTGTGTCTGTCTTCACTGTTTGATATCATACCTTCCTTAAATGGGGTGTCAGTAGTGGGATATGATTCAATTGACAAAAATTGAAAACCCATGCTGGTAACCGTCATACCACCAGAAGGAGAACATAGCTTTATTGAACTCCTTGAGGTTGATAGAATATACACCATAGAAGAGACCTTGTTTTCCCAGCTTTGAGTCCCAATTGGCCAACAAGATTTGTTTTTCAAAACCCAGGTATTGTTTGATACCCTTCCGCTTTCCCACTATAATATCCAACAATAGGATCGAAAAATCTTAAAAATAAGACCCGCACACATCTTCATTAGACCAAGCACCCTGAATCCACATTTCCCCGAACCTTTTCTTTTTGGTACTAGACTAGTTTTGGTTCCTGGCCCATCTGGTGTAGAGATCAACCTAGCCAATTCTTCCCCTCCATCAGGACCACGTTCAGAGAAGTCAGATGACTTCAAAACCCTCTCAGAAGAAGTTGAGACCTTTATTCTGACTCAGAAATGGCACGGTGGGAACGATTACTCCTGCGGAATACCTGGCCGACCTTGAATATATAATGACCCAACTGGCTGTCCATCAGATTCAAGCCATAGACTGTCTTCAAGAGAATTTAACAAAATTAGTTGAGTTACAGGCAAGACCCCTACTACCTCAAGGGATACTACAACCTTATCAGGAGGGTGAAGACCTAAGGAATTTCTTTTTGAATGTTGAGCAATTAGCCGACCAATTAAGATGGGAAGAAAATCTAAAAAAAGTTATTTGGGGCCCCTATTGAAAGGTGAGCTACAGACCGCCTACCAGCTACTTAACCTTTTCCAGGGGGTTACCTTTATATCCATAATAGAGGGACTTCTTAAAAGTGGAGGCCAAACCTGTAACTTCTATTGGCAAAAGCTAAGGGCTATTAGATTAAACCCCAGTGAAATCCCCCTCGAACCTGGGAACAAATTAAAAACACGGTATCCCTCTGGATAAACAATAAGGCCATGGAAGAATTGAGCGAAATGATAATTCTAGAGCAATTCACCAATTCTCTACCTCCCTTTTTACAGAAAGCAGCATTGCAGCTAAACCGACAGGTCCTGGCTACTGAAACTGCCCAAAATCACTTAGACGCAGTAAAACATTTTCACTCTGTACAGAGAGGTGAAGAATGGAAGGATCACAAACCCACATACCGTTCCCAATCCTAGGTACTAGATAGAGGGGGAGGGCTCTCTTAACCCAAAGAATGGATCTTGAAAGAAAGAATAGGAATCAGAAGACCATACCCAAAGGGTAGAGGGGAAAGCAGGAGAGAAGAACTTAAAGGAATTAAACCTTCACCTCTATTTGTTTTTCGTGTAAATAAACTAACCTTCTAGCTAGACATTGCCCTAAAAATCTAAAAGAAAAACCTATGGAAATAGGGTGCCTCAGAGGGGATGAGTGGGAAGAAACAGAGGCTGATCTAGAAAACGTCAGCATGTGTCTATGCCAGTCTTCAACTGAGTTTACATTTGAAAAAGCCCTAGTAAATGAAAGGCGTGTAAAGGTGCTAATTGTTTCAGGCAGCAAACAGACAAGCATAATTGCTGATTTGGTGACAACAGCAGACCTAGAAATTGTGATTCTAGTTAGAGTCACATGTGTACACAGAGATAGTGAAGTCTGTCCCAAGATACCTGTGAACATTAATATCAGGGGAGAATCATCCAACATTATTCCTGCCCTTCCCGAAGAAGTAATTGTGGGAAGAGAGTTCCCTGCCTTTTCTACTCTCTTACAAGATCTCCCAAATGCCCATAGAGAATGCTTCCCCCCAGATTTTTGGCAAATTTACTGTTACTCCCAAACCTCTCTGGTGTGGAGGTGGAAGGAAACAGAACCTCATGAGCCTACCATTCACCAAAGGCTTACCACCAAGCCTAAAGAACACCTAATAACAGGTTCACCAACTCAATCCCAATTCATAGGATAGATAAGGGAGACGAATATGAACACCCCTTCTGTACCAGACCGTCGGAAAATAAATTTATGGAATATGCAAGAGCACCTGGATACATCTTTTCCTTGCTCTATCCCTGGTCCTAAAACTAGAGGACCTCGGAAAAGACCAAGCATATCCGTCTTGCATAGGGGAAGCATATCTGAGAAACCAGAAGGTGTCTCACCTGCCAGTCCCCGGGGATCTGTCGTCCAAGGGGCCAGGACATGGCCATTGCTTTTGGATTCAGTTGTTGGGGTGGACCAGTGCGGGAGGATCACCTAGGTGAGGGGTCTTTGGGGAGTGTGAGTGGCACACCGGATAGTGAGACATGGTATCTCTTCCAACCAGGTAGCATACGTGGGTACTTTACCCCCCCCATCCTCCTTTCCCTTATCAAACATATTCACATTGACAGCCAGCTCTGGGAGAAAACAAACTCACACCCGAGCAGTGTACCTGACATGTCCCACTACTATGGTCGGTTGAAGTCAGGCAATTACTGACAATCACTCCCACCTGAATTCCATTAAACTTCCCCACACAGATAAAAGGTGGAGCACGAGAACACAGTCTAAGCGAGGCAAAGCACACAAAGTAACAGCAGTTTCAAGTTGGCAGCTGTACGAGGTGAGAAAGATGGTAAAACCAAGAAGGGTTCGTAAGGAGGGAAATACCCTTGACTTTTTTGACAGGAAACTGTTAAAGTCCAAAAACCTTCAAGGCAGAAGGCATAACCAGGAAACCAGACTGAAGAATCCTACATTTTTTGTCAGAGATACCGAAGGCCCTCCTGCATAACCGACCAAGGTGGGGAGGAGCAGCAGCCACCAAGGTATTGTCCTAAGCTCCAAGAACAAAGAAGCCCTAGGGAGATCAACACAGCTGGTGAGTTGGGGAGATGGAGGCAAGACTGGTCTGTGTTGAAGTCAAGGTTGCAAGCAGCAACATTGTATAACGAGCGCTGGAACTAACACTGTTAAACGCGTGTGATGAAAGACGTGAGTAAAGCTAAACAGCTGATGAATGTTTGAACTTGAGAAGGAAAGATAGGATACCGTTAACAGAGTGGTCCGGCACCATGAGTGTGCACAATCAAAGGTCTCTGTATGGTACCCCACCAAAAGAAACAATAACCAAAAGATTGATTTGAACATTGTGTTAAGTAAATCGAAGTAGTCCTGCAACAGTTTAAGCAGAAAAACCATCACACATTCGAAAGTCTTCAATTTTGATATCAAGAGGATCTGAGTCCGATGAGGGAGATCCATGGTCCAAGCCCGAATGAAGGAGACCAAGTGTAAACACTGTGCTAAAAAGAAGTCCAAGCCTGAAGGAGGGAGACCCATGAAAAACATTGGAAATGAGACCTTTTGCATGTGAAGATCCTGATAAGAATGTTTGCTATGACAAGCCCTCTGCAGTAAGAGACTGTTGAAGGAAAAGAGACTTTGGCAGAAAGGCCCTGATATCTATGCTTTGAACTGTATTCTCGTGGCAGAGAAGCCAGAGTGTGTGCGAAGCTCCAACGTGCCGCCTTACTCCGTGCTGAAAACGTGGGGAAGGGAAGCCAACTGCTCAACCATCCTAACATATAATTTCTTACACACTTTTCCTTTTTTAATACATTATTGTCCCACACACTTTTGTATTTAGAAGTAAGGATTGGCAATAGATGTATTAGTATAGGCCCTTTTATTTTGCCAGAGACTCGACTAGGACTGAGTTATTATTATTTGATGGTCGTAGCTTGCTCTCATCATTAGATTTAGGTTAGATAGGCATTCAACCAACACATTGAAGTTCAATAAACACCCTTGAACTGTGATCACTTCTGTCTGTCTTCACTCTTTGATACCTTGCCTTCCTTACAAAACAAAAGGGGTGTTCTTTATCCCCCACTGAGGCAATTTGGAGGCAGGATAGTACTGGAAAGCAAGTTATGCCCATAGCATTATTGAAAGTAGCGCTGGAGCAGCTTCACTAACCCACGCACATGACTTGCGAGACTCTTGTGGCTACAATTGCAGAGGAGCGGTTCACACCAAATTTGTTAGAACAGGTGGCACATTTTATTATAAATTGCATCGTGTGCCAGAAATGTACTGCAGGGCATACATTGTAAATGGTGAGAGGAGCAATCCCTAGACCCAATGGCCCATTTCATCATCTACATATAGATTATGTAGATATGCTAAAGACATGCAACGGCTATCGGTACATGTTGGTCATAGTATGCCCCTTTTCTTGATGGATCGAGGCAGGTCCATGTATACACCCTGATGCCCCATGCGCTGCCAAGTTCCTCATGCGTGAGGTGTTTCCAAGGTGGTGTGTGTGCTAGGTCCTGCGGTCTGACAATGGGCTGCATTTTGTAAATTAGTTGATTGAGCAAATAACCCTATTATTAGGCATTAAGCATACATTTTGCTCTGCTTATCATCCACAAGTGAATGTGTCTGTGAAAGGCTAAATGGATTATTGAAGGGGAGGATCATGAAGATAGAAATGACTTCAAAGAAGGGATGTTTGTTTGTTTGTTTATTAATTTGTATGGCGCACCGAACCCAAAGGTAACTGGGCGCAACAGAGAACAGAATACATGGATACTTCAAGTTTAGTTACAGAGTAGGGCACAACGGTACACAAAGGTGCATTAAGGACATTTCAGGTAGTTATCTGAAACAAATCTGGTGAAAATAAAATATACATATGTATAAGCGGAATAGGTTAGAGTCAAGACGAGATTCAAGGGTTAGCTAGTTCGTAGTTAGTCCTGGGGGTCGTTAGAGTGAAACCATTTGAGAATATTACGTCTGAAGCTGTAGTAGGATTGATCTATTCTAATGTCAAGTGGGAGTGCGTTCCAGTACTGGGCCGCCTTAACCGGGAATCTGCTTCCACCTGTTTTTTCTTAGCCTGAATCGAGGTATCTGTAGGCAGTAGGAGTTGGGAGCTCTGGTAGGGCGGATTGATGTTCTTCTCACTATTCTCTCCGCGAAGTAGGGAGGAGCTGCGTTGTTAAGGCATTTGAAGGTTAGTGAGGCTATTTTTAGAGAGATCCTGTCACTGATTTTCAACCAGTGTTGTTCTCTTCTTATATTAGAGATGTGTTCTTTAGTTGCTAAGTTAAGGGCAGTTCTAAGGGCATTATTTTGCAATATTTGAATTTTGTCAATAATGTAT
This sequence comes from Ambystoma mexicanum, assembly GCF_040938575.1. Taxonomy (NCBI): domain Eukaryota; kingdom Metazoa; phylum Chordata; class Amphibia; order Caudata; family Ambystomatidae; genus Ambystoma; species Ambystoma mexicanum. The sequence goes on along the minus strand of NC_090940.1, from coordinate 233,711,934 downwards.
TTGTTGGCTCCCAAGTTCAAGGCATTGCAGTAGTCGAGTTTGGAGAGTATTGGGGCATTGGCAAGGATAATGCAGCTGGCTTGTGTAAAGAAAGCTCGGCATGCCCTGATGAGCTTGCAAGTATAGGCAGTGGAGGATGCTAGGGAATTCGCCTATTTCTTCAACGACAAGGTAGAATCAATGTAAAATCCTAATGTCTTCACTACTTTGGCTACTGTGATTATATTGCCATCGATGTTGAATGAAGAGTAGTTGGGGCTGAGTTTTTTTAGGTTAGCATCAGAGCCGAGGAGCTGGATTTCAATTTTGTCATCATTCAGCCATAGTCCATTAGTATCCATCCATGCCTGAATGATGAGGTATATTTCATTTACCAAGGCTGTGTTGGAGACAAACTTGCCCAAAAAGGGAATGAGGATCTGGGTGTCATCTGCATAATTTGTGTAGGTGACACCCAGTCTGTCCAACTTGTCAAATAGGGGCTTGGTAAAAATGTTGTACAGAGTTGGTGAGACGCAAGAACCTTGGGGTACACCGCAGATTATTTTGATAGGGTCCACTGATGCCGATGTGGAGAAAACGTTCATGGTTCGGTTGTCCAGACATGATTGGACACAGGCTATCGCCTCATTTCAGAAATGACCAGCCGATGCCAGATGTTCACACAGGACTGTGTGATCCACCAGGTCAAAGGCCGCCGACAGGTTAAGGAGAAGCAGCATGGCAGTGTTTCCCTTGTCATTGAGCTCGTCAATTTATGTTTTAAGATCAATTAAGGCTGTCTCTGTGCCATGTTGTGGTCTAAATCCAGATTGACCGGTACCTAGGAGCTGGTTCAATTCAAGATAGCACTGAATTTGTAGATAAGCTACTCTGTCTATTATCTGGAGAAGGAAGGGCACCATAGTAATGGGCATATAGTTGGTGGGGATAGAGGGGTCTAGAGTTTGCTTCTTGAGGAGAGGTAAGACCCATGATTCTTTTAAGTTGCTTGGGATGGTGTTGGTTGAGAAGGAGGCATTGATCAGTTTAGTTATAAATGGGGCTAGATCCCTTGCTACATCCTTAATTAGTTGGGTTGGGCAGTTATCGCCCTTACAGTTGGAAGCCTTAAGGGAAGCAATAATCTTTTCAGTTTCCTGGATAGAAACTTTGGCGAATTGGAAAGGAACTGTGCCTGGTATGTCTGTGGTAGGGCTGGAGAGTGGTGTCTCGTTATGGGACAGGGAGGCTTTTTGTTTGGAAATTTTAGTCGGGAGTGTTGTTATTTTATTGGCTAGGGCATTTTGGATGCTAGTGCACCATTGTTTATCTTTGAGTGTATTGTCAGGTGTAGGTACAGGAGATTCCAATTCCCTTGGGATGGTAATAGTTCCTTAGTGTTGGAACTTGCATTGGAGATCCTTTTGTTAAAAACTTTATTTTTTTTAGTAAGATTTCTTTTGGCTGGCTACATTGCCTACCCCATGCACTTTACGCTTTAAGGAACCAACCTGGCTCCGATCACCACTTAACTCCTCATGAGTTGGTGACTGGATGCTCTATGAGAACACCCCTTGCTCCTCCAACCAGATTAAAAACTGATGCCCATAGTGTATCAAGGGCATTAGGTGATGAGATGCATGATTACCTGAAAACAATGACTGTAAGTATTTCTTTCATGTCTCAACAGGTCAAGAACCGAAGGGAGGGGTCAAAGAGAATCAACAAAGATGGTCAACCCATTGAAGCAGATGATTTGTTAAAACAACCTTGTCTATACCCAGGGGACCAGGGGCTGGTAGAAAGGTTTGTGCGCACTTGGGGTAAGTCCCGCTTTGAAGGACCATATGAGGTTGACGAAGTTACCCCACAGCTGTCAAGTTAAAAGGAAGAAGAGCTTGGCTACACTTACACGACATCAAGCCATATAAAGGAGAAACCCTGACCCCTCCTGCAACTACCGAAGGTGAAGCAAGAGAAGAGGTTTGATGCATGCAGTCACATTCTATGACCTCGAGCAAGGATAAAGGGAATATGCACCACAGAGATAGTTCTAATTGAAGAGTACAAAGATACTTAGAACAAGGGATTAATTGGTGTTTACATTTTGGCAAGGAATTCATGGATTTGCAGTTTTCCTGGAATTCTTTTCTAGATAAGGACAAAGAACAATGAATAAAAATTTCAGAGCCTAGGAGAACAAGAATCAACACAGCACCTCTTATGCTACCCATGTAATAACATTACACACTTTTCTGTATGCTGTTTTTTCCTACATATTACAGGTGTACCCAGTCCTAATAAGAAGACATACAAATGTAATCAAGTTCCTTGGCAATCCTAAAAACAATTACATCATTTTCAGAATTATTGTTGCTGTTATCCTGCAGTTTTTGATATAAAGGTGTGCTTCATAAAGACTAAAAGAGGTGCTATTAAAATTGAAGAGAAAATGAGGAGATTTCAGAATATGAGAGGCTCATTGCCATCAAGAAAATTGATGAGTTCCCATGGAATAATGATTGTGTTATCATTTGTGTTTTCTTCCTCCTTATTATGGCGTTTAGAATTATTATGAGAAATGATATGGACATGATGGGTGACAATGAAACATTTGTTATCATTCCCAAAACAAGCACAAGAAGTATTTCTCCTAACTTTACTGAACACCTTTTGAGATTTAAAAGGGATGTTGGGGAGAATCATGATGACAGAAATACATAGCTTGATAATTCGGCTCATTTAAAAAATACCCTGTGGTATCAGCAGATTAAAAAGGTGGGAAGTAGAACATCAGATGAAAGCTGTTATGTGTGTTCCCTTATACTTTATGCTTTGGGAACCTCTAAAATATTCATAGCAACAGAAGTATCAGTTAAAAAGGCACATTGCCTGACACACCTTGCAGTTTGCCTAACCAGAGTACAGTTCCAAGGCAGATCAGCATCCATAGGGTGGGTGAATAAAGCGGCATCCCAAATAGAAGGCAATTGGGTACAAGACATGAAGTCAAGGGAAAAAGCCAGAAACAATGCATCAAATAATAAAATACGAACAGCCTGGAATAAATGGAGCAGGGATTAAGATTGAAGAATATAAAATGCTACAACGCAAGGATAAGAATGGGAAAGAGATAAAAGAATGCTATGAAAGAGTTAAATTACAAATTAAAGGAACAGTGCTGACTCCTGAAGGATGGGATGATGGATTGGTTTTGTGCAAAGCAACAGCATTAACAGGACAATGGGAAGTAGTTGTGGCAAATGCAGAAAAGGAATGAAAAAATCAATGGCCTAAGATTACAAGATTGTTGACTTGGGTCAACAATGAGGGGGGACCATTGCAGATACTACCCCTGAAGAATGCGTCTTTATGCTTCAGAAATAATGGCACAGTGAAAGTTCGAAAAAACCTGCGGCTGAGTTTTTTATGTCCCAGTCATGAAAAAAGGAACAGCAGTCCTGATGTACCACTATTGGGCCTGTGAATCAAGAGCATATTTAAAGTTGCTAACAGAATGGAGAGGAGTTTGTTTATTGGTATTAATAAGCCTACCAGCATTAGTGGTACCACAAAGTGACCTACAGATTATACACTTCCACACGCACCTAAGAAAGTAAAGATCATTTTATCGAAACAGACAGAGGAGAGATAATGACTTCTCAGCAAAATTAGTATAAGGCTATTATGATATTCCAGATGAGCACACGTTGTTCAGCAGAGTGGCAGTGATATTCATAGCTACATTCCTGACAGGATTTAAGACTGCAGTAAATAATAAGTGGCTCTAGATTATGACATGGGAGCTGCTGCAAACAATCAATATGACAATAAAAGGATTTAAAGGGATTAAAGAAGAACTAAGGGCAATCAGGTTCATGGCCCTCCACTACAGGTATGTTGTGGACTTAATTACATCAATGGAAGGAGGCGTGTGCACCAAGATCGGGCCTTCTGGCTGCACATGCACACCTGTTCATGATGAAGAGAATGAAACTCTGACAGGAGCTATAACGATGTTGTCAACCCTGCATACGAAGATGGTGGGCGAAGTGGACAAGATTGAGAAGGATGGGTGGTTTACACCTCTGTTTTTGTGGATTTCAACTTGGTTGTCGAATGCTTTCAGATTACTTGGAGCAGTACTATTGTTAGTACTATTAGAATTCTGTCTCATAAGGATCATCTTGGGACAATGCCAGAAGACAGCCAAGATAGTTAATGGGATGAAGATCATGATTGATATGGGTGCTGAAACTGGTGAGCAGATGCAAAATGAGGAATTTACCCATGAGAATGTAAAGAAAAGTACCCTTGCAACGCCAGGAACAAAGTTCTACTACCCTAAGGTTCATAGAAAATATGTAGGACAATAGATATTATGTCCACCATCAGGAGATTGCTGCCATATGACCCAGAGTGCAGATTAACATATAAAGAATGCAGGCCACCTGAGGGGGGTGACACAAATATGGATCCCGAAGAAACCAAAGTATGAGGACACACTGAAAAAGATTGAGGAGATGGTTGAGGACTTGACCAGAGGGGGGAATGTAGAGGAGCAGGTGGACATGTTATCTTTAGCTCCCGCTCCCTCACCACTGTCATACTGGAACAGTAGAAGAACTCTGTATGGGACCCAATGTGTTGTTCCTATACCACATTGAGTGTATGAGAGACGATATGCACTCAGACAGCCATACCAAATGTACCCTTGTACTGAAAGTATGGAAGGATGCAATGTGGAAGGATGTCTGCATGCACCAACGGACATAATGGATGTCTGAGTGAAGTCTGCTGAGAGCAGAGTGATGTCATGAAGAGTACCTACAAAAATGCACTGGAATAATGTGAAAATGCGTAAAGACAAAGATGTAACTGAAATCACAAGAGAAACATGTTCCCAACGATGAAGAATTCATATGCGCATATAGAAGCTTGTTATAGAGGAATATATAACGTGGCTAGGACGGCCATGATTGGAAAACGGTCGCCGGCTTGTGTCAATATTCCATTCAGCTTCCTCAGAGACAGACCTGGTTTGCAGAGTTAGGAGATGCCGGAAGAAAAGCTTTCTTTGCAAAACAAAGAGGAGTTCATTGGTTTGGGATCACGGATGCTATTTCAAGGAATAATTGCAAGGCACAAGGGGAGTCAAAAGGATAAGCTATTCCCGTACAAACTATTTCTCTTAGATTAAGGAAACAAGAAACGTTTGTGAGAGCCAAGTATTGGTCAATTACAAAGTGTATAAAGTCTATGTAAAATGGAGTGAGCAAGTCTATAGAGGCCAAGAGAAACAATGACAGCCAGTATAATTAAATAAAATAGCAGTAAATAAGAGGTCGAAATTGACAAATTTGCGGCCTCCTCCCATGTGATTCAGAAGTCAAAACCAAGAGCTATTCACTAAGCCTTGAATGAAGATAGTGATGTGCCTACAATCCCTTGAACGTCCCAGGACAGAGAACAGGTTACAAGGTCAACTACAGATGGGAAACTTTGGCTCATGGTCGGACTGATGAGAGATGATGCACTAATTGGGAATGCAGGGAGTAATCAAATGTGATACAAGCACCTGGGTTTTGTTTCAATTACGTGCTGCTAGCCGAGCCGAAAGTCCAATATTGGGTAGAATTCCATCCAATAAGAGGGTCTTTGAAGCGGCATGCTATACAATGTTGCACGAGCCAACCCGTTGCTGGTTTTCCGTTATAATCAGTATCATACTTATTTACAGGTGGTTCAAGGCGTGCCTAATAAATAAGGGGCAGCCATCATTGTTATTAACATTATGTATCCTATAATTAGTATATGATCCCATAGCCAATACCCCCCCCCCTCAATAAGTTTTTGGTTTGCCATGTAGGATTGTGTCATAGGTGACGTACATCAGGGTATAAGACCCTTGTATAATCAAGTTTCTGTGTGAGTGAGCGACTTTGGACTGACGATCGCCATATTGGCATACTTTATGCAAGCTGTTAATAAAGTATTATATGCCATATATGTTGAGTCTGTCCAACTATTTGGGTCTGAGATCTTTATTGGTAATTCCATCTAACACGTGAGATGCTTCAAGGTGCTAGAGCACAGCTGCCCCACCACATGATAGTAACTTCTATTGGTCTACAAACACTGTAGTATTTGAATGAATGTTTTATGCCAATATGATAGAAGATTCCTGGCGAGAAAAGGTCCCTTTTAACACTACATGGGGGCTAGGGGAATTACTTGGCAAGTGAATGAAGATGTCACTTTAGACCTAGCATGCAGGTTTCCTGATCTCGAATATTTATTTAATTATACCCAATTTCAGACAACCTATAGCATGAGCAAAATATCATATTATCCACACTGGAATAACCAAAGAAAGCAGGTTCTGGAATGCAAATAGCGTGATGGGAACCATGCTTAGTAGTAAAAGTCACATAGAATATGCTTCATAGGGTATACAATCTAAGGAATGCTAAATAAAGTTAATCCAATGTAGGTCCTTATAGAGCTTGGGCTTCAGATAATAACTTAGAAACATGTACATGCATAGGAAAGCTATGCCAGTCAATGTTTAAGCATGAAAAGTTGAGCTCCATCATACATGACCTTTACACTTGGAGTTCATCTAGCAATTGGACTGCAATCACACAGGTAGTTACACAACTAGGGAAGCCTACTCACAAGCACTCCGGGGAACAGAGATAGCAATTACAATCCTGGCAAGATGCTCTCTTAGCAATATAGCATTTTGAAGCTCATACAATCGAGAGTTTTCCACGCTGTAGATGACAACTTTAATGTGCTACAACAAGGCATCTACTTCCTTACAGATATCATCAAGGATATGATGTAACTATTCACCATGATGTATCCATCATAAGAAACGACCAATATTGCAAGTGGCCTCCTTGCTAGACATCCTCTGCAGAGGGGTTCCAGATTGGAACTCACTGACCTTGACCATTCAGATCGGAGTACTGAATTTGGAAGCACATGCAAGATGTCAGGATCTGTCAGGAACTATATACACATTGTTGTGTGTACAGTGTAAATGATCTTTGGACTATCAGACAGTGCTACAGATGTAACATCAATTTTAAATATTGTACCTGGTATCTGAAATCAAATATAACCCTGGTAGAACTGCAGTTATGGCAAGGAAGATGGCAAGGATCGTTGGGGCTACACAAAACACATGACACTGATGCAAAAATACAGTGGCATAAAATAATTGGTGCCCCATCATCTTGGCCCAGGTGCTAACAGTCTTATTTGGGATTAGGTTACTTGAATTTGCTGATATTTGTCAATAGGACCCTTCAACGGTGGGACTTGATTGCCTGGCCATAGGTGCAGACCGACTTTGGGAAGTTCACTATCACCAGGCACATTCAGAGCAGCAGGCACAGCAGGCACTTAAGCTCAAGAGCGGGAGCACCGTGCAATTAGTGAAACTGTTTAACTGTCTCACACCAGCTCTGACCTATTGACTGCTCACTCACTGCTCCCCACTATTTGCCGGTCTGTTTCTTTCCCACGTCTGTGCTACCACCGCCGAACGAAGGCGATCATAGCATTGATTAGAGGAAAGGACCCTCAAAGTCCTAAGCGTCAAGCCACAGTCCTCAGCACTGTTCAACAGCTGCTCCAGATTCCAAAGTGAAAGAAGACCTGGTGTTACTATGATCAAGAAAAGTGTAACAAGTGTAGCAGTCAACATTAGTTGGGTGGCGGAACATTGGCACAGGTGCAGCCATTCAAGAGAGAGAACACATATGTGTTGGATTTAATTGCATGAGTGATGGGAGTTGCCCTAGTTTGGTGACTCTTTCTGTAAAGAATAAAATAATCTAATGTTTCTTTAGTAACTAATATTGGACCCTGCATCTGCATTTCGGAATCTCAGCTCTGTGGATTGATAGCAAGCTGTAGACATCATAAATCTGGTGCGGCCTGAAAATGCAAGCTTGAGCATCAAGTCAGTTCCACATATTTGAAGAAAAATATTACCCTGGTTACACACAGTAAAACATACCACCTGATCTTGTATGTTGATGAACACTGAGCACAGTAACGACTACCCTATTCCTTCTTCCCAAGAATTTAAACTTCTGAGGGTGTACTGAATTCAACGAATTCTGGAACAGCCTTCTTACCACTCTAAAACTTGAAGAGAACCATCTCCGGTTCCGGAAGCACCTCAAAACCTTCCTCTTTTCTTCTGCCTTTCGCTTCCCCTCTCCCCTGCTGATCTGTTCTCTCTTAGCACCGTGCACCTGGCCACCCTCTGTCCTCTGGGCCCAGGTACGTGCTCACCCTGCCACCCTCCCACACTGCCTCCGGGCCACCCCTTGCACTGGGGTCTCTATTTGTACCCATACAGTCCCCCCCCTTTTCTTCCTGCACTTATCAGACCTACCCTCTCTGCTGCCTTAAACCCAGCACTTGCCACTTGCTGGCTGCACTACCACTGTTTGTTGCCTTTATTATTTATGTATTATTATTTATCTTTTTCTCCTTTGTTCCGCTCTTTCCACTTCTCCCCCTTCCATGCACCTTTCCCCTCCTCCTCTCCCATGCACTTGTGCTTTCCCAATGTCACTGGGCCTAGTAAGATCGTTGTTTTGTTCTCCCTTGTTCCCCTTCCTTACCTCGTCGCTCTCTGAAACACTTGTGTATGAACGCGATGGAAATAAAATTTCAATATCAATATCAATAGTCTCTCAGCAAACCTAACCTTTTAGTTTTAGCTTCTAGGTGGCAATTAACCATCACCTACAAATTGAAACTATTGTGGTGCAATACAGCTCTAAGTGAGATGACATGTGAAGAGGAACACACAGCTTCTGGGTGCTGTTTGGGTGATTGCCCTGTCATTGACTGCCCATGGCCATGCTAAGCCCCATGGCAATTCCCATCCACTAATTGCCCCTCCCCACTCGAAAAACATCCTCTTGGAATGTCTTTGAGCTAGGTCTATCAAGCTGTAACAACACACTCAGGGCCTCATTACGACTTTGGAGGTAGCCATGGTGCAATTAGCACCATGGCTGCCTCCAAAATCGTGTCCGGGTCCGACCTGGTGGAGTGGGGACTTACCGGGACATTCCGCCCTAGGCGGACCTGGTAAGTCCCAGTTCTAAATGCCATTCCCCATTCCCATTTGAGCCCCCATAGGGCTCAATGTGAATGGGGAAGGCGCTAATTACGGGCCTGCTAATGGCAGGCCCGTAATTAGCGCCCTGGTCCCCTAACGGGATCCGTAAGGGATGTATGGTCCGACCACACGTCCCTTGCGGTTCCTGCTAAGGGACCTCGGAATTGGGCGGTAAGGGATTACCGGCACCGGTCTCCTTACCTGTGCCCAGTACCCCTTACCGCCCACCTCGTAATGAGGCCCTTTGTCTGCCAGTGTTATTTCTATGAAGTCTGCTGAGGCATAATGGCCTAATGGCAGATGTATACTTTCTACGGATGTCCTAACCAAGTGGGTCTCGACCACTTGATTTCCAAATGTCGACCCCAGGCCCACACTAAAGCCCAAACAGTTGGCTTTACCCAGGCTTGTTTTTCTAGAAACCAAGCATACATTTCAGAGCGTTCAAAACAACAAAAAATCCTTGCAATCCTCTAAATGGCCTCCCATTCCCCATTGCATAAGGTTGCCTCATTTTATAGCGACTAGACATAGAGGCCACCGGTAAACATCTATTAGGGCACAAACTTAGCATGTGTTTCGGATCATCGTAAATATGCACTTTGGGTAACAGTAGGGGAGGGCGGGCGGAAAGATGAAATCATCACGGATTTATGGGCCATTGGCCAGCCCCACCAGAGATCATCAAGGCACCGCGCAGTAGGATAGGTAGGTTCGAACATTGCTTGGGACACTTTTATCACTCGCCTCACCTGAGGACCCTCATCGCCGTAGCCTGCCTGCTGGCAATCATTTGCCTGCGAACAAATGAGACACTGTTCCTCCAGCAGGACTCCCGGAGACGGGGAAGCCGCCTCGTTTCATCGACCAGCGCGTGCTGTCATTAATTATCAAAATGGCCGCAGCAAACAAAGGTTCTTTAATTATCTGCAGGAAAGCCTGCCTGCATGTGAGAAACATTTAAGAAGGCTATGCTCGAGAAAGGAAATGTGATTTAAAAACCCCCCCTGCCAATCCCAAAGGAGGGTTTCCCTTTGGTGGAATGTCAAAAGTTAAACCGAGAAATAATACACTCGTGCCCAAATTAATGTTGTCAGAGCAGCAGTAAACGCACGATTTATGAGTGTTTTGAAGTGAACTTTAAGCTAGGCCTCAGCCAGCCCGAGCTGCATTCCTTATAAAATCCCCCCACAAAGCACTTAGGCCTTCCCTAACGGGCTTACCGTTGCTGTTGAGTAACACATTTTTCCACAAAATGCGACGTTGCTAGTACATGCCTGCTCTCCTGATTGTTTCTGACCAAAAACCAACCCACCTGCTTTGTATTAAAGGTTTAGGACAAGCGCTGATCGCAACATGCATCTCCTCCAGCTGAAGCTGGTACCACCAATAGCAAGATTAACCCTTACCTGTGCTGTACATTTGGGCAGAGTTTACCAAAACAAGACAACGGCGATATGAACACAGCAGGCAGGAGTGGACCGGGACCGAAAAGAGGCCCCGGAAATAATTTTTTTTTTTTTTTTTTATTTTTTTTTTTTTTATTTATAAACCGCTCACACAGCCCGTGGGCATCGAGGCGCTGTTACAGGAATTGTTTTTTTTTTCTTCTTAGTTGCGTATTTTATTTTTTCATAGTTACGTATTTATAACACGCTGAAACACCCAGAGGTGTCTAAGCGCGTACCCGGGGATCGAACCTGTGTTGCTTCGTGTCGTCTTGCTTCCAAGACGCGCACGCTGCCGCTGAGCTATCCTCCCGGGATGTTCGAAGTGGCTCCATAATGTTCCAAGTGGCTCCATATTTCACATTTTCAGCAAGCACAACTCTTTTCCTATGAGAAAATGTGGAAATAAAATAGGTTACCTCACAATAGGCCTAAAATGCAGAGGCCTCCCGGGAAATCTCCAGAGTTCCCTAAAGGCCAGTCCACCCCTGACAGCAGGGTTAAACAGAGACATGTGGCTCTTTTCTCTTATAGGGTGTTTTAAGACCCAGACTAAGACGAAACCCATTGAAAAAGCCACAGAAAATGGCTTCTGCTAACGCCTGGGGAATTTTTTATTTCTGTTTACCTTTCCCCCTTTCTCTGGATTTTATGTTCCAGCTTTGTTTCCTCGGCTGCTGTTATTGTTTCGTGTTAATTTGTTGGATCACTTTTATTCTATCATTTCCAGCATACTCCAGGGAGCATTAGAATGGCGTCGGTTGTAACACTGGTAATGTTTGGTGCGAGGCCCCGTTTTCTTTCTGATAACCCTGCAAGGAACCCTTGGGTTCCGATTCTGCATTGAATGTCTGAGGCTGGAGAGGCGCTTGAGCCCGGGTGAGCGAAGCAACCTATGTATGGTGGTGTTGGAGGAGAAGGAAAGAGAGGTGCTGGAGTCTGTAGTTCAGGAGATGGAGCAAGAGATGGAACAAGGCAGAAGTGCTGTTGGAAAACATCCCGCCACTCTGACAGCTCCATCTGCTTTAGGAGCGCTGGTAATGGATTCTGCAATTAAGATCAGGTCTGCTGAACAGTCCCGATTTGAGACAGTGCCCTGTGTTGAAAAATAATGCTAACACATGGTTTAGTGCACACTTGTATCTCTGGAACTGTCTGCCTCATAGCTTCCTTATAGTCTGGCAGCATGGCACTCATAGATAACGTGTAATACAGTAAAGAACCTGCTGGAACCCACGTTCCATCTGGCAGGGGACATCCTTTACCCATGGGCACCCCATACCTAAATTATATTTGATTGTGTGCTCTCAGCATCTGATGGAAGATAAACATCTAAATATATGTCTTGTCTGGTTAGGCATGGTGACTCCTGGGCCTTTACAATTATAAAGCCCACATGTATTTGGTGTAATTTTATATCTATATTCGTGGAGAGGTACTTATTCCTGGCAGGACCTTATGGGTATTCAGTTTTCTGATCTGAGTTTCACTCAAAACAAACAGTCAGGCTTCTCCCAGGAAACACTCCTTTTGATTCCCTGGGAAGGTTGCAAAGCACGTCAAGCGATAAGCGACTCGGAACAGCGACCTACCGGATCATTGATTTTCAGCAGTTGATGAAAGTGTTATCATGTCAGTCTACAGAACCCCTGCGTGGTGCAGGTACATTTTGCTAGTTATTATTATTATTATTATTATTATTATTATTATTATTATTATTATTATAATACATACCAGTAGGTATACTCCATATGGGAAGAATCCCGTTTGTGTGTGCCCTGATTCTTATACTGTACATTTACACATCTGTTTCTAAGTGTAATGGTGATAGCTGTTATGGAATATAATGCCTAATTGGCCACTTTTCTCTACATACATCGTTGCACACAGGTTATCCTTAGGTGAGGACCTATTGAAATACTTAATTATGCTCAAACTATGAATCTTTTGTGACATAAACTGTTTATCTAGGGCTTATTTCAAGGCATTACACTTTACTAACCTAAAGGGTCAGATCAATTAACCAGTCTGTGCTAAATATATTAAAGGAAAAGGGGAGGAGTATAGCCCCATGTCATTTTTGCAGGGTCAGAATGTTGTTTTTCCTATTTACTCGACCATCAATCCAGAAAATGGTACCTGCGATCTAGGGGCCTAAGCTTTCAGATCAGCAGTTCCTGGTGTGCTGTCATGCTGATTGTTCATTGGTTTTGTGGCTCTGCACTTTGGGGGCAGTGCACTGACTGTAGGTGGCTGCATGATGTCACAAGGAGAAGAGGATGGAGTAACTGTATTGCAGTGACTTTATGACTGACCATGAACTGAGCTCAGGGTTGAGGGTAAATAAGAAAGAATGGGAGTCATTTGAATAATGGATGCCCTACATACTGTCATGGAAGGCTCAATGACATATCAATGCTCGGAACATATTACTGCAAATTAATATTGTGTTTTTATCTAGGGGTAACCCTTTTTTCGCAAGTTCTATAGTCCCACTCTCCCCTTCCCCACTTTATACTACCCTGTCCCTTTGTTCTCCCCTATCCACTACTGTAAAATGCAGTCAAAATTCCTGCGGCCAAATCCAGTGAAATGGCAGTGGTGAGATGGGGGATACCATCGTGATGTATCACAAAACACAAGGGTGGCTTGGGATCCAGTATCTACAACAGCTGATAATTCACATTGACCTTGCACCTTAACCGGTGCATAAATTCAGCTTTTTTGTCCTCCAAGGTGCAAAGAAAGTATGAGTTATTTGACATGCTGGTGGTCATTTTCTTCATATTGAACTCTGACACAGTGTGATCTTTGTGGTTTCCTGTGTCGGAGTTTGGGACTCTGTAAAAAAACTTTGCAACTCGCAATGGGTGTTGTTGGGGAATCCTCCTTTTCCCCGGCTCCTTGGCTGTCCCCCGTTACCAGGCAACAGTTCTCAGAACCTGTTTGAGAAAGGACACCCATTCTGTTTCACTTCTGTGTGGCTCACATGTTTGGGGGTTAATAGTTTCTGGTTCGGGGTCAGTCTTCATACTTACCCTGTCTCACTCATGGTCTTTTGGGACCCACTTTGCTTTGGGAAGTATCCCCCCCCCGTTTTTTAAAGAAATGGTCTGCCTACCTGAATCTTCCAGGGATACTTCTCTTTCAAAGGGGATACTCTGGAGTTCCTCCACAAAGTGGATTCTTCTTTGGCCTCTCCTACTTACCCTCTGCTCTTTGGTTTGTAACATTTTGGGTGTAGAAGAGACTCGTTAAGGATGAGAGGTTTTTAGAGGTTCTGTTTGGGTGAGAAAGGAAGCTTCCTCAAGGGCTTACCATCTCCCCTCCACCCAAGCCCCCTCCTCCCAAACATGTGGTTTGTCAGAGGTTTCCTGCAGTCATTCCCCCCCCCCCCCCCCGGGGCATCAGAACTGGGTGTTGGGGAATTCTGGAAAACAGGGTTAGGTTGAGAGTTGGACTGAGCATTCAGCATGCGCCCCAGTTCATTGGCCACTTGCTGGACCTTGTCTGGGTGGTAGGGAGGTCTTAAGTCATACCTATGCTGCTCCTGTAACTGTCCCTTCTCCCACAGTAGCTCAGGTACTGGAAATTCCGCCCACAATTGCCACCCTGAATATCCCTTCTCCCGGGTTCAGGGGTCTATTGTCCTGGAACTGGGGAGAGAGAGGATGATTGTTTTTGAAATTCTGGTTTGGGAGGTATCTGGGGAAATTGGGAGGTGGAGTGATACTTCTCTCTTGAGGGAAGTTTGGAGGGAAGTTTCCCAGGGCAGTACTTACCTGTATAAGCCCCCCCGTTGGATCAGGTGAGTGTATACATACCCCAGGACTGGTTTAGTACCCTTGTACCTAGGACTTATATAGGTGGCAGGGTCAGAGGGATCATTGTTCTGGGCCTCCACCAGACTACAATTCGATTGGTCCGGGTTGGGGGGTCCCTTCTGATTTCCAATTTGCTTATTGGCAGGAGGATTACTTTTAGACATCCCCGTCTCCAGATATAATGGAGGGAATCGTTTTTACCTCCGCCACCTTTGCAGCAGCAGGGGTGATATATGGTTTTATTTTTTTGACAGTATTGTTACTCTCAGCAGGCTTTTGGACCTCATAAATCCTGGTGGCCTGTTTAATCACCTAATCCAGGGTCCTATGCTCGTGAAGGTCACACACGTGAAAGTCACGCACCAACTGAGTCATTATGTATTTAGGGAGAGCATGGAAATAAGTATTTATGAACTCCCTACTATTTGTATTCACCCGCCGGGAATTGGGAGCAAATGCACACTTTAGCTCCTGCACAAACTCCCTAGGCACCAGATCTTCCCCACACTGCAAGTTACATGCAGCTTTACAGGCCTCTTGTGGGTTCCTATGTGTGGAAAAATGTTTCAATATGGCTGCCTTATAAGTGGACCATTTATGATGATCCCGGTTCTCCAGTCCTGCAATGAAGCTGGAGTACTCAGGTGAAAATGTCCACTTAGCAAATGCTATACAATTCACATAATTCCTGATCTGGAATGATGGCATCATCTGCTCATAAAGTTCGAGGTGCTCCCACACCCAATACTTGGCATTCTTGTGGTATGGGGTCAGGAAGCTTTTTATGGCTTTGATTTGTCTTATTGGGTCTTTCACAAAACCCTTGCTCTACTTTGCTGTCTTTTTCTTCCTATGCATCAGAGTCCATTCACCTTCTGACTCAGAACCGTAACGGTACTCCTGTCCCTGTCTTCTAGACGCTCCCTATCTCTGTAAGACTGAGAATATCTCCCAGAACAACAGGGTCTGAACTCCTCCCGCCTGGACCAAAGTTAACTCTCAGGGTCACTCTCCCTGGAGTTCCTTTCCGGTCCAGGATAGAACCCAGTTTCCTCATCCCTCCTACCAGGAAGTCTGGGGAATTCCCCCACTTCCCCTGAATATACAGATGTTTTTAGAATACCCCTCCTAGGCTGAGCGTCTGGCTTTTCTCCTTCTGTGAAGCGGGCAAGGCGATCTCATTGTAGTCGCAACTTCAGCCAATCTAACTCCCTGACTTTCTCCTCATAAGAGTTTTCATGGTCTGAAGTACTTACCGTATTATTCCTTACTTCCCAGGACACACTGGTTCGGCCACTTTCCCTTCTGTGTGGTAGAGATGAACAATATCAGACAGGGACTTGCCTTCTTGATCAGTTTGCTAGGCCTGGGTAAGACTAACTGCCTCATGCCACCCAGTTCTTGATAGGTGGCATGCATGAGGTTGGTTCCCATTTGAGCATGAAAGGTTGCAAATGACTGGCATGTGTCACCTGTTGGGAAGGGCGCCTCACCTTTGTCCAAGGGCCTTTACCCATATACTGATTGGTCAGGGTGCATCAGGTCCTGTTTATATTTGATTTCCTTGGTGAGGCTCTCACACCTGTATCTCTCTTTATTTATATGCTGTTGGTAGTCAGAGAGCTGGCTTTATAGTTATGACACTAAGGCCTGATTAATCTCATGTACCCTGCTCTAAGCTGCCAACCAATCCTTTGTTTGCTGCACCTCCTGTTGAAGTGATTCATTCTCCCTCTGTTAGCCTTGTAAGCTGCGTGCATATTCAAGGTGCTTTTCCTTCATGAGACTAATCTCTTTCTCCTGTTCATCCCGACATTTTGCTGCCTTTAATAGTTCAGCATCTATTCCCCTCACTCGCACTACAATCCTGTTCCTTCTCTAATTCTGGTCAGTGCCTGAGAACCTGACTGTTCCTTTTCTACCTCCATTTCCAACTGATATATCCTCTGTAGTAGGACGCTGTTATACCAATTCAAGAATACTTACCTGCTGATGTATCTGATCAAAGTCATTTTGGGAATCCATTCCTTTGTTAATTAACTGACTGTTTTCATTTTTCAACTGCTTTATTTGCAATTGAAAGGCCATAATGTCATCCAAAATGACTCTATTGTGAGCAGCCTGGTTCTTTAGCTTGCGTTGCAGTGTGCTCAGATTTTCTACACACTCTTTATGTGCAATATCAGTGCACAGAACTGTGTTTCACGCTCTGCACTCTCTTGTTGCAGTGTTTTCACCTCATCTTTGAGTTGTTGAACAAGATCCCGGGCATGTGACAGGTCTCCAGCCTGATTCATCCTACCAGCCACACTATTTTCCCAACGCTCGTCTAATAAAAGCACATTAAAATATAACTGAGCAGTTAGCTGAACCATTTGTATCTGCTCATCCCGAGTAGTTGTGGTCATATAAAATGCTTCAAGTGCTTTGTGCAATATCCCGGCTTCAAGCCAAATATCATTGCTTACTGAGGTAACCTCCCGCACAATTCTGGTTTACCAGTTTCCTCAACCCATTCCATTTCAGAAATAATTTAGTTAGGAGATGCTCCCTGGGTTCCCGAATTTGTACAGTAGTCATTTTCACAATTGGATTTATGCACTTTAATAAAACTTTCTTTATGCAGGGCAAAATCACCCTGTTCTTGATTGATTTCCTCACTCAAATAAATTCTTGCACACATTCTTTACCTATACACCTCTCTGAAACTCAGGAGCCAAGTCCTAGCTGCACTTTAACGAAACAAAGTTGACTTTCCCTCCACCTAAATGCAATTGCATCAAAATGAATAGACTGTCACAATGTGCTTGTCATGGGCCAGGAATAGGAAGCTAAATCCTGGCCTGAGCCCGCAATTGTTAAGAGTTTATTGGGAAGCCACCCTCAACACAGGGAGTTCCTTCCCTCCCAACTCACGTGGTTATGAAACAAACTGTTTAACAGATTCTTTTTTTATCCCTATCTCAGACACATATCATGCCCCTTGGATCCCTCTCCCCGGAGCTAACAATGTGCCAAGACCCAGGCCAGTGTACAGGAAATATATTGGTATTTATTCAATTAAAAGTAATATAAATTAGCATGAAAAGGTAAAAACATCACTTTTTCTAAGGCACAACACAATCAACTTCTCTCAGCATAAACACATCACAAAAGTGAGTTAAAAAGAACACCAACACAATTCCTCACTTTCTGTAAATTTCACTTCACAAAATAATTACACTATTCAATAAAGAAGGGACTTAAGTAATGTGATGTTGTGCGATTTTGATTTTCCTGCACGTAAAGGGCTAGCAGTAGGAATTCAAGATTGGTAATTATTATTTTGCCCACACCTTTGGTTTAAAATAAACACAGGGTGATTTAGCAGTTTGTTTTTCAGAACCCCTTTGCTTTGGTCTATGTTGGAAAGTCGGACAGAACAATTGGAATGATTTGGGGAATTTTGGATGTCAGACCTGTGTTGGGAATGCTGGATAAAATGTTTGGACTGATTTAAGAACAAAGACACCCCTCTTCCTTAAAGAAGGCAGGGTCAGCTGGACAACAAGGATTACTCAATTCATGTATAGGATATATCAATCAGCACACACTGAGAAGTGAGCTTTGTTAATTTGGAATTTTGACAAAATTCATCCTGTAGTCGTCTGCCAAATGGGAAATTAATTAAATTAATATCTTTGGTTAAATAGGCTAAGGATCTACAAAGTTTCACCCCCTCCCACCTACTACAAAAGAAAGGATTCAAGGCAAGCAAATTCCCCCACCTTTTGGTTTCCCAGGGCTCAGTTCTACTTACATAGCAAGACTCTGTTTAAGAGTCAGTAAAGCCATCTGCTTCAAAGGACACTCTTGAAATCTAGGGCAGGATTCTGGTCACTCCACTCTCAAAGATGGCCTGCCGCTCTCCACCATAGGACCCAGTCAGCTTGGAGGCCTTCTAGAGATAGACAGCTCCACCCAGATGTACTCTCAGAAAGCTCCTATGGTGTCTCCTTACAGCTGGCAGATGGTATGTTTCAACAATCTTCCTGATGGTCTGTCTCTTGCCTCTGTCCTCCTGTCTTTCTCATTTCTTCTGTCCCTCTCTCCTAGTGCAGTCCTCCTTATATAGCAGTGATGACACCACACATTTTACAATCTTGGGGAATTACCCTGCAATAATTCCTGCCACTAGAATTGGACAGTTACCCTTCTCTCTCCTCCCAAACCCAGCCTCCAAGTCAGGATTGGTTTAGGGGTCTGGAGCAACATATGGCAATTACCATTTGTAATCACCCTTTCGTTCTCCTTTCAACTTTTTTGGCAAAAACACATTATGTATCACAACTTAATTTTACTGGCAACTGCCATACTAAACATATCTTCTGTTTCAGCTATTCATGGGGAATTAGATGAGCCAACCACCAAATCTGTATCATGTAGCATGGCCATGTGGCACCTTTCGGCCATTTCCATAAAAGCACATTTATGAATATATAAGTTATTAAACATATTCCTAATTTCATTTCGACCCGCTCGCCAACTCTTGCATTTGGAACACGTTCAGATCAGCCAGAAACACATCTTAAATAGCCATTACAGTTCCATGGGTTGCACGTGGATGAATTTTATACCCCCGAAATCGCCCGGAAATTACATTAAAAAATGGTACATAGATAAAATCCATCCGCCTTAAAATGGCTGAGAAAAAGGCCTATGATAATAGTCCTTTTAAATTCATTGTGAAACTTCATGTGGGACAAATGGCCCTGACTCCTGCATTCTGACCATTTGTTTATCAATCTCCTTTGTGTTGGAAGCTTGCTCTTTGAAGTGGGTGTCCCCATTTTCACACATATTAGTTGTGTTTCAGCCAAGGATGACTTTTTCTTGAAGTCAATGCTTTCGGACGCAGCAGGTCTGGAAAACAATGAATTTTGACACCTTTAGCAGGAAATGTTCTTGGTCATTAGATGGGAGATGTGACATCCAGGCTGAGAGTGGGAGTTTTCCTTGGGAAGTTTTACCCACAGCCAGCAAAAGGGTCTGCTTTGGGCTGACATTTCCCATGAATTCAAAGTGGCTCTTCTAATATAACTGGAGTTTTGGTAAGTGAAACATAATATACATTGCTTTTGGTCAACCCGCATATCATGTTTTGTTTTCTTGACATTTTTCTATGAGCAGTGATATTTGTTTTTGCTTTTACTTTTTAAATTTCTATTTGCCCACACATGTGCAGGCTGTTTTTGTTTTCAATGTTTAAAAATCCTGGTTTCCATGTGACAGGGATCTTTGATTCCTCCTTCCTTTGTAAATTAAAATGCTGCTTATCAATTGATAATGAAAGGTAGGCCCCTTTCCAGATGGCTCTTTAATTGTACTTGAAAAACAACAACAAAGTCCAGGACGTTTTTGTTTCAGTATTTAAAATGCCTGCCATTTATGTGAATTAGACTTCTGTTTGGGGCCTCTAAATGCACCCCACAGTAGTAATTGCTGTCGTGGGTTTCATAAAAATTTGGATCAGGACTCTGGTAACTAACTGGAAGCAGATGATAACTGAAGGATAAGTGGTGATTGCTAAATAAGGGGGGAACGCACTAAGTTCTGCTAATACTGCTAATTATTTTGTAATGTTTTAGTGGTTATCTGTTTTATTAATCCTTTCTCATGTTTTCAATTATTTTTAATTGTTTATTGATTCATTGTTGACTTATTGTTCATGTGTTATTTCTTATTATTATTTTAAAAATGTCGATTGATTATGCAAAAACGTCAAAAATACCTCACAGCAAAAAAAGGGTGTCTAACTTTTTACCTGGTTTAGCACCTCGTTTTGCGTTCAGTGGACTTAAAGGGACTTACAAAAAGAACCCAAATATGTCTATGTCAGGAAATCACACTGCTCACCCACAAAGCGGAAGCACTTGTGGTGTTAGTGTGGTCACTTTTTTCTTACGGTTCTTCATTGTCATTCTTAAAATCCTAAACCGTGGAACTTCCCTGGGTATGCAGATTCATACATGCTATGTGTAAGCATGTATGCACTATGTGAAGAAATGAGCATCTTACTGCCTATGGGTAGTGCTGTATGTCTCCTGTAAACCATTACCAGGTAAGCACAGTCTCAAAGTCTATTGAAGTAATTGTCATACTAGGCAAAGTTAATTTACATTTTACTAGAGAAAAAGATACACAAGCTTTTGGGATTTACGAATAAGAGATTGAGCTGTTCAACTGAGTGCTGGGTTATTCAATAAGTAACTATTGTTGCAATACAAAAGGATTGAAAACAATTGTTGGTGTTATAATTATTCTTAGAAGTCAGCCCGACACGCGTTTCGATCTTCGGTGGTCTTTCTCAAGGCTATGAATCATGTGGTGACATAATACCATGTGTATGTGCATAGTTTCAAAACTGCGTTCAGTGATTCCCAGATTGAGGTGAACATGAGAGATGCATCATGTGTGGTGACCGATGAGTATATAATGCAGTTGATGTTAGTATATCAATTCAATTGTACTGATATTGATATTTTATTTCTATCGCGTTCGTACACAAGTGTTTCAGATCCTGACAAAGCAAGGGAGGGGAACAGGGGAGAACAAAACAGCGATCTTGCCAGGCCCCGTGACATTGAGAATGCGCAAGTGCATGGGAGAGGGGGAGGGGAAAAGTGCATGGAAGGGGGAAGTGGAAAGTGCGGAGCAAAGGAGAAACAGATAAATAATAATAATAAATAAATAAATAAATAAATAAATAAATAATAAAGGCAACAAACAGTGGTAGTGCATCAAGCAAGTGGCAAGTGCTGGGTATAAGGTAGCAGACAGGGTAGGTCTGATAAGTTTAGGAAGAAAAATGGTGGGACTGTATGGGTACAGATACAGACCCCAGTGCAAGAGGTGGCCCGGAGGCAGTGCGGAATGTGGCAGGGTGAGCAGGTAACTGGGCCCGAAGGACAGAGGGTGGCCAGGTGCATGGTGCCAAGAGAGAACAGATCAGCAGGGGAGAGAGGGAGTGATGGCAAAGCAAAGAGGAAGGTCTTGAGGTGCTTCCGGAACCGTAGATGGTTCTCCTCAGGTTTTAAAGTGGCAGGGAGGCTGTTCCAGAGGGAGGCCCCAGCCGAAGACAGAGATCTATCCCCATCTCATTTCTTTGAAAAACGACTGACCCTGAGGGAGTTAGAGGTAGAGGAGCGAAGAGCTTGAGAGGAAAGGTATTTTTGGAGGGATAGCTGAAGGTATTTTGGACTCGGACCAATGTAGTGGTAATTTGACTACCTTAGCGCCTCAATGCCTCCGGGTTGTTTGTGCACTTTATAAATGAAATAAATAAATAAGAAGGAATGATTACATCCAAGGGGGTTGAGAGATTAGTGTGTGGGATGTAAGAACTGCTCAGATTATCAATTAACTGAGTGACAACATTTCTGAAAGATTTACCAGGGATCTTTGCACCCGTGACAGCTCCGCAGAGGGTACAACTCCCACACCACCTCCTTCAACACTCTCTGGAATCCCCTTCTGCTCTTTTTTTTACAATATTCTGCTGCAGCAAAATATTATGCTAATTAATGTTTTTGTGTTATGTAACTATGTTTTTTTACTCCGCTGAATTACCAGCAACATCCTTGTCCGAGCCATATTGTGCCTCACCTGTGGTAACCAGACCGTAGTCTGCTATGTAGATATATGACGAAATGTGTGTTTCATTTATTATTGGGGCATGACAAAACATCGTGAATGCTCCAAACATACATTTGAGGGAAATTCGATTGTTATTTCTGTCAACATAAAGCAGGTATTTTCAAATCTTGGCACTCTAACCTAACAACATATACACAAAAAGGCCTGGGAGCCCCTCTACTGAGATCGAGCACAGTCAAATAACATGTTCTACGGGGAGGTGCCCTCTAGGGAGTACAACCGCGTTTTAGAATAAGAAAATACACAGCTTGCGTAGTCCATTTAGATAAGGATCTGTTTGACATGAAATGAACAAACAAAGCTGTTTCTTCTTGGCAGCCCACTGCCTGAAATCACCTCTTTTTCTGTCCAGAAATGGAGAAGGTTTCCATGTGTCATTTTTCACCAGAAGACCTCACCTAGCATCCTAACCCCAGACTAATCCATCCTCTTCCCCTCTAATCCCTTGTCAACCCTTGCAGGCTTCCCAATGTCCACACTCACCACAATTTCAGCATAAAAACATGTGTCTGGCAGGGCCCTGCTTTGTTGTTGGCGAGAGAGGCAAAAATGAAAGTTTGGATTTTGAGCATGGCATTTGAAAAGGGAATGCTGTCTGTGAACATAGGCGGCCATTTTGTGTTGGCCTCCTATGGTTCAATTCTGTGACTGCCCGGAACCACACGTTCCCTCTCCAGGGGACCTTCCTGGGAAATGTCGCCCACCCCGATTCGGCTGTAAAACTGTGGCCAGGATCTCAAGCCTAATCAAACTTAATATTTCTGACAGCTGAGGATTTAGCAAAACGTGCCTTTCAATGGAACCATTATTTCCCCACTGCTTTGGGAGAAATGTTCCAAAATATCTCAGAGAAACAGCTGAAGCAATTTGTAACACCAAATCATCTCATTTCAAATCCGGCTTTCATTAAATCATTAATTTAATTTCCCCCGCAGTTTAAGTCAATTTACGGGCCTCTGCATTAACGTCTTAACTGCTATTTATTCACGGAAACCGAAATATCAGATTGTTTTACCGAAATAAAATCTTAAAATACGATTTCCAAAAGCAAAACGTAAAAGGTTATTCCACCACTTTTTATAACCACTGCATGTGTACTCAAATAAAAGCATCAATACAACTGTGGGCTTGCCATATTCTGAAGCGAGCAATCAGATTTCATGAATGTTCTGACTAAGATAATATATAGCCAAATGACTTTTCCACCCAAGTTAATCCTTGCCGTTCTGATTTAATAAAACAAAAAAAATACCTACAAAATTTAGTTCAACAAAATCTAGTAGAAAAAGTATAGTACTATAAATGGAAAAAACAACAAAAAATATTAATTAGTGTTAATGGTAATATTAATTGAAAATATCAAGCATGTAATATACACAAAATTGTTCCTAAAATTAAATCCAATGTAAAAACGTAAAAATGCATAATGCACTCCAATTTATCGACCTCGGTGTAATACACAGCTAATAATAATCCCAGTTACATCAAATCTTCTAAGTCAAATCCTATTCAAAGTTCAGAAGGTCAAAATCTTGCAATTTCAAAATAATTTGTATCCACCTTTCTTTGAGTTGGAGATTGTAAACCTCCCATTCTCTGTTCGATAACACCTTGTCATGTGGGAAAATGCATTTATTTAATTTGTCTTAATTAAAGCCTAGAAAATAACAAGAATTGTCAAAACCCTATCAACAGCGTTTGCTCTTGTGTGAAGTGGTGAATGGATCAGTGTCGCTGAGAGTGCCTGAAGCCCTCAAATATAGTGTTCTGAAGGCTGGGTTGCTGGGATGACCAGGGGATTCTCTTAGGGAAGAGCAGGCTCCAGATTGTAAATTCTAATTAGAGTGTAAAGCCTTGGTCAGATTCCTTATGGGATTTCAGTGGGGTGAAGGCACAGCCCCTCACATGACAGCAGCCTTCCTGTGCTACCGTTCCCTTCTTGCATTAAAAGGGACAGCTGAGTGTTCCCTACATTTGTATATACGAATCTGCTGCTGGAAGGCCTGCTTTTTATGCTTTGGAGGTTGAGTGATCTAAACTTTACTAGGGTGGAAGCTATATGAACGATTCGGCAAGTATTAGATCGCAGTCCCAGCTAAAACTGAGGATATATACGAGTTAACGAGGGCCACATACTTGTGGGTGAATGTGTGCATTTTGGTGTTCTTTAATCTAACTGCTCAGGTGAAGGATGCTGGATACTGCAACTCCGTAAACAAACTGGGCCACATTTTAGCTCCCAATATGCAGATGAATTCACTTGCCACACTGTCGTAGTTTAAGTGATTTCTTTAGCAAGAAGCAGACCCCGTGGTTGTGGAAGTGCTTTTCAACTGTGACAGAGGATTGCTTCTACAGCAGCCAACTGCCCCATCATCAAGGAGCATCAATGGGTACCAATTCAAGCATCCATCATGTTCAAGACAGCCTGCATCACCTAGGAAGCAGTCACAACCGAAACATCACTCTACCTGGTTGACAATCTCAACATTTCCGGTGGCCAACACACCACTGGAAGCAACACTGTCAGACTGGAAACACAGAACTGCAGAAGGGAAAGATCGAGGAAACTGGACTTCCCTTGGCATGCGCCCCGTCTCTGGAAAAGGTTACCATGGCAGACAAGACTCGTCTCCTGCATTCCTACTATTCAGGAAGGACCTGAAAACCCTACTCTTCATAAACCATCTTGCAAATCGTGTTTGTGCCGCTCAAACCCTACTCCTCCACCTCATGAACTCTCATGCCACCATCCATTGGTGTCCCAACTATGTATTCCAGCTCCGTCAGCTACATCCACACCCTGCCTGCAGGGGCGTTGCTAGGGGGGAGCTAAGAGGGCTATAGCCCCTGATCTTTTGGTTGTAGCCCCGGATAGAATCTCAGGAGCTAAAGCCAAAAGACTAGCTAGCGCCCAGTCCCAACAGTTCTGACATCAGCTTAGCCCCGGGTCTTTTTCAGACCTAGCAACTCCCCTGCCTGCCTGTAACCTTATGGGTGCCTCCCATATCTACAGTGCTCTGTTGCTTCCAAACAAGGATTGTACTCCGTCAGCTATATCCACACCCTGCCTGCAGGGGCGTTGCTAGGGGGGAGCTAAGAGGGCTATAGCCCCTGATCTTTTGGTTGTAGCCCCGGATAGAATCTCAGGAGCTAAAGCCAAAAGACTAGCTAGCGCCCAGTCCCAACAGTTCTGACATCAGCTTAGCACCGGGTCTTTTTCAGACCTAGCAACTCCCCTGCCTGCCTGCCTGCCTGTAACCTTATGGGTGCCTCCCATATCTACAGTGCTCTGTTGCTTCCAAACAAGGATTGTACTTTATGAATCCCATACAACTCTACCCCACGCCCCCCACACACACACATCCTTCAGACATATTTTGAAGACCTGGCCGTCCTATGATATCTTACTATGAGTTCAGATCAGCATTTAAAGAGTGCTTGTGTGGTTGAGTCCATGCCATCAATGTGGCGACAAGCTCATGTATATTTTTATCAGCCACTGTCCCTCAAACATACTCTTAAGCGCTACTCTTAGGTTTAACGTTTTTATAGAAAATCAATTTTAGGAATTTGTTAAAAATTGTGGGGGCAATTTGATCTCATGAATTATTTTAATCTTGGGATATTCTCAAACAGAAGGGTAGAACTGTATTTTATCACTTCGTGGTTGCTAGTTTTCAATTTAAAGTTGATATTAGTTTTGTTTCAGCCTGGCCATTAGACCACAACTCCCAGCAGCCTTGTAGTCCTTGCAGACTACTTTTTTGCTAACCAGGCGTGGGAGTGCCAGCGCGGGAGTAAAATGGAGGTCTGTGCCGGTCAGTGGTGACTGTGCTCTGGGTGACTATAACAAGGTATCTTCAAGACTTCTATTAATCTCTACTTCCTGTCTATTCTACACATACACTCTCTCAAAGCCACCAAACAGGCGAGGAGTAATGTGGGAAGTAATGTGAGTAAGGATATAGTGAGGCACTACATGGCATCATGCACTCTTACATCGCCATTTAACAAAGGGATCAAACTGTCTATGAGACCCCACTTCTTTAGAAGCCAATGCTATTCTTGATGATTACGACTCTAGGACTTCAGATGTACTCCATTGTCTAGTTGATCAAAACTACAAGTGCATATGCTAATACACAGGAGGGCAGCAATCTCCAGGCAGATATCCGCCTCACTAGCGTAAATCCTGTAGATGATATCACCTCAGAAAGTATGCAGGAAGTTCACATGCCCAACTTAGGAGGTATAGAAGTGGCATTGTTAAACACATGCTCTATTGTGAAACCTGCCACAGAGGTTGCAGGTTTGAGTTTGATCTTGGATCAGGACATGATATGCCTCACTGAAACGTGGCTTAATGAGACGACGAACAACGCCGTATTATTAGCTTTACCCTCAGGCTATAGCAGTTTTAGAACTCATCGCTTGACTGGTAAAGGGGGTTGTACTGTGATTCTATTAAGGGATTCATTCAGAGTGCATTCATGCAACCTTTCTTCTTTGTATAATGCTGAACGTACCTTGATTAAGGTGAGTATAGACCACAGCACTACCATTATTGTCCTAGTTCTATATCGAACACCCATATGCACACCCCTCTTTTAGGAACAATTTCTTACACTATCATGTGACTTCCTTAAAACCTCCTCACTTGCACTTATTCTGGGTGATTTTAACTTATGGGCTTACCATAAGGATGACCCAGAAGCAGATTCTCTCCTTAGTGCACTCCAAGCACTGGGGATATCCCAACTGATGCAGAATACGACACATTGAGAGTAACATATTCTTGATTGGGTGCTTAGCCTCAATTTATTTACTACAACCCTCATAGCTTCTGCATATCCATGGTCCGCTCACTTTTTAATTACCTTTTCACTTTTATTGACAATCAAATTGGAAAAAACAATTAACCAGAAAAGGATGGAGGCTAAAGTGAGGCATACCCATACGGTTGTCCCTGAAATATTTGGGGATTCGGTTACATCATCTTTTAGAAGTCTTGCCCCTTCTGCTGACACATGTGTGCTGGTAGAACAGATTGTTAAGATTACCTCATCATTAGTCAATTCTCTGGCACCAATTATTATGAAAAGGATCAAAAGTGAAACCTTTGGTAAAACATGGTTCTCTGAGAGTATACTGGAACATAAAAGAATAAAAAGACTCAGTGAGAGGATGTGGCCACAAAATCCCTCCCAGGAGAATTTTAGGCAGTATCGGATTGCTGCAACAAAATATAAAAAGGTGACTATTTTTTAGATCTTTTTTTTCAAAAACAGGATCTTCTCTGCTAAATCAGATCATCCTGAGGGAAATGGAGGAGGAAAACAAGCACCTATCCTACTGTCGATAAAAGTGACTTATAGTGTACTAAATTCCAGCATGGCTTTGCCACTAAAATAAACTCTCATCGGGTCACCATTGAGGAACACTGGACGATTTCATCCTATGTCCATACTGACAGGGCTAGAGCATCTAAAGACCCAATTTATCACTCTCTTAGTTTCCCTGAATTCCACCTCAATCAATCATCACATGAGGATGTTTTGGACATTGTAAAGAGCCTGACGCCTACTAAATGCATTGGTGATGGGTGTCCATCAAGAATTATTTAGGATGCTATTGCTTACCTTGTTCCATTTACCACCAACAGTATTAATTCCTCCTCTGCTTCCTCTGTGGTGCCTCCCACTCATAAGGAAGCATGGATTATGCCATTTCTTAAAACGGAAACTTTGGACCCGGGATGACAGGGAACTACTGACCCATTACCACTGTTCCATTTTTATTACAGATTTTGGATAGGGCAGCATACCTGCAGTTCCAGAATCATATGGATAAATACAACCTGCTAGGTGAACTACAGTTTGGTTTCTGTGCAATTCACGGCATCAAAACTGCTATGCTGGATCTTAAAAATAACTTGGTAGGTATTGTGGACTCTGGTAAGGTGGTGTTGTGGATGCTTCTCGACCTCTTGGCAGAATTTCATCTTATTGGTCATACTTTGCTACTTGAGAGGTTGGAAGGCTTTGCTAACTGTTCCCAATCCGCACTGCACTGGATGGCTTCCTTTTTGGGGCCAAGGATGGCGCCTGTGGCTACCGCAGGATTTCGGACACCTCCAGAGTTGTTGACCTGTGGAGTACCACAGGGAGTGTGTCTCTCTCATCTCTGTTTAATCTCTATAACCGGCCGCTCTTTGACCTCCTGGATAGCTTTGGCGTTAAATACACCAACCACTCGGATGACACCCAGGTGGTCTTCGAGCTGTTGGGTGTCTACAAGAGGGACTTGCAACTTATTAACCAGGTATATAATCTGATCCAGGGATGGATGGATGCCAATTCCTTGGCCCTAAATAGCAGCAAGAATGAATTCCTGTTAGTGAGTTCAAGTCAACGTCTAGGTAAGCTAGAGAACAGACAGAGCCAATTTGTAGTAGCTGACTGTGCGATCCAGGTGAGACCTTGGGTGAAAACACTCAGGGTCTACCTGGACTGTAACCTGAATATGAAAAAACATGTTACACCCACTAAAGCTTCATGCGCTTATACGACAAATCTCCTTAGGGAGATTAAACCCTACCTCACCTCAGAAAATGTCCGAAAGGTTGCGCTAAGCCCTTATAAACTCAAGAATAGACTGCTGTAAAAGTCTTCTTGCAGGCATGTCAAAAAAGTATTAGAACATTTTGCAGGTGGCACAAAATGGTGCAGTTAGAGCCGTCTGTGGCAAGAGGTGATCATGTCACCCAAGCTAGGAGGTCCCTCCACTGGCTGCCGGTCCACCACCTTATTGATTATAAAATCCTTACACTGACATGTAAATGCCTGGCAAGTAAAGCTCCTGCCTACTTATCAAAGAGGTTGAAGAAGGCAACTATTATACGATCCCTTCGCTCCAACAATTCTGACATCCTACACCTCCCAAGACATAAACTGAAGAGTTTTGGAGGCACAAGCTTTGATGTGCTTGCCCCCTGTCTCTGGAACTCTATTCCTTTGGACCTGATAAACAACCTGTGTACACCAGGTTTTAAAAAAAAGCTATAAAGACCTTCCTGTTTAATTCTGAGGATTAGATCGCACCCTCCCCCCTCTTCTTTATCCCTTGACTTCTCGATGTTATTCTTTGGTTCGGTCTTAGGTTCTTCTACTTGTGCGCACTGAGGCCTTCGGGCGTGTTGCGCCCTATAAGAATTGTTTAACAATAATAATGATAATAATAATACTAATAATACTAATAATAATAATAATAATAATAATAATAATAATAATAATGATAATGATAATACTAATAATGCTCATATTATGGCATTGGTGGACAACCCACGGCCCTCCAGATGTGGTGGCCTACAACTCCCATCAGCCCTATCCAGTAAAGTCAATAGTGAGGGAAGAAGGGAGTTGAAGGCCAATGCATCTAGAGGACTGCAGGTTTCCCAGGGTTATCTTGTGGGTTATGGTACTTCCTTGGGCGAGCAGATTCCCGCTCTTGTTGTGTTTTTGTTCTTTGTTATTTATATCATTTATATTTTCCTCACGTAACATGCCAAAATTATTCTATAGCCCCCCTTGTTGCTGAGACAGCCCTGGTGTTTCTGAGGCGTGCTGTGCTGTGTCATGCAAGTCTATAACCAGGTCAACAATGTCTGTATAGTCCCTTGACATCTGATATGACCTTATTCACACCACACAAAAACAATATAATTGGTGACAGATAATACTTGTGGTTCCGTGCTAACAATCCATTCCATTATTGTGATTGTAAGGTGAATAATTCGGGCTCTGTTGTGGATACTATAAACATAGTACACAAGTGCATTCCTGCATCTCCAGTACACATTGATGCAACATCAATGTAAGACGTGCCTAGATGTGTCACTTCATTCTTCAATCTCCACTCTGTAAGCCATGAATCATTATTTATTTCTGCAGACACCACTCTCTTGTGGGCTTGACATCATTTGTTCGGATGCTTTCTGCAGGGCTCATTAGACAAACATGCTGCTCGCTGGCCTAGTACAAAATGTGCTTATGGATGACATCAGCGCCTTAAGAAGCCAATGGCTTCATGGTCAGAGTACCCGAGCCATGCCTTTGGAACCAGGAAAATGAATAGGTAAACATGAAAACATATAATTTGGTAGGTTTTCTGACATTGTCGGCACAAGGAGATTTAAAAAGGCCCTTTTCGACTTTTTTTCTAACAGATATGTGCACCAAAGATTTGTTTAATTTAAGAGAAGTTTCTTTAAAAACATAAACTTATAAAACAGCAAGTTGAACTTGAATGTAAGTAACAGTTTCATGTTTTCCATTTTATTTACTGCCATCAATGCCATATGGCCATTGCAAAACAAGAAATAAATGTGACAAGTACCGGCTAACAGGCTTGGACTAGCCTATTGGGCAATAGGCCAGTGGCACAGGAGTGCTGCTCTCATGAAGTCCATTTCTATGTCGATGACATCACAGTGAAAAACCATTGCTGCAGCGCCGGGCAGCGCAAGAACGGTATGTTAAT
Source organism: Ambystoma mexicanum (assembly GCF_040938575.1). NCBI lineage: Eukaryota > Metazoa > Chordata > Amphibia > Caudata > Ambystomatidae > Ambystoma > Ambystoma mexicanum. The sequence continues at coordinate 233,681,290 of NC_090940.1, read as the reverse complement.
TTCTTATAAAAGACACCGTTGGGGGACAACATGGGTGCTAATGGCGTTGCGCCCCTCGGTGGCGTGCCAACCCTTTTGGTAACAGCACCGCCACCCTCGTTAAGGGACACTCACTGCATTCGGGCCCTTAATTTGGGCAGCAGGCCGTTATCTACAGGGCCAGCCCGCCACCCCGGGGCATATCGCGTCAGTGTTACAGAATGTATTTCCATAAAAATGCACAATTTGCAAGACTTTTTACCAAATCAACACCCCTTTGAGTACTGCACAGTGTGTCACAAAAGGAAGGTATTGAAATTTGTGACTGTGAGCCACTGTTAATTTGGGGCACAGACCAATTTTATGCCCCAGTTACTTAGATCCTGCATCCTAAAAAACAAAGCTATGTTGAGTTAGGACATCCCGGGGAATCTTTGTGAATGGGGCTAGCTATGTTACAACACACTCTGGAAGTCCACATATCGCTTAACCCTTTTTGCTGGGGTTATTACATGCAGTACCTGATATTGAATGATAGCAAAAGAAACCAAATAGTGACCCCTTAATTACTGAATTGGGGCATGCTTTAATCTGCTCATTTAACATCTAGTCAAAAATAACTGTAATTATTATTTTTATTTTCTTATTGCTATTTTGTATCACACCACATGCAGACCATACAGCTTTGCAGTACATGAAGGTGGAAGGGGAGAATAAGATCTAGGAGGAACGATGGCGGGACACACCATTGGGGCAAATGGGATGGAGGTTGGGTAGGCTTCTTTTCCAGAAAGAAACAAGTTGTGTTCCGGTTGCTCGAAAAAACAATGCACATGAAAGTCCCTGCGCAATATCACTTTTGTATTAAAGTCAATACCTTAGTGTTGGAAAGCTGATGATAGGAGCCCTACAAGTGGGATGAGGAGACCTGCATAGGAAAGTGGTATGGATGAGAGCGGTGAACTTGACGCCGGAAGGGCATTAATGTACTACCAATGGATCCCGGCTCAGACATCAGTCGGGTTTAACGACTTGCTAGAAAAGGGAGGATTATAGACGTTTTCTAAAACACCAGAGGCTTATTTAATCAAGTAACTTGTTATGCAAAGGTTACATCATAATTATCATCTCTGTACTTATGCAATCGTAATCAGCCGTTGCATACAATGCAATGCAGTAAGAAACAGCCAGCAATAACCAAAGATACCACAGCTGAATGTCAGGAATTAACCTGGCTAGAGCCAGATATTGTGTAACTAGCCTAGAGGAAGCCATTGTTTGGCGAAACAAGAGGCACATGCACCAAGACGTTATTGTTGGCTCTTTCTCACTGCATTGTATGCAATGGCTGATTATGAAAGCACAAGTGCACATCTGATAATTATGATGGAATCTTCTCATAGCAAGTTACATTATTAAATAAGCACTTCTAGTAACACTGACAAGGAGCCGAATCATTTTTTTAATGACTGATCACAGGCATTGAGAGCACAAATGTGAGGGCTCACCCTTTCATTCCAAGTATAGACTGTTTCAGTATTCAGGTAGCAGCAGTATTATGGGTCTCAGCACCTCCATTTTGTTATGGGCATCCAGCACTGGTAGGGGTAGGGGTTCCTAACTAGATGGATTTGAAGTTGAGCAGCTTTGCTCACTCCATTGACTGGAGATTTCAAGGATACGGTAGTGAAGTAATCAGAGGCACTTGGTAGAAGTAAACTACTTTATTCTGGACCCCGAGCAGGACCATCGCATCAAGGTGCAGACCAGGCAAACAAACTGGCCCCTGTGGAATGCTGATCCATGAACAAGGGACAACATTCCACACGCGCCAGCTGACAGGATACAACATATCTTCTCCCCTTACCCCTCAACACATTATAATAAAACGTGGCATAGTAATAAACCAAACAGCAATTTAAAGAAAGAGCAAAGATTGGCGAAAAAAACAAAACAGATATCAATGCTACATTAAAATAACATTAAAAGGCAATAAACAGAACCAACAACAATGCACTGATAATAATAAAAACATGGTTATTTGCCCACACTGGTGGCCGCTTTAGTCTTTCAGTTTAACAGGAGGCCCTCAACTCCTGACCGGACGCCTCACGCTTCCACCTTTCTCCCCAGACAGGCTACATCCCTTGCTCGCATGTAAACCATCCACCATCTTATCTCCATCCACGGGCTCCCCATCCATAACATGTGCAGTCTTAACATCTCTCGACAACCCATCATTCTCCTCCAACACACAATCTTCCTTACCCTCGGGTGCAAAATCTAACACATCACCCCCATCATCACTCCCCACAGGCGCTCCCTTATTTACATCGGTTTTATAACCCTCCAGGACTACAACACGCCTTTTGCTCCACTTAGAGCCATCCTCCAACTGTACATATCCCTTTCCACATTTCAGAACTCTCATTGAAGGTAAAAATGTGCTACCACCTTTTGGCACAAATCTGGGATTCTTTATACAAACAACATCCCCCACCTCGACCTGCAACTCCTGCCTATCCCTTTGGAAAATCTTCACAGCCCAAATTCTCTGTTGCCCTCCATTAAGATCCAACTCACACGGTCCACCACGGTCCACCCAATGCCAAGGACCTCAATCTGTTTCCCGGCTTCCTTCCTCTCATCAATTCAAAAGGTGTCCTACCCGTGCTTACAGAAGGAGTTCTGCGATAAGTTGACAAATATTCAGAAACCACCTCCTGCCACTCAAGCCCATTGGCAAGGGCCAGTGTATGGCACCTTTTATAATCCCATACATTTTTTCCACAGTCCATTAGCACTGGGATTGTAGAGAGCAGTGTGATGGTGTTCTATACCAAACTGCCCCAAAAATTCTCTCATAAGTCTGCAGGTAAACTGCACACCATTATCGGTTACCAGACTAGCTGGTATTCCTTCCCTAGCCCTAATTTTTTTTTTAGGAAAGCTATGACACACTCCGTTGTCACCCTACTGAATGCTGCCACTTCCACCCACCTGGACGTGTAATCCACTAACACTAACAAAAACCTACACTCCAGCTCTAGACATTCGAATGGACCCATGATGTCCAGAGCCACCTTTGACCACACTTCCCTGGGAATTTCGACCACATGCACAGGCTGGGGATGAACCACCTTGCTCTTGTCACTAATAGCACATGCATGACAATCCTTCACCACCATCTCGACTTCGCGATCCATGGAAAGCCACCAATACTCCTCGCGTAACCTCCTCTTAGTCCTAAAACCGTCCTAAATGCCCCGCATGGGCCAAGGCCAGAAGCCTATATCTCAGACAAACAGGTGGAACCAATTTCTCACCTCTCGAGACACCCCAGGGACCAACCGCCAACTCATCCAACACCTGGGAGTAACCTTTTCCCTCAGGTCTACCCTTGACAGCCTCCCAACCTTTACTCAAACCCTCTCTAACCCAGCACAGCTCAATATCCTTCTCACTCTCTGTAGCCCAAACAGACTTGTCGATGGCAGGAATAACACAGGCAATTTGAAACTCCTCTTCACCAACACCCTCACCTTGAGAATTCACAGACTTACACACAGGTAATCGTGATAAGCAATCAGCCACCACATTTTATTTCCCAGGCACATATTCCATAGTGAAATTGTACTCCTGTAACTCCCCAATCCACCTGGCTATCCTCGGAGACACAGCCATCGCACCACGGGTGGTGAACACATGCACCAGAGGCCTATGGTCTGTCCTGACCACATGTGGAATGCCCCATAAGAATGTTCTGAAGTGTTTAGACGCCCAGGTCACCGCCAAAGCCTCACGCTCAATTACAGAATACCTGCATTCAGCATCTCTCAAAGTTCTCGATGCGAACGCCACTGGACTATATAAACTCTCACACCATTTCTCCAAAACAGCGCCTAGCCCCGCCTCACTGGCGTCCACAGTAAGCACTGTGGACGCACTTGGGGTAAAAGGACTTTAAACATGGAGCCTTATCCACATCATTCTTCACAGCATTGAATTCCTCCAAACTTTTGTCGGACTAATCAAACCTGACGCACTTTTTCAGCAAAGCTCTCATGGAGATAGTTTTCTCAGCATAGTTAGGTATGAATTTCACATAGTATTCCGCTAAACCTAGAAATGCCTTCAACTGGTCTTTATTTGCAGGCGCCGGTGTAGCTTTCATCACCTGTACCAAATCTGCCCCAGGACTGACACCCTCAGCACTGAGAGTGTTACCCAAATATGTCATCCTATCCACACCCACCTGACATTTCGCCAATTTCACAGTCAAACCTTTTTCTTTCAGTACCTTCATAACTTCACATAACCTGAGGTCATGCTCCTCCCGACAGGGGCCCCACAGCAAAATGTCATCTTGGAAATAACACACGCCAGACATTCCACCAAACAATTTGTGCCTAAGGCGCTGGAAAACTGCAGATGCTGACGCAAGGCCGAAAGGCATGCGACAAAAGCGATAGGCACCAAATGAAATTACAAAGGAAGTGAATGGCATAGAATCAACATGAAAGTCGATTTGGTGATATGCAGCAGACAGGTCGAATGTTGAAAAACGAGTTGCCTTACCTAAAGTGAGCAATAATTTGTTAATGTTAGGCAAAGGGTGGCGATCAACCCAGATACTCGAGTTTAACTCTCGAAGATCCACACACATCCTGAAACTGCCATCACCCTTCTTAACAAGTACCACCGGAAAAAAACATTCCGAAAACTCTATTGGCTCAATTACCCCTGTCCCCGTCAACTTATCCAACTCGGATTTTAAATCTTCCCTTGCCATTACTGGAACCCCCTCACCTTATGTACCCTAGGCACAGCACCCCACTTTAGAATAATGCGGTGGGTAAACCCCTTAAGCCTCCCCAACTTGTCAGAAAACACTTCCGGGAAATCAGCCTTCAGTGACTCAGACGTCACTCGACCCAGATTGCCACCAACCTCCTCTTGAATACTCAAGGCAGCAACATCTTTCCCAGGATGGATTTCAATGCTTAAGGCAGCTTTTTCATCCCATCCCAGTACACTGGTACACTTCAGTACAACATATAGTTTGCACATGGTTTGTTGACCCCTGAACTCAATGCAGGTCTGTTCATAACCCAACACACTAATGGGATTCTGCCCATAAGCACTAGGACTAATATCAGATGCATGCAAAGCTGAGACCTCCTTTCCCAACTTCTCCTTGTAGACCTCTGGAGATACTATAGTGTACGGTGAACCAGAATCCACTAACATGTCCAAAGGGTGGTCATCCACCAGCACAGTAACCCATTGACCCTTCCGTGAGGCCCCCTCCACATGGAGAATTACACCCTGCCATGCCTTAACATGTGGTCCACAGTCCTGATCCAAACCACCACCATCCGACACCACACTCACCATTCCTCTGGTTTGCCCTTCCCCATTAACATTGCACATGCACGCATCATGACCCCTTGATTTACATTTTCTGCATTCAATGTTAGAAGCAGGACATTCCTTTGAACCAGTCACATGACTAAACCATCCACATTTTCTGCACGGCTCTGTGACCCGGGACACCCTTCCCCCTGGATGTCACCTTTGTCAAATATCTTTTTATTATCCGCACCACCTCCTCTATTACGAGGTAAAATAGCCTGAATGGTATCCCTAGAACTCTCCTTTGCAGTGACAATTTGCACAGTCGCCCTAGATGTCTCAATGGCGAACTCCACCACCTTCTCTAATGGCGGGTCACTTTCTATCCAAAGCCTCTCACTAATCTTCTGACTGCTGGTCTTCATCATTATTTGTTCTCTTATGCACTCATCAAGAATCCCTGAAAATCTGCAGGTGGCCATCAACGCCCACAAAGCTGTCACATAAGTATCTATAGATTTACCCGACCCCTGCGCCCTGGGGAAGAACTTGTAGCGCTCCAAGACTATGTTTATCCTCCTGCCAATACGATCCTCCAGCTTCTTCAGTGCAGTCTGCTATGCGTCCACCACTCTTTCACCATCGCCACTACCAGGAACTGTCACCTCCTCCCCTGGCAAATGGCAAAAAACTTGCAATCCCTCCATGCCAATACAGTTTAAAAGGGATGCTTCCTTTTCATCGTCACTAAATTTCACGCCCCCAGCCGCCCTCAAGTATACCTTGAAGTAGTCAATCCATTGGTCCCATGGGGACGCTGGCTCGCCAAGAGCAGGCAGAAACGCAGGAGGAGGTCTGGCAGCCGTGTGGAACATGCTACAACAGATAAAGTGAGCGAAACAGGTTGGCCCCACCTGTACTATGCAAGAGATCCAGAACACTGAGGCCAAACCACTGGAGTCTCCCCATGACCGACTCTGAATGAGAGTACTGCTGCAGGACTTGTCACTGTTCCTTACTGAAGCTAACAAAAGCAATGGAGTCTCCCAGGGCAAAATCTAAATGACAGTACTGCTGCAGGAATTGTCACCGTACCTCACTGTGGATAACATTGAAGATCCAGACCAAACCAGGCACAACACTCCATAAATGCATAAATGCAGCAACATGACTCAAAACACAACTGGAGGCCACATATCCGTATCTTCACCGAACCAGACCCATGCAGAATGACGTGCACGTGGGTGGGGCTAGAAACGCCCTTAATTGCAAGTCCTGCCCCCACAGCTGACATGCATCAGGCAAAGCACTGAAGCGGAAATGGAGCGTACCTACACTTGTCTGCGCTACTCCGGCTCCAGCCAGCCACACCTCCACGACTGCCACGCCTGGGTTGCCAGGGATGTGGAGTGTCCGTAACGCCCCCAGACTACCACTGGGTGTAGGGCACAGTGCGGCAACGGATCCTGATGCAGCTGCAACCGCAGCCAATACCGCCTCCTTCCGCCTCTCCTCCAACAGCCGCAATGGGCACCGCGGCGGCGGCCCCTCCTTGGGCCGGCCTTGCCGGATAGCAAACCTTGCCTCCAAGGTTGGTTTGGCCTCTGCACCGTCCTCAGCCAGAGGCAGCACTGTGCGTCCCGGTCCACAACATGGCACACACACCAGACCACGGGGCACATGTCGCAGGTCGCTGTCAGGCCCAGCACTGAAATGCCCCGCGGCTCCTGCTCCCGCTGTCCTAGTCACAACCATTGCCTGCAGCCGCACAGGCACCAGGACGCGAAGGCAGACCCTGCACGCGTGGGGTAAGGGGTCCAGACATCCTCGCTTTCTCTGCCACCAGTGAAGTAATCAGAGGCACTTGGTAGAAGTAAACTACTTTATTCTGGACCCCGAGCAAGACCACTGCATCAAGGCGTAGACCAGGCAAACAAACTGGCCCGTGTGGAATGTTGATCCATGAACAAGGGACAACATTTCACGTGCCAGCTGACAGGATACAACAGGTAGCTTTGAAGATGATGCTGAAGTTCGGTAGGTAGCAGCTTAGGAAATTATTTAGTACGAATGGGTAATGCTTAGAGACGCGCTCTTCCTCAGCAATGATGAATAATAGGCATTGACAAATTAACAAGGCAAATTCCAAAAATTATATTACATTAAAAAACAAAATTACGTAGCAAGCATTCCACTTCTAACCTGCTTGCACATAAGGAACGTACAGAAAAAAATATGTTGTCAATGAATTGATAATGTGAGCTAATTACAGGGCTAATGTTCATGAACTTACTTTGTATTTTTTAGGATATTTCTCAGGGCAGAAAACGCCAAAGGCAACAGAGGGCTTTACAATAAAAAAAAAAATATTGAATAACAGACCACTGAGAAGGTTAGATAGTAGAGAAGAACCTGAGAGAAAGTAAGTGGAAGGACAAGAACCACATGTATGGATATCAGATAACAATTTGAAAAACAGAGTGGAAGCCACCCTGTAGCACCCAGCGCTCACTGTTTGCCTCGTATCATGAGTCTAAATTCAGTACTTGAAGCTCAATTCCATTCTTTGTTAAATTACTTAATTGGTTTTTGAAGAATCCGTGTAATTATTTGATTTATTTCTCTCAAAAAATGTGATTTTAGCCAGTTGGTTTATCAAAGCTTTTACTCAGGAGATTGTGTTTAAATCACACAATGCATTAGGCGTTTTCCCAATCCCTCTACTCAAAATCACAGCTCTTGCCAATGCATTTCGGTGTCTAGCACCATCTTCAGGGCTAAATTCCAACATAAATTAACATAATGCATATATAACAAATGTAAGTAATAAATGTACATACCAGCAATGAGATTCGTTCCATCCCATTAAAAAGAAAAAAGTATAATGCGTATATTAGTGCCATTATGCATGCCACAATCATTGTCTTTATCTTTACTGAACGTAAGCATACAGCCATATAAAACTTTCATTACCTGAGCTGTCTCGTATGCACATGAACACCTCATAAATGTAGATATGTCAATGCAGTGTCTCTCTTAAGAGAAGAGAAAATACTCTAAGCTCACTGTCTAGTTTAGTAACATTAGCCACTAGCGTGGACTGCCATGACTCGGCAAAACTTCCTACCTTGACTCTGCTCTCAATCCAACTGTTCATAGAAATGGTTGCAGCTGCGCATGACTGTGCGCGGCTTAGTAACCTCGTCACCAAGGAGATACCGGCGCCGCCTGTCGTCCATGATTGGACAAGACAGACGTGCCTCCGGCCCCACCTCCTTGCGTAAGCGTGGGGGCGGGATGATGCCACTGGCACTGGGATCACAAAAAACATAATTTGTCCCAGATAAGGTTTCACATTTTAGAGGTAGTTCAAAAAGAGGAACCTCACACGAATCTACAGCAAAGACTTGATCAAAGAGAATCATTTTGGATAGACCGCCTTGGAACCCTTACCCCTAAAGGGCTTAATGAATGCATGCACTGAATGTAACAGTATTCTGGTTTGGTACACATTTTTATCTTTAAGAGGGCTTTTTTCCCCTTAGGATGTAATAGGTATGCCCTTGGGACAAGCTGGGTGTCGGTATAACAATTTAATGATAATGTAACGATTATCGACAGGGTGATGCACCTTGCAATGAGAGAATCACAAACAAATACAAAGTGCCGATTAGTAACGAGATGCTAAATGTAAAATTTATAATTGTCTTTATCTTGACATATTGTATGGATGGAACCACAGTGACAAACAGCAAGGTATGCAACTATATAACACAGTTTGTGACTCTTCGCATCTCCGCACACACCCAGAGGCCGCACTCACGGCCTGGTTACGTGCACAGATGAAAGCCACACGACAGTATAACTTTCATACTGCCCAATGTAGATCTGATGATGAAAATGCATATGTGGACATTTGTGCCTGGTGTAAATGTTTATTATGGATTAAAAGTAATCTCGCGATGTGATGACGACACGTTACCTAGGAGACGCATCATCCCACGCTTACGCAAGGAGGTGGGGCCGGAGGCACGTCAGTCTTGTCCAATCATGGACGACAGGCGGCGCCGGTATCTCCTTGGTGACGAGGTTACTAAGCCGCGCACAGTCATGCGCAGCTGCAACCATTTCTATGAACAGTTGGATTGAGAGCAGAGTCAAGGTAGGAAGTTTTGCCGAGTCATGGCAGTCAACGCTAGTGGCTAATGTTACTAAACTAGACAGTGAGCTTAGAGTATTTTCTCTTCTCTTAACAGAGACACTGCATTGACATATCTACATTTATGAGGTGTTCATGTGCATACGAGAAAGCTCAGGTAATGAAAGTTTTATATGGCTGTATGCTTACGTTCAGTAAAGATAAAGACAATGATTGTGGCATGCATAATGGCACTAATATACACATTATACTTTTTTCTTTTTTATGGGATGGAACGAATCTCATTGCTGGTATGTACATTTATTACTTACATTTGTTATATATGCATTATGTTAATTTATGTTGGAATTTAGCCCTGAAGATGGTGCTAGACACCGAAATGCATTGGCAAGAGCTGTGATTTTGAGTAGAGGGATTGGGAAAACGCCTAATGCATTGTGTGATTTAAACACAATCTCCTGAGTAAAAGCTTTGATAAACCAACTGGCTAAAATCGCATTTTTTGAGAGAAATAAATCAAATAATTACACGGATCCTTCAAAAACCAATTAACTAATTTAACAAAGAATGGAATTGAGCTTCAGGTACTGAATTTAGCCTCATGATATGAGGCAAACAGTGAGCGCTGGGTGCTACAGGGTGGTTTCCACTTTGTTTTTCAAATTATTACAGGTATTAAGGCCCGAGTGTCATTGGCCTTTTTTTGACCCAGCGAGCTCCATTCAAGCACAAACATTTTTGGAACAGTACGGAATTTGAGAACCACATGAAAATATAATACTCTTTGTGGTGCCCACCTATTCCGCATTCTGGATTTCAGATAACGCAATTACCTGAAATAGGGATAACCAAAGGGAAACAATGGAGAAAGGGATATCGGATGAGGAAGGACAAAAGAATCAGATTTTGCCAGATTACAAATTAGGTAAAGGATTAGCAGAAGAAGAAAAGCATGAGAAAATGGTTATAAAAGGAAGAAGGATCAGAGTATGGTATAACCTGTGGTCAAGAACCAGAGAAAGAAGATCCATAGAAACAGACAATGTAGGGACACAAAAAAAGAAAAAGCACAGTGGAGGGACATGAACTGGGAAAAGTGGTATTGGAGAGACACAAAACAAAGAAATGGACAATGGAGGGACACAAACCAGAGCCCGGGATCGTAGGTAGAAACAAAACCGATAAATGAATCTGCATGAGGCCGATAGTTGGCTCTACTGAGATGAAGAAGATCCTGAATAGGTGGGTTTTCAGGGCTCTACTAAGGGTGAGGTGGGTGAAAATTTGGTGGATTCTGGCATATATCCAAAGTCTTGATACATGACATTCAAAACTCTTTTTAGCATTCTAGATGCCTTCACTATGGCAACTTCCAGTTGAAAATGAGTCACCTATTGTTTTGTGCACATTAGCACCTGCAATCAGTTTGTTGTGTTGATCTGAGGGCTAATGAAGGTGAACTGCTTTGTAAGAAATGGGCCAGATCTTGACCAGATCTTGAATCGAGTTAGCGTTAGAGGTGGGAGCCGATGACGATCAGTTAGATTTGGTAAAATTAGATACATTTTCTGGGTTCCCGTCACTAGACCAGCTGTTTCATGGAGTGGGGCTTTTATTGAGGTGAGCAGTTTGTTTAATAGACCTTCCAGGATGGTGTTTCAGTTTCAAATAGCAAATGAAGTCCTCTGGTGGGGCAGGGACCATGCCCTCGCTTTGCCATTCCTAAGCCAGGCATTTATCCCATACTCCCATATCTTTTTCCTTTTGGGGCATTGGCAAACGTCCCATTACCTATCTATTCTTATGAGACGGGATGTTTTACTCTTTTTTGTTCTTTTTTCCATAAACAAACGACAAGTCAAATTATTAATCTGGATTTGGATTACTCTGTGCAGTTATTACATTTTTGGTTTGTACGTAACTGGCTCACACACGCAGGGGAAGCAATCTTCTATCCCATGCTGAAGTTGCCAAATACTAACCCCTTTACCTCCTAAAGAAGGTTTCTTAGTTTACTAGTCAGCTGCAGGCCACCACAGTGAGATGGAAAGGGATGGGAGACATGTATTCTTAGGCAACTACTTATCTCAGTACACCCCAGTCTTGCTGGGTACAAGAAAAGCTTCAATTTGCGACCAGGCCAGGTGATAACTGCAGCAAGCTTTGCAACCACACAAACGCTCGCAAAGCATTCTTAGGTAAAATAGTGGTTTGTCTGGGACTAGGCATGCTTCCATTGTAATGTGATTGGTTTTTGGATCACAGTGGTACCACTACAATTCACAATGGACATTGGAAATCACAATGGCATTCGATAAAGTTTACTACCTACAAAATACCATTTAAAATTGCTATAAGTCCTTAAATGCCTTTTTATTTTAAATATTTATTTCCAATCCATCCAATCTGTTTTAAACTATTCCTATGTTTGCAGGGACCGACAAATATTTTAAAAAATGTTCTTGGTGTGTATGTTTTCAGAGATCATTTCACTGCATATGGTAGGTATGGTCACAATATTCCTCCTTTCCACATAACTTTCCACAAAGTTAGGCTTTTTCCCTTGATCCCTCTATCTAGGTTCTTCCCTCTGTCCCGATAACTCGCGTCTAGGTGCTTTCTGCTATATGATGTAACCGAGGCCTTTTTCCCTTCCCGGACACTTGACTCTAGATCTATGTCAATGCTGCTTCCAAGTAGACTTTCACTGACATCCTCTTTGTCGTTCCTTCTCCGGACCTTTGAATTCCCCTTATGGTCTCTGTGCTCTCCCCTTTCTCTTCCTCTCCCATTAGTGGTGGCAACCACTGGGAGGTACTATTGGCATCCTTCCTGTCCTCTAGGATCATCATTAATGTCTACCTAAATGGCACTGTCATGGTCCAGGGCGCTCAGCCCAACCTCCTCCTTCTTGATAGGCGTCTTCCATCTCTCATCAACTTCCTCCCCTCTCCTCCTTCTGCCACACCTGTGGCCCCTCTGCCACTTCTGACAAGTGTACCACACTCCTGAACCCCTCCCCGGAAGACCTTTAAAAGTGGCAACATGCTCCACTTAGCTACCCTCAACTCTCGCTCTACTTTCAAATGCTCCACTGACATCTGCCACCTCCGGGAAGACCTTGACCTAGACGTCCTTGCTTGCACCGAGACATGGTTCACTGCCAGCTCTGTCATGAGTTATGATACTCTCCTCCCTGGGGGGTACAAGAACCTCTCTATCCCAGGCCTAACTGGCCCGGGGGCAGAGGTACCATGATCATCCCTGAGTTGGTTCCTACAACTATCATACCCACTCAGGCCTATTCCTCTTTTGAATGCCTTGTCTGCAGGCTTGGTATCTCTCCTGTCATCTTTCTGACGCTGGCCACCATCTACAGGTCCTCTGTCCTGATCTCCTGAACACCCTCCCCCATGACATCAGAGAATCTCAGCCCTTCGCCAACTTCAGACAGAACCTAACCAGGTGGCTGAGAGCCAATGACATCTAACTACTCTACTCTAACCTGCACTACCCTTTAATTGCTCCGCCTTGACTCCCACTCTCTGCTCCTGGAGCTCACTTACTATGCGATTGAAGTTCCATGTGCAGCACATCACTTTGACATTGGTGACCCGATATGTCACATTGTACATAACTGTACATTACTGCCCCATAACTATGCAGGAAACAGGCACCTGTTTCCCTTTGTTCCTGACCTCTCCTTGTACTTACTTGCCTATTGTAACATGGTTGATGTCTGTATTTCCTTGTACATACTTGCCTATTGTAACACTTGATGTCTGTATTTTTTTCTACTTATCATGTAATCATGTACCTGTAACTAAGTTGAGCATATCCTTGTCTGTTTGGGCCCGGATGCCCCAGGGTATGGCGCGCTATATAAATAATAAACTAAACTAAACTAAACTAAACTAAACTAAACTAAACTAAACCCCTGAAGACTTTCTCTCTAATCTTGATTCCAACTTTCCTTTTGTTCTCATCCTTCTTGACCTTTCCTCTGCCTTTGATATGGTCTTTCTTGCCACCCTGATAAATCGGCTCTGTGATGCCCTTGGCACCACATATCTGCCGCTGGACTCAATGAACTTCCCAGGTTCAACTGGGCCCTTTTCTCTCCACCATCTCACTCTCCACCTGTGGTGTCCATCAAGGCTCTATCCTCTCACCGTGGCTTTTCATTATCTACATGGCCCATCTAGCCCATTTGATCTCCACCTTCTGTCCTAACTTCCAGTTTTATGTGGATCACACACAGCTTTCCTTCAATCTTCCCTCCTCTGCCTCCTCCTCTTCCTTTCCCCTGACTGCATGTCTGCTATTCAGGTATGGTGCCCTGCTAATGATCTCTGCCTTAATGTCAGTAAGACAGAAATCCTGCTCATTGGGACCCCTGCTCCCCTTTTCCTCCCACACCCTGACAGCCCTCTATGGGTCCCCTCCCCTCACCTTCCTGTGAGGCAAAAAACCTTGGTGTCATCTTTTGACTCCTCTTTCTCCTTCTCTCCGCACATCACAGACCTTGCCAAGAAGGCCCACATTCAGCTGCTGCTCCTTAGAGGCATTCTCCCGTTCCTAAACGTCTCCCAGAAACTCACTGTCTCCACAGCTCTGGTTCTCTCCAGGTTGGACTACTGCAATAGCCTCTTCCTCAATCTGCCTAACTCCTAACTTTGCCCTATTCAACCTATCCAGAACAAGACTGCCAGACTTAGCATTAAGCCCAGGGACTACATCTCTCCAGCCCTAAAATCTCTCCACTGCCTCCTGGCTGCTGTAAGGATCAAGTTCAAGACCTTCTGCATCATCCACAAGGCTTTCTGTTGCCTAGGACCCCTCTACATCCAAATCTCTCTCCCTAAATAATTCCCTGCTAGAGCCATTCGGTCATCTAACTCTAACTCTCTGCAGATCGGACTCTTTTCCAAGCTGAGAGTGGGGGTAGATCTCTCTCCTCCACAGGTGCCTCCCTACCGAATGGCCTCCCTGCCCCCCTCAGACTTGAGTCGGATTTCCTTAAGTTCTGGAAGCTTCTCAAGACCTTCCTTTTCTCTGCAAGACCTTCCACTTCTTCCCTTCCTCTCCCCCTCCCCGGCTAATGTCCCTTCTGCCTCTTGACTGGCTGCCTGGTTCCATCAGAGTCTCACAGGGCACCAAGCCCCCTAATCCAGTTTACGCCTGCACTTGGTCTCCCCTGACTCCCTCCCCTCAACCTGCACTTGCCCTTTCAGGACCCTCCCCCTGCAGTAGCCTGGCTGGTCCTGCACCCTTGTATTCCTTCCAGACCCTTAACTCGCACTTAGCTTGTGTACCTTCTTTCCCCTGAAATCGCTGCTTTCCGCTAGCAAGTCCACCTGCCCTCACCCTGCACTTGATTCTCTCGCAGACACTCCACACAGACCGGCACCCCCCCCCCTCCCATCTCCCCTGCACTTTGCTTTACTGCACTTGCACTATCTGAATGTCACAAGGTCTAGCAGGGTCGTTTTTGTTTTGTCTTCTTTTTTCCCCCAACCTCTTGTCTTGTTGCGTCTGTGTATAGGTGCATTATAAATACCCAATAAATAAAATAAATAAATACAAATAACTAATTTCCACCTTGAATGCAATCTCTAAGGACAACTGGCCAACATGTCTGTTATTCAGCTCATCCTGGGTCTTCAGAGATGCCATGTAGGTTCCATTGGCAGTGGCTCTGTCGATCGAAAGCTACCCTCTTAATTGTGAAAGCTAAGTGAATCACTCCTTTTGTTTGGCATATTCTGTAAGCTGGAGTTTGGAAAGGTGCCTGCTTTTTATTTTGATATAATTCACAGAATGTTAGAGAGGAGCACTTGCCCCATACACATGCATTGTCTTCCATAAGAAGTGTGAGTCCCCTCTGCCCCCTGTTGTTTGGTCTTCCTGCCATTAGTCATGTCTACTTGATAGGCACTTAATTCTAGTTACAGAAGTACTGCTTTTGACTTGGTTCATTCAGTGCCCCCTGTACTTCTTCTGACTGTTCTTTCAACTCAAGTTTATTCCAGTTTTCATTCAGTTCCAACATCCAACAGAAAGAATGTTTCTGACACAGGATCCACCCACTCCTGTGCACGTGTCCACATCTTTTCGCTTATATAAATGACCATCTCTAGATCCAACATGCCCTAACAACTACTGGCCCATAACCACTGTCCCCTTCCTTCTTAAAATTCTTGATAAAGCTGTCCAAACACAGATCCAACATTGCCTAGATCCAATTCCAAGTTAGGCAAGAGACAATCTGGCTTCCGCAAAGGTCATGGCACAGAATCTGCCCTGCTTGACCTAAAAAAACGAATGACAGAGATTATGGACAGGGGCTAACCAGCCCTCCTACTACTGCTAGACCTCTCCGCTGCGTTTGACATTGTTGATCACAACATCCTCACTTCCCAACTATCCAACGCAGCCCACTTCTCTAATCATGCCACCACATGGATAACCTCCTTCTTGGAGGGCAGAGCCATGAAACTATACTCCGATCACGCCAATGTAGACCCCACCACCATCCACTGTGGAGTTCCCCAGGGATCCTGCACTGCCCCTACCCTCTACAACCTATTCAAGAAGCCTCTCTTCGACAAACTGGACTCGTTCGGCATATCCTACACAAATTATGCCGATGATACACAGGTACTCCTCCCCCTCACTGGTGATTACAACCAAGAGAAGGCAGCCCTTCTTGAAATCTACACTACCATCCAAACCTGGATGGCAGCGAACAGTCTATGGGCCTCATTCCAAGTTTGGAGGCAGCCATGGTGCTATTAGCACCATGTCTGCCTCCAAACCCGGGTCCGGGTCCGGTCTGGCTGAATGGGGATTTACCGGGTCATTCCGACCTTGCAGGAACCGGTAAGTCCCCATTCAGTAAACCTTTCCTATTCCCATTTGAGCCCCCATAGGGCCCAATGGCAATGGGGAAGGCGCAAATTACGGGCCCGCAAATAGGGGGTCCATTATTAGCGCCCTGGTCCCTTAGCGGGACCTGCTAAGGACGTGTGGTCAGACCACACATCCTTTGCGGGTCCCGCTAAGGGACCTCAGAATAGGGCGGTAAGGGTTTACCAGCACTGCATCCTTACCGGTGCCGGTAAACCCTTACCGCCCAACTCGGAATGAGGCCACATACCTTAATGGGGACAAAACAGAGATAATCCTCATAAGCCCCAAGGAAATTCTGCCCAAACGCGACAAAAAATATGAAAACATAAACATTGACAACACCATCATAGCCGTCTCTTTCAATGGAAAAACCTTAGGAGTATTCCTAGACTCCACTCTCTCGATAACACGCCAAGTCAGTGCCATCTCCTCCGCTGTTGTCCACTCCAGCAAACTCATTAATGCCATAAAGCCCTTTCTAACCAGCAAGAACTGCATTTCGATTGCCCGAGCAACAATTGGAGCTAAGCTGGACTACTGTAACGCTCTCCTTGCAGGCACCTCAGCAAAAAACATCAACAGGCTACAAATAGTACAAACAATGCGCTTCGCGCAGCCCTTAGCATCCCCAAAAGAGACCACGTCAAGCAGTCAAGAAGAGCCGCCCACTGGCTCCCCGTCAAAGAAAGTGTTGAGTTCAAGATCCTCACAATCACACACAAATGCCTCAGTCTCTCTGCCCCACCCTACCAATCAGAAAGCATCACCAGAGTCACCTCCACATGCCCAATAAGAACCCATCACGCCAACCAACTCTGCATTCCTCCCATCAAAAGGTCTAACGCTGGAGGCATCGGATTTCCCTACCTAATTCCTAGACTCTAGAACGCACTCCCATGATCTCTAAGAGCTGAAACATCCCTCTAAGCCTTCCACAAAACCTTGAAAACCACTCTCTTCAAGTAACCCCATGATCCCCGGGCCCCCACGTCTCTGCACCTCCCACAAGCTGGCTATGCTGCCTTCTCTCCTCTTGTCCCTCAACTCTGTTGTCTCTCACATGACCAAGTATGTATGCCCTGTGAACCACCTGTAACCAAGTATGTATACCGCTGTGACCACCTGTAACTAAGTTTGCATCCGTATCTAACCAGCAAGCCTCCTTGTAACAGCGCCACGATGCCTCAGGGCTGCTGTGTGCTCGATAAATAATAATAAATAAATAATGTGGCACCCTACTTGTATGGCCGTCACTTAGAAGAGACCCTGTTCAGTTCTAGATGGGTGTTGGGAGTTCTGTTTGTGGTACTATTTTAATTTCATGGCCGCTCTTGTCTTTTTAGTGTCACTGCGCTTAACCACAGGCTTGGGAACGGCCACGCCATACTTTATGTGTGAGGTTGTTGATCGCTGCAAAGGGTCCCTTTTTCTGTCTGCAAAGGGCCACTTTTTCTGTCGGCAAAGGGTCCATTATTCTGTAAGCGAAGGGTCCCTTTTTCTGTCGGCGAAGAGTCCCTTTTTCTGTCTCTCCTTGTAGGGAATAAACCTGCGTTCACTCGCAGCGGAACCTCTTTCGGCGGGCTTGAGAGTTTGAATGCGCTGCATGAGAACATGAAAAGCATCGTTCTAATGTGCAGAGGCTGTGAAAGCTGTTCCCTTAATCAGTCATATGGCAGCATTAAAGTACACTAATGAGTCTACAGAAAAGAAGCCCTTCTATGGGCATGTCAGCGACGAGGCCTACCACAGTCCCGACGATGTCGACGCGGGCCAGTTAGGCCAATGAAACGCTGCAGAGTAACACTTATTGCTCAAAAATTGTTCAAATGACAAAAGCATGGAATGCACTATACAGGTGGTGGGGATAAGAGAAGGCCAATCTTAAAACAACTTGGAAGCTGTAACCAATAAAGATAGAAACAGAGTTTCTATTACGTTCCAAAGGCACGCTGGGCGTTAGGGGCCCCAGAGGCCGAGTTAACACCCCGAGGGCAGCATGGGCATTTGACAAGGTGTGCAAGCCTGCTACCTCCAGAGGGTGGGGGTCTATAAGGCTATTATGGATCTATGTGATTACTGCACGCGCCGAAACGTCAGATAAGAAAATACCGCATCTCCATGTCAGCTACCCCTTCACCCATACTTACCTGTCTGCTTCTTATTTACCTTCTTTTCCGCACCTCGACTTTCCTCCTGCTCTTCCCGATGTCAGTTCCCTAATCCTAAAGTGGGCGGGAACTTCCTCTGCTGCTTTTGTATCCCTGTTTTCCTTTATTATCCCCTGCAATCCATTTAATGGATGTGGGGGGCACCCCTGATCCATTTTACCATACAGTGGGAGCGGTGTACTCAGTTTTATCGACCTTAGAAGAGTGAAATGAGGAGTCGGTCTATCCACGGGATTAGAACATGTGCGGTGCAGGCTGGTCCCATGTGACAAGTTGCCACTTAACGCATGGGCTATGTACCTGGTGACCGTACCATAAAGTCATTGGTATACCACACGTACACATACTATCTCCTTAGAAAGCCTAGCCACACTAAAGCAAAGGCATCACTTACAGTCTCATACCCCTGAGCAAACACCTGTGTATAGGCCGCTATTAATAAAATATCATATCAGACCAGTCTCAGGGGGGATAGCTCAGGGGCAACGTGCTTGCCTGGGAAGCAAGACGACACCGATCCCCGGTTCGTGCTTAGAAACCTCTGGGTATTAATCACGTTATAAATAACCACTCATATCATATCATACCAAGGAGACGTGCTTGCCTGGGAAGCAACACGACACCGATCCTCGGTTCGTGCTTAGAAACCTCCGGGTTATTAATCGCGTTATAAATAACCACTCATATCATATCATACCAAGGAGACGTGCTTGCCACGGAAGCAAGACGACACCGATCCCTGGTTCGTGCTTAGAAACCTCTGGGTATTAAGCGCATTATAAATAACCACTCATATCATATCATACCAAGGAGACCTATTGTCAATATCTGAGCCCTATAGCATCCTCAATAGGGCCATTGTCGCAGTTTGTGACTCAGGATCCACATGTCTATAATAAGGGTCATGGATTGTCCCTCCTGAGGATCACTGCCTGCATGCAGGGAATCCCCTTAATCTCCCCTCTGTGCTGCAACATAGGCGTGAAACCAATGCATTCTCTTGTGCGCCTTGCCCACACCACCCTGTGCACCGCCACGCACTGAGACCCTCCAGCACAAGCTTGTGTGAGGCTATTGCGGCCTAACAAAGGGTCATGCTGCTGGATTGTGCCAGATATCAGGAGGAGCACAATGGTGAAGAAGGCAAAAAGGATGGCACAGCTGTGGGTGTGTCCACAATAGCTGTCATGCTTGTGAGTGTGTTGCGAGTGTGTGTGCCGAGTGCAATGGGATTAAAATTAAACCTCATGCTGCGGGAAAGTGGAATTGCTGGCCGAACTGAAATCATTGGTCCTGCTGATTGCTGTTTCATCATGATCTAATCCTACTCCCGCCACAGCTGACCAGACCCTACCAACTAAACCATCACTAGAGATCCCCATTTAAAAGCAGTGGTGGCGAAGGGGGAGTGGGACTCTTGTCATCTTGCAAGTCTGTTTACAGCTGCTTTAACGATAATGATGTGTTATTTATATAGCGCCTTTACAGAGCACATATTTACATACAATATCACCCAACTCATTTATCGACCTCGGAAGGATGAAAGGCTGAGTTGGCTTTGCCAGGATTTGAACCTGCGACCTGCAGATCACGCTCAGATCGCAGCGAGCGCTCAACCCGCTGAGGCCTACGTTCAAAGAGGCAAAAACCTGAAGGCGTTCCTAGAGAGCCAGAGACATGCTACCTACATTGATTGCAAGCAGTCTGACATTCGCAAATTAATAATTGTTTTTATAAACGTTATATTGATTGGATCATTTTAGAGAAGCCCTTGCTCTCCGTGTGGTGCAGCGATAGCGTTTCCTCTTTCCATCCCCGTCACTCTCTGCACTTCGGAAAACAGTCTGTAAAGTGCTGGGGAGGCGTGAGCCACCGCTATGCAAATGATGGATTCTTCCCTTCGAGAAACTCAGCCATCCTGCGCTTCAAGGAAGACCAACGTCCCACCGCTGCCCACATCTCGGGCACAATTCCTAAATACTTGCTTCCTCAATGGGGGATCAAACCTAGGTTCCCCGGAGATCTCTGTCTGTAGGAGGTGCTTCTTTCAATGCTCTTTGTCCCTGTTACAAACACAACTCCAACAAAAAGCCAAAAGCAAAAAACACCAGCCAAATGTCACCATTCAATTGCCTCTTAGAATAACCGGGCTGGAATGGACATGAGCACTCTCGCAGGTAAATAAATACCTTTCGTTTGATTTCTCCATCGCAAAGTTCCCTCCATCGGCTCAGCACACCCGACCCAGGAGGTCAAGCATATAGTAGGGTAAGGGTACATAGAATCTATCTTTGTAAGCATGTCTAAAAATAAAGCGCCTTTCATATCCTTTCATGAGCTGGGCGCGCCCACGGGACTTGGAAATGAACGTTCTGGCCCTGGTGCTGTCACCCCCACACCCTCCACCGTATGGAAGTCATCTGCTCCCCTCCAGGTAGATTCCGGGGTCAGGGGATGTCAGGGTTTTCTGGCCAGTGGAAGCAGATGTTTTCTCCGCATTAATAATGGAGTGGGGGCAGGGGGCAGAGGAAATGGCACGCGGAGTGTGGAAGACGTTTGATTGGGAAAAGCAGTCCAATCATTCGCACTAGTGTCGTGAGTCTAGACTCGAGGAAGCAGGACTACCCGGTTTCCTCTTTGGCTGTGGCTGTCCCCTAATACATGTTAGTACCCTATAAATGTCAGAGCTTCATGGCACATGTAAACATGACAAGGCATCAGGCAGTGCAGCACATTGCAGGGAACATGCAACTCCATTCTATGTTTCGCAGCTTGGCTATTTGCCCCTCCAGTAACACATCTGGGATATTTGCCCCTTCACTAATGCAACTAGGATATTTGTCCCTCCAGTAACATAACTGGGATATTTGCCACACCAGTGACGCCGCTGGGATATTTGCCCCTCCAGTAACGCGGCTCGAATATTTGCCCAAACGGTAACGAAAGTGGGATATTTGTCCCTCCAGTAAAACAACTGCAATATTTGCCCCTCCAGTAACGCATCTAGGATATTTGCCTCTGCAGTAACGCAACTGGGATATTTGCCCCTCCAGCAACACAACTGGGATATTTACCTCTCAAGTAACACAATTGGGATATTTACCCCTCTAGTAACGCAGCTAGGATATCGACCTCTTCAGTAATGCATCAGGGATATTTGCCCCCTCCGGTAATGCAACTGGGATATTTGCCCCTCTGGTAATGCATCTGGGATATTTGCCCCCCCTGTAATGCAACAGGGATATTTGCCCCTCCGGTAATGCAACTGAGATTGTTTGCCCCTCCTGTAATGCAATAGAGATATTTGCCCCTCCGGTAATGAAACAGGGATATTTGCCCCTCCACTAACCTGACTCTTTCCCCAAAGCCTCTGTGCAAAGTTCTACAGATGTTCTTTAGAACTGTTTAAATTCTCAATCAGCGGGTGCAGGAAATGGAGAGTATTCGAAGGACTGTCAGTGCCAAGAAAATACCCCTCGGATAGTCTGCGATCCCGCAACAAGGGGTGCATGAAATTAATATTTGGGCATGCCTACGAACTCAAACGATTGGCCAAGCAAACAGGTGAAGCAAAAGCTGGAGTTGAATATCGTCCTTTAGTTTACCACGTTTTACTGAGTGTGGCGGTGCAGCACCCGGGAAAATTAGGTGCAGTGATTAGTGGGTGGTAGCTCTATTCATGTAATTATTTATGATGCAACTTTTTTAGTTCGATTTGTTCTGCTCGATTTTGGTCCAAAAATGTATATGGTAATTTGGGGTTACGCAATATTGCTGGATGCTTGTGGGGGGCAGAGCAGGGACTGTGGGTAGGATGCAGGGGATCTCCCCCACCCTTGCATGGTATCACTATATATTATCCCCACCAAAAATATTGCTGTATATATGGTCGTCTGGATCGGCCATAGGCAATATTTTTTGGAGGGATAATTTGTTTTTTTTTGGGGAGCAGGGGTGGCGGGGGTGTCCCCCGCAGGTTCCATGCCTTAATATTGCCGGAAAAATATGGCGATATTTTTGTATGGCGATATTTTTGCGGGGATATTAACACATGGAAGCCCTTGCTTTCCATAAAAAAAAAAATCGAGCAAAAAAAAAATCAAACTAGAGTAGTTTGGCCCAAAATAAAAAAGACCATTTGACATACAGCTGTATGGTGTTGCCACACGTGTTGTTTTGTGCCTCACACTATGGGCCTCATTACACGGATGGCGGTAGGGATTTACCGATACCGGTAAAATACTGGTACCGGTAAATCCCTACCGCCTTAGTACGAGGTCCCTTTGCGGGTTGGGGGATTTAACGCCTGCTTTTTGCAGGCGTTAAAATCCAACCCGCTAAGGGACCTCGGAGCTAATTACGGCACCGCAAAATTGCGGTGCCGTAATTAGCGCCTTCCCCATTCCCATAGAGCCCTATGGGGCAGAAATGGGAATGGGGAAGGGCAATGGCGGAAGGGGGATTTACCGCCCCTCCAACCTTGGAATGGGGCGGTAAATCCCCTTTCCGCCAAGGCGGTGCCGGTATTTTACCGGCATGAGCCATGACGCTAATAGCGCCATGGCTCACCGCCTACCGTGTAATGAGGCCCTATGTGTTTTTTCTGGTGCAGTGTTTCGCTTTGAATTTCACGAGCAGTAACACATATGGTATTTGATACTACCAACATTTTTACCCTGGGCACCAAACTCTGAATGAGACCCTTGAAAACATTGCTTAGGGTGGTGATAATATTCTTAAAGATTGTACCCCACAGGCTTATTGTATGCCTCTTCTTTTTATCACACAATATGTGTAAAGACAACATTAAAGTAGAAAATAGCCAAGTGCACCAGCTGTAGTCCAATTCATACAATTATTATTTCTAGAGTGATTGTTTACCATAACTGAGTCAGTATTTCACAAATAACAGTTTTACCAACCCAGGTGTGGCTGAGTGAAGGTATATCTTCTGATGTTTGCAAGACCGGACAATTTACTACCAGAAGCCTAACATTGGTGCGCCCCAACCAGCAACATTTTAGCTTCTTTATTTGGTGGGTTTTGTGATGAAGGGATCAAGAGAAAGCACAAAAGACAGTAGTTCAGTTGAACACTGCTATAGACTCTCTCTGGATGGGTCTGGATGAGGCTCATCGGCCCTAGGGACGACAATCTCCAAATAAGAACCGCTGTCATACAAGTGTCAGCAAGGGTTAACTCACAGTGCCCCCAATGGGAACGCAGGTCTTTCCCGGCGCTCCCTGAGGGTCTCAGCAGTCTGACTTCCGGATTTTAGCGCTTGGTGTGCTTCCTAAATCACAGTCTGCTCTAACTTCTTGGAGGGACTTTACCTCAGTCTGAGGACTATAACATACTTGCCGTTGCGTAGAGTATGCGTCAGGTATGGATATTCTCATACACTTCGCGTGGGTGAATAAGATGTTATTTTCACGAGGTTTCTTGCAAGATAGAGGTTCCACATCCTTTGCGAACCACAGACAGAGCGAGTCGCTGTTGAGCATTGACCGCAGCATCTTTGACTTAAGCCACTCATTCACAAGACTTCTGAGATTCTTATAGGGCGATAGAGCAAAAATAATTACTGGTGGTGCAGAGTGTTAAGTTTCAATAAGTCGAAACTCATTGGGCCCCATTACAAATCGCCCAGTATGGAAACAACGGTGGCGGTAAACCCGCCACCACTGTTGTTTCCATGCCGGGCGATCACAACTCCTGCAGGCGGGAGGTGATGTTACCTCCAGGTCTGACCTGGCGGGTTTAACACTGCCCGCCTGCAGGCGGACGAGGAAACACTGGCAGCATTACGAGATGCTGCCGGTGTTTCCATGATCCCCATTCCCATTGAGTCCTATTCCGCCTCCGTGATTCCCAGAAAACCGGGGTTGTAATGGCCCGGTAATTCCGGGAATCACAGAGGAGGAATGGTAATACGAGTCCGGCGGTAACCAGGCGGTTTTACCGCCTTGGTTACCGCCGGACTCGTAATGAGGCCCATTGCCCTCAATGGGCCCAACGAGTTACTCAGAAGAAGAGCACCCATCAAGTTAGCCTAAAAAGCAACAGGCATGATGTGTCTTGATCCTAAAGCTCACATCTGGCCCAGTGTGTGAGTTACTGCAGCCAGGTGCCGCTGTTTAAAGGTCAAAGGATCATAATGCAGCCTGTACGTGCACTCATTGTTATAATGGATCTGAAGAACGACCCTTTTCCCCCGGACACTTGGTATTGCACGCCATATTATTTTGCGTCCCCTTATGCCGTCACATTCTATAACCCATATTCCTTCCCGAAGCGGCAAGGTCATGCTTTTGGCCTAGTGTTCACCTACCTGGGACTCTGACCCAATCCCAACCAGCAAGTTGAACCTCATGGGCGCCAGGGTTAACAGGACCTGGCGGTGGCAGTTAGGCGCTAGTAGATAGTTACACACTGACACCAAAGGCCTGGGTCCTGTAGTGGATCGATGCCCTGAGAACACAGATCCTGATTAAACCCACAATGTGTGAAGGATATGCTGCAGAGGTTCCCAGTAAGTTCTATGTTGCCATCAGTGCCAAGAGACCCTACACATGGCAGACGTTTTACTTTAACATCACATTCTCCTAGGGTGCCTCACATCCCAGCTCTGTCTTCTGTTTGTTTGTGGATTTCGTCTCTGGGTGTGTGTTTTATGTTAGCTTCTGCCATGAAGTCAGTCAGGTGCCTGACTCTGTCCAAACCCACAGAAGCGTGTCTGCAACCCGGGAAAGCTAGCCGCCTGAATCCTTCATGCTACTTTCAGGCCATATAGGGTAGGAGTCACAGAGTCTATTCTCCAAGTTCATGGGGGTCATTATGAGTTGGGCGGTAAGGGATACCGGGCACTGGTAAGGAGACCGGTGCCGGTAATCCCTTACCGCCCAATTCCGATATCCCTTAGCGGGAACCGTAAAGGACGTGTGGTCTGACCATACGTCCTTTACATGTCCCGCTAAGGGACCAGGGTGCTGATAACAGGCCTGCTATTCGCAAGCCCATTATTAGCGCCTTCCCCATTCCCATTGAGCCCTCTGGGGTCTCAAATGGGAATGGGGAATGGTTTGTTGAATGGGGACTTACCGGGTCCTCCAGGTTCGGAATGACCCGGTAAGTCCCCATTCAACCAGACCGGTGCCGGACCCGGTATTGGAGGCAGCCATGGCGCAAATAGCGCCATGGCTACCTCCGATCTCGGAATGAGGGCCCATGACCCTTACTGGAATCCAATGCTTTAGAACCTGAATACGCATGATCTATACAGCTACATCCCACCTCTTTACAGTGAACTATTTAAAAGTTATACATGAGTTCAGTGACAGGTGTGCTTAATACTAGCAGCCCCAAAAATGGTTATTAATCCACCAAAGCCTATGGAAAAGAACAAGACCATCTAGCCCGGATTCCACCATTAAAGTAAAGGTTCCTTTCAAAGTGGGAGTCCTTGTGTAGCTTCACTCACCAAGACTCAACAAGACCCAGCGATGACAAGAACTAATATGGAAACCATTTAGCAATGTGGGGTCCCATATGTCAGTGAGTACCCTCACGGGAAAAGGCAGAGCAGACTAGGGGGAGAGGATGGCTGTCCTGTTGGTCTCCACGTGCCAGAGGAGAGCCCTGCAGCCACTAATACAGGAACGGGAAGAAGAACAAGCCCGAACAGAGGTTGGTGTGGTGTGCCTGCCTGTCTCACAGGAGTCTCTTCGGCAGACAGAGAGAAGGGTTCAGAGATGTGGAGGTCTCCAGGCTGTACAGAGACACCCAGGGACCATGAGGATCATTCACCATGGAAAATAGCTACTGTGGTTCTAAAAAGATTTGGTGGGCTGCACCAGAAACATTGGTGAAACCAGTGAAGCGCGAAATGCCCTAACCCTATCAGAGAGCCTAAGAGACAATGAGAAGTCACGCGCAAACATACGCCTGTGAGAGGATAGGTCTATTAAAGAGCCATGGAAACGCAGGGTAAAGAGGGCAATCAGGCAGGAGCCATGAAGCAATTATGATATGATAGGTTATTTATAACACGCTTAATACCCAGAGTTTTCTAAGCGCAGACCGGGGGATCGAACCTGCGTTGCTCCATGCCGTCTTGCTTCCAAAGCGAGAACGTTGCCGCTGAGCTATCCTCCCGGGACCAATTATGAAAACATGAGAACTGACAAAATTTACTTCAGCCAGGACAGAGCGCGAACCAGACCATGCAACCTGGCTGATGAGAAGAGGATGGGAAACCTGCCCAAGCTTAGGGGCCTCCAAAAGCCTCTGCCTCTTGGAGAGCTGAGAGTTCTAAGAATATGGAATCTCTGAATAGGCCGCTGCAGAGCAGTATATCTTTAAGTAACCTGAGCACCGTATCCCTGAGCCAGCTGGGCACTATGTTCCTAAGTG
Organism: Ambystoma mexicanum; assembly: GCF_040938575.1. NCBI lineage: Eukaryota > Metazoa > Chordata > Amphibia > Caudata > Ambystomatidae > Ambystoma > Ambystoma mexicanum. Next base: position 233,654,305 of record NC_090940.1, on the reverse strand, counting down.
AGCTTGGCACTATGTCCCTGAAAGTTGATGAAGGCATTGTGTCCCTGAGAGCAGGTGGAAGTGAACAAAGACCCCCAGATCCCTGGAAGAAACACAAAGAATGAGCTGGGGGCTAAACCCCTGAACTGTGATTGTGGCAGAGAAGCACCTTTGAGTGATATATACCTGAGGCTGTGATTGGGGCAACGACGCATGCTGGGCACTGTATCCCTTAGACTGTGTGTTGGGAGAAAGAAGTGGTATCGAGGACCATCCCTAAAAGTCCATGAATAGGGCGACCATTATCCCTTTTAGATAAGAAAACCCTAATGCACTTATGGGTATCCCAATCTGACATCTCCTTTTCAAATCGTTCCAAGTTCGAAGCAACCTTTTTAGTGGTAAATTGACCTCTAGTCCCCATATGCTGTTTTCCCAGCCCTATCCTTATGGATAATGAAAGAGTGAAAACCAGACTTTAGTGACGGCCTAGAACTGTTCTTTTCGACTCATTAGTGTCTCGTAATTCTTTGCAATGCCTGTATGATATGTAATTGTGTACACTTGTATGTTACGTACTCACGGGGTAATGCATTTGTAAATGAAGAAGCTCAGCTCTGTAAGCAATTTCTTAAATTCAGCGCCTAGATGCCTCTGGGCTAAGTGCGCTTTATAAATGTACAAATAAATAAATAAAAAAATAAATAATAAATAAATAAATAAAGTGCCTCTGTTCTGTCTATGCCATGCGTTTTGCATGCGATAGAATGATCGGGGGAAAAAAAGAAGAAAAGAGAACAGCATATTAAAAGAGAGAGACTAGCTATTTCTACTAGTTGGCCATGTTGCTTGCCCAAATTGTCTGATGCAAAATGCTAGTACGCCTCCAAATCGCACGCCTTAGCTACTGGCACAGAAATGTTTGGAAGAAGGCACTTTACAGAACACAGCAAAGGGGTGGTTGCATTCTTCAAAAATGTCCCAGTAAATGTTCTCCAACACAGTCAAGCACGATGGAAAATGAAGAAATATGTATGTCTGCGGGAAAACAAAAGCCATTGGCGTTTCATAGCAATCACGGTCGTTCGGCTGCACTTTGGAGGAAGAGCTTGTATCCATCCAGCTCTCCTTATCCAAGTTAATCCACTTCAGGCCTGAGGATCAGGAGAATATTTACTGAAACGCAGCTGTGACTGCAACCCACATCCACCCAACATGAAACTAGAGGACAGCGAAACCATCAGCCTGGAGCCAGAACGGGGTAGAAATCTGGAATAAATGTTTCAATGTCAATGTTTTAGTTCCGTGCAGCCGTTTGATGTATAAAATGGGTCCAGGGCCTCTGATTGGCTGAAAATCCCGTTTATGTCAATTAGAGAAGCTGACTTGATTGTCAATTACATCAGTCTTAACAGTTGTGTCAATCTGATTAGTTAGACAGTTGCGGCTCCTCGATCCTTCTTCACTAGAAGTTAACCACTTTGCAGAAAGACAATTTTGCAGAATTCTTTTGTCGCATTTGTTGCCACTTTTTTGCCACAAAATTAGAGATGATAAGTTTGGGTAAGGTATATAGAAGTGGGGGCGAGGGATAGAAGGTGGGAGTGCGGGGTCCTCCCCCGGCTTTTCGCAGTACAAAAGAGGTCAAATCATCAAACAACAATTCCCCAAAGTGTCATTCAGTAAAAAAGTCAGTAAGCCTTCATAGAAACGAGGTTTTCATGACGCTGCTGGGCAACCTCTGGAGTGGGAAGTAAAGGAATGTAAAGTGGTACAGAGGTAACCCTTTCTTGGGGGGAAAAGCTCAGAGTATTAAAAACTTGCAGCAGGTAAACGATATGGAACCGGTAACATGGATTGCAGTAGAATTCATGGAAACAAGGAGCAAGCGAGTGGATCAGAAGAGTCCCAATTCAAAGTCCCCCTCGTGGCATGACCTTAACCCCTTAAGTGCCAGGCTATTATGCAAGTCTATGCAGAAGGACGAGCACACTCATCCTTACCGGAAAAAGCCAAGAGATAGGAAGGCTTGGGAACTCCTACATCTGAACCTATAAATTAAATAAAAGTAAGATGAACCAGCTGTAAACATTTTCAAAATATGGCAGCTGACTTGCGTTATAAAGCTGAACAGAAAGCACTATTATTTTCTTAACACATACATTCTCTGTATCGGTTTTATGTGCCTCTTCTTAGTCGAGATAGTCAACTTCTTTCTCTCTCTGTGGAAGAGAGTATTTTCAATCAGTAGCTCTTGGATCTTTTCTGGCAAAGAAAGACTTACCAGGACATTTTTCTCTCTGTAGCTCAATTGTGTTTGTTTTGTAAATTCAAATGTGTTGCAATAATTCAAAGCAGTCCATGTCTTCACATATGTTGTATGCATCTTAACCTCCACGAACAATGTCAACACCCTCCCTTCACACACCCTACCCCTCGCCAGAGGCAACGGACCAAGAGGACCAAACAAACAGCATATTGATAACACATTCCCACGGTAAAAACCTGTATTTCGGCAGCACTCGTCCCTCTTCTCAAACGCCACCTTCTTGGCCAGGGACATGGCTTGTGCCCGAATACCATAGCAGAGATTTAAGGACTAAATCCAAGCCTCTCCCCTATGTCCGGCGTTACGGCTAAACACTGTTTCCCATTTCACTTCTTCAGAAAGGCTAACCATACTATTTCCCTGGATGGCTGCAGGTCGTGGAGGGTGCCCATAATATTTTCCATTTCATATATTTCCAACTGGCCATAAACTCTCGCTGGGGAGATATCAACGATTCCACGATATGAGAGAGGTGCCTCCATTCCCCTTCCATTTCCTCAAGACCAAACAGCACCAAAAAGGTCTGTATGTCTCCCAATCCATCCTAGGGCTTTGATCCATCCTAGCATCTCCTCCCAGAAACATTTGACATTCGGGCATGTCCACCACATGTGCCAATACCTAGCCCTCTCCCCCTGCATCCACGCCAGAAACCATGGTTCACTGCAGGAAACATTTTCAAGAGGCACACTGGGTCATCTATATAACAATTGAATTGCATGTAGCTTCTACTGGCACAAGATCAAGGTTTTGTGCACAGAGAGACACAGCCCCTCCCAGAACCTCCCATCAAGCTCCCCTTCACTAGTTGACCTACTGGTACCAAGCTCACATCTAACCATTGCTGGAAACGAAGAGGGTCTACTACATCATCCCTGACCGGAGGGGCCCAAAGATGCATCAGAGCTGAGGGCCACGTAGTAACACTTTGCATCTCCTTACGACTCCCCAGAGATCCCAAATGAGGCCCAATATCCTATGAGCGCACACATTCCCAGCACATTCTTCTTCGGCACCCACAACCATTCACCTCCTGTCGCTGGACGCAGCCAATGATTCTCCAGTGCTACCCACTGCTTTTCTGTATCCCCATGCAGATGTGGGACATTAGTCCTTAACTGGCCTGCCCTGTAATACTTATACATATCTGGGAATCCTACCCCATCCTGTCTCTTTGGCATGATTAGAGTGGCATATGCCACCAGTTGCTTCCGTCCCTGTCAGAGGGGGCGTAGGGTCCGGACTTCCAGCTCAGAAAACATCTCCTTTGTGGCACTGATGGGGACCATTTCGAACAAATATAAAATTATGGTCAACAAGGTCATTTTAAGACCATTCACGCATCCCATACAGGACAAGGTCAGCCAGGGCCACTCCTCCATCCCTTTATAGAGAGTGCTCAGCATCTGGGGATAATCTGCATCATCTAGCTCCCATAAGGTCCTCATATTCAATGACCTCAGGTATTCTACTGATTGGTCACGCCTCCTGGCTGTTCTTCATTCATATTGAATCCTGACAGTCTACCATATTCTGCTACAATGTGCAAGGCCGCCTAGGATCGAATTCCCTGGGTTGCGCAAGTGGAGGAGAACATCGTCAGCATACATCATCAGTTTGTATTCTTTGCTCCCGACCACCAACTCATCGACCCCCTTGTCGCAGGGCACTTTTACTACCAATGGCTCTAAAGAATTAGCAAATAACAATGGCTACAAAGGGCAGCCTTGCCTGGTCCCCCATCTCCATTGGAAAAGCGGGGAACTCTTCCCCTTAACCACGACCTGTGCTGTCGCCTCAACATATAGTGCCCTGATCCCTTGTAAGCTACATCTGCTGAAGAGCAGCTTATGTAGGACTGAAAATAGGAACTCCCAGTCTACTCTGTCAAACACCTTTTCTTGATCATGGACTAACAGTACCACATCTCACCGGCTGCTCTCGTCGATTCTATGTGTTCAGTGTCTTCCAGAGTGCATCAACTTCCTGTCTCTCCTGAATGAAGCCCACCTGGTCCAAGTGAATTATACGAGGCAACAGTGCCTTGAGGCATGTGGCCAATACTCTGGTGTAGATTGTTTCTCATACACGTTTAACAGGGATATCGGGCAGTGTGACTGACACTTCATTGGGTCTCTACCCTCTCTTGGTATCACCAATATTAATGCCTTACTAAATGAGGGGGGAATGATCCCCATATCCATGATGTTGTTGAAGAGTTTAACTAAGTGTGGTAGCACTATAGTGTAACCATCTTCATCTGCCTTGCCCACCGATAATCTATCAATCACTTTCTGTATTTTTTCAGTGACCATAGTGTCCATACAACATGCTTCCCCGGGACAAGCTTCCCATGGGAATACCCTCCAGGTATTGGTCTATTTCTTGTCTCGTTTCACCCTCAATACTGTCACACAGTTTTTCATAGACCTGTGCAAAACACCCATCAATGGCACCAGGAGTGTCATATTTCCCCCCCCCTCGCCATCTCTCAACCTCTCCACCCATTTCTCGGCCTTTGTGCCTAAGTCACGCAGCCAGTAGAGCATCAGTATTATCCCCTTTTTCATAAAACGTCTGCTTAAAGAGCCTCAGCTGTCTCACTGTGTTCCTTATTGTTAGTGAATTCAACTCTATATGCATATGTTTTAGGACTAAAATGTCCTCCTCTTTGTAGCTGAGTCTTCCATGCAATATCCCCTCCAAGATGCCTATCTCCTTCCTCGGTGTACTTTCAACTAGGCACCTTTCTAGTTTCTTCCAAGCCCCCTTCCTCATCAGCAAGCACCTCCACATAGCCTTCCCTGCTTCCCAGACCACCCATGTACCCTATTCGTCCGGATCATTAATCTCTGGTCCAAAACCAGCTGATTACGTCATAGCTTATTGTTACACCACCATGGGGAATCCCTCTTACTTACTTCCTACATTACATCTTCCATAAACATCAGGCCATGGTCTGATCATCTGACTGGCTGGATCTCACAATGGCACACATTGCATCTAGACGTCTATTCCATGAGCAAATAGTAAATCCTAGTAAAGGTTGTGCGGGGGCGAATAAAAAGTAAAGCCCCATCTCATTGGATGGGTGGCCTTCCATACATCTGTTAGCCCACCCTCCTCGAAAATCTGCTGTAGTCCCCACCCCTGGCCAGTGACAGGTCTTGCCTGCAACTCCCTCAATGGCTGCCTATTCAGGGTCCCATCACCCATAGGTTAAAGTCACCCCCCAGAAACAACAACTCCCCCCTCACAGCTGTGACTTTGTCCAAGGACTGGGCATTAAAAGCCAACTACCCTTGATTTGTGCATTACACTGAGGCCAGGACGACATGCACCTCCTTGATTATACATTTCACAATCAGGAGTCGTCCGCACTTTGTTCAGGACACCCAGAGGTGCCCCAAATGTAATTGTTTATGGACAATGATCCCAACCAGCCCAGAAAACATCCCCCACAGATGCTTCTTTCACCGGTCTCTCCTCCCCATCCCTTAACCTCACCTCCTGCAGAAACAGGATGACCAGACTGACCAGTTAGAACTTTAGAACTCACGTGCCACCAGTGAACTCTTCGTGGGTGAGTTCAGCCCCTTGACATTCAGTGTCCAAACCCATTGCAACCCCCCCTTTGGCCCTTCACCCATAGAAGCCCCCCACCCCTTAGCCCTGCCATCGAATTGGCTGCCGTAACAGCCCTCTATCTACATATGCAGCCTCCAGCACAAATACCTAGGTGCCTTTGCCCTCTTCCCCCGGTCTAACAATGAAAAGCCCCTTTAGCCATCCCGTTACCTCCATAACCACACCCCATTCCCCCACATTTCAAACAACAACAAAAAATGTTGTAAACATTTCCCTTAAGATGCCCTCTCATACATAGAGGCCCACTAGGGTCTCACTTCACCCTCCACTACAATTCCCAGTCCACTTTTATCAATGTTTAGAAAGGCAATTTACAAGATCCTCATACCTCACCCCTCCGGCTGGCCTTGGGTGTCAAGTTACCTTTCTAAGGGACGGAGTGCCCAGCTTCATACATTTCCTTCATCCAGTTCCTCTTTTTTGTTGGTTCGTGTCCTGTGGACATGGACCCCGGGCCTCATTTTCAGTCTGTGAGGGGCCCAGTTCTTCTGTTGACAAGTTTGAAAGGTGTCTCATTGCTTGTTCCACCTCTGCAGCCGTTGTGATTTGGTAGTCAGCCTTGCCACATTCAAACTGCAGTGCAAAAGAGTAGGCCCACTGATACATGATCCTCTTTTAGTTAGCACTGCATTCAGGTTGACAATCCCTTGTCCTGGATAACATGAGGCCTGATAGGACTTGAAAAATCCAGACTGACTCCCCTGCATAGGTGATGCCAGGTGTCGCTCTCAACTTAACCATTACCTCTGCCTTCTCTGTGTACTGATGGAATCACACTATTATCGAGTGGGTGACCCTGTCCATACGGATTTCCCCCTCTGTGCGCTCTTTCTATCTGTATATCTCCGACAAAGAAGAGGTGACCACCTCATGCTCCTCTTCCTCTACTTTGAGGAGCGACTCACCATCACGCTCTGGCACTCCCAGGACCATGACATTATTCCTGAGTTTACCGAAGTCCAGGTCATCAAACTGGAGGAGCAACTCTTCTTCCCTCATCTCAATCTCTGATAGCCTGTCATCCAATCTCATTTCCACCAGGTCTGCGTTTAATTGGTCATTCTCCAGTCCATCTATTTTGTTCTCCAGGGTCTCCATTCTACCTTGAAAGTCCTCTATGGAGGAATAGGTGACACCACGCAATGCCTTAATTGCTGAAAGGATTGTTGCAATGTCTTTCTTTGTCACCAGATTGATTGTATTTTTGTAAGGCAGCAATGGTGTTACACAGGCCTGGTGTCACACCCTGGTCCAGCCTTTTCCCAGATACTTCAAGCTCTCTCCTGTCTGCCCACACTCTGCCAATCCTCAATCAAATACTCACTATCAGGTCATGCCTGCACACCTCTAGCTCTGGAATCCTGTGTGTGTGGTCACACTTGTGGCACTCAGCTGTTCACCTTCCTTGGCCTAGTCACCAGGGTACTTAAGTCCTGTCAAGAACAAGCAAAGAGAAAGCCAACAGTTTTGGCATGTTGTAGTAGACAGGCCTTTGCCAGATACTGACATCACAGGCCCAGGTAATCACTCCATGTTACACTTGTATTGTCATATAGAACTTTCATATCAGTGCCTTGCAAATACTTAGTCCACACCTATAGAAAACCCCACACTGCTGGCTTTGCCAATCCTTGTTTTTTGTATCGGTCGCCCACTGCCATCCGATGAGAAGTTTATTTGTACACCATAACTTGCGGCAAAGATAAGCAGAGTGGTCGACCTGAATTAAACCCCTGTGGTATCTGTCCAGCATTTTCAATGAAGAACATTGGAAGTGCAAATAAGTTTGTAAGAGAGCAAACATTGGTGATGCTGGATAGCAATCAGAATCACTTTGAAGGCCGGATAGGTTTTCTGCTTTGGGATTAAGGAATTAACCAAGACGTTTGCCACAGTTCCTGGTTTAAGACCAGTGTTACTACAAGTGAAGACCCTGAAGAAAATGTACATAGAGATTGCGAACGGCAAATAAAGGGAAAAAAGGAAATATCAATGATCCCGAGATACACAGCGAGAGTGATTTCCCAGCGAGATGGGAAAGGATCAGGAAACTAAAACAAAGATAGAGAATTTGGCTCCCAAAACAAATAACAAAATGGTGAAAGTCAAAGAAAAATGGTCACAAATCCTATGCATATTTCAGGAGAATTGCACCAAAATGTTTGGGAAAATGGCAAATAACTCATCAACCCATGTGGAGGGTGAAATTGTAGATCACATTCAGGCAATTTACATGGAGAGTATTATAATCCAAACCTTTGTAAGAGGATTCAATTCAACACTACAGCTAAGTCAATGCCTAGTCTGGGATACTGAATGGAAACCCTTATTGATATATCTTTATGTCCAGTTCATGAGTTCTGGATGACTACCCGTGTATAACACCCCTCTCTTAGAATCCCCCTGACCCCACTGAGCCAAGAAGTAGTTCTGTTTTGCAAGTTTAAAAGGTTTATTTGAGAAATAAAACAAAATATAGATACCACGCTTTTACAATAAATTAATAATCAATATCGCCCTTATAAATATAATGTTAATGAACAATGAGTAATCTGACACTAGCATACTTCTTTATAATCAATGAGGAGTTGGTGTAGGATGGATAAAGTAGCAAAAATACTTTTATGATTTCAAGGGAAAAGCAATGAGGAATAAAATGCAGTACAGAAATACTTTATATGATTTTAGCAAAAGATAAGATAATCACTTTTTCTCTGGCAATTCACCCCCCTCCCCTATGCAATGTAAGAAATGGAAGGAGATGGAAAGAGGAGCACACAGTTCTCAGGAATGCAATCAAATACAATACGAAATTCAGTTCCCCCCAGCAAGCTTAGAGAAAACAGGTATGAGTTTTAAAACACAGGCCCACGTGCTTTGAATGTGGTGGCAATGAAGTGAGAAATATGCTGAAAATGCTTTTAATTCCCTTTAGGAGGTTCAGGGTGAGTGGGAGATACGTGTTGGTATTAGTTCAGGCTCAATTGAGTAATGCTCTATGAGTTATTACCAGGTTGCAAACGGATTTTAACAAAAGAAAGAATGGAGCTGCTATCTTGACAAGTGGAGAAATTGAGCCAAAATCGCAAATCGCGGTAAATTTCGCGAGTGCGTGTCTCGCGATTGCGGAAAGAGTATAGGGAGTAGGAAGGCGGTTCTAGGTTGGTTAGAAAGCCTAGATTCTAAGCTTTCAGATGAAAGTTAAATCTGGTTCCTAGCCCAAACGGTTCCAGAGATACGGACGATTAAAAAAAGGTAGTTTTTCGGATTTAAAGTAAACTCAAAATGACAGGTGACAGCTTGCAGCTGCAGAATTGACAGGTGACAGTCGTGCAGCTTTAAAAATGACAGATGACACGATTTCTAGGAGGCTGTTCTACTTAGGTTAAAATAGTTTGGATTAGATTATTTTAACTAAGAGATTGGTTCTGCACAGTTCTGCTAGGTACTCACAATATAAATTTGAAATAGGCCTCGCCACGGATCTGGTCAGGTTTTGGACTGGACTCCGGTTCTGGTCTCGGCACTTCACAGTGATCTGGGTCAGCTCTCTGGTTCTGCTCACAGTGGTCTGGGTCACTCTGGATCTCTGGTCTGGTCTCTGGCAATTGTTCTTGGCAAAAGAATTCAAACAGCTCGCCCGGCTGTGAGTAGCTTGCAATGATTTGGGGCCTGCTGCAGAGAACTCAGCTTGTGGTTTTAGGCCTCTGATTTAGGTTCTAAAGTATAAGTTCTAGGTTCTGGAGTATGTAGCTGGAGTCAGTCTGGAACTGGTATCTTCTGGATGTTGTGTGGTCCGGCAAAACGCTCCGCAGCAACTGGATTTGAATTTCTCTACCTGTCCCAGCAGTCTCTTTTTATGTGTTTTGGAAAGTGGGTGTGTGCGTTGGTCATAACTAAACCTGCCCCTCTCACTTATCATTCTCCAATTCCTCCTCTTTCCCTTGATTGGGGGAAGGAAATGTGAGTCAGAGTGATGCTGTAGGTTTTATGGGTCAGAGGATCCTCCCCTGGTCAGTTTGCCCACAAATCTATATTTGATTCAAATACATCCTTCCCAGATATACAATTTGTTGAAATTACATGTGCACATTATATATTCCTTATGGTCCATGCTTGTCCGCCTCTGATCTTCCTGGGGGCTTGCATTCAAAAATGACAACATTTCGCGCTTTTTAACTGGTTTTGCAATATCGGACATTTACCCAAATTTACACACATGTGCGCAAGGAGTATGGACATTAATTGATGAAGTGTCAGATTTTTAACATGCAGACATTTGGAGTGAGACCCTATTTTCCGCTAGCAACCCCCCCCCAGAATACACCACAGGGTCCTAACGCATCTCAAAACGTTCACAGAAAAATCACAAAAATAATGATATTACTTATATAATTCTGACAAGTCCGCACTTTGAGTTATCTATCTTTTTAAAATTATGCCCTGGTCAAAAAGGGGTGTGGCTTCCCACATCACAGGGTAGAATAACTGGTTTATCCACTTCCCCCAAGCTCAGCTGCTAGCAGAGGCACTGCCCTCCCAGTTTCCCCTAAGAGGAAGCCACTTTTACGACGCCCCCAATATAAGATTTGCCTGAGTCCAGGACAGGCCTTTGTTCAACTCCCTGTAGTCCCCAGCTGCTCCACCCCTAATCTATTCAGAGGGCCATGTGACCTCAGGATGCAGCCAGGCCTGGCAGCCAGGCCTGGGAACACAGCTGTTGATCCAGTATCAACTCCTGTCGGGGGTAGTTGTCAGGCAGAATTCAGTTTCATTAAGCCAGGTTTCAGCTAAATGTCACTTTTTGTTCCCAGTTTTCTACATTCAAATCAAACTGACAATTTTTACATATACATTAAATAATTACTTCCTTCAAGTCATTTCAGATTATAGTTTTACATTGTATCCACCTCTTAGCAAGTCTTTCCTTGGTCTGGTTTTGTTTCATTTGTTCAGTTTTACACAAAAGTCTGGTGGTTTTAAAACGCCGGCTTTCTGATAGTGGTGAGTACTGGTAATGCAACCATTTTTGGGATTAAGAAAATGAATTCCCCACAAGAAGGTTGTATCTTTGGAGTGGTCTCGTGCCAACTGCGCAGTTCTCCTATTCTGGCGTGAAGGTGGGCGGCGATAGCTCATCCCCACATCCACCCAGTCTATTGATTTAGTTTGTTCTGGGATAGAATAATGGGCGGCGACAGCTCATCCCCACATCTACCCAGTCTTTTGATTCAACATGGGTCAAAACCCATGACAAATCCCCCCACCCGACTGTGCTTTGATTCAAGTCGAGGGGAAGTCGGGTGCAAAGGAGGTTTTGAGCCCTTGCACTGGTATGTCCCCATTATCTTCTCCCAATCCTGTAGGTGGCACAGTTCAGCATCTTTTCCTCTCTCCAGTCGATCAATCAGTTCTCCTTGCTGGTCCTGATGGGAGGATTGGGCGGTACCCTGGGCCCCTCGGGTCTCGGCTCCCGGTTTTCGGTCGTCCTCCTTGGTCAGTCTCCAGGTTTTCTTTCTCCTAGGACGACAAAGGAAAAGCGGCAATACCTATTCGTAGACATTTTTCCACCACTATTAATGGTGTGGCAGACATATACATTTTATACTTTAACATACCTAACATTTTACTTTTGAGATACAAGTTATCATTCAAAGACAGTGGCTTATAAGAGTATAATATTTTAGAGACTATATGTGGGCTATTTTAAGGTTGGAACTGAATTAATCTGGGGCGGCCCCCTCTGGGATTCCAGTGGATTCCTCCAGTTGTTGCAGAGTGTGCCTGGGATGGCAACACTTTAGCTGATTTATATGTACCCACTTGTCTTCCCCCTCTGCCAAACCGCCTTTGGGGATGCAGATCTTGTAGGCCACAGGGGAGATTTTGTCTATAATTCCAAATGGTCTCTTCCATGTAGGCAAGAATTTTCGCTGTTTGGCCTGGTTCCTTTGGAAATTGTATAGATAGACCCGATCACCCACCTTATATTCCTTTCGGGTAGTTTTTAAATCATAGTGGGTCTTCATGCTCTCGGCTGATCTTTCTAGATTCCGCTGAGCATAGGCAAAAGCATGCTGAAGGTGTTTCCTTAAATTCTCCACATACTCATGAGTTTTGGAGGCATTTATCAACGTTTGCTCTTGGGTTCTGTAGAGCAAATGCTGGGGAAGCACCATCTTGCGTCCAGTCATCAACTCAAATGGTGACATTTTGGTTGCAGATGAAGGGGTAGATCTGATGGCCATTAGGACCAGAGGTAATCGGATATCTCAACTTGGCCCAGAATCTGCCACAAACTTTTTTAAGATGCTCACATTGGTTCGGTTATATCTCTCTACTGCTCCAGAAGAAGCTGGCCTGTAAGCAATATGTAACTTCCTTTTGACCCCCAGTATCTCCCACATCTTTGTCATTACTTCACTGGTGAAGTGGCTACCTCTGTCTGACTCAATCCTTTGAGGTAGACCAAAACGGGAAAAGATGTGGTTAATCATCAGGGCAGCTGCTGTTTCTGCCTTGCAGTTTGGTGCTGGGAGACATTCCACCGACTTGGTAAACAAGCATGTAAAGGTCAACATGTACTTGTTTCCTCTAAACGAGCGAATCACAGGGCCTACAAAGTCGATTTGCAAATCTGACCATGGCAGTGTCATCCCCCTCTTTTGGAGAGGCGCACAGTGTGTGACGGATGATGGCTGAAATTGTGCACACACAAGACACCCCTTCAAGTATTGGTCGAGGTCCTGCCCCATGTGTGGCCAGTATGCAACCTCTCTTAAGATTTCCAGTGTTGTGTGAAACCCCTTATGACCGGCGGTGGCCGCATCATGGGCGTGACGTAACATCAGGCTTCGGAATGAGGTAGGAACCACCCACTGATCATGGCCAGCTTGGGATTTCTTTACCAACAAACCGTCTTGGATTCGGAACATTTTTGGACATTTCATCAACACTCTTATGTCCTCTTTCCCAATGTAATCTGTGTCCGTCAGGGGAAAGTTCTCAGGGTCCTCAAGGTGTTGGTAAAACTTACCAATAATTGGATCCCCTTTCTGAGCTGTAATTAAATCAGCATCAGGGGTCTCCTTACTCCATTGTGCAGTTGAAAGATCATTGTGAGCATTTGTCTGGAACCTAGTGATAGCAGTGACCTGGATTTCCCCCAATAGGGACTCTATTTCTATTAGATCCCCTCGGATGGACCCGGTTTTGGCCAGCTGATCAGCTAAGTCATTTCCAGTTTTGTCTAGTCCCTCTACTTTGGAATGACCCTTGATCTTTTTCCAGTAGATGGTCATCCCATTCGATGTGACCAGATCATCAATGTTTTGGATTAACTTCTGTAAGGATATTTGGCGTGTTACAGCACAGAGTACAGCACTACTGCACAGGTAGCAATTTTTATGCAGCACCACTACATGGGTGTGGTGCATTGCTATTTGTGTTGCCAGAGTAACATGGACATATAAGTAGAGACAGGCTATTCAGTCAAAAACGATTTTTACATATAAGATGCAAATCCATTTTTACAGTTAAAAGCACACATCTGCACATTCAAAATGCACACTATTTTTCACCTGAAATGCCTATGTTGCAAGAGACACATTTGAAAATTAATAACTAACCTTATTAACAACTAACCTGACTAATAAAACTTCATTTAACATAACCCACTAATAAAAATGTGTCTCCACTGCAGAATTAGGCCTACTCTGAAAGTGAACTTTTAAACGCACATTCATTTTTTTCTCTGCTGCTCTGTCCACATAACTACAGGAAGCAAAGAGCTCGAAGGAGCAGGAAATCAGTTTGTTACAATTGCCACTGTAGAAGTGAGCCATTGTGTAGTGAGGGAGGAGATGACATGATTGATTCTGATTGGAGCAGCGTCATAGCAAGTATCATGCTAGAGGCTGTGATTAGAACTTTGCTGGAGAAGCTTGGGAAGAGGGGGAGGAGTCGACATCTTGCAGAGCTGGGAGAAGGATCTCTTTCCTGGCTGGGGCATTCCTGCTGCAAAAGCTGAGGACGCCAGGCAATAACCCTGGTTTGAGAATGGCGGATGCTTGTTCTCACTGGGGTTGATCTTCAAGGGAGCCAAATTCAGAAAGAGAATAGCAGGAGAAAACTCATGCTGAACAGATAAGGTAATTACAGAAGCGAGTGGGAGCTGTGCGAAAGTGTGCGAAGCTGTTCAGTCAGTGTATTAGAGGGAGTCTCAGTCTCTTATCAGCATATTTAATGTTACCAATTGAATATATTCTCGCAGCTCTCGGTTCATTTTATCACAAATAATGTTGTACCATTTTATTTATTTCTGTAAAAAAAGTTAAACTGTGTTTAAATGAAATTTCTATAATACAAAAATATTTGAAAACAGATAGCTAGTGTGTATTATTTTTCTCTTTCATTTTGCATGGGGAAAGGTTTAAACGTGGGTAGATTTTTAAACAGTGCAATTGTCATTTTAAAGCAGATATGTGCATGATTCTATTCAGTATGGACAGTTGTGAGTGACTGTTTGTAGCATAGCTTGTTGGAGGTACATGAGTCAACGGGAAGAGAGACTCTCTGGATGTAGTTCCCTACCGTATATGAGGTAGTGGAAATTACCACAAAAATACCACAATTGCCCATGGTGGCACACAACACTAACACTGAAAATGTGGTATCCCTAAAATGTAGGCCTGAGGTCTCTCTAGTGATCAAGAACAATCTAGATAAAAAACAAGGGATGTTGGATATTGGGGCCACAAATAAACCAACCACTATACCAACCAACCACGCAAACTACCGCGCATGCCTTCTAAATAGGTCTGAATTCTGAAATAATGCAATGTATTATTGTCATGTGACCCAATATGAATACAGAGAGTGATTATTGCTAAAGGTATTTTGGCGGTAAGAAAATACTGCAAAGCCCCAAATATCCACAAAATACCCAACACTGCCCATGTTTCAAGGGTTTGTTATTAGCACATAACATGCCTCTGGTTTTCCAATTAACCAGGTGCTCCACGAACCCGTTCCGTACATAATCCGAATCTGTGATTATGACCAGTTCGTGGAGTTGATGTTGGACAGCAGTGAGGATGGCCTGATGCACAACCATCAATTCTGCCACCTGACTACTTCGGGGACCAATTTTGTATCCAGCAGAGGGTTCTGGGAACTCCTTCACCCATGCATTCCCTACGCCAGCCACCAGTTCTTTCTCCCCGTCGTTGTCAACATGGTAAGAACATCCATCCACATAGACAGTGGGCATTCCCTCACACTTGTCTTCTTCAAAGACTTTGTGTGGGGAATTAAGGTATGCCTCCATGTTGTCCTTGATTTTTAGACTTTCGTCCTCGAGACAGTTTTCTCTGGCACAATCATGCGAGTCAGCCAGACCTTGCGCGAGGGGACTCTTCTTATTTTGGCCATATCTGACCTCCACAGGAAAGCCTTGCATTGACAGAATCCAGGAAGTAATTCGGGAATTACTCACATTTCCGGCCCGGATTCTGTCACTTTGGAGATATTGTAGAGGCTGGTGTGGAGTCTCCACTATGATGTGTTCCCCCTGGATAAACGGGCGGTAATTCTTCAATGCCCACACCGTTGCCAGGAGTGCCTTCTCACAATCGTTGAATTTTTCCTCCACAGATGATAAAGTTTTGCTCGAATAGGAGATTACTTTATTGACCTTGTCATGCTTTTGGTATAATACTGCCGTCAAGCACGTATTAGAGAATCCCGTCTCCAGGAAGAACTCCTTGTTTCTGACAGGGTAAGCTAGGCAAGGCGCTTGTGAGAGGCTTCTTTTGAGTTGTCTTACCGCCTCGGATTGTTCTGGACCCCATTCCCACTTGACCCCCCCCTTGAAGAGATGAATCAGGGGTCTAGTGATCTCTGCGTAGCCTTCAATTAACTTTCTGCTGTAATTAGTCAGTCCAAGGAGGCTCCTTAGTTCCCGCAGAGTTGTGGGGTCTTTCAGCGTCTGAAGTGCTTCCACTTTCTTTTCTTGGGGACAGAGGCCCTGAGGAGTAATCTCATGCCCCAAGAAATTAACACGGGTTCTACACCACTGTGCTATCTGGAAGGAAAGTTTTGCTCCGGCGGCCCTCAACTGTGTCAGAACATAACGGATCTCCGCTATGTGTTCCTCCACAGATGAACTTTTGATGAGGACATCATCTACATAAGCCAGGTTACCCCTCGCACCCAGGTCAGGCATGGCCTTATGTAGGAAAATGTTGAATTCATTGCCAGAGTTGAGGTATCCGAAGGGAGTCCGTGTCCATGTGTACTGCTGGCCCCCAAAGGTAAAAGCCAGTTTGTATTGGTCCTCCCTACTGACAGGCACGGTCCAGTTTCCATTGGTCAGGTCTATTGCTGTGAATACCTGTGACCCCTGAATCTGGGCCAGCCCTTGGTCAATGTAGGGCAGAGGCCATCGGGAAGTATGGACCCGTTTGTTGAGCTCCCTAAGGTCGGCGCAGAGTCTCCACTGGCTGTTTGGCTTCAATATTCCCAGCACCGGATTATTGAAAGTGCTGTGGACTGGACGGATTATTCCCCGGGACTCAAGGTTCTTAATTATTTCAGTAAGGGACTCCATGGATTCGAGAGGCAAGCGATATTGCTTCACAAACACTGGAGTCATTCCAGGGTCCATGGGAATTGTTGTGGTGTGGATGTCGGTGCGACCACAGTCATATGAGTCTACCGCAAAGAGATCTTGGAAATCCAAGAAAACTTGTTTCAACTTTTGCTTCTGTTCCAGAGTCACACAGGCATCAGCTAGGTTGACTCTCTCTTCCACCATCTGCCTGAAGCCTGGAAAGACTTCTGGTATGGCTATCTCAGCGTCCTCCTCCAGCTGGGTGGAGAAGTCCCTGGTCAGAGTGCTGATTTGGACTGGAGGCTTCAGGTGGGAAAGGCAGCTCTCCTGGACCTGGAAAATCACCTCATCCCTCCTGAAGTCACAAGTCACATCTTCCTTACCATAAGGGCAAGTAGTGTACTCCAGGAAGTTCCCCCCATGCCGGGTGAAAATCTGTCTGGTGTTGTATTGTCCTTACTGTCACTGTCAAAACAGTCCTTGGGGATTGGTCCTAACAGTTAATTTCCTAAATCAATGGAGAAATGTCGGTCATCAACCGCCATTCCAATAATGGTGCCTCCGGCTAGAGTAATATTCTTTAAGTCGCTGTTATCGAACTCTATTGGAATGGTGTCATGTTCTATGTTGACTAATGGTGTTGGGTTTACCCCTAACCCTTGCTGTTGGAGAGAAGCATTTAGATGGATATAAGCATCAGGGTTTTCCAATTTTTGTCCTCTTTTAACTTTCACTTCCAGGGAGAATTGTCGGGTCCTTTCTGGGATGGTGACTTCCGCTTTGATCTGAATTTCAACTGCATAAGGTAGCAATTGAGCTGACCTAAATGCTTTTTCTGGATCATCAAAGCCCATGGGATTATCCGCTAATCGGGACCAAGCTTTGAGGTTTATTAGGTCCAAACTAATGGCAAAGCGATTGAGAATGTCACTGCCTAAGTAAAAGGCGGCAGTGACGTCTCGCACGACCCAACAATTATGGACTATGCTCTTGTTGCCAATGGAGATTTTGAGCATACACCTGCTGGGCAGGAGATGTTTGGCATTAGGTGCTTCCAGGTCCATTACCCATTTGTCTATCAGTTTGAATGTGGGAATGGCTGGATCTTTTGGGAGTTGGCGGAACATGGCTTCGCTGATGAAGCTCTTACCGCTGTTCACACACACTCGAGCGAGAACAGAGTCCTTCCCATCATTTAACTGAACAGGGATGAACAACTGCTCTCCAATTTGCTGAATATCAGCCAGGCTCTGAGCTGATTTCACCTCTTTCTGGACTATAGGAGTGGGAGTTTCTGATTGTGGATTAGTAAAGAATTTCAGGGTGTTTCCTTCCAGTGTGGAATACCACCTTAAACTGGAAGGAAGGTTGATTTTCAGAAATAGAGAGGACCCCCCATCACCAGTCTGTTGTCCTACTGCTATTACTGTCACGTCTGGAATTTGGTTGTTCTGGAAGTGAAATTCTACTTGGTCAGATTTTTGTTCAACCATGTGGCAGGTGCCATTTAAACTAACATGGTTGACACTCTGTTTTAATTTTATTGGTCGTCTAGTCTGGGTCCAGAGGACCTTGTTTACGCAATCTATTAGGGGTGACAACCTTCTCAGGAGGTCATTCCCCAGTAAACAAGGGGTGCCCTATGGAGTCACTACTATGACCGGGTGCTTCACCTTGTGTCGCCTAATTTTAATGTCCAAGTCTGCAGTCCCCTCAACGGGAATTTCCTTCCCGTCAAAGTTCTGCAGTTGTCCAGGAAGAGAGGTGAGAGGAATTCGGTAATTCTCCCCTCTTCCTGTATTTAGTTCCTCAAAGGCCCTTTTGGACAGAAGGGTAGCTTGGGATTCAGTGTCCACTAGTGCCAAAATTGTACCCTGCCCCTGTACTTGTACCGGGGCATAGTATCTTCCCTCCTTATCCTCAAGGGGGCACAGATAATGCACATTTTTGGACAACTGGTGGGCTAACTCTCTGGTTTTGGACATTGCTAGCGAAGAGATTTGGGCAGAATTCTGTGGAGAGTCTTGGGGATCTGAAAGAAAAAGTTGGCAACTGGAGATCAGAGCCATTGTGGGTTCCCCTGGTTCTGGTTCTGGGCCGCCCCCCCTTTTTGAAGGCAGTCACCAGGATGGGTTTGAACCAGGGGATTTCGGTATTGTCGGTTCTGGGATGAGATGATGGGCGGCGGTAGCTCAGTCTCCACATCTCCCCAGTCTGAATTGGCATCCCTTGGGACCCATTTTTCCTTGGGAGGAGTTCCCCCATCTCTGAAGGAGAAGATCCTTTTCCCAGGATCTTCTGAGGATCCCTCTCCCTCAAATTGGAAGACCTGTACCTCCTCCACAAAGTGGGTCTGTTTGGGTCCTTTGTTTCTCCTACCTCCTCTCTGCTCCTGGGTTGGCAGACTTTCAGAGGTAGGAGATTTTGTTTCCGGTTTCTGGTTTTCCAGGGGCTGTTTACAAGTTGGGAAGGAAGCTTCCTCCAAGGCTTTACACCCCCTTCCCCTTGTGCCTCCTCCCTGGGAACCGGTGTGTTATCGGGGTGCTGCCCCCGTCATTGTTCTGGAGCACCAGGTCCAGAGTTTGGGGCATTCTGCTGTGGCATGCTCATCTGAGGGTTCTGTTGAGCCCTCAGTATGTGACCCAGATCCCGTGCCATATTTTGGACCTGGCGCTCAAGTTGTGAAACCCGCTCAGGCTGATACGGGGCTCTATTTTCTCCCCTGGGCTGATCCCGGGAAGGGTAGCTATCCCTTCTCTGGTAGTACCCCTGGTTGGGAAGATTTTGGTACCCCTCCACCCTTGACCTCCCCTCTCCCGGATTAGGTTGTGTGGGCTCAGGGAATTGGGGAAAGAAGGATGGTGTAACACTCACCTGATTCCCACGGAGGCGCTGGTCTTGGCAGGAAGGTGTCTGTGACCCGAAAAGTGATGTGCAGGACTCGATTTGCTTCTGGGGCCGAACCTCTTCGCACTGTGTGTCGAACTCGAAGAGTGAGATTTCTGCAGGTGAAAGAATATGGGGGTTAATGATCTGGGTTGTTGAATGTCCCTCTCTCTCTCTTTCTTCCTAGCTTCTCCGTAGAGCCCCCAGGTCAACGTGCTCACCTTAGATAGGTGAATGCTGGACTCTCCATCTGCGTCTGGTGCAGGGTGCCGTTGCCAGTTCCTTCACTGGTGAAACATAGGCCTCTTGACATCAGAGGATCGCTACCGTCGTTAACTGCACGAGCGGTGAGTTTCTGGACACCTTTTTAGTCCTTATAGTCTTTAGGTGCGTGGGCACGTTAATATAGAACAGGACTCTGTATAATGCTTTTTCCTATTTGTCTTGCAGGGCTCTTGAGACAGGAGATGGTGTGAAGAGAGCCGAAGTTGGAGCCAGCGCCTTGGAATGAAGCGCTTGGAAATGCGTAAGTAAATGCAAGCGCTCTACCTGTCTCTTTTCCCTTGCAGCTGTGAGTTTGTGCTGAAGAGATGCTGGAAAACGCCGGAGTATTTGCAGGCGTTCTATTGTGGCGAGCGCGATGGACGTGAGTAAATACCTGTCTAATGTCTCTTTGTTTGTCTTTCAGATGCTGGGTTGCAGCGTTGAAGAAATCCGGAATTCGCGGAGTGCCGGTAAGTAATAACAATGCTTTTGTCTTCACAGGCGGAGGTGCAGCGTGAAGAAATGTTCGCTGCCGATGGATCAGGTGAGGAAAGCGCTGCGTGTAAAGGTTGCCGTGCTAACCTGTTGTTTCTTGTCTTTGCAGGTGCGGCTGAATACTGGATACAGGAGTGGTAAGTATTGTTCTTGCAGGTTCAGGATCGGAAGGAAGAAAGGCTGGAACAGACTCGGTGAGCGTTCTGCTGCAGATGCAGAATAGCGCGAAGCACGTTTGTTCAATCGGGTGTGGTTTAAATAGCCTTGGAGTGATGAGGCGTCTTCCTCAACGGTCCCGCCTAGGTAAGAAAAGAGTTCCAGTTCCAGAAGAGTTCCCGTGTTGTATCGAGGGAGTGGAGCTTGCCCCACCCAGGTAAGAAAGTAGTTCCTGTTCACAGAGGATTACTATGTGGCTGGTAAGTAAGCAGCATGGTCTGCTGCAGGTAAGTCACCCAAGCATCGTCATACATATTATGAGCCTGGCGCTTCCAGTGCCGGGACCGATGGCTTTGATGAACCTGGTGCCACCGGCGCCAGGACAAGGTCCAAAAGGTCCCAGTGGGGACCGGCTGGTGCCTAAGATAACGGTTAGGGGCCTGCTCCCAAGGACGTTGGGCTGTTCCTGACTCCTTGGAAGCAGTGATCATGACAGATGGATGGTTTTGGGGTTGGAAATTGGGTGGATACCTGGGAAAAAAGTTCTGCCCAGGATTTGGAGAATTTCTGCCCTCCTGTGGGAAGTTGGGAGGGAAGTTCCCTGGGTTAGGTGCTTGGCTGAATCCCCCCCCTGGGCTGGAGGAGTCCACACATAACCCAGGATTGGTCGGTTTCCCTTGTAGCGGGGACTTACATAGTCAGGGGGGCGGGGGACCCCATTTGTGGGACTACCTCCTCGACTCCCTGTCTGTGACTGGCCCGAGGGCCTTCTGGGCTGTGAATTATTTGGTGCAGGAAGGTTTTTAGGCCCCCCCATCTTCAAATCTAAAACGGGGGCAACCTTTACCTCTGGCACCTTGGCAGCAGCAGGGGTGCTGTTGGTTTTGGGGTTTTTCGGCGCGTTATTTTTATTTTCGATAGGCTTCTGCACCTCATAGATCAGGGTAGCCTGTTCAATGACCCAGTCTAAAGATCTTTTCTCATGAAAATCTCTCACGAGCTGGATCATTATGTATTTGGGTAAGGCATGGAAAAACGTATTGATAAATTCTCTGCTATCCGTGCGTACCCTTCTGGTGGGCTGCGCAAAAGCTCGCTTTAATTCTTGCACAAACTCTTGTGGGGCCTGATCCTCCCCACATTGCAAATTGTAGGCTGCCTTGCGAGCCTCTTGAGGATTTCTGTGAACCGAAAAATGTTTCAAGATGGCCGCCTTATAGGTGGACCATCTTAAATGATTTTGGTCCTCCAGCCCTGCAAAGAAACTGGAGTATTCTGGGGAGAATGTCCATTTGACGTACTTGATGCAGCTACTGCTGTCCTTCAAATGGAAAGTCTCCATCATTTGCTCATAGAGTGCCAGGTGTTCCCAAACGGAATACTTGGCGTTCTTATGATAAGGAGTGATGACACTCCTGATTGCCTTTATTTGTTTCAATGGGTCCTTAAGCAAGGCCCTTTTTGCCTTATTGGCCTTTTTGGTTCGGGTAACCCTGGTCCATTCATCCTCTGACTCAGAAGTACTGCTCCCAGAGGTGCCCGTCTGATCTTCCAGGTTTTCCCGGATTCTGCGAGCCTGGGAATGGCTGGCAGAATCTGGGGACCTGGTCTCCTGTGTCCTGTAATGCTCAGAGGAGTCTTCAGACCCCTCCTTGCTGCCAGGATTTGATGGGTACCCCCCCCACTGACCTAACTGGGCAGAGGTTTTCAGGATGCCCTTAATGGGCCTACTCTCCTGGGGTTCCCCACTAAATTGCACTGTGCTTGGGTGCCCATACCCGGATGCCCGCCCATCCATTCCTGCGAGGTACTTGCCTATGAGCCCCATACTTCTAGCTGGATAGTAATCTGCCATCCCCGTGGCCCTGGGATCATGTGCGCGAGGGCACATGGGGGTGGCAGAGTCCAGGGCCTGGGAGAGATGAAGGCCTCTGGTACTAGGGCTCCTGAGGTTATGCTCAGGAGTTTCTCTTTCCCAGCGAACCTCATCTCTATCCGCCCCTGCTTCCTGTTGCAAAGCAAGAGCCTGCGCTTTCAGTTCCTCAGTTAAGGCCTTACTAGACTCTATCAGGCTCTCCTGCATGGCTACCTGTTGCTGGAGCCTATCATTGTGCTGGCAGAGAGCCTAATTTTCTCTCTGTGCCTCCTGATTGGTCCTGGAGTACTGGGCCAGTCTCTGCTGCAGGAGGGTTACCTCCTCAGTCCCATCCCTACTGGCCTGCTCCTTTCTTGCCAGAGCCTCCTCCACCCCCCTGGTGAGCTCTAACAAGTTCTGGTGTTCTTTTTGGTGGTCACCCAGTCCCTGGAGGGCTAGGTGATTTTCTTCCATTTTCCTTTTTAAGTGGCAGACTTCCTGGCCTAAGGTATCCCTTTCCTGACTAAGAGCCTGCATCTGTGCTGCCAGGTCATCCCTTTGCCTTTGGAAGGTACCAGCTTTCTGGTGCTCCTGGTCAAACTCTGCCTGGGTATCCAGGTCTTTCAAAATCAGTTTATTGCTCTCTGCCTTCTCCCTATCTAGGTGGCTTTGCAGGGTGACTACCTGCTCGGCACATGCCCTATTGAAATCTAATTGTTGCTCCAGCTTTTTCTGGCTCTGCAGTAGGGAGTCCATACCTTCTTGGTACTCCTTCTGCAAGGCCAGAAATCCGGTATCCTGGTCAGCCTTTTCCTGTTGCAGCACATCCATATCCTCCTTTATTTTAGTGATGTACTGTCTGCTATCATTTTCTGACTCCTGGCTCCTGAGCAGCCTCTGCTCAGAAGAGTCCAGATCAGATTGGGCCTTCTCTAATGCCATCTGTTGCCTATTTGCCAGATCCTGGCCTTCAGCACATTTGTCCTGCATGTCCCCCATATATAGGTACAAGTATGCCGCTATCCTGGCAATCTTATTATGTTCATCTTTGGCTTTAGGGGCCATATATAGTTCGCTCAGGGCCACATGTAGGGGACCCTGATCTCTCCATGTATCTGACCCTGTTTCAGTGACCTGTTGCGCGATTGCCTGCAACCAGACCGTTTGGTCCTGATGAGTCCACTCACCTCTCACAAATAGCTTATGTAAGAAGTGCTCTCTGGCTATTTTGATGTCTACCAGTGTCGTCATTCTGGAATTTGAGTTCCTTCCTGACTTACAGAAGTTTGTATTTTATTTTTGCAAAACAGACCGTTTCCTTAGAGCGTTCCTTTGAGGAGTGCTTTACAGCGTAACACAGCGTGGTGATCCGACCTGATGTATGTATCTTGTCAGTTAGCACACTGTATTAATCTGCACAAGTGATAGATCTAATCCGGAATCCCCGGCTACGAGCCCCCAATTTGTAAGAGGATTCAATTCAACACTACAGCTAAGTCAATGCCTAGTCTGGGATACTGAATGGAAACCCTTATTGATATATCTTTATGTCCAGTTCATGAGTTCTGGATGACTACCCCTATATAACACCCCTCTCTTAGAATCCCCCTGACCCCACTGAGCCAAGAAGTAGTTCTGTTTTGCAAATTTAAAAGGTTTCTTTGAGAAATAAAACAAAATATAGATACCATGCTTTTACAATAAATTAATAATCGATATCGCCCTTATAAATATAATTTTAATCAACAATGGGTAATCTGACACTAGCACACTTCTTTATAATCAATGAGGAGTTGGTGTAGGATGGATAAAGTAGCAAAAATACGTTTATGATTTCAAGGGAAAAGCAATGAGGAATAAAATGCAGTACAGAAATACTTGATATGATTTTAGCAAAAGATAAGATAATCACTTTTTCTCTGGCAATTCACCCCCTCCCCTATGCAATGTAAGAAATGGAAGGAGATGGAAAGAGGAGCACACAGTTCTCAGGAATGCAATCAAATACAATACGAAATTCAGTTCCCCCCCAGCAAGCTTAGAGAAAACAGGTATGAGTTTTAAAACACAGGCCCAAGTGCTTTGAATGTTGTGGCAATGAAGTGAGAAATATGCTGAAAATGCTTTTAATTCCCTTTAGGATGTTCAGGGTGAGTGGGAGATACGTGTTGGCATTAGTTCAGGCTCACTTTAGTAATGCTCTATGAGTTATTACCAGGTTGCAAACGGATTTTAACAAAAGAAAAAATGGAGCTGCTATCTTGACAAGTGGAGAAATTGAGCCAAAATCGCAAATCGCGGTAAATTTCGCGAGTGCGTGTCTCGCGATTGCGGAAAAAGTATAAGTAATAGTTTGGATTAGATTATTTTAACTAAGAGATTGGTTCTGCACAGTTCTGCTAGGTACTCACAATATACATTTGAAATAGGCCTCGCCACGGATCTGGTCAGGTTTTGGACTGGACTCCGGTTCTGGTCTCGGCACTTCACAGTGATCTGGGTCAGCTCTCTGGTTCTGCTCACAGCGGTCTGGGTCACTCTGGATCTCTGGTCTGGTCTCTGGCAATTGTTCTTGGCAAAAGAATTCAAACAGCTCGCCCGGCTGTGAGTAGCTTGCAATGATTTGGGGCCTGCTGCAGAGAACTCAGCTTGTGGTTTTAGGCCTCTGATTTAGGTTCTAAAGTATAGGTTCTAGGTTCTGGAGTATGTAGCTGGAGTCAGTCTGGAACTGGTATCTTCTGGATGTTGTGTGGTCCGGCAAAACGCTCCGCAGCAACTGGATTTGAATTTCTCTACCTGTCCCAGCAGTCTCTTTTTATGTGTTTTGGAAAGTGGGTGTGTGCGTTGGTCATAACTAAACCTGCCCCTCTTACTTATCATTGGCCAATTCCTCCTCTCTCCCTTGATTGGGGGAAGGAAATGTGAGTCAGTGATGCTGTAGGTTTTATGGGTCAGAGGATCCTCCCCTGGTCAGTTTGCCCACAAATCTATATTTGATTCAAATACATCCTTCCCAGATATACAATTTGTTGAAATTACATGTGCACATTATATATTCCTTATGGTCCATGCTTGTCCGCCTCTGATCTTCCTGGGGGCTTGCATTAAAAAATGACAACATTTTGCGCTTTTTAACTGGTTTTGCAATATCGGACATTTACCAAAATTTACACACATGTGCGCAAGGAGTATGGACATTAATTGATGAAGTGTCAGATTATTAACATGCAGACATTTGGAGTGAGACCCTATTTTCCGCTAGCAACCCCCCAGAATACACCACAGGGTCCTAACGCATCTCAAAATGTTCACAGAAAAATCACAAAAATAATGATATTACTTATATAATTCTGACAAGTCCGCACTTTGAGTTATCTATCTTTTTAAAATTATGCCCTGGACAAAAAGGGGTGTGGCTTCCCACATCACAGGGTGGAATAACTGGTTTATCCACTTCCCCCAAGCTCAGCTGCTAGCAGAGGCACTGCCCCTCCCAGTTTCCCCTAAGAAGAAGCCACTTTTACGACGCCCACAATTTAAGATTTGCCTGAGTCCAGGACAGGCCTTTGTTCAACTCCCTGTAGTCCCCAGCTGCTCCACCCCTAATCTAATCAGAGGGCCATGTGACCTCAGGATGCAGCCAGGCCTGGCAGCCAGGCCTGGGAACACAGCTGTTGATCCAGTATCAACTCCTGTCGGGGGTAGTTGTCAGGCAGAATTCAGTTTCATTAAGCCAGGTTTCAGCTAAATGTCAATTTTTGTTCCCAGTTTTCTACATTCAAATCAAACGGACAATTTTTACATATACATTAAATAATTACTTCCTTCAAGTCATTTCAGAATATAGTTTTACATTGTATCCACCTCTTAGCAAGTCTTTCCTTGGTCTGGTTTTGTTTCATTTGTTCAGTTTTACACAAAAGTCTGGTGGTTTTAAAACGCCGGCTTTCTGATAGTGGTGAGTACTGGTAATGCAACCATTTTTGGGATTAAGAAAATGAATTCCCCACAAGAAGGTTATCTCTTTGGAGTGGTCTCGTGCCAACTGCGCAGTTCTCGTATTCTGGCGTGAAGGTGGGTGGCGATAGCTCATCCCCACATCCACCCAGTCTATTGATTTAGTTTGTTCTGGGATAGAATAATGGGCGGCGACAGCTCATCCCCACATCTACCCAGTCTATTGATTCAACATGGGTCAAAACCCATTACACCTTTAGGGTACGTTAACACGATAATGCAGAAGGTGAAGGTATACCAAAGAAATATGAACAGGAAAATGAAGTATTCTGGACGAAGAAAACATAATAAGGGGCCTTAAATAATAATAATAATAATAATAATTATTATTAATATTATTATTGTATATATTGAGTGTGGACCTAGCTTTTGGAAACAACAGAGCGCTTTAAAACCGGAGGGGGAAGAACATAGTGAGGGAAGCAGAGAGAAGGTGAGTGGGGAGCTAACAACAGGGGGAGGGCGGACAATTGGCAGCAAGGGTAATAGAAGCAACCAAGGGAGGAAACAGTGAGGAGCAGATCACTGAGTCTCAGGTAGGGTGGTGTGTGGAGGATGTGCAGACCTGGGTGTTAGGGAGGAGCCATTTCTTGAAGAGTAGGGCTCCTTTGTGAACTATAAAAGCAATGGGGCGAGTCTGATGTCACTGGGAGGAGGTTCCAGAGTCTTGGGGCATAGACAGAGAAAGGCTGTCTCCTGGTTCTTTCCTTCCTGCGAAAGTAGAGTTCAAGTCTGTGATGTCCTTTCTTCTGATGGTTTGTAGGCCTCCAGAGATGCTGAGTTTCTCAGTGAGGAAGCTTGGGGACTTCATGGTGACCGCCTTATAGATGATATATCAGGATTTGAAGATGAAATAGGGTTGCAGCAGGAGCCAGTGCAGGTCCATGTGTACCCGGGTGATTTGGTCGAATTTGCAGAGTCCATTGATGAGTCATGCTTCTCCATGCAGGACAAATCTCAGAGGTGCCACTGTAGTCGCAGCAAGGCCTTCCAAAGGGACATAGCCACCAACCAGGTGGTAAAGGACCAAGGCTCGGAAAGTGGATCTGAAGTTGTTTTCTGGGATGAAGGGCTTGATTTTCGACAGGAGTGTTACCAAGGCGTTTGTGTCTTCCTTGCTATGTGCTGTTTGAAGTTGAGGTGTCTGCCAATGTCAAACCCAAGGGACCTGGCAAAGGTGGATAGCTGTGGCATGAAGCTCCCAAAGGTTCATAGCAGAGAGCCAGGTCAGCATGTTAGGCTGTTGGGTGTTGTTGGTCAGCAGTAAGAATTGAGTTGGGGTTGAGCTAAGCACTGGACATCCACGACTGGATCAATGTGAGGCAGGCCTTTAGCTCATGGATTTCTTTGATGGAAGATATCTTGAGGTAGATCTGTGTATTGGTGGATGTGACTGTTGTCTGGAGCAAGGAGTTTCCTGAGTGGTTATTGTAAAGATTGAAGATCATAAGGGTCAGGATGGATCCTTGCAGGATTCTACAGGTAAATGGTCAAGTTGGTGATCTGGAGGAATCCATTTGTACAAACTGTTGGTGATTAGCAAGGTAGGATTTGAACCTGCTGATCACTATCTCACTGATCCCCATACAACGATGTAAATTGTCAGTGAGTGTCTGATGGACTACTGTGTCAAATGCTGCTGAGCTGTGAGGGAGAACCAGGAGACAAGTATGGCCATCATCAAGGATTGTAAGGGCATTGTCGATCACCTTGATGGCAGTTGTTTCTGTGCTGCATATGGGTGTAAAACCAGATTGGTGGGATTGAATAAGTTTATTGGCTTCAACGTGTTTTCAGGAGTTGTGAGGCTACTGCTTTTGCAACGATCTTAAAGCATCAAGAGCCCCCAGGTGGTCTACCGAACACAGTCCTAAACCCCGAACCAGCAACATGGGCAAACCTGCTTCAAATACTGGATGACATTGTGAATTCCCATCCCTTGCCATCAAGTTGGACTGAAGCGTTGCTAAACGAATATAAAAAAAGGGGAACCGTGATGAACTGGAAAACTATTAACTGCACTGCCAGATGTGAGAGCCAAGGCTTTGCATCCTTAGTCCTGAAAGACTTAAACTTTTGGGCTAATGAACATGGAATGATATTCCCTTTTCAAACAGTATCATGTAGTTGTATGTCAACTTCCGTAAATGGATTTTGAATTAGTTTGTAGGCAATTAGGGTCCCCCTCTATGGTAGTGTTCCCCTGTATGCAGTGTTTATTGAGTTTTCTGCAGCCTTTGAATGAGTTGAAAAAGCCAAACTGTGGCAGAAGCTGATTTCCTAGGGCATCTATCAAGGTTTGTGGAATCAGAAAATACAATATTAAGGCTTTTACACCATGCAAAGAGAACTACACCAACACGGGCTTGTAAAGATTCCCAGAATCTTTATTGCAATACTGTACAGTTTACAAAACAAAGTGCACAAATAGCTATTTGGCCGTCAGTACATCATAGAGACCACCAGCAGGTTCAATGTGAGCAGTGTACAGGAATTGCTAGCTGGACATCAGCGTATTTATACAATTTCTTCATAACCGTGTCCAGCCTCCTACAAGTTAATCATGTACTGGGCTAGGGTCACGCCAGGTTAATTCCTAATTTACATATCTCGTGCATGCGGTTTTACCTTTTAATACATTTACTAACAAGCACTATTATTCTCTGGGTTTAACTTTACACTCTTTGCACATTGCTTTAATGCAGGTCAAACAGATGTTTCGCATAACATGTTTTAACAGTGTTATTGTTCTTATATACTTGTAGGTTAACATCACCGATTCAAGTAATCCCCTGATCCCGAGGTCAACGAAGGACAAGGTCTACATGACCCTAACATGTAGCCTGCAGGCAGGTTGGACATTAACTCTCCTACAAAGGTTGAAGAGGTTAAGTTAGAACAAGAGAACGCAGGTCGGCCATTTTAGGCCACGGGGTGACTTTGCACGAATAACTAAAATGGCGGCTTTGACCTAAAATGGAGGCTCGATTAACTTAAGGTTACAACCTTGTAATGCGGATTTTCTCGCAGAGCGACTGGGCATTGGCCAACATATACAATGAGGATGAAACAATACTATATCAGTTTTAACAGGTTGGTGAAGCCTCTTTATACTGTTGCATAGTGAGACAGACAAAGGTCAGAGTTCAGCTGGATTCTACAGGTATGTTCACCAAACCCATAATCACTGAAAGGGGCCTCAAACAGGGGTGCATTTCAGCCCCTTTGCATGTCAACCTTTACATTGTGGCTCTCGACTTAGCCTTAAAACATACTCGCAATTTCCCGCCAAAAGTTGGGAATACTTACATAAATTAGCTTTGCTTATGCAAACGGTATTTTACTGTGAGACGTACCCAAAGGTGTGCCTTCAACGTAATATTAACACCCTGTCTGAATACTATGAGGGCTTATCCCTGGAAATGAATACAGTTACGACAAAAGCTGTACCCTTAGGATCTTAATGGCAGCCACATAAAAGTTGGCAATTATTTCTGTTAGCTGGGAATGCACTTTAATTAAAGAATGAATGACCCATTAATTCAAGAAATAAGAATGGTCGAGGGAAGGATCACCTTGACCATCAATTTCACACAAACCATGGTAGTTTCTCCTTGGCACCTTTAATCAAAATATATCGGCAATAGGTTACTCCCAGCAATCACTACAGTCTAGAGTGTACCTAGGCATGTTGCTAAAGTGGACCACTCCAACAGAAGGGACATTACTGAGGGTGGTCCACGGTTTACCAAACGGTGTCCCGATACAAAATGTTAGAATGTAATTTGGACTGGAATTTAGACTATAGACAACAAGAAAAACTGACACTTTACACTTACTTGAAGATGCATTGAGCGATTCCTTGCCTGCCATCTATACTGGTCTAGAATGTCATAGTGTGAACACGGTCGTGAAATAATGTATCATTGAAAATAAAAGTTTCCCTGAAGAATATGAATAAAAAATAGAATGGACATTCCAAAACATCAAGTAATAAAAAAAAGAGAAAGAAACTTATTTACGCATGTATTCATTGTTTGCTTGTTAGGCGCTTATACAATAAGAATATACTATTTCAAAGCGCCCACAGGGCAGGAAAGGGGGAAGGGTAGGAAATGCATTGCAACAATACAGCACAAAATGACCTAAAAACATCTCGAAAATGTAATACTTGCACTGGAGCATCTGAGGGCATTTCTTCCTCGTGCGACTAATCTATACCCAAAACTAAACAATGTTTTAACCATAAAAAGCAATGCCATGGCAAAACAGGGTGTGTACCAAACAAACCCAGAAAGAAACTCTAAAGTTCCAACCCATTTATCGACCCGTGACACTAACTAGCCTTCAGAACTTCCTTGCCAGATGTGTGCACAAGGCAACACGTTTGTCTTCAAGATTGTTTTGGGAAAGAATCATGATAGGAAAATAGTTCTCCCGGATTTTACCTGCATGAGAATGTTGCAAAAGGATTTATAGTGATTTATAGTAAACTGAATCTTTTGGTATGACTTTAGAAATGTGCTTGTTTGATTTTAATTTTAAATTGAACTGTTATGAAAGTTGACTTAAAGGATGTTGGCGAAATATTGACTTCATGTAAATCACTTGGTGGTTTCATTCGATCCTGTATGACTGTGCGAACGGTTTTATTATTAAACTAAATGTACACAAAAATGACTGCAGTGACCCAAATAACACACCTGGTAGATGTGGATTCGGCTTTTTTTAAAAAAAATCTCAGTCATTCCCACCATTTCCAATGTCATTGTCACTTTGCATGAGGTTCTTTCCTCAGAACATGGCAGAGACTATGCCAAACCAAATGTCATGCGTCTGTAGTGATATGCTCTGAAGGAAGCCCCGATGATGTGAGTGGTCCCCACTTTGGATGTAACATCAGCTGCTGATGGGCAGGTGATACATCTAGAGTGGAGAGAGACGCATCTGGCATTTCCGCGGTTGTTCAGGAATTCATATTTTTGGGGGATTTCATGCCTTCCGCACGTGCTGCCTTATACAGATCCCTTAAATCTATGCACATCCCCGTCTGCTTCTCCTCTGTTCCCATGGTCACAATGAGAACCACAAGCCATTCCCTCTCCTCAACTGGCCAGATTATCCACCACCAAACACAATTTATTCAGCTCCTCCAGAAGCGGGGGGAGAACCGTGTGAACCTTACGCATCGCAACTTTTCTCAACATGATCTTGTGCATTAATCCATTTAGGTGCACTACCCTGTGGGAAACTTCTGATGCCCAATATCTGCACTTGATCATCAACACCAGGTTTCGATGCATTATGTTATTCAACTTGGTAGCACCAAAGCAATAAAGTTGACCCTTTGTCAGATACATACACGGACCCCAAAGGGGATCCTTCCCTTAAAGCTGACATCGCACTCGAAGTATTGGATATTCTCATTATGTCTGCCTCCATAAACTGTCATTCCCATTACTGGTCCCACATTATTCTTACCTTCACCACCTAATGTACCTTAGAAAACCATATCGTGGTCTTCTTGCATGATTAGTCCCTTTCCTGTGCACAACTAACAGGCTCTGAGTTTCTCAGACCAAAGAGGTCCCAACTGGATGCCACTTTCTTGTCACAGTGCACACTACGGCAAGGGCAAGGCTAACCATCACCCTGAACCGCAACACCCCAGAGCATGGGAATACGTAAACCCCAGTCTGCCTGCTGCTCTGTCCGGACGCCACTCCCTGACCTCAAAACACCCTGGTAAACCTCTGCCAACCAGCTCTGCAGGACATGTGCTCAGGCCCCGCCAGCCAATGTCTGCAACCCCAAGAGCCACAGCGGCAATGCCAACCTGACACCATGCCTTTTGACCCTGGTTGGTTATCTATTCATCCCGTTTGTCGCCAGTTGTTGTGATGGGGGACACACACAGAGTCAGAGGTACATTGGTATATCTGGCTTATTGTAGACAACACACCTGGAGCAATATATAAGTCACACCCTTTCAAAATACCAACTGCCATTGGTAGAACCCACCCCCACTCAGAATGCCCACATCATTCCACTCCATGACATGGAACCTGATGATGAACCTTGGAAGTGTTCCGTGTCAAGCAGTGCAGATTTAATCCAACTCACACATGCATACAAACACATACACTCATTTGCATGCGCACACACATGCACACATGCACACACTTGTCTCCCACTGCCCTAATGTGATGTGCGCATCACATTAGGGCATTGTAGGTCCAGCAGCCCCATTTCCAGCAACTTCACACTGCCTCCACCCCACAGACAACCAGCTGTCCACAGGCGATGGCCTCACGAAGAGATCAGCCGTATCAGGCCTGCTATTGATTTGTCGGCACATCGGCTTCATTGAAATGTGGCCGTTGTGGGCGAATCAGCATTTCCAGGGCCTTATGCAGCAGATGTGCTGCCTCCGCTAACAGCAGATTGCCTGGGAAGAATCCTGATGTATGCTGACCCAGGCAGCTGGCAGGTGAAGCCGGCCTCCCTCTAAGGCCCACCTCTAAGGGCCTTATCGACTCCTGTCTGGGCCTGTCAGGGCCAGGAAGGCCACCAGGCAGGCACACCAGAAATGTCGACTGCAATGTATGTCATTATACCCTGCCCTAGCAGTACTCTCTTCTGCCTCAAAATCCTCTTGCACCACTTTTTGGTCCCGCCCTCCCGATTCCCCCTGCCATGCTCCTTTTGACATCTGCCCAGCAATGACCCAGCATCCTACCCTATACCTACTTGCCACCCAAAAGGAAACCCAACCGCACTTATAATGCGGTACAATTCCTTACCTTGCTTTTGGCCTCCCAGACACCCCACCGCAATCCCATATTGCCGCGAGTCAGGAAGCCGTGACTGTGGTCGCGCACTAACGTGTCCACCTCTGCTACTGCCAGTTCAAATGGTACATGTAGCATTGTCACCCTTGCATGCATGTCTGATGCCCAACGCAAACCTAGTTTAACACAAGTAATGTTCCAGGCCTGCACCATATGCAACCGGTCTCCCAGACAAGCATGCACTGCCCTTGCTAACATTTCCCACCAACCTGCCCTCACTGCAGCACTCAAGCAAACACCATTGAGCGCCCCAAGATCCCTCTCGATCTGACCTTGATCGATAGAAAACTGCCTCACCATAGCCCGTGCGCTCATGGGTTCCAGGCTCGATTATTGCAATACCCTGTTTGCCGGCACCTCCTCATGTAACATCAACAAACTCCAAGTCATTCAGAACGATGCACTCAGGGCTGCTCTAAACATCCGGAGGTGCAAGCCCATCCCGGCTGCCAGAAGAAACGTTCACTGACTGCCTATTTGTGAGCACATCATCTTCAAAACCTTAGCCATCACCCACAAAAGCCATTCAAACTCTGCTCCTACCTACATCTCTCCAAAACTGAAAAAAGACCAATCCGCCAGACCCATCCGCTCCTGTCTTGCTCACTGGTTTACGACCCCACGATTCAGTCTAAAGAGAGCCAGGTGGGTTGAGTTTCCTGGTCATCGCCACCAAGAACTGGAGCGCACTAGCTTCATCACTAAGATCGGAAGAAACATACTGGACATTTCATAAACACCTAAAAGCCGTGCTCTTCACCCAAAGGCCAGTCCCTGGGTTGACCTGCTTACCTGGCATCAAGAACTTTTCAATCCTGCAACCAGCCTCTTGATGGCCACAGGTTTGTAGCGATTTAAAATAAATAAAAAAAAATGTGGGCGTGTTGCATGCCCCCTTGTCTTTCCAGCTGCTGCCCCACAGTTCCTAAGTTCAAAAGAGGAATCGCCAAAGCTCACTTTAGCATGATAAATGCACTGTTGGATTTAACAGCATACTGCGCCTAGATTCTCTGGGAAAAGGGGGATCTGTGTTCTTACAGGCTCACCACCAGCCAACCATCCCCACAGCTTATCAATGAAGTTTCGAATCGGCCTTATTTATTGCCGCTGCTGTGTCTACTCGAAAAACGTGAATGCCCGTTTCTTGAGAAGAGGGCTCGGGGTTGCGCCTGTAGCCAAAGCGGTATTTGTTATCTGTGGCCCCTGCGTGACAAAGAGACGGCGGGCCTTATAAAAGAAGAGCAGATGTGCCCCATGCGACTATAGGGCGGTATTTCACTTTGCGAAGATGGGCGCGGGGTGCAGAATGGCAGCAACCCCAGGCCTTTAATGTGAATTACAGCCCTGGTTTCGCCCTGAAGGCTCGCCATTGTTAGTCGCAGAAAGCAAACCTTGGAGGGAAAGGGGGTTCGCGTATTGTGGCTTCCTCTGTGATTCATAAACCCACAATCATCACAAAGAACATAGAGGAAAAGGGACCCGTGAGAGTACGAGAGGTTCTAAACGACATAAGACAGAACA
Source organism: Ambystoma mexicanum (assembly GCF_040938575.1). Taxonomy (NCBI): domain Eukaryota; kingdom Metazoa; phylum Chordata; class Amphibia; order Caudata; family Ambystomatidae; genus Ambystoma; species Ambystoma mexicanum. The sequence goes on along the minus strand of NC_090940.1, from coordinate 233,619,692 downwards.
AAAGGAATATGAATTGTCCGAGGAAGAAAAATGGAGAAAGAGAGTGAGGGGAGGATAGGGGGAGGGGGAGAGGGGGGGTGAGAGAGAGAGGGAGAGAGAGAGAGAGAAAGAGAGAAAGAGAGAAAGAGAGAGATGTAATGGTGTGAAATGGGAGCCAGTAGAAGGAGAGTTGACGAATGAGAAGAAGCAAAGCAGTGGGGCAGCCACAATTTTTAATTTAAACGCCGGGAGAACCATGTGTTTAACGGCAGTGTTTTCATCCACCCCCAGTTCGAAGTTTGAGCTTTAATCGGCTATCTTCATTAAACAATAGGTGTAACTGTTGCCCAACTAACTGCCACTTTTCAATGGAAGAGTGGAACCTGCCAGAAGGTTCCTGATCACTATCCGCCTTCCGCGCGCACTGCCAGTCTAATTTCGATGATGCAAAGTAAGGTGTGGCTAGCTCCTGTGCCTGGCACTGCCTAAGGGTGTGAGTCTGCTTTCATCTTCCCGGATCGGTGATTGGAATAAGTTGCACGTTCTGCATTTTAAAGAATATTTGTTCAGTAACAATGGGCCAAACTCTTCAACAGTGTAGTACCTCATCATACTGGCCTACTTTGGCCCCAAAAAACGGCCCCATTTTGACAAAAAAATAAACGGGCCCACTTTGGACAAACACCTGCGTCAAATTCACTCAAAAAAAAAAAAAACAGGCCCACACTAGAATGTTGGGCCTGCACTCTGGGCAATGCCTTATTGGCCTATAGGCCAGTGCGAGCCCGGGCACTTTGGGTTGTATATCTTTCCTTGTGGCACGCCTGCATTTGAGTTCATGCCTAGTAGGGCTCCGGCGGCAAGCGCAGCTGTATAGAAACGTAGACCTACATGAATCATAGCAGAGCGATTCGGTAAAAAAAATACTGCTGTCTATATAAGCCTCCACGCTCCGAGAGGTCTGATTGGTCCGGCCCAGTCGTGACTCAAATTACGCAAGGGATGGGCGGTGAAGGGCTCGTGCCATTTCTAGTAGTCTCACACCTTCATATTCACTTAATAACACGGTTCACATAGGAATGTTGCTATGCTGTAATGTGTTCCAAATACCAGGTAGGTATTTTAATGGTTTGAAGCTGATTTGTAGAGCCAATATGTTTTCTATACACTCAGGGGAGTGGGTTTTATCTGAGTGACACTCCAGGAATGACCATTGAGAGGACCTTATCATGAGCATGCTGTTAATGGTGAAAATATGTAGTATTTTAAATACCACCAATGATGATTTGCTATCAAATGAGATGTGTGCCGTATGCAGTACCTAGAAAGTATTGTGTGGTGTAAATAACCCATAGTAACATCATCTAGGAATGTATATGTACCCCCTGTGGCAATTCCTTATGCGATACACACTCATATATAGGTGTTATTTTAAAAACAAGTTGTTTTTATAATACTGCATGTTTTTTCATTACCCTCATTCTCAGAATGACACCTAATGTAGTTTTGAGCAAGAATCAATGGGAGGTTTTCTATCTCTTTATGCAAATGAACTGGCAAGGGCAATTATAGTCGTGATCAAAAAGGCTACATAATTATATGCCTACAGCTGAAGATTATTGCTGAGAGGATTTGCATTGGCAAGAGAGTGGTACTGCCTGGATTGGTAACAGCACAGTGAGAGAGGAAACGTGTCAGTCTGCATACCCACGCTGCCGCTCCCTGCATGCTCTGAATTGAACTCACTACAGGCCCATTGGCAAAGATGGAAGAACAGCGTGTGCTGCCAGGCTTGCCCATACACTCCCACTGAACACCAGTCTCAAATCAAAAGCTTTCCTGCAATTGTCTGGATATCATGTTATGTTACTGGGATTTACACCGCGCACCACCGCCCTGTGCATGGTCTCCAGGAGTTCTGGGGCATCGGAAGGAGAGGGGGTGGGTTACCTGAGTGGGGAAGATGGAAAATACAGGACAGCTTTGCTGATGTGTTGATAAGCTCAGGTCGGAAGTACCCCAGTACTGTGTGCAGATCTGTTTCTAGGTGGCCATGTCCAGGGCATTGAGGCACTTGCGTCTAGATGGAAGCCTCCTATCCCTTTGGAGATAGGGGGTAGTATGTAAGTGGGTTGTTGAGGTGTTGAGTCTGTTGTTTAATATCATGATGACCGAGCCATGGTTCCCTGTGACTTTAGTCCAGGGGTCTGCAACGTTGTCTCGCTAGATATTTTGGACTCCAACTCCCATGATCCCTTACATTGTCTATGCTGTCTAGGGATGATGGGAGGTGATGTCCAAAACTACTGGAGAGCCAAAGGTTGCAGATCCCTGCTTTACCCCAATAGACTAAACAACTAAACAAATGTCATACATTTGTTTCATGCAGAGATCTTCAAGGGACAGTAGTTTTTTGTAACTTTAAGTCTCGGACCCCACACTACAAGGTGCCACCTTGCCACCCCTACAGAGCAGGCAGCATAGTCATACGATAAGGTTAAAAGAGGATGTGGCACCGGTGTGCTTGTGCACTGCTGATTTTGAAACTACAAACACAGTGTGGGATCGGGCCGGCTCCGATCCTGCACTGTGTACATTGAAGTAGGTATAGTAGTCATCTTATTTGTACTTTTTACTTGTAGCTAACACAATTGTGTTCCACACTACAGCTATATCTTTATACACTGAATTGTGCTGCAAATCTGTATTTATATTATACAAAAAGAAGTTCAGTAACTCACAAGTGGCTGTCTAAATGGATATCCTGACTGGCAGTCAATACCATTCCATATTTTTTCATACTTTTTCATTGACATATACTTCAAATTTTATTAATCACACACAATGGAATTATTAATAAAAACAATTCTAACAAATGATCGTATCACAAAAAACAAATACAAAAGTAAGAAAAGAACACAAGTGTATCTATATAAAGTATTATCCTTTAGACTAATACACGTTTGTTATGAAGGAGGATCTTTTTTGGATTATCCATTCTAGAACCATTGTGGATTACATGATGACTGCAATAAGAAATTTAATTATTGTATAACACAGAAACACTATGCTGATTTATGTTGATAGACTAATTTGTTTTTGGTTCTTGATATAATTTTTTTAACACTGTTGGTTACGTTACTAATGAACATAAACCCAAAAACATTTTTACTGAAATTCGTACTTATTCTATCCTTTACATCTGATGCTATGATGAATATGACATTCACACATGGAAATGTATTTTGATACTGTTATTTACTGAATATAGATGAATTGGACATTGTGATCTATTTATTAATTTGGTCCTATCTCTAATAGACCATTAAACTACCCTGGGCTATTGAGACCCCCAAGGAGTGCATTCTAGGGTTACCGATTGGCAACAACCGGTTTTGTTTTGTTCTGGGATATGCTGGTGACCTTGTCATTCTTGACTCTACTCCATGGTGCCTACAGTTGTCACTGAATAGGCTGTCACACTATGCTGACAGAAATGCCCTAATTATTAATACAGCCAAAACTAATATTGTGTCATTTCTAAAGAAGGGCAGGAGAGCAAAGAAGATGGTATGGCTAATGGGGGGCTCTAGAGTGGAAGTGGTACCTGACTTTAAATATCTTGGGGTATACCTGGACGCAGAGCTGAGGGGCACTTGGCAACTTGAACATGTCTGCCTTAAAACAGAATTGGCAACTGGTCTGCTGAGCACTCTGTCAGGAAAAGGCAGTGGATTTTCCCTAAAAATTCTGTTACAACTGTATATAGCTAAAGTGGCTTCGATTATGCTATATGGGGCAGAAATATGGGCACTGATACACCTGGGAAGCATGATGCACCCGGAAAGCCTAGGTAAGCTTGAAGAAAAGTGGCTCAGAAAATGACTCCTGTTAAACTATATTCGTATAATACTGTCTTGTTATGAATATTGGCCTAAGCCCATTCAGGTTGTGCAGAAAACCGCGTTTGAAATGCTCTGATTCAAATCAACTTCGCCGCCATTTTAAGAACCATCCGCCATTTTGATTTTGATTTTGATTTTAACTCTTGCTTTGTGTCCTAAAATGGTGGACCGTGTTTTCAACTACAGCCGAGCCGAATGACCTTTGAGCTACATCAGCATTTAGGCTGCCAAGAGCAGGATGTTTGTTCTATGCAAAGAAACCTTGTGACTCGTATGAACTGCAATCTAGGTGTTGTCAGCACTCACAAACCTCATCCGCAAATAATCAATGAAACAATGTAAAACAAACTCAGACTGTGTGTTTTTGCTGAAATGCATTGTGTTCATTCTTGAAACAAGGCTTACTGTCGATTGGAGAATCAACGTTACCATTGAATTTTCATGGGCAAGCAAACTTGTTAAATATGTTAAACAATATTATCATATTTGGCATGTGAACTGGGCATGAACCCTAGCATGTAAATTATTAGTTTGGAGAGGGGCTGCACAATGATTGGACTAATGTATAAAATAACCTGTAATGAGAGGTCCAGCACTCTCACCCCTCACTGTGTCTGCTGGTACACACTGTGAGATGTTGGGAGCCAGATAGCTATCTGTTTTGCTTTGAAATCTGTACAGAAATAAAGATACTTGTATCTTTTGACCCGTGATTGGCGTATTTCATTTTGTGGTACTAAACCTCGATATTTCTTTGGTCTTTCAGATGGTGCCCGAATACGGACCCTCAGGATTGATGTCTCCTCACTGAAAAGAAGACGCAGCTATTGGACCGGGATCGGAGAGTGGAAAAAAGGGGGCCCCTTTGTATGAGATGCAACACCTCGACAGTACTGCATGATCCAATCCTTGGATGGTGAGCAAGCGGTTCGAGAGGGCATCTTGACGAGGGTCCCCATATCGAGGTGGGCTCTTTGCCGAAATCGCCAACCACGCGGATCCTTTATAATCTATTTTGACCTCCTTAGTTTAAAATCAGGTGAGTCGTGCCCTGATTCCCAAGAATCCTGATATTGGTTACAGTTTAGCACTTGCGAGTACAAACAATGCCAGGTAACACCAGTAATCTGACATGCCTGGGAAATTGTCTGCCTGTTTCAGGGGTTTATTCTGCAGAGACAGACAATCTTTGGGACAGGGCCAACCGGCGCCACCTGTTGGCTCACCGGCTTGCTTAATGTACTGTAAGTACGGCCTAAATAGTATTGTATTTAACAATACTTGGCACAGATAAACTCGACATGGTTCCGAATTTCAGTGGCCAGTTCATGTTAGTATAGAGTATTTAGAGTATATATTATCGAGAAAAAGGCTAGGCCTGCAGCATTTGATGTAATTAAGGATTAGAGAAAGGAAGCTATGCAACAATTTAAGAGTAAAGAAAAACACACACGTCGACATATGTGTAATACTGAAAAAGCATTATTGTATGATCAACAGAAACAGTCAGAATCTATTAGAATTATGGATAGGGCTTTTTAACTTGGAGTACAGAAAATATATCCGTTTTAGGATTTTCTTACCTCAGACGAGCTGATCGATAAGCTATTGAATGAGCGTAGAACTGTTGGCACTGCACCACCCCCTTATGTAACTCTTCCTGTTTTTTTACCTCTTCCCGCTGTTGCATCTCCTCCCGTTGTTGTTCCCTTTCCTCCTGTTGTTGCTCATCCTCCAGTTGTTGCTCCTCTTCCTGTTGTTGGTTCCCCATCTGTATCCTCGCTCTTACCGACAGTTGTCATTCCCTTAATTCTGTCTTCACCGCAAACGGTAGTGTCTCCACTGCCTATTGAACAAGATTTGGCTGAACTTCTTTTTCCAAGTGGTTCTGCTCCACTTGTAGTGATTGAAGGGGCGAGTGCTGATTCAGGAATAGTGACTCATAGTACAGTATCTAAAGCTAGAAAAAGAGAATTGTATGCATGGGCTAAGAAATATATCGAAGAAGGTGAAAAATCAGCTGTTTTAACTGCGATTTGTGGCCAAGAAAGTATTCCCGAACATAATATTTTGATAGAGGGGATGGGAATTCATTTGGTTGATATTTGGAGTGATTTGACAGACATGAATGTTCCACAGTGGTTGAGGCATTTGAATGTCCTAGCTCACTCAAGGAACACTGCGAAGAAAGTACATGAGCATGTTGAGAAGGTATTTGAGTTTAAGAAGGAGTTAAATTGGTTACAGAATGATGAAATAGATGGTAATAGATTGGAAGCCTCATATGTGCAGAGACAATTTCTTCCTTCATGTAAACCAATGAGTGAAGAGATGCGTATTTGCACAAGAAACTCGCTTAGATGGATTTTGGACTTTTCAATTTCTCCCATTGAAGTGTAGGACACGTTTAGTCAGTATGCTCTGGCGATGCAAAGGAAAGTGTTACAGATAATGGTAGAGTATCTACAGGATGATTTTATGAAGAAAAAGGTTTGCAGTCCCGCAGAATTAATGGTAATTTATAAGAGAGCATTTTCGCCCAATACTGCTTTGACTACTTTGTCACTTGATTTAGCTTTGTTGCTTAATGAACATTCAGAATTGCCTACTTCTCAATTGCCAATGAGGGAGGTTCCTCCGACATTTGTTCCTAAAGTAGAAATTCCAGCTAATGCTGTAACAGATGCAGCAGCCACTACTATTGAAGCTCATTATGTCTCACTGTTTGTTCATGTCTCATTTTCTAGACAGGAAGTGAATACCATCAGACAGACGATTCCAGATATCAGGAAAAATCCAACAGGATTTTATAAAGAAATTGAATTGGTCTCGCATTCGTCAATTTTCACGCTGGGTGATATAGATTTGATGTTCCCTGTGATCCTACCTGCTGATTTATTGAAACAGATTAGAACTGTAGATGATCAGGCAGGACTGGGTGACACATGGGTTAACCTGGTACAGATAGATGGAGAAAATAATGCTGGTGAGAAACCGCCACAGGTAATATTGACACTGCCAGACAGAGTAGTAACTAAATTGAAAACTTTGGTCCCAGAGAGAAGAATAGTTTGGGACAAGCTTACAGCTTGCATCCAGGGGAAATCTGAAGGTGTTACCAAATTTTCTAATCGGTTCCAATAAGTGTTTTCAGATTTCAGCAGGCAGGACTTAATTACAGAGTCAGGAAAAAGGCTTTTTGTAGACAAATTTGTGTGTGGATTGTTGCCTGAAATCCAATCAAATGATGACTTCCGAAAGCACCTGGCAAGCAAAATCAGTCTGAAGTGTTGCATATTGCTCAATATTATGAGAATAGGATCAATACTGAAAAAGAGAAGACAGAAAAGAAGAAGGGAGACTTGAAAAGAAAAGAATTGTTGCAGCAAATAGTAAGAGGAACCAGAGGTGGAAATATACAGTTTAGAGGTCAATTTGCAACACAGAGTAATGTGCAAATGGGTCCTGTACACATGAACCAATGTGCCTATTGCAGACAGGAAGGTCATAGGCGAGCACAATGCCCGATCCTTCAGCAGCAATCAAATAACACATATGGTACCATGGGTAGACATTCCAGAGGCTGCCCTGGCATAAGGAGTTCTGATAGAATTCAGTTCACTCAGAAACAACAGTCATTTTCAAACGATAGTCAGCAGCATAGTGTTAATAGTGGGAACATTTTTGATAATCCTTCGACTGTCTATTTTTCTGAGGATCTTCCATTTGATGATGTACTGTTCCGTTAGGACAGCCCAAAACGGAGTCTGGAACCAGTACCTATTCCCGTCGATCAGAAAGGGCCCTACGTTGAGATGAAGGTTGGGAATAGGAACCATCTATTTTTGATAGATACAGGAGCACAGAAGTGTTCCGTTGATCATTTGCGGGTTCCAGATATTCCACTGTCAGGGCAGAACAATGTTTCTGTAGGGTTCTCTGGTACACCAGTGGCTAGTCTGGTCTCTCAGCCGGTACCGATTTCATTGGGACAATTCACTGATTCATGTCCATTTCTTTTGATGACGAATTGTGGAGAGAACTTGTTGGGGTTGAATCTGTTGAAAGAATTGAATGCTGTAATTTACTGTTCTCCGGATGGAGTGCATTAAACGATTTCAGCTCAACGAACTTCTGTTTCATAATTCTTGACTAGGCCTTTACTGACTGAATTCGATAAAGTTCTGGTATGTTTATGAGCAGTTGATGTAAATGACGTTGGTATTTTACAAATTGAGCCTGTTAAAATTGTGTTGAAACCAGGTGTTAAACTATCACATATTCCACAGTATAAGATTTCAGTTGATGGCGAACAAGCTTTGAAGAGTAGAGTTTCTGATTTTGTACATCAAGGAATGATGGAGGAAATTGCAGGAAGTTTGTGTAATAGTCCGGTCCTACCAGTATATAAGTATATAAGAAAGGGGATAATTCAATTCCTTTCCAATTTATTATTGATTTGCGCGCTATTAATAAGATTGTTGCTCCACAAATTCCGGTTGTGCCTGATGTGACTGCAATATTGACAATGATTCCAGCTTCAGCTACTCATTTTAGTGTTGTGGATCTAAAGAATGCTTTATTTAGCATTCCTTTACATGTTCACAGTAGATAGTTGTTCACGTTCACCCTAGGGGGACGCTCATTTACATTTACTCGTGTGCCACAAGGGTACACTGAGAGTCCAAGCATTTATAGTAGAGCATTGAAGGAACAACTTGATACGCTTGACTTGCCTTCTACCTGCATGTTGTTGCAGTATGTTGACGATCTTCTTTTAGCTGCAGATTCTGAAGTCGGTTGCAAGGAGAGCACCGTGTTGCTACTTATCCATCTAGCAGAACATGGGCATAAGGCTTCAATAAACAAAATGTCAATATTGTCGACAGGAGGTTGCCTACCTAGGCTATCTCCTGTCAAAGGAGGGGAGAAGACTGACACCTGAATGGATACAAAGCATCTCTAGCATGTCTGTCCCAAATACACAGAAAGAAGTCAGAGCCTTTATAGGTATGGATTCATACTGTAGACAATGGATCCCTAACTTTTCATTAATTATAAAACCGATGTTGGTATTGACAAAGAAGGGCATTTCCTTGCCTTTACCGTGGAACATGGATTGCCAGAAAGCTTGCGTTGTGTTCAGTACTGGGTTTGGGCACACCAAATTACGACAAGGCCTTTATACTGTATGTGCATGAATGTGATGGATGCCCTTTGGCTGTGTTAACGCGAGAACATGGTAGAAATATAGACAGTGCAGTTATTTTTCCTCCCCGCTTGACCCTGTTGCATGCGCTTTGGCGAGATGTTTGAGAGCTGTTGCTGCTGCCACTGCATCTCTAAAAGAAAAGTGAGGGAATGGTTCTGGGTCACTCCTTAACTGTGATGGTACCTCACTCTGTAGACCTTCTATTAAAGCACACAGATGCAACATCTCACATCACCACGACTAACAAGGTACAAGCTGATTCTATTTGCACCACATATCCAAATTAAGAGATGTTGCTCATTAAATCCGGCCAAACTATTGCCTCTTTTGCAAGAAATTGATTGCAGTACAAAATGTCACATGACTGCCTCCATACCACAGAACAAGAGACTAAGGGCAGATTGATCTAAGTGATACACCCTTAAAAGATCCACAAGGGGAGCTGTTTTGCGATGGCTCCTGCTTAAATCTCCCGGATGGTACATCCACTGCTGCTTACGCAATCACTACATTAAGCACTATTGTGGCAACCAAAAGAATTCTGCATAACTCCGTGCAGGCTGCAGAGATTATTGCATTGACTCGAGCTTGTGAACTTCCCAAAGGGCTTAGCGTGAATATATTTACGGACAGTCAGTATACCTTTGGGGTGGTTTACAACTTCGGTCGATTATGGGCAGAGAGAGGTTTCTTGACCTTGCATTGAACTAAGATACAACATGGTACTCTGATACTTCGGCTACTTTCAGCACTTGTGCTGCCTACTCAGTTAGCAATAATGAAGTGCGCAGCACACCAGAAAGTAACAGATGATGTGGGGAAAGGAAGCGCTTTTGCTGACATAATAGCCAAACAGAATGCCACCGATTTGCATTCCAAAATGTATATAACGAAAGAGATTGCTAACACTTGTGTGATAGACGTAGGAATTAGTTGCATAAATGAAATTCAGACTGATGTCACTCTAGACGAACTTAAACAGTGGGCTGAGGGTTCAGCAAGTTTAGATGATGAAGGTTGTTGGGTAGATAATGGAAAACAAAAATGGATGCTGCCCGATGCTTATGTCACCGCTATGGTTACGATGGCTCATGGTCCAACTCACATATGTGCCAAAAAGATTTGTAAATTGTTAGAACCTGTCTGGGTTAATGTTAATATTTCATAAACTGCTGAGCGTTTTGTCCAAAATTTCATGGTATGCGTACAACATAATGTTGGGAAAGGTACACTGACACCGAAGGGACATTTTAGTACCCCCTCTATGCCTTTTGAGGTTATACATTTTGACTTTATCGAAATGGAGCACTGTCAGAATTATAAATATGTTCTAGTAGTTGTCTGTGCTTTCAGTAAATGGGTCGAAGCTTTTCCTCTAAAAGATGCCACAGCAATGACGACGGTGAAAACCATGCTGAAGGAATATTTTCCCAGGTTTGGTTTGCCGAGAGTCATTTGGTCAGACAATGGTCCACATTTTATCGCTGCTGTTATCCTGCAGGTATGCGTGGGATTGCAGATCGATAAACAGTTCCATTCGGCCAGACACGCTCAGAGTGCCGGACTTGTAGGATGCCATAACGGTATACTAAAAAATAAGATAGCCAAAGTGTGCATAAACAGCAATTTGAAATGGCCAGATGCCTTACCGATAGCATTATTGTCAATGCAGACGACCGCACAATCAAAGACAGGGCTCTCTCCTTATGAAATAATCATGGGGAGACCAGCCAAATTTGGAATGTACCTAAACCCAAGCTGCTAAAGATGTAGAGAATGTGCTCCTTTCCGAGTGCTGTGACCAGTTAACTCAAAACTTGTATTTGATTTATCAACAGGTGCAAGAAGCCCTCCAACTAAAGTACGAGGGTCCAGGTCATCAACTCCAACCTGGTGACTGGGTGCTCATTAAGTCGTTTGAAAGAGCCTGCTGTCTCGCACCTCGCTTGAGAGGACCGCACCAAGTCCTCTTGGCCACACAGACAGCCGTACGAGTGGAAGGGAAAAGACACTGGATACACACAACGCACATCAACAAGATTCCTTTTCCTCTGCCCCACGGCAAATGGGAAGAGAAGGAGATTGTTCACTTTGATGCTCATCATAAGCCTGTTTTGTCTACGGAAATCCCTCCTGAGCCCGTGGGGTCTGGGGAGACTGCTGCTTTGCCTTCAAGTTATTCTTTGAATCTCTCTTCACCGTTGAGCAACCTTGCTTCCGCTTCATCACTTCCTTCAGGAAGCGACAACACTCTGTTCGTAGATTACACCACACCTGGAGTCTTGAGGTATGATCTGCGACCAAGACATCAGACTTACAGCGCAGCATCAGCTGGGCATACAAGGAATCATCCTTGAGCCAGTCCCTCATCACTCTTCTGCTGAAAAATAAATAAGAGGCAGGGGCCGGCAAAGTTACCTTCAAGCAAGATAGGCAACGTGGTCAGGAGCCACCAACAGAAGAACTACAAGAGCCTAAAGGAGAGGCTTCTAAACGGACTCTGAGAAACAATGTCCTTTCCTAAATCCACTTGTGCGGAGCAAGCTATTGGTCTTTTGGCTGATAAAGAATCTGTTCACCGAAGATCATGGTCCTTGAGGACCCACTGTTTTCTACTCATAGTAATGATCTGTTTCATAGTTATATTTACGCTTGGGTACTGGTACATAGAACGGGTGCGTCCACTTGATACTTTGTTACCCACTGAAATAATCCCCACTGTGTCTCCACCTTTCGTGCATCTGCTCACTGTTCCTCCTCGAGATTCCCATCATAGACAGAGTTACCATAATAACACTCTTTTAATGATCATGAATGCGACCCATGTGATTCTGAATAGAACAAATTGCTGGGTGTGTTCACATTGCCACAACATGGGGAAAAGGGACTGGGCTGGTATATTGATCCTCTTCCTTTAACTACTTCATGCTATGCCGCGCTCAGGGCACTATTCTGTGGTTGTTGGAAACAATAGTATTTCTTGGAACTTCAATGGGACTAATCTAAATGAATTTGAAAAGGGAGTCTTAAGACTTCTGGGCTGTCCTCTCTTTGCAAATAGAAGCAAACTCAATGTTGCTTCTATTAGGCTGTCTGATAGACTCTCTAGACCTTTTCTGTCATTGCTTTCCTTCAGGATGGCTCCCGTAGGCAACCAGGATGCCACACCTCTTTCCGATACTATTAATCATAGCCCGAACTCTGTTTCTTTCTGTATACAAAGAGAAGGTTCTCAGCCAATGGGTACATTCGAGGGTTGTACTAACTCTGCAAATCTAACCAGTGAGGATAGAGCTTTGTATGTAGGTGACCCTGTTTACTTTGTTTGTGGTAATGAGGCCTATCCTTGGTTACCCAGAGATTGGCCGGGTACTTGTTACTTGGGTATCTTGTTACCAGGGGTATACGTGACTACCACCACTGAAGTCCATAGAGCTCGTTCAAGGCGGGATGAGAATGGTGACACACTTTCACAAGTTATGGGTGATGTAGCAAAATCCTTTGTACCATTTTGGGGACAGATAATGAACTCTGAGTATATTAGAAGACTAGCAAGGGTACTGGAAAAGACCATCAATAGGACAACTTATATTCTGTACAACATGACGCTGGAGCAAAAGGCAATTAGATTAGTGGCCCTCCAAAACAAGATGGTGGTAGACATCATCCTAGCTGAGCTTGGTGGGGTATGCAAATTGGTGGGATCTGCGTGTTGCGTTTTTGTACCTGACTCCTCCCCTACCACATTCAAGGCAATACAAAAACTACATATATTAAGTACTGAGGTACATGTCCCAGAGGGAAACTGGAATCTTAGTGCTTGGTTCTGGGATTTACTATGATCATGGGGTTGGAAAATCTTTGTAGTCCTAATGATAGTTCTTGGTATTCTACTGTTTTGTTGTTGCTGTGTACAATGTCTCCCTGTCATATGTTCGATGTTAGGAGGTTGTTGTGCACAAACGATAGGTACACTAGGACCTAAGGTACATACGCCCAAAGAGAACTGATAATGCTTTAGTAATGGAGGATATTGCCACCAAGGAACTCATGGCGATTGATATTTCTGAAGAATATGATTCAGTATGTACGGACATTGAGGCGTGGGTTTTTGAATGAAGCAAATGTTTGAGTAATGCTCTTGGCTTAGGACAAAAGGAGGGTTTGTTAAACTGTATTTGTATAATACTGTCTTGTTATGAATATTGGCCTAAACCCATTCGCGGTGTGCAGTAAACCGCATTTGAAATGCTCCGATTCATATCAACTTCGCCGCCATTTTAAGAACCATCCGCCATTTTGATTTTAACTCTTGCTTTGTGTCCTAAAATGGTGGCCTGTGTTTTCAACTACAGCCGAGCCGAATGACCTTTGAGCTACGTCAACATTTAGGCTGCCGAGAGCAGAATGTTTGTTCTATGCAAAGAAACCTTGTGACTCGTATGATCTGCAATCTAGGTGTTGTCTGTGCTCACAAACTTCATCTGCATATAAACAATAAAACAATGTAGAACAAACTCAGACCGTGTTTTTTTGCTGAACTGCATTGTGTTCATTTTTGAAACAAGGCTTACTGTGGATTGGAAAATCAACGTTACCATTGAATTTTCATTGACAAGCAAACTTGTTAAATATGTGAAACAATATTGTCATATTTGTCATGTGAACTGGGCATGAACCCTAGCATGTAAATTATTAGTTTGGAGTTTGGACAATATTGGACTAATGTATAAAATAACCTGTATTGAGATGTCCAGCACTCTAACCCCTCACTGTGTCTGCTGGTACACATTGCGAGGTGTTGGGAACCAGATAGCTATCTGTTCTGCTTTGAAATCTGTACAGAAATAAAGTTACTTGGATCTTTTGACCCGTGACTGGCTTATTTCATTTTGTGGTACTAAGCCTCAATATTTCTTTGGTCTTTCACTCAGCCTACCACACTATGGGCCTCATTACGACCCTGGCGCTAAGGGATTACCGGTACCGGTAAGGGTACCCGTACCGGTAATCCCTTAGCGCCTGATTACGAGGTCCCTTTGCGGGTTCCCATCTTAATGGCTGGTTTTACCAGCCGTTAAGGAATGGACCCGCAAAGGGACCTTGGTGCTAATTACGGTACCGCAATTTGCAGTAACGTAAATACCGCCTTCCCCATTCCCATTATGCCCTATGGGGCAAAAATGGGAATGGGGAAGGGCCATGGAGGAAGGGGGAATTACCGCCCCGCCAACCTTGTACTGGGGTGGTAATTCCCCCTTTCTCCATGCCGGAGTCGGTAAGTTACCGGCATGGACCATGGTGCTAATAGCATCATGGTCTTCCGCCAGGGTCGTAATGAGGCCCTATGTCTCTACTGTCTATATATCTGGAATTCAATCTAATCCCAATCTGGGCCAAATTACAATCACACTGCATGCTGTTGTTATCAGAAAATCCACAATGCACCAGACGGATCCCTGCTACATCTTCTCCTGGACACAGTACAAACTAGGGGCAGCCTTATGCCAATCAGCAATGTGGTGAAAATCCAAAAGGGCTGCCTTGCAAGCCTATCGAGTGACCTGGACCAAAAAATGAATCGAACATGAGGCAAATTGAAGCACTGCATAACCTCACTTATACGCCTGGGGGCACACAAACAGTGCATTGCTAAATTGGCTGGTAGGACACAGGCATTATGTTTCCTTGAATGTCATGATGCTCGCCCTTGGGAACCGGGGTACATAGAGTGCTTTGCAGGACATTTTGCCATATGGGACTACTTAAAAATAGAATTTAACAGTGTTAGATCGCAAGAAAATCGGTGATGCTTGACAGAATATCCCTTGGGAGGCCGGCTGTGCCGCCTATGTGGCAACAATTGTGTGGAAACCACCAAGCAGCTATTAATGTATTGTAAAGCGCTCCTATCGTTAAGGGCTACATCACTTAGAAGTGCATGTATACAGCTGAATACTCCACTGCAGGAGGTCTGGCAGTCTAATATGATGGGAAACTTGGAGGGGTTCATCTTCCACTCTGCACTGCTATGGAGGATAGCTATCTCCAGTTTTATTGTACTTTTTAATTCTACGTATATAATTGATGTGTAACTGGAAAAATTCTGATTTTAAAAGTTGTACCTTGTATCAAAATGTATTTTTTTTTTAATTAAGGCTCTGTGTTTTCCATTTTTACTGATTTTTACACACACATACAAGTGGAAATCACTCTTTTTCCTTTCAATATTTATTTGCAAAAAAATGATAAAAAAAGAAATGCACTCCTCTTGGTTGGGTTTTTAAGTTGTAAAACATGTATGGCAACCCAGTAGCGTTGCAAAATATACATGGATAACTACAGATGGAAATGTTTCAAAAATAAATACCATAAAACCAGGAGCCCTAATTACAATCAAAACCAAGTACCACTACCGCATGCATTAATGGTAATTTACCAGCTGATTAAGGTTCATCGTTACTCCCCATACTACAGTCCAATAGGACTTTGTTGGGGAGTAGCAATAATACCGCTGATGGTAATGCTGCATTACAGCCCCTTTGTATGGAAGTAATACCGCTAACAAAAAACAGGACCTTTTTTTTGTTTGGTTTTGGTTTTCAAAAGCCAAACTGTTCATGAGAGGTATAACACCAAGCATTTCCAAATATCAACTATATTAGTGTGGCCCTGGCAGTGGTAGAGGTGCACCGAACCAAAGTAGTGGGAGTAGGTAGGCGGAATCATAGTGCGGCATGTGATGAGGTGTTGAAGCCGGGCCATGGCAATAGTCTAAGTGACTAGTAACTAAGGCACCTATTAAAACTTTACACTTGCGCAGGCCAGGAACATGAATGGAAAATAAATCCTCTGTATAGAATGGGGAGTATGAAAATAAACAGGGTAATTCATGGAATAAATGTGTGCGGAAAAGGGGTGCGCATGCGTGAAAAACGCAGCGCACGCATGCTAAAGCTGCACATGCAGCCGTTCATCGATTCATGGAATGCACTGTGCGTGTAAAACCTGGGATGTGCACCAAATGCGTGGGTGGCGCACGCGGGCGCACACATCACTAAACGGCATGTGCGACGCACACAGGGAAAGTGCACATCGTGTAGCGCACACAAGAAAAGTAGGCGGAACACGGGGCATAACACGCAGAATGGGGAACAATGCGTGAAAATGTGGGTGTTACGGGAGAAGTACGGGAACTAAATGCTCACAACGCCCACACGCACGCTAACAACACGTATTCATGGAATCGAACAGGGAAAACCCATGCACCAAAAAAGACGTGCTAATCCGGAAACACGTACGCCAGCAGGAAGCAGGCCTAAGCGGCCCAGCGCAGCATTAAAGTGCACGCAAGCAACAAACAAGCTCATATGCTACGATGAATATACCGTTCCTGGCAGCAGTGGTCGTGGGACACCGCAGGAGGAGGAGGATAGCCAGGCCCTGCATTTTTTTACCCGGACCAGCCTTTTTGGGATGCCTGATGATCAGGTGTATGGGAGGTACAGGTTTCCACCACTTATAATCCAAGAACTGGTCAAGGAATGGGAGGATGACCTCACATTACCCACCCTGTGCTCCCAAGCACTGAGCCCCTTGGAAAAGGTGCTCAATGTACTGCACTTCTTGGCTACTGGGTCATTTCTAGGTCTGCACTAGGTCTGCACCTCCACTATATCACCTAGCACACGCTCTGTTATGCCTTGTGCTACCTAGGAAAGTTTATGAGTAACTAACTGTAACCTTCACTGTATACCCGCTGCAACTATGCAATAGGACTGTATATCGTCTGTAACCCTGTAACTGAATCTACCTAAGTATACCATATGGGGCCGCTTATTGTAACCCTCAAGCAAGCCTTCTTTAAATCTCCTTATAGCGCCTCGTTGCCTCTGGGCTGTAGTGCGCTCTACAAATACTAAAATAAATACATAAATAAATAAATAAATAAATAAATAAACAAACAAATAAATAAATAAATAAATAAATACATTTCAGCGGACAAGTGCCATAGTTGGGGGTGTCTCACTGGCCATGCAGTCATGCTGCCTACAGCAGGTGTTGGCCATCATGACTGCACGCCCCTCAGTCCGCATGCACATATACATGTCCAGAACACCTGCAGACAGTCAGGCCGTCGTCCAGGACCTTTACGGGGTGGCACACTTCCCCAAAGTGCTAGGTGCCATTGATTACACCCATGTGGCCCTACGTCCTCCCAGGGCCACTGAGCACATCTATCGAAACCGCAAGCACTGGCATTCCATCAACGTGCAGGTTGTATGTGATGCCAAGGGAATCATCACCTCAGTATATGCCAACTATCCAGGGTCCAGTCATGATAGTTTCATATTCAGAATGTCACCCCAAAACCGGGAACTGGAAGCTGGGCGGCATGGCGACACATGGCTAATTGGTAAGTATAAATGCCTCTGCACATGCATGCATGTCAGACACAGAGAAATGTGAAAACCCCACTAATGACAACCATTATCACCTCCCCAAGGGACAGTGCCTACCCTCTGAGCACCTACATGATGACGCCAATATGGAACCCCACCACACCACCCAAGGTAAGATACAACACAGCCCATATTGCAACCCGGGGCATAGTGGAGCGCACATTCGGAGTGCTGAAGTCACGCTTTTGCTCCCTTGACCACTCTGGTGGGCAGCGCTATATGCACCCCCAGTAGTGTGCAGGATCATAGTGGCAGCATGTGTCCTGCACAATGTTGCAACCCGGCGGGGCGTGCCGGTGGACATCGTGGTGCCCCCACATCCTCAACCACATGCACGGCCGCTGCGCATGGGAGGGAAAAGGGCACGTGGTGAGGCAGCCCGTACCCAGCTTGGGGCAAATTACTTCACCTAAAATCCCACCCCTGCGGAGTGCACACAGGCCTGACACATACCAGCTGACAATGTACGATGATGACAAAAGGGACAGTCAACTGCCACAACCATACCACCCTGAGATTGTTTACCTGGAAGTGCTACATTGTGTGCATCCCTAGCTAATTAAACACACCCAATGCTGTGTCAGTAAAAGGCACACATTCATGCAGCATGAAGGACTACCCCCTTGCAAAACACTACAAACAAATAGTGGCATGTCACACAACCCCTCCCTAACCCCATCTCAGCTACCCAACATACCATGGCATGGCATGCAATGTGAAAGCAACCGAATGAATGCACATCACATGCCACAAGTGTCACAAAGTGCACTGTCCCAAATGGAAACTGGCCACAGACAATTGTCTCTCACCAATGAAAAAAAAACAGCACACAGTAACAAATACTTACCAGCAAGACAAAACATCAGTACAGGATCCAACAGTGGCAACATATGACAGTAAAAAATGTAAGTAGTGCAAGTGTCACAACCTGACTAAGGCAGCACATCGACCACTTCCAACTGCAGAGTGTTGCTGGTAGGCAAATGTGGCAGTGTACTGCATACAACATGAACTGCATCTGCAAAGGAGACGGTCTGGTTAAGACATGAAGAAGCTACATGTAGATAAGCAAAAAGTCCTGTATGTAAAACCATATAGAAATTCACCATGCAGTGGAGAAATGAACAACAATCCCCACTACGGATGTATACACAGTTTGGACTGCAGACTGCCCACACAACTTATGGGAGCCCAATGCCTCTGCGTAAGTTACTGTCACTTGGTCACACCCTTTGCAAGCCCATGGAAAGGGGAAGCAGGAGTGGTGTGTGTGTCAGGAACCCAAGTTTCTAACCCAAAGACAGGACAAGCCTGCATGTGCCCAGCTGGAATACACAGTGGATGCCTACGGGAGCCACACAAAGCAACACACTGTAACATTAATTCACAATCTGAAAGAAAATGTTTATGAACAAAAATGTAAATGCAAATGAAAGATAGAAAAAGCAAAAGTAAATGTAAAGTAAAATAAACAAATTAAATAATAAATTAAAAATGAGACGCATAACCAAATAAAAATAAATGTATGAAAATCAAAGTAAGAAATCAAGATTTCAAATAAAAAGAAAATAATAAATAGAAAAAAAGAAGAAGAAATAAAGATAACGAATAATTAAAGTGAGTATACAAGGAGTACGAACTGGAACCGTTGTGAAGTAATCGCGTGTGAACCGACAAGAAGTACAAGAATCACCCGCTCTCGCTCCACAAAAAGCACGTACCAGAAAATCACGTCCTATGCATACCTTTTAACCCAGCCCACATGTGTGACGTCACTTACGTGCGCACGCGCTAATGGCCTTTCCTTCAATCACACGCAGTGACACCCGGACGTGCAGTTTTTGCACGTGTACAATCAACATGCCCTGTGTGGAGAGAAACATCCGCACGCGTTACGTCACAGACGTGCTTACGCACTAAGGGCCTTTCCTCGAATTACACGCTGACGTGCACTTTTTTCAAGTGCCAAATCACTCCGTATCAAGCTGGCCATGCAACAACACACGGAAGACCACACTCCTGCCCAGAAGGCCATTTTCCTGCCCCCAGAGCCCCGAGCACGCTCCCACCTGCCATCTGCTGCTGCCTCCCTGCCTGCTGGCCACGTGCCCTGCTGTTTGAGCCATCTGCAGGGGTCCAGTTGCTGTGACCACCCCTGCTGGAACAGAAGACTCCTGACTGGCATTCCATTGCTCCACAGCCCAGCCCCAGGACCCAGTTGCCCACCCACACCTGCCTCGGGGGTTGCCATGTCTGACACAACACCATCTGGCACCAGTGGCAATCCCCCAGCAGAGAGGCAGAGGGCTGCCAGCTTCATTGCCAATGAAGTTGGCATCCTGGTGGAGCAAGTCCTGGGGCATTATGATGCCCTCTTTGGGAGTTCATGTGCCGACAATGAGGGATGGAAGAGGATCTGGAAGTACATTGTGGCTGCCATCAACGTGGAGGGGGTGGCACCCCGCCACATGCAACACGTCCAGGAGGACTTCAGGTCCAGGACCCTTAGCAAGGCCCGGCGCCTCTTGAAGGCAAAGCATGTGGAGGGGTGCCGAGTCCGCCTTACCAACATCCAGATGAGGGTCCTGGAACGCATACACCCAGCGCTCCACCTCCAGATCCTTCATTTACAGACCCGTCTGGAGTTGAGCGGTAAGTGTACATGCATACTGATTGGACGCTGTGCATGTTGTGGTGTGGTAGGAGTGTGCAGGTTGGACATATGTCTTGGTAGGCCCATGTATGGATGTGTATGTACAGGGACATGAGCCTGCCGCATCTGAGTCCAGTCATGTGTGAGGAACATCAATGGTGTTTGTGTTCAAATGCATGGTGTCCACATGCATGTTTGGGTGCACACATGTTTAAATATCTGTGTATGCACTGTGGCATGGTTGTGGTGTGACACATGGATGCTGGTTCGACCTTCATGTATGTGCACAATGTACATGTGCATGTGTGTGTATTTGACATGTGTGCCACTGTGATACACCATGGCTGCATGTGACACTGACATGTAGGAGGCTGATTGGCAGATGTGACATGGATGGCGATGATATCACTGTGACAGGTGGTGGAGATGTACAGATGCATGTATGTCTGGTGGCGTGTTTGCATGTGTTCTGCACTCCCCGTGTTGCATGTGACGTCAGGCTAACCTTCGGATGCTCATTCTGTTGTATGTGTATGGCTGGTGCTGCCTGCTGCAACATTCCTGTTAATTTGCGCATGTGTGTGGGTTGAAATGATATGTGTGTTGGGGAGTGTGATGCCATGTGTGAAGTTTGACACTGCCACTCATGTGCAACTGTCATGTGTGTATCACACCATTGTACAGTGCCCTGATGCCTGTGTTCTGTCTCTCCCTGTCTGCAGCGTCAACTGATAAAGAGGGTGGAGACGGTGCTGTCAAGCACAGCGGCAGGGATTGCACTGCCAGCTGGAGACGCAAGGCCCAGCTCCGCTCCCAGGTTGTCATCTCGTCGGGGAGTGAGGAGTCTGGTGCCGTGTCCGTGGCTGCAGCTGCCGAGGGTAGGTGCAAGAGGCAGAGGTCGGAGGTGGACTCCTCGGCAGCAGTAGGGGCAGCTGAGACCCCACAGGGACCTATGGAGGAAGATGGCATAAAATCATCCAGGTTGGTGGGGGGTTTGGTTGAGGAGGAGGCCATGGAAGGGCCACACACAGTGTCTGGAGGGAGGGATTCCACTGGTGCTAGTGGTGCAGTCCAGGGGCAGGGACAGGAGGCAGCACAGGCAGCCGCGGAGATTCCTGTGTGTAATCCTGTCCTCGATCCTATGACTGCATCATCCCGCACCAGCAGGGATGCCTTCGTCCAGACCCGTTCTCAGGGAGGGGATGCACGAACAACAACTGGCCTTCCTCTCCCTGCGGACGTGGCAATCCGGGACCGTGTTGAACCTGTCCTGGCTGGGGTGGCGTTGCATCAACGTGGCATCCGGGATGACATGCAGGGTTTTCGTAAGGACTCTGCATGTTATTTGGGATGCCTCATTGACCACGTCGACCTACTAGGACGGGTCACCAGTGCTGGGTTCCTCCGTCTGCTGGACCTTGTACCGACCCCCTCATCAACTGAACCCCCTATGCACCAGTCGTCCTCCGTGCCATATTCCCGCTCAAGTATCTCCCGGGCACCCTGTTGGGCTGCCTCTGACCCAGCGGCAGGCTGGTGGAGGACACATCCCTGCCACAGTCAGGAGTCGGAGGTCCAGCAGGGGTTGCCACCACAACAACTTGACCCCAGCAGGAGGACGATGTGCAGGCATCAACAGGCAGGGCATATGCACGGCAGCAGCAGCCTCAAGGTGGGAGCGATGATGGCTCGAGGATATCAACATCAGAGGGGTAGGCATCGGCCGGAGGGCAGGAGGACCCTGGATTTGGAGTGTCTTCCGTGTGCAGCGGTTGGGCCAGCAAATAGATGCGGAGCAGTGGAAGGCGGAAGAGGCACGGTTCACTATGGTCAGGGCGGATAACTGCATGCGCTGGGCGCTGAGGCGGGCTGAGTGCCTCGAGGAAATTCACAGGGAGTCGGAGGTGGACATGGAGTTATCCCTGCGAGACCCCGGGCCAGGGAACAGGCCCGCCTCCAGGACGTTGAACAGTAGTTTGATGATGCCCTGGCCTGGGAAATCAAGAAATGAGCCGTAGGACTTGCCCGCCGCCATTGTATATAGTTAATTAGTGTTAGGTTTCCTTTCTATTTTTCTTTCATTTGGGGCGCATGGACTATGCCCCACCTTTTTCCATATAGTTATTTGTTAGGTAGGTTATTTTGTAGGTTTCCTTTGGATTTTTGGGCTCATGGAACTGGATTTTTACATTGTATATATTTCTGGACTGCATATGACTTCATTGATTTTTTTTTATCCATGGAGCAATGGTTTTCTTTTTTGTTTACCTTTGGATTTGGTTTGATGGGCGAACGCTTTGGAGCCTTTTTCATTTGGATTTATTTTGAATCAGCATTCATATTTTTTCATTCATTTTGGACATGCAGCCTTTTGTTTATTTCTTTTATTGTGTGATTTTCTTTCATTCCCTTGCTTTTGTATTTAATACATTTTGGTTTCATACTTCATTTGTGGGGTATTCTCTCATTGGTTTCATGTATGTCACGATGTGGGTTTTCTCATTCACTTGCACCCATTGTGTGTGTGTGTGTGACGGACATGTATTGATGTGCATACTTGTGATTTGGGATCTATCATGTCATGGGAATTTCAATGTGGGGTGGATGGAATACTTGGTTGGGTGTTAGGACTGGGGAGGCATGGGGTGGGATTTGGGTGGCCATGAGGGCCATGAGTGTGGATCGTGATGACGTGTTGGGGAGGGACATGAGTCGGGGCCTGCTGGCAGGTGCCTGTCACTGCTGGGAGGGTGGGGGTCCAGGGGGACATGAGTCGGGGCCAGCTGGCAGGTGCCTGTCAATGGTGGGTGGGTGAGTGGGTGGGGGGACAAGAGTCGGGGCCTGCTGGCAGGTGCCTGTCAATTGTGGATGGGTGAGTGGGTGGGGGGACATGAGACGGGGCCTGCTGGCAGGTGCGGTCACTGCTGGGTTGGTGTGGGTGCAGGGGGACATGAGTCGGGGCCTGCTGGCAGGTGCCTGTCACTGCTGGGTGGGTGGGGGTGCAGGGGGACATGAGTCGGGGCCTGCTGGCAGGTGCCCGTCACTGCTGTGTGGTGGGTGGGGGTGCAGGGGGACATGAGTCGGGGCCTGCTGGCAGGTGCCCGTCAATGGTGGGTGGGTGAGTGGGTGGGGGGTACATGAGTCGGGGCCTACTGGCAGGTGCCTGCCAAAGGTGGATGTTTGAGTGGGTGGGGGGACATGAGTCGGGTCCTGCTGGCAGGTGCCCGTCACTGCTGGGTGGGTGGGTTGCAGGGGGACATGAGTCGGAGCCTGCTAGCAGGTGCCCGTCACTGCTGGGTGGGTGGGGGTGCAGGAGGACATGAGTCGGGGCCTGCTGGCAGGTGCCCGTCAATAATGGGTGGGTGAGTGGGTGGGGGGACATGAGTCGGGGCCTGCTGACAGGTGCCCGTCACTGCTGGGTGGGTGGAGGTGCAGGGGGACATGAGTCGCGGCCTGCTGGCAGGTGCCCGTCACTGCTGGGTGGGTGGGGGTGCAGGGGGACATGAGTCGGGGCCTGCTGGCAGGTGCACATCAATGGGGGTGGGTGGGGGACATGAGTTGGGGCTCACAAGTGTGCTCACAAGAGCATGGTGCCATGTGGGCTGCCTGCAGGGCATAGTGAGGGTTGTAGCGTAGTCCCCTGTGGTGTGGGCAGCCTGCTGGTGAGGGTTGTAGGGTTGTCCCCTGTGGTGTGTACTGCCTGCAGGGCATGGGGAGGGTTGTAGGGTAGTCCCCTGTGGTGTGGCTGCCTGCAGGGCATGGGGAGGGTTGTAGGGTAGTCCCCTGTGGTGTGGGCTGCCTGCAGGGCATGGAGAGGAGGGAAACCGCACACCTAGGAGGGCCTACGATGCCAAATAGTATGTGAAACTTCCTGCACACCCCCGAAATACACGTACCCTGCTTGCACAAGGCCTAATGCTTGTGAAACTCCCTCCATACCCCCCAAATACACGTACCCCGCTCGCACAAGCCCTATCGCGTGTGAAACTTCCCGCGCACCCCCGAAATACACGTAGCCCGCTCTCGACCAAGGGCTATCACGTGTGAAATTCCCCACACACCCCTGAAGCACACACAGGCACCCCATCCACCCTGGCCAGGCCCCACAGGCAGCCCACTCAACCTCCCCATGCCCCGCAGGCAGCCCATCCACCCTGGGCATGCCCCTCAGGCAGTCCACGCCACAGGGGGTTGCTTTTTCTACGCAATTTACCTGGCGCGATCGGGGTACGCATATTCCGAGGGGTGCGCCAGTACATTTTCACGCTTTTGGATGCCGTGAGCGGGGTGCACATAGTATTTTCACGCGATTACAGTGTACCGGCCCTATAAGCTGGTGCAGGGCTAGCGCGACCCTTTGGGCTGCATTGGGGATTTCAATGCCTTTTTCTTGCGCAAGGGGCATTCTTGGGGGCGTAACTGGTGATGCGGGATGTTCTCTGCGCCAGCGCTCAAAATGGCTTGGGAATTCCATGAATAGGCGGTGCGCCAGAATGCTGCTTAGCGCACACGGCTGGCGCACGCTCCCTCTCTGCGCTGAAATCTATGAATTACCCCCAAAATGTAGAGGAATGGTAAACAGAAAAAAAATAAAAGTAGTGGAACACCGCTCCCGACCGTCCCCTCTCACTTCGATCACTGGGCACTGGACTGCTTGAGTGCAGCTTTCCACCCTGTAGAATTTGGCAATGTATACCTTTCAGTTTGCTTCGGTCAGGAGTTCTGACGCCACTGCAGTTTGGAGGAATGCAGAGCTGTCTACGTGTCTGTCTATTAGCAAGCCAGCTCTCTGATAACACTTGGCTGTGCTACCCAGAGAGATACGCCTGTCCAGAGTTACCGAGGGAGGAGCAGAAGGTCTTTGATTTAAGGGGAACTCCTTACTCAGAGCACAGCTTTTCTTTTTTTTTTAAATTCTTGCTTAAAGAGATAAAGGTGCCATATTTTCGCATCCAGTCATGTTAAATACCTTCAGCTGCACCCTGCTCCTCGCCTATCTATGTGTACCAGCCTCCTAGTAAATGGTGCATCCTCGTTAAATGGTCCCTGCCTTTCCAACTCTCCACGTTAAGCTTTTTAAGGCAGTAATAGAGGTGTACCAAAAAATGTAGTGGAACTGTGACTCCGGTCGAAGGCAGGGAGCAACGTGCAACACATTTTTCAAGGGCTGCAGTCATGTTAGTTGACAGCCAATTGAGTTGAAACAAGTTTCACTTTAGCTGTAACTGACATCCGGTGGTAAAGTGGAGACGTGTGTTTTACCTTCACAAAGAACCGGAATGGTGAAAATTGTTGCAAACAGTAGTGGAGCTGTTAAAAGTACAAAATAAAAGTAGTGGGACACCGCTCCCGACTGTTCCCACTCACTTCAACCACTGCTTTAATGCCCTCGTTACTAGTGGTGCTCTTTTTATTGCCATTTACGGATAGTGGGGGATATCTCATTCCTGTTTACTGCATGGGGTAGTACCCCACGAAATGTGACATTTCCCAGATATTTACCGTCACTCAAGCCAGGAATTCAGGAGTCACCAAAACTCTCAGCAAATATACAGAAGCCTCTACGGAGAAACAAGACCTTCATTGACACCCTCATCGCAATGGACCGGTGTGAGGAATTACGTTTGATATGTTTGTGAGGGATGTTTATCAGTAATTTTGGGCAGAGGTCATGTCCTAAAAATTAAAGTGGGGGGACTCGTCAACAAAAGCAATGAGGGGACGGCGCCAGAAATTAGCATATCAAGGTGAAACATGCACATTTCATTAAATTGGCTTTGCATAACTACCCAAATTGAACAGTGTGAATGGCATTTGCCTTTCATAAAATCAACACACACAAACTAAGAGGATATTTATTTATAATAGTCTTTTTGAAAACTTTGAAAGGTGTACATGTTTTAAACTCCAAGAGCCAATACAAATGTTTTTTCCCTAGGACTTGCAGTAGCACAATGGGACATTTCCCCTATAGGTGTTTATATTTGGCATCAGGTTATATATAGTGTAGTGGTGAAGTGTCCTACAAATCTGCCGCCCACGGTTCTAGCCCCGAGGTTGGCTTTAATTAATGAACTCAAAGATGACATTCAGTTGCATTTTAGCTGGGGGGGACTGAGTCCACCCTCTGAATAAAGTGGGTGGACTCCGTCCCCCCCGCGTGTACCCTCGACTTGAGCCCTGATTTTGGGGACCTTGAGACGTTGGGCTTCAGGTGTCGCCCCCTTTCACGCATTCACCCTCATCTCCCTCCTCGCCTTCCTCCCTTACACCACAAGCTTTTTGCCTTCTACCTGCACACCAAACCCCAAAGATCTATAACCTCTGGGTCCACATTACAGAAAATTTGCACCAGTGCAAGTGCAAAGTTCGCACGGTATTAGCAGTAGGGCAAAGTTTGCCCTATTTTTAAAAACACTGGGACATATTAGAAAACGATTTTGCACCATGACAAGTGCAGTTTGGCATGGTATAAGAACCAGGGCAAAAATTGCCCCAGTGTAAAAAAAGAGTCATTTTCAATGCGTTTTTTTTTCATGGCAAAGTTTGCCCTAGTGCTAATACCATTCCGTATTAGCACTAGGGCAAACTTTGCCCTGTTGTAATAATGCAGTGAAAATGTATCTTTTTCGACCAAGGGCAATTTTTGCTCTTGTGCTTATACCATGCCAAACTGCGCTTTTCAAGGTGCAATGATTTTCTAATGTGTCCCATTGTTTTTTAAAAAAAGGGCAAACTTTTCCGTAGTGCTAATACCGTGCAAACTTTGCACCGTTCAAGATTTCTGTAATCTGGCCCCTGGTCTTTTATCCAACCCACGTCCATCCTTCTCCATCCCCTGGACCCTAAACTGGCAGAGCAGTGCATCCAGGTGTGCTAAAGATTCCAGCTCAATAGGATGGCAGATGCCCCCCTATGGAGATCATCAGGGCTCTGATCCATGGTGAAGGGAGTGGATGCAGGATTTCCACCAGGCGTGAGCAGCATCTGCAGAGAGGACTGTGCGGACCATTGACAAGTGCCCGGTACGTGCTGATGATGTCAGAGCTACATCACAGGTATGGTTGGGGTTGTGTAATACTCTGCTTTACAAACCAAGCAGGGCAGGCTCTCCCGGAGTAGGTTTGGCTTGGAGCTCCAGATCTCTGCATCCTAAAGAGAGTAGCAATGACTCTTCTTCTCCACATTGTTTCAAAGCACAGGGAGCATTATTTGCAAATGGCATTCTACCCCGTGAATGACATGAGCACTCCCAATCTGGAACTTTAAGAACCGAAACCTATGAGAGGCAGGGAAAGCCAGTCACAAGACCTGGCTATCCTATTCCTCAACTGCATCATTCTAAAGCTGAGCTCCAATCTCAGCTAGAAGAGGCACTAATAACAGCGATGGATAATGAATGATTGATTGATTGTTTATTTATTATGCACCTATACACAAGTGCTTCAAAGTGCAACCATGCAAGGGATGGGAGGAGATAAGGAGCACAAGACAAACGATCTTACTAGGCATGGTACATTCACATTATGCATTCACATTATGCAGGTGAACGGAAACAAGAAGTGCGTAGGGTGTGGGGGAGCAACAGGGACCAAGTGCACCCATTCACGTCAGAACCTGGGTTAAGTGCAGAGAGATACCACTCTCATGGGTCGTAACTGAAGTGCAGTAGTGCTGCTGCAAGTGCAAGGCCCGAGGGCAAGTGCAAGAGACTGGTGAGGAATCTTGGGACCTGTGAGGCTCTGAAGGTGCACCGCCACCAGGCAGCCAGTTGGAAAAACTGAGCAGAAGTAGAGGAGAGAGAGTGAGAGAGCAGAAAGAGGTGGTTAGCAGGGGAGGGGAGAGAGAAGCAGGAGGAGATGTGGAAAGTCTTGAGGAGTTTACCGGAACATAAGTAGATCCGGCTCAATGCGGAGAAAGGGAGGGAGGCTGTTCCAGAGGGAGGCAAGTGCCGAGGGAAGTGCTCTGTGGCTATCCCTGCAGGGTGGGGATCCAGAAGAAGAAGATATAGTGTGTTGGCACTGACCCTGATGCCAAAGGGGTCCTATGCACAGGAAGCCGCTGCAGAATCTGCAGAGGAAGGGGTGGACTGTCTGAGCAATTATCATGTTTAGTCCGCCTTGCATGTGCCAGTCCTAAAGTAAGTTCATATTTTCTTAAGTTGCAAGTGGAAGAATCTTGAAAATATCTTTTTGTCAAAACCCAACCCAGCACAAGGGGCAGAAGAGGTTCTTGCAGAACGGATGCTGCTCCTACTGTTCCTGGCCCGGAGGTGTTTATATGACAGGTTCAAGTCTGATATCTGTGTGTCCACACTGTGTCATCAGACAAGTCAGTCTCGGTGGTCCCAGGAAGATCAGTTGATATCGTCCAAGTAGAGAGAGCAGGGTTGTATCCTCCAGACCTCAAAGGTTCATATTTCCTGGTAAGGATGGACAATATACTTGCTGAGGCATACATCATGTGTCAGTTACAACCCAAAGTCTAATCACTTTTGAAGTTGAAAATAAGTTAGAGGTGGATGGACTTACCTAATCTTTTCCCTTGTCTTTGAAGTTATGCCTAGCTAAAGACGGAATTGTGTCTGGTGAGCAACACGTGTCCCTCAAATGGATCTGTTTGTGAGTCATTCCAAAAATCTACTTTGTTTTGCTCCAGACATGCAAAAGCATTGGCTTTGGGAGTTGAGGCGCAGTTCATTTCATGGGCCATGATGCTGCTTTATACCTTATTTATTTATTTATTTATTTATTTATTTAGTATTTAAAAAACAACTGTACAACAACATGGTATTTCAAGGAACCTCAAGACAGAAAGGGGGGGCAGGTGAGAAAAACAACAATAACAGTCCTTCTAAGCCTTGTGTCATTCGGATTGTGCAAGTGCAGTAATAAGAAGTGCTGGGATGGAGGGGAGTGGGAGCGGGATGTAGGAAGGGGGAGGGATAATGCTAGGGTGGGAGGGAAGTGCAGGGGAGAGTAAGGAGGGGAAGAGAGGGCCCATGGGGTTAGGTAAGTGCTAAGGGGAGGCCAAGTGGGCAAGTGCCTGGGGATGCAGGGAGCGAGAACCACATCCTAAATGCGAGGGGAGGGGTGGTGGAACAAGTTTGGTAGGGATGCACACCCTGCCAGGCTACTCAGGGGAAAGGGGCCTGGAAGCGCAAGTGCAGGTAGGTGGGGGGGTAGTCAAGGAAAACAGGGGTGCTGGGGTAGACTTGCCCTGTAGTACTCAGAAGGGACCACGCTGCAAGACAGTGCCGCAGAGGGAAGAGGGGGGCATTAGCAGGGGAGGTGTAGAGGGAAGGAAGAAGGGAAAAGGAGTGTCTGGAGAAGATTCCGGGACTTAGGGAGATCCAGCTCAAGCCTGAGAGGGCCAGGGAGGCCATTCCAGAGGGAGGCTCCTGCCGAAGAGAAAGATCCACCCCCCACTCTCTGCTTCAAAAAACGTCGGATCTTCAGATAGTTGGCGCTAGAAGACTGAAGGACTCTAGTAGGGAGGTATTTGGGGAGACAGAGTTGGATGTAGCGGGTCCCAGGACCCAGAAAGCCTTGTGGATGATGCAGAGGGTCTTGAACTTGATCCTCGCAGAGGGCTGGAGAAATGTGATTCCTGGGCTTGAGGCCAAGGTTACGTCTTGCAGTCCTGTTCTGGATTAGTTGAAGGGCACAAAGGGAGGATAAAGGTGGATCGAGGAAGAGGCTGTTGCAGAAGTGCAGGTTAGAGAAGACCAGACCTCTGGAGATATTGAGTTTCTGGGAGAAGGTAAGGAAAGAGAGAATGCCTCTGAGGAGGTGCAGCTGAAAGTGGGCCTTCTTGGTAAGGTCCACAATGCGAGGAGAGAAGGAGAGAGAGGAGTCAAAGGTGACACCAAGGTTTTTAGCTTCAGAAGAGGGTGAGGGGAGGGTACCCGTGGAGGGCGGCCAGAGAGTAAGAGGGAAGGAGGTAGCAGGGGTCCCAATGAGAAGGATCACAGTCTTGCTGGCATTAAGCCAGAGATCGTTAGCAGTGTGCCATGCCTGAATAGCAGTCAGACAGTCAAATTTTGCATTTAATTATAATTATGGTATCACTACCTTCTTGTCACCTGTGTTTTATCTAGCTAAAAGTGTAACAACTGGGTAGCTTCTTTAGAAATTGTGTGTGTACGTGGTCTGAAGCCAGACTGCTGGTTGTGGAGACAACCAACATATTCAGTATGATGGATCAATTAGGTGATGACCAACTTCTCCAAGAGTTTGCCCAGGAAGGGGGTAATTTGCCACCTTTTCCATTGGCGCCTCAAATTGTGGCCACAATCAGAAGGGAAAGTGCAGAGGTAATCTTGAAAGCCCTATTCTGGCCTGGAATAACTTGATCCCTGGTCCATCTCGGATCTCAAATATTGTCCTACCTATCACTTTCTCTCTTGAAAAGACAGGTTTGCAGAATATAGGGTTATCTCTCGATGTATCTTTAGCTGTCTAGTGGTTGTGAGGGGCTTCTGGGAGTTTATGCTCACTACTGGTGTTCACTTCAATAATGGTGTTTATTAAAATCTCTATGTCCTCCTGAGTTTTTTGTTGGAAGGATTGGCAATTGCAACTCTTAAAGTTTGATTGGTGCCAGTAAGGCTTTTAGAAAGCCTTGGGTGGGATGGAGGTCTTGGGAGATGTGGCCCTACCTTTAATGAAGCAGTTAATGATTCACAAACCACCTCAGAAGACTATGATTGCTCGATGGCATCTTTCCTTGGCGTTAAAGGCCCCCCACGATGCTCCAGTTGAGCCTCTGCAATAAATGGGATTGGATAGTTGTGGTATAAACCCCTATAGTTGCTGGCCGGCACTACTTTCCTATATGACGGAAACTGGAGACTTTGTGGTTTCAATCTCCTTGCTTAAGGGGGCTTCCAAAATCTCTTGTCTTGAGGCCTGGGGTGGAATTTTACAGACGCTCTGTTCTTTATTCCATTTATACCATGTGATTGTTTCGCCAGAATTCCTCAGGGGGCGGAATATGCTACAAACTTTCCTGAAGCTACAAGGACTGTGCTTATTGTTGTATCACACACATGGTCAATTAGGTAAGCCACCAATCTCTTTATCTTGTTTGCTAAGGGGCGACAAATAATGAACCACCTTTGTGGCCACTTTGAGTCACTGGATTTACTATCAAAATCATTCATGTGAAAGCTGCCGTCCTGTCTGCCGCTATGATTCATTAGAGGTGAACACTGGGGGTAATGCTTTCACTTGGGCTGAGGCTGTTGAGGTTCCTCTCATGGAAATGTGTACACCAGCTTCCTCTATATGCCTATCTATTTGTTTCACAGTACAAGGCCTGAGTAGACTTCACAGTGGCAAGCTTGGTGTATAGTTCATAACGGATTTGCATTTCGGCCCAATATAACAAACATGGGTTACACATGTTTTACTATCATGTGGTATTTATTGGGTGCTTTGGAATCAGTGTGACAGAAACATTGTTGTGCATACCCTCATGGTTTAAGGAAGTAGGTGAAAAGGGAGGAGATCTGCAGATAATGTTAAAATGTCTCTTGTTCTCCTCCCTCATCACCCTCTTCATATACCGAGCATACAAGGAATGCTATGCTGGTTACATTTTGGCTACAGACACATGTAGGAACTTTGTTCATGGCCCCTCTCTTCTTATTGGCCCATGTCATAGCGGCAGATTGAAGGAGGGTTGGGCCATGGAGGAATCAGGGTGTTGTCCTCTGGGCAGGAGGCACAAACCTCCTTCTATAAGGGATGAAGGTGATGACGGGTACAAGCAAAGTAATGATTATAACCTTAAAAATACAGATGCTTTGAGGATATGCGGTTTTTGGGGTTGCGGATGTGGTCTGCATGCATGCAATTTTTACGTCATATTACGTTACAATCCATGGGACCGCTCAACATAATTTGGTACCATTTGAACTAGCCCTGACAGTAAACAATAAATCATACCTAAATAGCAAGTTATGACATGTAATGGGACAGGCTGGGGCATCAAGTCTTTCTATAGAAAGTGGGCATCAGAGCTTTGATCATTCCTTTGTCCTAATAATGAATGGTCCTTGCCCCCGCCGCCCCGATCAGTGGTTCTTCAGCAGTAGCACCAGTGTTCTCCTGGTGAAAGGTGCCCACTCTCCACTCTCTGATGTTAGGCAGTCCTGAGCCCCTGGCACCGAATATATTGCTATTTTCAAAGTTCAACCTTGCAGCATTTCAATTCCCTTTTATCTTCTCCACATCTGTTTTCTCTATAGCTCTCACACTAGTCGTCACTCTGTAATCAGGTCCACCCTACCTACCTTGCTGGCAGACTCCACCCCTTAAATCATCCCTCACCATTCTGAAGTTTGCCAGTCTGGGTGTTTCGCATCCATCTCCCCCCTTTTCTTGTAAATCAGACCCTCCTTCTATGATCTGAAATCGGAGGAACCTCTATACTAAGACACCAATCTCACAAGCTTCCTACCTGCAAGAGAAACGTCATAGCTTTAGCTTCTGTCCTGTGGGTTCCCTTCTTCCTGTCATGTCACCTGCCCCCTTTTATCTCTTCTCCCCAGACTCCCCTTCCCTTGTCCATGGCCCTTCGCCAACCACCTTGTCACTGTGTCAGCAAAGGCAAGCCGCCATTGGTATATCTGCTTTGTTTGGCCATACATACAATATTTAAAAACAGCAAGGGGAATAGACAGAGACATTAATTATTAACCAATTCAGTATTCAAGCATATCAGCATAAGAGAAGTGCAAGGACAAACAATAGATGGTATAAGAAAAATATATAATTATTTAAATGCAAGATGGTAAAGATGGAAAACTAAAAAAATATACTATTGGGGAGAGTTTGCAACAATTGTCATCGGAGAGCACCCACATTGAAGAGACATAAGTTTCTTGTTTCCCTAAATAAAGTTTACTAAATTGATCCTCCCACAATAAAGTATGATGCAGTCCAGCAAAGGGTCCCATTCAGGGATACTTGTCTTTTTATATGGTGTCAAAGCTTATTTGAAGATGGTGGAAGCACCAACTTTCACTCTTATCCATGTAAGAGTCCTGTTCCGTAGGGCTTCCCAAGATCAGGGCCGGAAAGACAATGGAAATTAGTGATGATAGTATAATTTGTATTTGGCAGACTTGGGCATCCCACTAACATGAGTTAAATGCTTATGATGAAGTATAAAGATATACCCTTCCCTATTTTTGTTAGGGAACATAGTGCCTCAAACAGAATTGCTGTATGGTGGGAGCAAAGGTAAGTGCAGCAATCCACTTTCTAGGTGCTTCACAATAGTAGGGGGTGGAATATGAATGAAAGAACTTGTTGGAGAAGAGAAAGTTGTAAAGTGAGAAGGGGGTGAGACATTAACAGTACAGATAATCGCACCCGAGAAAGACAGATTGACCAATCAAAATCTGCTTTTCCCAGGAACGATTGTGCTTTTACCAGCCTGCACCACCACCATTAAAATAGACATGGGTCTAGGTCCCTTTTCGGATGACAGAGGCCATTTTGGAACATGTTTTCCATGACTGGCATCCTCCAAAAAGGGACTTTTTCCATATTAATGGCGGTAGGAACTTTTGTACATTTTCTTTTATCCATCGGGAGATGGGTTTGTGCTGAGCAAATCTCCCGTAATGAAAAGAAAAAATAAAACTATACACATCCCTGGTAAATCCTGGAGTGCGAATAGCTTTCACGGCCCGGCGGCGGGGCGAACACAGGCTTTAATGGCCCGTAGCAGAAGCCCTCAATTTTCTTGGGCCTACCAAAGCTCAGGCTGGCGGCTTGTTAAAACTCGTGTCCACCCCTCCGCCCGGGCGTGAAAGCAATATTATTCCAAAAGGCCTACAGCAGTAGGAATATATAAGTTAGTTTGCAATTGTGTATGGTTGTGTTCAAGAATAGCGGTCACATGGATGGGGTGGTGCCACTGGAGGCTTCTGGAGCTTCTTCAAGTGTTGTGAGGGGATTTGTACGATGATGATAAAGACCAAAATAGCGTTGATGTGAGAATTACAATAGTAGGCTACATTGAACCGTCTCAGACTATTCTAAGATGAACCCAACACCTGCGATACAATCATTGGCATCATCCCAGTAAAATCATCTTGAAGTAACCCACCCCATGAAATCAGTAAGAGGGCACTAAGCATCCACCGTCCTGACTATTTTTGCGTCAAAACAGAGCATGTACATCTACGGACTGACCCTCAAGTGTAATATGCATTTACCTCTCATCCCTGAAACCTGGCTAATAGACTCTCACTCTGCAGTATTACTCCAGGCCATTGTGTTGGACTGCAAGACCAACTTCATTAACCAGGTTGCCAAGAGAGCAGAATGAATAATTTCTTTACAAGGATACTCCTTAGTAATAAAGGTATCACGCTCTGACACCCTTGCTGACTGTCAATCCCTCCTACTAGATTGTGCTGTCACACACATATGATTACCAAAGGGCTCCACGTCACTTTAGATACATTACTCCAGTCATGGGACTTGCATTTGTGTGTTTGTTTGTTTGTTTATTTATTTATTATGCGCACCAGACCCCTAGGTATTAGGGCGCAGCAGTATGAAAATGCATTTGCCTTCGTTTTAGCTAACACAATATTATTTAACACAAGGGAACCAATACAAAATCCCCAGAATGCAATTGGTGGACAAATGAAACGGAGGACTGAAGGGTGGCATACCAATGACATGGAGTCATCTGTTGACCTTGCTCACTTACAATTTCACTTTACTCTTACTAAACAGACCACCTTCACTTGGCACTAGTAAGATTGTTGTCATGTCCTCCCTTTGTTCCCCTTCCTTGCCTTGTTGCACCTTGAAACACTTGTGTATAGGCGTGCTATAGATGTCATATCATATCATATCATATTGTATAATATCATATCATATGACCATTGATTCACAGAGGTTTTTGCAGAAACAGTGGAAAACGTTATGGTTGATGCTAACAGCTCTGCATCCTTTGAGATTTCAACCTGCAGCTGATGGAAAAGGAAAACACGGCAACCAAAGACCTCTCAGGAAACCTCAACATCCCCTACTTCAATCAATCAATAAAGAGAAACTCTAGCTCAGAAAATCTAACAGGAGTGGCAGCCCGTCCCATAACTCTTAAGTGTCTATCCACCGCCCTGTTCATCTAAATTACTCTGCTTGATTTCTACCCAAATTTGACAGGAATGCAGCGACAAGTAGGAGAGCATTGTGAGATGATACTCCCAGAAAACTTGGCCTGGAACCCTTCTCATGTGGCCAGGGAAAGGCAGATGCTTCCTGATCCTGACCCTGAGGGTGGTGCTCTGTGGGAGGAACACATGAGGGGGGAATCCAGTCAGGAGGACTGATAGAAACCCTTTACTAACTTTCCTAGAGACCCAAAAGTCTTAATGGCATACTGTAGAATTAAAACTTTTAAAGGAAATGGTAATTTAAACATTGGGGACTTCAAGTCCCATACTGCCCAAAGTACTGAGACAAGGAAGAGGGATTCAGAGGCACTAGACTGCTAGGCGCAGTCTAGTGGTTCTAATGACCCACACCTGAGCAGGACTTTTGAATGTATAAGGCCCGCTCAGGTGCAGGCCATTAGAAGTAAAATGTGGAGTGATTGCAGAGACTCCACGCTTCATTGACAGCAGGGGAAGAAGGGGAATAGAGCCACCAGAGCCGCTGCTACTTGCAGAGTGGATGACGGTCCACAGAAGGTCTCCACCTTTGATGACCTTGTATGCAGAGGTTGTATGGGTGGAAGCGTTGCTATGAAAAGCTTTCCCCCAGAAGAGAAAGGCTCTCCTCATTTTGATTTGTGCTCTGGTGGAAGGCGAGCTCCGGAGTGTTTGAGGAGCTAGAAACGCTCCTTTCCTTACCGGCATACGCCGCTGGAAGTAAATATAAGTAGTTAGCCATGGAGGACGCAGCAGAGGAAGCAGAAGGCACTGTTGCTGGGGAGCGAGTGGATGTGTATGCAGCAACCAGTGAGTTCACCACTATTGGGTAACCCTGGTACGCTCCATAATCGCCCCCTGGCCACTAATGATTATTTTGCATCCCGAACTGACATAAAGACGTTGAAGTGGCATCATAAGAACTTTGCGAACAAACAAGAAAGCAAAGGTTATAATTATTACTATAAAGGCCATCGTTATTGCCAAAGCCAAGAGAAGGCAATACTAAAACAAGTTAACAATAACCACCATGGCCAAAGTCAAGAGAGGGCAATATTGAAGCAAGCTAATTATATCCCTTGTTGCCAGAGTGAGGAAGAGGCAATAGTTGGTGAAGATCTCAACACGCATTGTCTAAGCCAAAGAAGAGCAAGTGTGAGAGAGAAACATTGTCAGTCTTTGTTTGCTGTAAAAGTGGGAAAACAAGAGTGGCCGGAGAGAAGCCCCACTCATAGAAAGTATTCGGGAGGAGAGGATCATTAACTGAATTACATGTGTCAATCATAAGAGTGGAATCAACAGCACCAATGTGTCTCATGTCTTCCACGAACAAGTAGTAAAGTTTGATGTTGTGCAAAGTCAAATACTTTACCAAATGGTTTGAAGTTAACCTCACCACAGGAGTACTTGTAGTAGTGTTAGGAGCTTTTTGTCCTGACAGGCAAGTTGACAAGGATAGAGACTTTGTAAGACTATCACCTAAAGAAGCATCCCCAGTTTCCCCCATGTTTACATGCATTAATTCGGGAACATAGTAAACTCTAGCAATCCAGTAGGATCATCTGTAGATTCAGATAACCCAAGCAACTCAAAAGAGATGATTGCTGGAAGGTTTACTATTAATCTCAACCTCTGCGCTGGGCAACCCTCCAGACCATCGTTCTGCACCTGACAAGCAATTACAAAAGGGGAAATACCATATGCAAATCAGGCATGGTCCCACCTCAAAAGGGGCAGTCCAGCTGAACTGCTAGGTCACATCCCTTCTGCACGAGACCACACGCATCCCCAAACACCTTTCGGCCTTGTTGGGGCTCATCAGTGAGAAGTATATTGGGTCTTTAGGCCCAGCAGGCATGGGATGCACGTCTTGGCATACCAGTCTCAATCGCAGTGACTACAGCAACACAAAAGAGGTGATGGGTTTAATGCTTAGAATTAATCTTAATCTCTAATTCAGATAATCCAACATCTACATAGCCACAACAAAACAACCAGGCTTTTCCCCTTTTTTTCAAATCACTCATCAATTCATCAACATAGCAAGGCATCTCTTGCTTAGCCTTTATAACTGCATATGTAAAGCTTTATTGATGAAAAGGTGACCCCTGATAACTCCATGAGCTACCGGCCTGTCGCCAACACTTTTTTCATAGTAAACATCCTAGAGATGTTTATCTGCCAACAGATTTGGGATAAACCGGAGACCAATTAAGTGGTGCATGAGTCACAGCCGGGATGTCATTTAGGGGTCGCCAGAGGTCCCAACTGCGACCTCTGAGGCCTCCCTTACGACATCTGTGGTCTCCCTTGCGACCTCTAAATATATATATATATATATATTTTTTTTCTTTTATTTTTTGTAATGCAAACTCCTGGGCTGTGGCCAGCACCATGTGGCTCTTTAATTCTGGAGTGGCTGGCTTTCTTGTTCAGGCCCCTTAAAAAAAAATAAGAAAAATAAGAACAGGAGTGCCACAAGTCTAACACTTTCAGCACTGACCCTAAATAAGAAAGAATAGGAATACCAAATAATGTGTCTTTCTGGAATTCTATACAATAATTGCTAGACGGATTAAAGGTTTATTTCAGGCACACTTCAGGGGGTGAGTCACTGATTTAGTCTGTTCTTAAACGCCTCAACTCAGCCTTTCATCCTTCTGAGGTCGATAAATGAGTACTGACACAGGTTGGGTGATATTGGGTGTATGTTATTTTCTATATAAAGCGCTTAAGCATAAGTGCTATATAATAACACATCATTATCATTTGGTCATGGACGTCTGCTTGCATTCACAGTAATTTGGTAATATGGGCCTATACACACTGATCTTAATGATACATATGGCGATCCATTCTTGTATGAAATGTACATCACATTATAGTGATATCGTAACCATATTTTCCATAGTTTACAATGCTATGTGATGCCACTTCCTGTTTTGTCAACGGGTGAAAGGTTGTGTTCCATCACTTCCCGCGATATCACTGCGGGGTGGGGTCAAATGACATCACTTCCTGTGATGTCATCAGGGGGGTCAAGGGTCATGTGATGTCACTTCCGCTACCCCTGGCATTTGGTGAAATGGCGTCCTTGAGTCAGAGCATGATTTTAGACCAATGAAGGGAATAGAATCAACTCTCCCCCCCAATTTGGACTTAAAGGAATAGTGCGCTCAGAAATATTATTGGCAAAAAAGATGGCCAATAATCAAAATAATATCTAAAAATATTTTTTTAAAGTCCCTATATAAACTATTGAGCAAATGAATCTGAAACTTTGCCAAGGCAGGCAGGAACACAACGCAGTTGTGGTTCCATGCCGCAGTGTTTCTGCCTGCAGCAGCTTTCACTTTGAGTCTCACGGGCTCCAAGCCCGGGAGCCCCAAAGTGAAAGCTGCTGCAGGCAGAAACACAACGCAGGTGTGTTTTGAAATGCTGCAGTGCTTCTCTCTGCGGCAGCTTTCACGTTGAGTCTCCTGAGCTCCCCCAACCCCTAGGGAGTCCAGGAGACTCCAAGCGAAAGCTGCCACAGTGAGAAATACAACGTTGTTGTATTTGTAAATGCTGCAGTATTTGCAAGTACAACAACTTTGTTATTCTGAATGTGGCAGCTTTCGCTTGGAGTCTCCTGGACTCCCTCAGGGTTGGGGGAGCCCAGGAGACTCCACGCAAAAGCTGCACAGTCAGAATAACAACGTTGTTGTATTTATGATTTACGTGGTTTTCCAACCACAGCAATCACAAATACAACAATGTTGTATTTTTAATTGATGCGCCTCGGCTTTTTGCCTTCATTTTATGTTTTCTGTGCTTCCTTGGGCTTGGGGAGCGCCAAAAACGTAAAACGAAAGTGAAGGCAGCCTCCTCAGCTCTGCTCTGGCTGCAGTAAGCAAAAGCGCCCAGTAGGTGGCTTTTGCTGCTTGTTTATTGCCGCCAGGGGAGAGCTGAGGAGACTGCCTGAAATGGCAAAATGGATGCTCCCATGTAAACGCTTTGAACCTCGTTTGCTCAAAATGTTTACATAGGAACTTTCATTCAAAATATGTCTACACCATGTTTTAGACTATTGGCCATCATTTTAGCAAATAATATTTCTGAGCGCACTATTCCTTTAATAAAGAACAGTGTTTATGCTGACATACCGCATACACTTATCCTTCTGGATATCGCAGTAGCTTTTTACACCTTCAGCCATGAAATCTTCCTAAAAAAGACTTGTGCACATAGGAATAGATCAATATGTTCTATGCTAGAGGACATCCTTCCTCTCAAACAGGATAGAGGCCATCTTCCTGCCCCATTTCAAATCACAGCCCTTCACTATTACCTGCAGAGTACCTCAAGAGTCCAACCTGTCTCTCCTTCATTTCAGTGTCTAAATGACCCCACTTTCGGAGATCCACAGCAACTCAGGTCTCATCTGCTTCAGTCACGGGAATCATACTCAGATTGCCTGCAAACTTACAGAAACCTCAACTCAAAATCAACCAAACCTTGGTAATTGCCTCTTACAAAGAGAAACATGGATGTTGACCATTTGGCTAAAACACAAAACCAAACCTATGATCTACAGACCCAAAACAACCCACCTCCCAACTGTTTATTGGCCAGAAGAAATGTGATCTTGCTCTTGATCTCTACTGTTAAAAACCTCAGAATTCTCACGGGCAACCCTCTAGGCCTCAAACTCGAAATTAAAGCTGCAATGTGAAACTGCTTCTTCAAAACTAGATTGATTCGCTGCGTCCTGCCATACCTGACATTCCCCTATAGAACCATGGCAGGCATTGCTCTAGTACTTCCAAAACTCTCCATGATGGATTACAACAGCCTTTACCTAGGACACCTGGCACACCTGAAACAAACGGTACATGACAAAGCAGCAAGACTTCTCCTAGGACTGGAAACTTTGTGACACATCTTTCCGGCCACGTGGTCACTCAAACCCTTCATCTCGGAAGTCCTGAAGTTCTTGCTACAGTAACAAGATCACCAAAGAATGTCAACCCTAATTTCGCCATTTTCCCCAGTATTCCTGCAATCTTCCCCAGACGTCTTCCATTTCTTTCCTTTCCTCTTACCTGTCTGGATTCTTTTCCTCTTTGCACATGGATAGGGAACATGAGGACCACTTTGGCCCTTGGATTCTGCATCTGCATGTCGAAAAATCATGATTCTCATATAATAATTTCTGTTTTTATATAGCTCTTCATGCCAGATTCCTGACACTTCTAAAGATCAGCAATAAAAGGTTTTTCATCCTATTAATGTCCCCCAATTCTTGGTATCTGGAGGAGGAAAGACTGAGCCAGCCTTGCCGCTGAATATGAATTTGCAAAGCGCAGACTGGTGCCATGTGACTGGAAAACACTTGACCTGTGAACTATCCACCTAGGTGCATCGGCATTGATTCTTAGAGGAGGCGCTAGCTGCAGGTGCAAGTGACCCACAGTTGGCTCCTCCATATGGGCACATTTCCGACATGTGCAATTGTGTCTGTGTGTGCATTTACATGTCTCTCTACCCAAAGAATACATCACAAATCTAAAAAAGCATTGGCAATGCCGACAGTTTGGCCTTTTGTGTAGTCATCAGAAAGGCATTTCCCAGGTACTGCCGTGGTGTCATTAACTGGTCATAGGTGGTAGCAGCTGCAAAGTGGTGCGACTACCTGGGCAGATAAAAGCAGTGCCTGACAAATGCCTAATACTGATACACAAGCCAAAACTGTTGGCTTGTTCAATGCTTGTTTTCAACAGGATTTCAGTGAACGACACGCATAGTGCTTATAAACCGTGTGGCAGAAGGCAGACCACAGCAGTCTTATTTAAGACATTTATATTAAACCAGTAGTGCATTTGCCCCATAGGGCAAAATGGGAGTGGGGAAGGTGCTAATTACGCCGCCGTAAATTACGGCGGCGTAATTAGCACCATGGCGGGTTAGCGCCTTGGACTTTAACGCCTGCCAAAAGCAGGCGTTAAAGTGGGAATCCGGCGTTATGAGTTAACGCCGTCGTTAACCCTTAACGCCGGGGTTGTAATGACCTCCATTAACTCTCATAGGGCTGCTTTGAAAAAAACACTGGCAGCACTTTCAGCACAATATTTGATGGTACGGCATGAAAAAGCTACCAAAGAGACCCCAGGAGGATGTTTTATGGGCGGGAAGTGGGAAGAAATGGTTGGGAATGGTCATAGGGATTAGAATGGCCATGGACAGTCAATGGGTGGGTAAATAACCAAACAATCCTACAATCTTTGTGTACCTCCTCAGATGCCATTTCTCCCAAGCTGCATTCTAATCCAATGCTTTTGGCATAGGTGGTGCTTTAGTACCACCTAATAACAAAAACAAAAAAAGTGAGTAACCACAGAACATAGGACTATATTATTGTTTAATATATAAAGCATTTTTGGAAGCTCTTGAATTTGTTCTTTTCCATTTAACCCATGTAACGTATATATATATATGCACTAACAAAAACGTTGTTAAGGGACGTTATGGTTAAGTTGCACTAGCAAAAAACGAGGAAATTCAATGGAAAAACGATGCGACAGGGACATTATGGTTACAGGTAACAACGAAACACCCCCGATAAGATGAGCAACCATAACTCGAGCCACCAGTGTGCACTGCAAGGACTAACACCCATGACATCAAAGATGCCATCACAAATCTCATTCATGACATCACTGATGACATCACATGTGTGGCTCCCTCTGTTTTGTTCACTTCCATAAGTAGGGCAGGTGCTTTTCTTCACTAACAGTCTGGAACAAACAATTCAAAAGGTTCTATATTTGTGTAAAGCACCCTTCTCATATGTTCTTGCGCTACTTTCCTTATGGTTCACTCACATCATCATATGATACATATACATAAAGGGGAAGAGGAAAGCAAAAGACACAGCACTGGTTTCTGTGCATGCAGATAATCAGTTATGTTATGAACAGTTTCTGGCAATACTGCTCCATTATAGCTTATTTTAATTCCCTTGTATATGGTCATGTTTGTATGCATTGTGTTGTCTCTATGGTTTCTGTGCAGTAGTGCAATTATATAGTTATAAAGACAATGGTAGCTGCTTCTTACATGTTTCACAATAGCCGACACTCTAAACGAAGGCATTCATGATTTCAGTATGAAACATGGAAAGAATTTGAATGTTACACTTCCATGAGGCACGGTGCAGACAATGGCTACGTTTGCACATAAGTTCCTTTATGTACAGTGAAGAAGTGTGTAATACAATGGTGCATTCCTCCATTACCTGCTTATCTCATGACAGTTCTTCCAATAATGTTCCATAGTTTTCACCATTACAATAATAATCCCTTGTGGAGGCTTCCTATTAAAACTACATGCAGAGGTGATGTCATCAGTGATGTCATAAATGAGATTTGTGATGGTATCTTTGATGTCATTGTTGTTAGTCCTTGCAGTGCACACTGGTGGCACAAGTTATGGTTGCTTAGCTTACCATAACTGTTGAATTTCATTTTTTTTTTGTTTTACCTGTAAACATAACGTCCCTGTAATAACGTTTTTCCATTGAATTGCATAAGTTTTTGCTAAGTGCAATTTAACCGTAACGTCCCTTTAACAACGTTTTTGTTAGTGAATTTCATAGATTTGTAGTTGGGCACTGTAAGCAGAGAGTTGCTTTAGCACAGTGTATTTATAAATGATGATATATTTGTAGTACCACAGCTGCACCATAACGTACCTTTAGTAATATTTGTTGTGGCTGATTATGATATAAAGCTTCTTGTAGAGTGTCACAATGTCAGTGGCAATGAAGGGAGGCAATGCGACGCGCATTGTATACCCTCCACACAAGTGAGTGCTAAATGGAAGGAACCGTGGTACTGTGGAAAACACTGCAGTGCAAAAAGGTAGAAATGGGTGGCTGTTGAAACAGATGGTTGTGCGTGTTGCAAGTGCGCAACAGCAAGCAAAAACATTATTCCTATACTTCCAAAAAGGTCAGCAAGGCAATGTGTATAGAGCGTGCAGAATATGGAAATGCAGTAATAGCAACAAGAACGTTATTTGTTGGGGAAACTTCTTGTGCTGTGAAACGATAGATTCCCATTTCTACAGTACCACAATGGCACAAGTTGTAAAAAGACACAAATACAGTTCTTCACAATGTACCATGCTTTCTCCATTTCCGTACCAAATAAAACACAATGCATGGGTGTCTGCATATTGGGATACAAAATGATGTAGGAGATCGGAAACAGAAGCATTACCTGGCCTACTACCTCCCTTAGCACAAACGCCAATGAAAATCGTGTTACACGGTGTGCATTTGCCCCTCCATAATCAACAACAATAATATGGTCAGGATCGAGCATCACCAAAGTCTCACACACACAAACAAAAAGCAATCACTGCAGTGTAGGTGCTCCATACATGTACAAACCCACATGATACACTCCACACAATTTACACCAGACTCTGTTTCCATTCACTGTCAAGTAATGTACATACAATTCACCCATAAAGCATACGCAGTGGTGCATACAACACACAGCCATAATCTCACCCTCTGCATGTGGGTCGACAAATATACCGTATATCATAGCCTGTGCGTGTAGGGGAATAAATGTCAACCAGGGTAGGGGATGTCTTTTGTAGTTGTGGCTCTTGAAAAAGCTGTTTTTTTATTTTTTAAAACAGCTTTCACAGTAACAACTCTTTTTATGGTTTTATAACTGTTTTTACTTGTTGCACGGCACCTGACATTCTTACAACAGCATCTTCAGTGCAGCCTGTAGATTGGAAAACCAAATGTCATTGCCACTGGGCGACAATGAAATGCCATTTCCATTCAGAAGGTGAATATATCAATAACCAATGTTGTCATTCTCACAGGACTACATTCCAAAATTCCAGCAGCACCCACAAAGTTACACATGCTTCTGTTGATAAGACGCCTTTCCACCTCTGGCTGCTGACAACATTCATTGGAATAGTTATATACTGGACTTGGTGGTATACACGAGAAAAGCACCTTCACACTGGCAAAAATGCACTGCACTTCTTTCATCATCTTTTTGAGTTGATGGTAGACACTTGCACAAGCTATG
Organism: Ambystoma mexicanum; assembly: GCF_040938575.1. Classification (NCBI taxonomy): domain Eukaryota; kingdom Metazoa; phylum Chordata; class Amphibia; order Caudata; family Ambystomatidae; genus Ambystoma; species Ambystoma mexicanum. The sequence goes on along the minus strand of NC_090940.1, from coordinate 233,575,196 downwards.
GAACCCAAAAGCAATGCTCCATATTGCACTACCACAACGTGCACAGTACCTAAAATGGCCACTCATCAACGTTCTGCAAGCAAATGGTTGATGTATGGACAGGGACACCGCACCATAGAGCGTCCACTTCGTCCAAATTAAAATTTCCATTAAGGGCTCTTTCCACGGCATACTGGAGCAGATCTAGCACAAAGCAATCACCCACTATGAAAATGGTACGTCTCGCCATCTCTGCCAGCCTCACTACACAAAGTAATGAAACCAAATATGGCCACCCTTTCCTGTGACGCACACTCTAACCACCAGATTGGACAGTTGCAACAATCACATTTACATTTGCCAGCATATTCAAAAGCGCAGAATGTAGCAAGTGTGCACCGCAAAGTATCGTGAGAGCCACAGTCCTTCTTCCCTTTCCACAATTCTCTTCCCACCACACCCTTATTAGATATTAGTAAGTGCTCACACACACATCGACCATTGCCCTCCAAGACTTCACCATTTTACAATGACAGTTCTTCACAAGACTTCATATGTACCATTACAAAATCAGCCTGCACCTGTGCTGTTATTGGGAAGCACGACCAGTGGAAAGTTCAGTGAAACATTCCAGGAGTTATACATGCACATTCTTCCGCATAAGCACCCATCACCACAAATCTAAGGTATGAACATTTTTTTGGCAGTATGGTCAGAACTCTGTTATAAGTGCCTTTGCGCATGATATCTTCCTCTAAGCGTCCACTACATACTGATGTTCCTCCCATCTCCTACCATGAAGTGGCAATTTGTTGGTTTGGGCTTGCAATGTTTTTATTTACCCATATCATACACTGTATTAGCAAAACAGAAAATCTGTTCTTTCCTTCCCACAATGGTACGCATATTGTTCCCCACTAACCCACCTACTACATAACTCTTAAAAGAAGTCACTAAAGCCACCACTGAATGTATCTTAGCAACCTACAGTCATTTTCCAAAAGGTAAGTGTCTACACGGGTCTGGTGCTTTGTACGTTGCACTGTTGCCACAGGCTTTTTTAAAATCTTCCAGCTTCCACTCTGTGCCCTCAGCAACTCATCCATAAGAGGAGTGCACAACTTGTCCTTCACCTGAATGGCAGGGATTGTATCTCTGCTCGACTAAAATGGCTGCAATAGCTCCCAGCGGCTACAAACAATGAAATAAAAGCCCTGTGCATTATGCAGAAGGCCTTCTAGTCCCTGGGACCTCAATACCTTGCACCTTCACTTCCTAAATATCTGCTTGCTCCAGCTCTTCCCTCATCCGCCTCCTACTCCCTCCGGGTCAGTTGCTTCTACATGCAACCAGATGGTGGTAGATGTGTTTCTTCTGCTTGGGCCTCCCTGTGCAACCCACTCTCTGTCTCCCTGGACCTTGGGGAGAAGCATTGTAGGCTCTAAAAGCACCTGAAAGCCTTTCGATGTGCTTCTTCTTTTTCCCCTCTTCTACCCTGCTCACTTCCTGGCTAAAAGGTATTGTGCACTAGTTTCCTACCCACCCTATAATCTGTGCCCCTCTCCACCTCCCTTCCTACAGTTCCACCCCTGCACTGGCTTTCTACCAACCCCTTCACTTGGGGACTGTTTTCTATAACCCTAACAGTCCAGCCACCACTTCATGCCAGCACCGGCCATAGTTGCATGGTATTCTATTTTTTATTGTTCCCATGTACTGCACTTTGTTCTCCCCCTTCCCATTCACTTGCACACTCTCAATGTCAGCAGGCCTAGAGGAATCAATGTCTCTGTGTGGCCTCCGTTCCACCTCCCTTTCCTCTGCACGCCTTCACACACTTGTATGGTGGCGCAATACATATGGCACAAAATATCACAGCACAGCATACCATATGATGCTCACACTGCATTCATAACAACATGATGCCTGCCAAGTACCTTGTAAACTTCACAATATGGTCTTCCCATTGTAATGCATGTACCACAAATGTTGGAAAAGGGATCCCGCAAAAGCAGCACGGAATGTATATTAGCAACGTTAAGCAAGTGTGTGCAGTGCATGCATACAAAAAGGATGTATGCCCCTTACCTTGCACACTTTCACCATAGCCTTCTACACGTATCTGTACAAACAGACCTTCTGTCACAGTGTTTGTGTACACACCACAACCAGCAACCATGTTTCCCAATGGCTTAGCCTCCACAATGCCAATGCTATAGGTGCCATCCTAAAAACAGCCTGATCTGCCACGTCTAATCCTCAAATTCCTGCAGAATCCGTGGCATTACTGTGCTAGAAACTGGAGGGGGAGGGGGTTTATGGGGTGTTGGGAGGATCTGGGAGGGGGAATGTAAGAAAGGGGTGGTGAATTGTGTCTTTAGGATTGTCTCTAAAAACACTTATATATATTTTTTGTTTTGTTTTTGTGGTATGGTTTTTATGCACGTGCATTCATATATGATTTGTCTTGTTGTTCTCTCTATTGCTCACTGTCTCTTTGTTTCTCCTCCTGATATTTTTCTCGACTGAAGATGAATGGTTATCTTACATTGATACAGGTTTCTCTGCAAAGCTTTGTGCAGAGTGGCAAACACAACAGCATTGCCAAAAAAAATGCCATTTCCTTGGAACCACTGGAAATGTTGCTGGTTATTAATACTTTCATAGTAGGTGCAGAACATTCCAGCATTTCACATAAAGTCGCACATGCTTCTGTTTATCCAACATCTCCCAACTTCTGGCTGTGGACAAATTAGACTGGCATGCTCCCATTGTCCTCTTGGTGTCATCGATGAGAAAATTACCTTTGCAGTAGGAAATATCTGCATCACAGCTGTCATCAACTTTTTTAAGTAAGCAACCAAACATGAGCACGCCATGTGCCCCAAATATAGTCCTCCAAAATGCACGACCACCACATATACAGTACCAACGAGGCCACACATTTGCAAAGGAGATCCATGCACCCGAAAGTAAGTGATTGGAAAATTTGAGTGCAAATAGAAGAAGTATTGTGTCTGCTTTACAGGGGCATGGCCATAGCTGTAGCTGGGAAAGCGCACATTCCACATCATGGCCTTCTGTGCATGGAGCCTTCGCAAATGGAACTGTGGGGATTCTCCAATGAGGATTCGAGGTTGTGGTTCACCGGAAGGGGCAGTAACATATTTACCCAAATTTCGATGCAGTGAGGTTGGCAGAGATGGACAGATGGCGAGTGCTTATAGTCGGTGATACCTTTGTGCACGATCTACACAGGTATGCGGTTGAAAGAGGGTTTGATACTGACTTTCAGTTGGAAGGAGTGCAGGCTTTTTGGGGCAATGTTTATGAGTGGGGTTTCACATGCATGGATCTCCTTTGCAAATGTGTGACCTCTATTGGTACTGTAGATGTGGTGGTTGTGCATTTTGGAGGACTACATTAGGGGCACATGTCGTGGTCACGTTTGCTCACTTACTGACTGAAGTTGATGACAGCTGTAATGCAGATATTTCCTACTGCAAAGGTGATATTCTCATTGATGACCCCAAGAGGACAATGGGAGCATGCCGGTATAAGTTGTCCACAGCCAGAGGTTGGGAGATGTTGGATAAACAGAAGCATGTGCGACTTTATGTGCAGTGCTTGGATGTTCTGTACCGACTATGAAAGCATTCATAACCAGCACAATTTCCAGTGGTTTCAAGGAAATGGCATTTTTTTATACCTCCATGGGGAATGCTTTTGTGTTTGCCACTCTGCACAAAGCGTTGCAGAGAATTCTGAAGAAATGTAAAATAAGCTTTCTTCAGTAGAGAAAAATGTCAGGAGGAGATGCAAACGGACAGTGAGCAAAAGAGTGAAAAACAAGAAAAAAAGAATGTATGAATGCACGTACATAAATAACAAAAACATGACAAAAAGGAAAAAAAATACATGTAAGTGTTTTTGGAGACAATCCTAAAGACACAATCTCCACCCCTGTTTACAATCCCCCCCCCCCAAACACCCCCTCAACCACCTCCAGTTTCTAACACAGTAATGCCGCAGATTCCGCAGGAGTTTGAGGATTAGACGGGGGTTGGTAGAAAGCCAGTGCAGGGGTAGAACTGTAGGGAGGGAGTTGGCCCAGGGCACAGATTATAGGGTGGGTAGGAAACCAGTGCACAATACTTTTTAGCCAAGAAGTGAGTAGGGGAGAGGAGGGGAAAATGAAGAAGCACTTGGAAAGGTTTTCAGGTGCTTTCAGACCCTACAATGCTTCTCATCAAGGTCCAGGGAGATAAACAGCGTGTTCCAATGGGAAGCCCCAGCAGAAGAAACACATCTACCACCACCTGGTTGCGTGTAGAAGCAACTGACCCTGAGGGAGTACGAGGCAGATGAGGGAAGAGCTGGAGCAAGCAGATATTTAGGAAGTGAGAGTGCAAGGTATTGAGGTCCCAGGGACTAGAAGGCCTTCTGCATAATGCACAGGGCTTTTATTCTATTGTTCGCAGCCACTGTGAGCTATTGCAGACATTTTAGTCCAGCAGAGATACGATCCCTGCCGTTCAGGCCAAGGACAAGTTGTGCACTCCTCTTATGGATGAGTTGGTGAGGGCGCAGGGTGGAAGTTGGCATATAAAAAAGAGCCTGTGGCAACAGTGCAGCGTACAAAGCACCACACCTGTGCAGATACTTACCTTTTGGAAAGTGACTTTAGGTTGCTAAGATACATTTAGTGGTGGCTTTAGTGCCTTCTTTTTACGAATTATGTAGTAGGTCGGTTAGTGGGGAACAATTTTCGTAGCATTGTCGGAAGAGAAGAACAGAGTTCCTTTGTTTGCTATTATAGTGTATGATATGGGTAAATGAAAACATTGCAAGTATACACAAACCAATTGCCAGTTTATGGTAGGAGATGGGAGGAACATCCGTATAGTTCTTAAACGCGTAGTGGATGCTTAGAGGCAGATATCGTGCGCAGAGGCATTTATAACAGAGTTGTGAACATACTGCAATCAAACATTTCATACCTCTCTTTTGTGGTGATGGGTGCTTATGTAGATGAATGTGCATGATTAACTCCTGCAATGTTTCACTGACCTTTCCACTGGACGTGCTATCAAATAACAGCACACGTGCAGGCTGATTTTGTAATGGTACATATGAAGTCTTGTGGAGAACTGGCATTGTAAGATACTGAAGTCTTGGAGGACACTGGTGGATGCATGTGTGAGTACTTAGCAATACCTAATAAGGGTGGGGTGGGAAGAGGATAGTGGAAAGAGAAGAAGGACTATACATGATTTACTGGGGCGCGGTCCTTACGATACGTTTCGAGCTTCACATGCTACATTCTGCGCTTTTGAACATGCTGGCCAATGGAAATGCGATTGTTGCAATTGTCCAATCAGGTGGTTACAGTGTGCATCACAGGAAAGTGCCGCCATACTTTGTTACATTACTCTGTGTAGTGAGGCTGGCAGAGATGGCGAGATGCACAGTTTACATAGTGGGTGATCGCTTTGTGCTAGATCTGCTCCATTATGCCATGGAAAGAGGCCTTAATGGCAATTTGAATTTGGATGACGTGGAGACTTTGTGCTGCAGTGTCGCTGTCCCTAATTTTGACCATTTGCTTAAAGAATGTCGACGAGTGGCCACTTTAGGTACTCTACACGTTGTGGTACTGCACTATGGAGCATTGCTTTTGGGTTCCATAGCTTGTGCAAGTGTGTACTGTCAACTCAAAAAGATGATGAAAGAAGTGCAGCACATTTTTGCCAGTGCAAAGGTGCTTTTTCAATGTATACCACTAAGGCCAGTATATAACTACCCCAATGAATGTTGTTGGCAGCCAGAGGTGGGAAGGCGTCTTATCAACAGAAGAATGTGTAACCTTTAGCGTGCTGCGGGAATGTACTCCTACAACAATGACAACATTGGTTATCGATATGTGAACCTTCTCAATGGAAATGGCCTTTCATTGTCGCCCAGTGGCAATGACATTTGGTTTTCCAATCTGCAGGCTGCAGATGCTATTTTAAGAATGTGAGGTGCAGTGCAACAAATAAAAACAATTATGAAAGCCTGAAAAAAGGGTTATTACTGTGTAAGATGTTTTAAAAAATAAAAAAACAGCTTTTTTAAGAGCCACAAAGGACATCCCCTACCCTGGTTGACATGCATTCCCCTTTCCCGCACGCGCACTCCTGGAAAAGTCAGTGGACATAGCGATAGTTTCAGAGTTGTATGTGTAACATACGCCCCTTTTGTACATGGCCACCTTAAATTAGGGAGTGTGGAGGACATGGGATTGTGCAATAAGCTTTCTGGGTGTGGCGTGCATGCACAGACTGTGGTATACGGTATATTTGTCGACCTAAATGCAAAGGGTCAGCTTATGGCTGTGTGTTGTACGAGCCACAGCGTATGCTTTGTGGGTGAATTGCACATACATTAATTGACAGTGAATAGAAAACAGAGTCCGGTGGGAGTTATGTGTGGAGTGTATCATGTGGGTTTGTATGCGTATGGAGCTTCTACACTGCAGTGATTGCTTTTTGTTTGTGTGTGTGCGACTTTGGTGACGCTCATTCCTGACGATATTATTGTTGTTGATTGTGGAAGGACAAATGCACACCATGTAACATGATGTTCAGTGGCGTTTGTGCGGAGGATGGTAGTAGGCCAGGTAATGTTTCTGTTTCCGATCTCCTGCATAATTGTGTATCCCATTATGCGGACACCCACGTAGGCCTGTTATTTTCTATTTGGTCCGGCAATGGAGAAAGCGCAATACATTGTGAAGCAGTTTATTTTTACAACTTGTGCCATTGTCGTACTGTATAAATCGGAAACTATTGTTTCACTGCACATTTTTCCCCACAAATATCATTCCTGTTGATATTACTGCATTTCCGATTTCTGCACGCTCTACACACATTGCCTTGCTGCCCTTTTTGGAAGTATAGGAATAATATTTGAGCTTGCTGTTGCGCACTTGCGCTCTCGAAAACGCACTGCAACACACACAACCATCTGTTTCAACAGCAACTCATTTCTACCTGTTTCTACTCCAGTGTTATCCACAATACCACGTTTCCTTTGATTTAGCACACAATTGTGTGGAGGGTATACGATGCGCGTCGCACTGCCTCCCTTCATTGCCACTTATATTGTGACACTCTGAAAAAATATTGCTAAAAGGACGTTATGGTGAAGGTGCAGTACTACAAACATAGCATAATTTCTAAATACACTATGCTAAAGCAACATTATATTTACAGTGCCCTAATAAAAAATCTATCAAATTCACAAACAAAACACGTTGTTAAAGGGACGTTACGTTTAAGTTGCATTAACAAAAAGCTATGAAATTCAATGGAAAAACGTTCTTACAGGGACGTTATGGTTACAGGTCAAACCGAATCACCCCACAAATTCACCAGCTATGGTAAGCTAAGCAATCATAACTCACGCCAACACAGTCCTCTGCTAAGACTAACATCCATGACATCAAAGATGACATCACACATGTGACATCACTGATGACATCACATGTCTGGCTTCCTTTTTTTTTTCACTGACATATGTAGGGCAGGTGGTTTTCTTCACAGAGCGTTAAGAAGTAAACATTGAAAAGGTACTATGTTGCAGACCTTACCCTTGTCATATGTTCTTACACTAATGTTGTAAGGGTTCAGTGACAGCCTGTGATACATGCACATGAGGGAAGAAGTAGGCCTGCAACAGAGCAATCGTTTGTGTGCATAAAGATAAGAAGTTAGGTTAAGAACACTTTCTGGTACTACTCCTGCTTTGTTGCCTACTATATTTTCCCTGTACATGGGCGTATTGGTGTGCGTTGTGGTCTCTTTGTGTTATGTGTGAAGTAGTAGAAATATGTTGTCAGTGAGGAACTATTAGCTACTTATTACACGTTTCACAGTACGCAAAACTGTAACACAAAAGCATTCTGCATTTCATCATCCAACGTGGCAAAAATATCAATATTGCTCCTGTATGGTGCACGCTGCAGACAATGCGTACGTTCCTGCATGAGTTGGCTCCTACACTGATAAGATGTTTGTACTGCAATGGTGTTTATAGCAATGGATTGTGCAATGAATGACCTTATGATAATTCTCCCAACGGCCGCTGATAGCTTTCTGCAAACATTACATTGAAAATCCCTTGTGCAGGCTTTTCATGAAAAGTTACTACACATGTGATGTCCTCAGTGATGTCATCAATGACATTTGTGATGTCATCTTTGATGTCCTGGGTGTTAGTCTTAGCAGAGCACAGTGCTGGCGCGAGTTATGGTTGCTTAAGCTTACCATAACTGGCAAATTTGTGGGGTGTTTCGGTTTAACCTGTAACCATAACGTCCCTGTTAGAACGTTTTTCCATTGAATTTCATAGGTTTTTGCTAGTGCAACTTAACCATAATGTCCCTTTAACAACGTTTTTTGTTAGTGAATATATATATATATATCCTCCATATGCATTACAGACCCATGTAATAATGGAAGCTCAATGGCATGTGCTCCTTTAATCCATGTTACCTCATGTAGGGCAAAGGTCATTACAAATCAACATACAATTGTTTTCTTATGCTATAAGGATCTGTGCTGAAATTAGGCCTTTGTGCTATACTTTTAAAATGGAAGCTGTGCAAAGTTAATGGCCTGGGCGTGTCTTACAAATGAACTCTCCCTATCTTTCTGTGCCTGGCCAATGGGCCTGTCGAGTTTGTATCCCTGAGCTGTTGCCATACACAAACGCTTTTGCGCCATATATGTGACTTGGGAAAACAAGTCTAGCGCTGAGCCCTGCGAATTAAAACAAAACCGGCTGCTCTATTTTGAAACCCACATCTTGAATTCATTCTCCTGGGGCAAGCCCCCGTGAACAATGGGAGAATAGTGCTGGCAGGTCAGCGGGTTAAGCCGCCCCCTCTCTGTTGTGGGTTAGGAGGCACTCTGGGTGGGGTGAAAGACTTTAGGCCGTAAATCCTGAAGCCTTTCCATGGGTATTTTTAATTTTCAATAACAACCCAAATGGGCTGGCTGAGAAAGAGCACGCTGTGCTGTTCAGCATCAGCTAGCACTTGTAATGTGGCAGGCTGGTGTAGACCGGCTGCGTTGCGGGCACAAATCCCCAGGGTCTAAAGCATTAGATGTGTCAGCAGTGTCTACGGAATCCTCGCAGCAAAAACATTAGGTTTCACTAGCAGATGAAGTAGAACTGTTCTCCACCACATGGAAGGTACGATGCACTATAAACATAGAAAGCGGACGAGCCAAGCGCTAACGCTCCTCATCATTATAGGGGGACAACATGGCCGACTTTGAAGAATGGGAAAATTGTGGGCCAAATTCTCCCACTTCACCATTTCTGCCATAAAATGCAATTTGCAATTCCAGCAGTTTTGCCTAATACATAATTCCACATTTTGGTCCGGCCTGCCCCAGCTTTGCAAATATTTCGCACTGTTAGGCTCCCCTAACGCTTCGATACTGAGGGGCTGAATCATTGAATTATTTGCGCCGAAAAACGGGGATTTGTGCGACATTCTGCCCGCTAATCCCCATTCGTTAAACAGGGATTTGCTGGTAAAATGGCGCACACATCCCTGTCTTTCGGCGCAAATAATTCCATGAATCAGCCCCTGAATTGGTAGAAATAGTCATGCTCTTGAAGTAAACAAAAGCACTCCAGTCGATTTCGCTTTAAGCGGCGAAATGAAGGAGGACTCTGCCCCACTGATGAAGTGACATGTCAGGCGTATTTCACCAACTCTGCTTCACCAGTGACCATTTTGTCTCTGAATCTACACATCACACAAATGCAACTTTTTGTCAGGGGCAGGGTCGGACTGGGGCATACCATTGTCTCGGGCACCAATGAAAAATTGGCCGACAGTAGCAAATGGCAAGTCATTCCTTCTGTGACAGACTGTTTCAGTAGCACCCAAGGGGGAGGTTTTTGGTAAAATGTGATGCAAACTGTGCATTTTGAAGAATATTTAATCAGTAACACCGGTCCAAGCTACTAGTCACATGGTGAAGTAACTTATCAAACTGCACCACATGGGCCAAAAAGTGGCCCACTTTGACCAAAAAAACGGACTTACACTATCATTTTGCATTTTATTTTTGGTTTGGGCATTGCCCTATAGGACAGCCCGAGCCTGGTCTGGGCTGTGTATGAGTTCCCTGTGTTCCCTTGTATGAGTGTGCCCACTTTCACTAAAATCCTTTTTTTACTTCTCTTAGCCCCCAAGCGCATTCAGTAAATCTCATAATCCTGTTCCCAAGCCTGTGCGTGGATATTTACACATGTTCTTTTAATTTCAAAACAACCAAGAGATTTTGAATGTGGACCTGTACATTTAGCATGAAGACCATGACGTTTGTCTAGTCCTCCAGAGAAATTCACAGGGCCGGGTCTCTTTTTTCTGCCTTTTTTTTTCAAAAGAGCACCCTTGGGTGAGGGGAAGTGAGGAGATCATGTATTGTCTTCACAAATGGTGCAAACACTTTGGCCCCGATTCATGGAACTTTTAGCGTGGTGAAAAGTGACTTTGCACTGGTGAAAAGTGACGTTGCACTGCCAACAAACACCCTGATTCACAGAGCGGTGCAAAGTGTATTTTTGCAGTCACTTTTGCACCAGTGCAAAGCCACTTTGCACTTCAAAAATACACTTTGCACCACTCTGCGAACCAGGGTGTTTGTTGGCAATGCAAAGCCATTTTGCACCGCGCTAAACGTTCCATGAATCAGGCCCTTTATGAGTTAGATTTATTTTCTGTACGCTGCACTCCTAGCGCTTAGAGTGCCTGGGTGGAGCGCTGTTAAAACATATAACTCTCTGGCTGCATACAAATAAAAATAGTCAGAGATGCAAAATACAGTTAAGTGCATAGAATGTATGAAAATAATAATAAGAAGAAACTTAGTACTGGTGCAAATGCATTCAGACGTAGGGCAAAAAAGGGCAAAAAGGTCTGTAGCGCAAAAAAAGATTGCATTCCGCACTAGGGAAATATTTGCATTAATTCTAATCCTTTTCAATGGTGAAATAATGCAGTAAAAGATTGCGTTTTATTCACTAGTGCCATTTCTGCCCTATTGCTAGTTGCACTTGCATTGGTGCAAACTGACCTGAGGCCAGTATAGAATCTATGGACGAAACGTAAAGGGAGAGAAATGTAAAAGGCCCTCCTCACACCCAGATGGTTAATTCCGAGAGTAAAAAGACACAATGCAGGGATTTAAATTTGGACTCAGCTTGTATCACTGATTTCTTCCTTTAGCATAGATTGGCATTCCGTTGAAGGCCTGTGATGAAATGACTGAAGCCCTGAAGGAGTACTGGGATAAGTAGTGGCTAAGCCACCTACTCAGCCCCACACTAGTACTAAATGAGCAGGGATCACAATCATAAAGGTGAAACAGGCGCATCCCGAAAAGTAGCCCTCTTTTTGTAAGGTGGTCAGAGGCCAGGGACTATCTTCAAAAGGCGTGTGAACTTAAGTACAATGGTTCCAAAATAAAATAATGTCAAATTGAACATCTATAGAAATATAAACTTTTAATCAAACAGTAAAATTCAACCAACTAATAGAAAACACTAGAATCACCCCCCTCCTCCTATAAAAGAAACACAGAGAATTTGCTGAATTTTGTGAAAGGACACCCGGGGTAGATAAGCCAGGGTGTTCAGGCAACAGGATGGCAAGAATCTCACTGTTCAAGAATATGCCATTGAAGAACAAGGTATACAAGGGAAGGCTTAAAAATCACTCTGGTGCCAAAACGTGGACCAGTGGGAAATAACCTATTTGTGGTACCTTTATTCTTGTTTGACAGTGTCAAACTGGGCTTCTAACCACATTTGCCGGGGTCAAGAGGGCTGCAAGATGCTCAAGTAGATGCAATCCCAGTGGCAGTTGGCGTTAAGTTGATTTGAAGGGGTTTGCTCCCAATCGGCTGAACCAGCATTGGAGAAGGGGACACAATGGCTTTTAATGGTTGGGTGTAGTGGTCGAGTCTTTGGTGAAACGATGACTCTTCGAAGTCAGGTCAGTGGTTGAGACAGATGAGTCGATGATTTCCAGAAGTCGAGCGGCACTCAAATCAGTTGCTCCGAAGATCTCGAACCTGTGATTGAGTCAAGGCGAGTCCACTTCAATAGGTTGAGCTACTGTCTGGGTGCCTCGAAAGGATGCAAGTTGTTTGAAGGTTTGTAGAATGACAAAAGCAGCACTGCAGGTTCTGTGGTGGCTCGAAGGCTATTGAGTTCAGTCGATCCAGCTCAAAGATGTCTTGTGGCATAGAAGCAGGATTTTTATTTGCTTCTGGACTTCTTAGTTACTGGATGTCCCAAACCGGAGAATCAAGGAAAAGGTGAGTCTTCCTGTTCTGCACTCCCAATCCAGTAAGTTGATAGGAACCTACAGGCACAGGAGCCCTAATCCTGCACTGGTCATCAGTACAGGATCCTGTTTCCAGTGCCACAACCAGTAGAGAGGCCTTGGTCTACAGCAGTTCACCCCTGCAGTTCCCTGGTGATTGTAAGGGAACAGAGCTCTACTCTGCCTTGGATGTCTTCTGTCTTTACCTCTCTGGGAGTGGAGAGGACTTTATCTATATTCCCAGCAGAGGTCCAGAAGGAGAAATGTCACATAGGATTTGTCCAAAGCAACCCTCGGGCAAGGGGTACAATCAAGGCTGTTGTAACAAGTGTCCTTTACCTAATGACATCATACCCAGAGTGCCTTGCCTTCAGGAAATGGAGGGACGGGAAGAGGCGAGGAGCCTTATCAGTAACCAAGAGAATGGAGCCCCTCTTTCAGGCCACCTTTCCATCCTGGCTATTCCGACTCCTCGCCTTCCCATGCCTGCTGACTTCAAAGGGACTTCAGAGGTCAGCACCCATGTGTGAGAGTTGCTTTTGTTATATATATCAGTGCTGTCTCTGAAGCTCTGGTTGCCAGGAGACCTTTTGGGCTATGCTCCTGTGCCATGGGAGGAAGGTAAGGACCTTCCTCTGGAAATATATGAGACAGCATCCTTTCTATTGTTCCTCATGACATTAGTGCAAACAGTAAGACCAGAAACACATTTCAAGTAAGCTGGTCCAGCTATACCTGTCTTACAACCAGCACCGCACAACAGCAGAGGCCAATAGCAGTGGTCGATAAATGAAGCCCAGAAGAAACCCTGAAACAACAAGAGAAAAGCATCTTATTGCATGACCACGGCACATCAGGTATTCACTCCTGACAGTAATGCACTGTAGGATCGCAGCACCCACGTGGGTGCTTAGCGTGTATTTTATTTTGGTGAGTTTTTAAATGTTCTGTCACAGTGAAATGTAAAGAAAAGAAAAAGAGTTATTTCACTGTTCAAATGATAGCTATTTCACTGGGATAGAGAAGTTCGTACCACTGCTGCACCAGTTTAAAAAAATGCATAGAAGGGTCAGAAAAGACCCTATGGGCCTGATTCACAGCAGTGTTTTATAATGGCGCAATCCCATAGAAAAACGTTCAGTGAATCAGGCCCTATATCTATTGGATCTGTCTGTGCCAGTTAGGAAAAGCATGTGCAGGGGGTATACCCATTTACACACATTGCAAACCACATCCCATTTGGGAAATCAGTATTCACAGTCCAAATGCAAGCTGTAAGGACGTGTGGCCAGATTACAGAAACTATGGACCGGTGCAAGTGAAAAATTGCACTGTATTGCACTACGGCAAAGTGTGCACTGTTGCAAAAAACATTGGGGACAAATTGAACACATTTGCACCGTCATAAGTGCAAATATTCATGAAATAAGCACTGGCACAACAATTGCCCTAGTTAAGAAAACATGCACTTTCAGTGCATTTTTCTACCAGGGCCAACTTTGCCCTAGTGTTAATATGGTACAACTTTGCTCTAGTGTTCATATGGTGCAAACTTGCCCTAGTGTTAATATGGTACAACTTTGCCCTAGTGTTAATATGGTACAACTTTGCCCTAATGTTAATATGGTGCAACTTTGACCTAGTGTTAATATGGTGCAACTTTGCACTTTTAATTTTAATTAAATACCCAAATGTACAAGACATGATTCTGTTTACCATGCTTACATTGGAAACTGGTGAATCCTTTGTCACACATATGATCTTACTTAAACACTTGCTATGTGCTTGCAAAAAATCCCTAAATAATCAGAGAAATTCATTGGGAGAATTTCTGTGCAACTATGACTTCACCTCAACCGTGTTTAACTTTTTTCAAAATGCATTACGTTTGTCTGTCAAAAATTAACTTTTGCCAATAAGATAGCTCACGTAGTTAATGGCAAGTGTTAGAGTCATGACAGGGCCAACTTCGCCTTTTACCCTTTTGAGGTCTGTGTGCATCAGTAATAGAATCTATTTTTCTAGTGCATAGAAGAGTGCAAAATATGTCATGAAGCACTACTTGAAACCTTTGTAAACCCACACTATTCTGTGGGTCCTAGGTGTAAAGTACTAGTATGTTGTGTTGCATGTATATAGAAAAGATACGTATTTGTGTACAGTCAGATGGAAGGTTCTTCTTTTCACTGCAGAGCTTGCCCATAAACGTTCAGCACATTGAGCTACCAAGGTATTCACTTTTTAGTTCTGGTTATCATGTGGGGGTATTGCTTAAGTGCTATCTGATTTATTTCTTTTATTTTATTGAGCATTTGTTAGGTGCATATAGAACAGAATTCTGTTTCAAAGTGCCACCAGGCTAAATGGGGAATAATAACAATGGCAAAAAAACAATGGCAAAAAAACAGTGAATATACAGTCATGGTCCTACTACGCCTTGTGGCATTCGGACGTCCAAGTGCAGTGAGGAGAAGTGCAGGAGATAGGATTGGAAGAAGGGGGGCAGAGGAGTGGACAAGTGCTGGTGGAGGGACCGGGAGTGCTAAGGGGAGCCACGGAGGAGAACCTCAGGCAAAGTGCTGGTGCAGGCTACTCCCAAGGTGGGATGCAGAACCGCCAGGCAGGGCCCACAAAGACAGTGCAGAAGGGGGCAGGGTGCTGGTATTGACTCGGAAGAAGGCCTGGAATACTGTGAGGTTCATGAGGATCGCACCACCGTTCACAACGACAGTAGGGTGATTAACAGGGAAGGGAAAGAGGAAAAGGGGTAGAGAACAGCTAAGTTTTGAGCAGTTTCCAGAACTTAAGGAGGACCGGCTCAAGTCTGGAAGGGACAGTGAGGCTGTGCCAAAGGAAAGCACCAGCAGAGGAGTGAGACCAGCCCTCTACTCTATGCTTGGAAAAGCATTTGACCATCAAAGAGTTGGAGTAAGAGGAGTCTAGGTCCTTAGCAGAGGAGTATTTAGGGAGAGAAAGTTGGAGATCACGTGGTCTCAGGCCCCAGAAGGCCTTGTGGATGATGCAGATGGTCATAAATTCGATCCCTGCAGCCGCCGGGAGTCAGTGGAGAGACTTTAGGGCTAGAGAGATACAGGGGCCTCTCTGCTTGGATGTTTCTTGCAAGGGTTCAGCAACATGTTACCTCCTGGAATAAGTGGAAAAAGCCCAGTTCTAATGTAAACTGGTTTACTTATAGGGCAAATGACATCACCCCTTGTCATGATTCGCGCTGAAGGGATTGGTTGGTTTTCTCTACCCACCTCCCACCTGTGTGCTAATAGAATAGCGAGATGAGGGGTGTGAGTTGGAAAAGCTATGGGGGGGTGGGGAGAAAGCTTTGTCATCCCAAACTGACATGTGGGCCTGGCATATTCAACATGGCAAGTACCCTAATTTTTCAAGTCTTTCCATGTATGGATATATTTTTAAGAACTACATTATGAGGCAAATCAGATGATGCTAATCTGAAGTCAGCACACCCTTTCCATGCAGGGATTTGGTTTTTCTTCATTTACTCAGGAGCCATGTCAGTAAAAAATATGCCACTTCATAGTTCCCATGTTAATTTCATCCTTCACCCTCACACCAACTTTCAAATCTCTCAGAATAAAGGGAATGTCCAAATCAAATTAGTTCATTAATACCTTTAGTTATGTTTATCACACAAAAATCAAAAGGGGTTACTGTCACATTTAATAAAAGTCTGCAATGGCCATTGTGGCATAAACAATGCCCCTTTTATGCAAAAATATGTATTTTTCTATTTAACTAGCATAAAGTCTATTGTTTTGTGAAAAGATCGCTGAGAGAAATCAAGCACACGTCTGTTGATGTCCGTTGTAACTCCCTGTTTTAGATAATTGATAACAAAACAGTACTTTGCCATCTTTCTGAGTTGGTTCGATTATTTGGACTCAGAGTTATTCTGTGAACCCATCCATTGCATGCACGTTACAAAAGGGCTCTAAGCTCAGTTTTAAGACCAATCAGAAACAGTGCACTCAATGTTTTTGAAGATTACATGTTTTAGAGGTAGGCATATATTGCCCACCTGACAGTGGGCAGCCAATCACAATCCAAGTTCCTATATAATATGATGTTCCGCTTAAGCCTATCCCGATCCCCAGTAGGTTTTGTATTATTTGCCACATAGAATGACGTCACGTCTAATGTGGTTTTAGTATAAAATCTATGTTGTGTGAAAACGACATTGAGAGAAATAGAGTGTCCGTCCGTTGATGTTCGTTGTAACTCTCTGTTTTAGATCATTGTTAATAAAACAGTACTTTGCCATCTTCCTGAGTTGGTTTGGTTATTTGGACTCAGAGATATTCTGTGAACCCATCCATTGTATGCACATTCCTACAGGGCCATAAGCTCAATGGTAGAACATTTTCTGTTGTCCGGTGTGCCTCTGGCCGGTGTGAATTCTACCTGTCTGTGAACTTCTATACTGTCCGCAAACTCCACAGATGCTACATTGGGGGTGAATACAATATAAGGAACTTGTAGCAGATTATGGTTGCACTGGTAAAAACCTATGAAATTCAGTGAAAAATCTTTGTTAAAGGGACGTTATGGTTAAGTTGCACTAATAAAAACCTACGAAATTCAGTGAAAAACATTCTTCAAGGAACATTATGGTTGAATGAAGGATTGTGCTTGCCCTACCAACTAAAATCATAGCATTGTATTTTTTATAATTCAGCTGTCCCTAAGACATATCAACTGGCTTAGTACTCGCTTTGGGCATCTATGTGGCAAAAGAAGTCACAGGATTAAATCCCACGAGGGATTGGAGGTTGCTTTGGAGAGAGGAGGTTAGTTTAAAAAGCAGTACGTGCTTGGCAGGTGGGTGAGTAGTGTAAGACGGAAAGAAGAGGACTGTCTGAAGTGGGAGGTTGGTTAATGTATTAATGTATGCATGCATTTATTTTATTTATTTAGTGCCACAACATCGGCCCAGAGGCATAAGGGTGCTACAGGCAAAAACACAAACAATTGGGCAACAAAAAAATATCAATCATGGAGGCACACATCACAACCAACAATATTAGAAAATAACGTTACAGGATAAGAACAAATCTTAAGGCTAAGCATAATTAATCCAATACAATTTTTAAATTAGTGACAGAAGATGTAAAATTCACATTTTTGCAAAGTCTCATAAAACATGGGAAGTTGTTCCGGCCACAACCAATGATTATACAATCTTTGTTGACTCCATGACACCAGTCATTAACTTGAACCCTACACAAAATTCTCAGATCTTGAGCTGGGCCCATTGTATTCCACAATCAGAACAAGACCTTATTTCAAAGGGCTTCCCTGTTTTTTGTATCTCCGGTGTATACACATTTGTGAAGACGAGATTTCTATGATCACCAACCAGCTTTCTTAGGCCAGGATCAGAAATCTCAGGCATTTTAGATCCTTTGATGAACATGTCTTTGTGAAAGGGAAAGTCAGCCATTCTATCTCCAGAGTCCTTAAAATGAGAGGGAAAATGCACAAGTGAAGATCTCATAGAAGCTAAGACAATTATTGTAACAGTAGCAGCTGGGCCAGTCACTTTAGGTTGATGTTTATCATATTCAAAACTAGCACTAACCCCCTATCACATTTCATCAGATTGCTCAGTGTATCCGACATATTAGAGTGTGACCGTAGAACAGTCGAATCACTTTGGCAAGCTATATCTGTGGTCTGCACCTCAGTTTGGCAAGGTATATCCGACCTATCTGTTGGAAGCAGAGGTACGATATCATCAAAGGATTATACCCATAATCAGAAGTCCATAAGATTCTTAAAAAAGAAAATAATTTTCTCTTTAATAAGCTGCCAAGATTTTGAGTGCAGTTTATCATTATCCGATTCCTTGATTTCCACATGAGACTCGGTAAACAGCTCATTGACCACATTCTCCAGGGTCTTCGTAGGAGACTGCATCACTTTATTCACAGATGCACAGAGTTGATCAGAGAAAAACATCCGGTCTGCCCTCTTGTCAGTACCACCTCCGGTAGATCCTCAGTATCCTTTCGAGAGCCAACTTCTGTCTTAGATGACTCCAGGCTAATGGAGGTGTCGTCCACAGACGGTCCCTGGATACTCTCAATAGTAACCCGTTTTTCAGCCTCAAGGTACTGTCTTCTACGCGCACTCCTTCTTAAAATTTACGAAACGTGACTCATGCTCGCCATCGTATGAGCAGGGGGGGGACAAGCTTTCTTAATTTTCCAATTTCAATGGTTGTATAACATGGGCTCTATTAGTGGACATTGCAAAAAGGTGGAGCCGAAGAACTGAACACTGTCTGCAATCTCAAACGCAAAAAATCTCAATCACAGACATTGGCCCTCATTACGACCCTTGCGGAAATCGGAAAACGATGGCGGAAATGCAATACCGCCATCGAATAGCGCTCGGTGCGACTATGACCCGTCACCGCAAAGTACGAAGCCATTAGCGACACCGTAGTGAACGCCAACGCTAACTGCACCAAGCACGCGCGCGCGCGCCATGCGAAACCGCAAACACCACCATGGCGCAACGGTACGCCAATTCCGACCCTAGCGGACATGTACCTAACGCCATCAGGCATGGCGTAATGTACCATTCCGCCATGGTGAGAAGTACGGCATCGCGAATCAACCGTAAACGGCCCCACTGAGTGCTTGTACACCGCTCCCTGCCCACAAAGTACAACTCCCCGTAGGTGCAATGAAGCCACAATGCAACCATTGAAATGTACAAGTCACCCATGCATGGCAACGAACAAAAGAAACACAAGAGGGGCCAATGGGAGCTGCAGGGCACAGATGGCACGAATACAGAAGCCATCCCAATGGACATGACCACAGTCCCCCACCAAGAAACGCACGCAAACACAGGCACCTGTGACCAGCCATATTCCGAGAATCACATCATTCCACCAGTCCACCTGGCTGACCGGCATCTGTTACACAAAACCCAATCCCCCGCCCCTGAGCATGACAACAATCAAACTGTCATATTGGCAGCCCCCATCCCTGACCTCACGGGCTTAGTAGGCAAACGCGCCCAGTACAGTACCACGCAACTAAACTCCGAAGCTGGAACCCAATGCAGATCTCCTCACAATACATCGCCCCCCAAATAGGCATATGCCACATCACTTGCAAAGAAAAACGCTACACGGGCCAAATCAGAATAGAAATTCAATGCACATCAAAGTCACCAAGCCCATACAGCCATCAGGCCATGAACTCCTAAACACCAATCACCATTGTGGGCTGCATCCGCAAGAAATGACCAGCCACTACTTGTGTGTCGTCCTGTTCCCTCATGGTACACAGAGCCACATTCACGTACGAAAAGGCAACATGGAAGCGCACAGAACCGCAGGGCCGTCCCAATGGGGAGGCACTAGTCCAGCTGAAAGGCCGAAATGTTGCTCCGAGCCACCAGTACTGCGTAAGGGCATGTGGGCCATTGGCGATCGTCCCATAAGATCGTAATGCTGCTCCACTGATTAACACGAAGCAGCAGGTGTCGGGAGTAAAACCCATCTGCAGGAGTGGCATACAGATGGCAGTGGCAAAAGGGGAGGAGATACCTGTCAACCAAAAGAAAAGAAAAAGAACAGAATGGCCATCAGAACTACATTCCAACAACTCACTTCAATGATCACACGAAATCCACAGCCATATGCATGCTAGCCCACTCCAAAGGATCATCACCACCCCAAAACCACTTGCGACTCCTAACCATCTATATCGAGGTGCAAACACCATCACAAACGAGTGTACCTGTGCATGCGTCTGTCAAAACAGAATCCATCAGATGGGAATGTTAATGTGCATGGACACAAGTGTCTGAGGGCGTGTCGAGACAGGGAGGGCTCAACAAGGCCAGATAGACGATGGTCCCACCATGGCAGCCCTGCATCACATAGCGTAGGGGAGGCGGATAGATCCCAAGAAGCCCTGTACATGGCAAACTCTGTATCAAATCACCTGCCCATGCATCCATTCATCATTCCCTCATCCCGGAATCAAAACGCCTGAATAATTACTCACATAACATTAGAAACATCCATTGAGTCTGTGCGTTATGCAGCCTGCAAAATCCACAGTGCCCCAGCCCGTAATTCCAGTGTTGTGAAGTAACATGTATGTGGCAACGGCCGGCCTCATCGCCCACGTAGCAATTGCGCATCCCAAACTATTCATATCAATCATTGCTTCCTCGCCATGGGCCCTGTCTCAAGGACATTGAACAAAAGAACGTTATATTTGCAGTCAGACCTGTGGGCATCTCCTCGCCGCTAGCTGGAAACCGAAAGCGCCGCCCTTGGAATTCCACATTTGCAACATCACGCCGAAAAGGCATCTGTGGCCGTTTGAAATCACTAATTATTCCATCGAGTGCGGCTGTGTGTGAAAATGGCAACTGCCTTCACCCACAAATGGGACGCCCCGCCCGTCATTGCAACTCGGTACAGTGATGCATGAGGGCCCACCGTTACTCGAGTACTACGTTCCACTGACCCTTCACAAGTCTGTTCGCGACTGCACAGATAGTATGTGCAACAATGGGACCACAGCAGAATGAACATGTCAACCAATGTTACACGGCCATCGGGTACAAATACATGATTGCAATAGCAAGATGCCATTCCCAGATTTGCAGCGTTGTGCGCGGGACGTGCTCGGCCAAAGGGGAGAGCAGCTTGCACAGGTGGAATTAATCACCACAGGTGGAGGCCATACAGCCTGAAAACACATAAATTGCACAGCCAGTCTCCTCCCACAACCACACCGAAATGCTACCGGCAGGACTCGCGATGTTGGCCCTGGGGGACCTGATAGCACTGCAACTACTCCAACTCCAAGAAGAAGACGAACACCAACTGCTACCGGCCGCACGAAGGAGACGCAGGAGGAGGAGGAGGCCAAGGCAGGGCCAGCAAGGGCCGCCAGCACAGCCACTACCACCACGCAGGCAGCCCGCAATCCCACGCCTCCGAGCACATCCGTTCAACCTCACTGATGAGCAGATCCACACCCTCTACCGTCTGGACCGGGACACCATAGCCGCCATTGTGGACATGACACAGGCTGACCTTGTCAGCATGATAGATAGCCCAACCGCCATCCCACCCCTACTGAAGGTGGTGTCTGTACTCCACTTCCTGGCCACAGGCACCTACCAGCACACAGTCGGACAGTTGCATGGCATTTCTCAGCCACTGTTCTCACGGACACTATTGCAAGTGCTCGATGCCCTCCTGCAGCACGCAGACGACTACATCTCTCTACCACGCTCCGAGCAGGAAATTACCAACACAAAAGTGGGATTCCATGCACTTGCCGGCATACCGGGTTGCATTGGTGCCATCGACTGCACCCATGTGGAATTGGTCGTCCCACATGCCATGGAGGCCCAGTACCGCAACAGAAAACAATTTCATTCCCTGAATGTACAAATGGTGTGTGACTCCAACAGGATCATTACACATTGTTGTGCCCGATTCCCTGGATCAACCCATGATTCTATGGTCTTGAGGAACTCTACAATACCACGCTACATGGAGCGACACGCAGGGAACAGATCCTGGCTACTCGGTGAGTCTCATTACATGCATGATTATGTGGGGAATGTGATTTGGCAATGACCTGGCAGGAAGGGGGGGGGGTGTGCGTACGTAGCAATGGCATTCCACATCATACGTTTCTCGTCCACATACAGGTGATGCTGGATATCCACTGAAGAGATGGCTCCTCACACCAGTCCGGAACCCACGGGACCAGCATGAGGAGGACTACAACCATGCCCACTCACGTACCCGTGTAGTCATTGAACAGGCATTCGGCCTACTGAAGACTCGTTTCCGCTGCCTCAGCAGGTCTGGCGGGGCACTCCTGTACCGCCATGAGAAGGTTGCAAAGATGGTCATGGCATGTGTCATGCTCCACAACATGTGCGTACGTAGAAATGTGCCCATGCCCCCTGACGCAGAACTGCAAGCACATGATGATGGTCATGATGAGGGTGGGGATGTGGCAGCACCTCATGGAGTCTGCGAGGCACCGGAGGCCCGTGACATTCGTCAGCATCTCATTGATGTATGCTTCTAGCACTAACGCCTGGTGGCTGATACATGGACACGGGACTCGTGGCACTGTGCGTGTCTGGGACATGCACAATATGGACTGTACGCCTATGATGGCCTAGTACACAGAAATCAATGTCCACACATCTCATTGGTTGATCGTGCACTTTTTATGGCATATGTGATGTCATGTTGAACACCCTATCGACCCGCCACCCAAGTGAGCCCAACACACCCCCTCCACCCTCCTACCTCCCCCACGAACCCCAGTGTCCAAAGATGCTCATTGTCAGTGGGCTGTCGCTATTGCAAGCCCCCTCTGCGGGTATCAGGGGCACCCCTGCCTGTGGAGCGCAGGTTCCTTCCAGATCTACGTTGGGGGCTGCCCTGGACGGAACTTGCAACGGATGATGTGTCTGCCTGCTCACGTCCATGCATGTCCCTAAGGGTTTGCGAGAGCTCAGTGAGCACACGGCGCACTGCGGCAAGTTCGGCACATACGTCTTTGGACGTCGCATGCAGTTCCCCCCTCAGGCTCTCGGTGCTTCTCTCCATTTGGACTCTCAGGCTCTCGGTGCTACTCTCCATTTGTGCCCTCAGCGTCTCTGTGCCTCTCTCCATTTCTGCCCTAAGTGTCTCAGTTGATGTTTCTATGTCTGCCTTAGTGCCCCCACATTCATCGGCATGGTCCTTGAGGAGCGTGGCCATTTGCTGCTGTTGCACGATTAACTGGTCGAGGGACTGTTGCCTCTGCTGGGCCATGCCCATTTGCGGGGGTGTCACAGAGGGGCTGTTGTCCTCATGTTGCCTTGCCACAGGGCTTGGGGGGGATGGCCAGTCGTTGTCTTGTGGGTGCCCCTGCGTGGTATCCTCATGTTGTACGGGATGGGACAGACAGGGGGATTGGGACAGGTCATGGATGGATCTGACTTCGACATCCCCGTTTTCTGTGTCGGAGCATGCTGCCATCAATGGGGTGTCACCTATGGTGCTGCTGCCACCAGAGGCAGTGCCTTCTGTGGCATCCATTGGGGGGACCTGTGGTGGTGGTGTTGTGGGCATGCTGGCTGCTGGGGTGCCTGTTGATGTTCCCTCCTCTGTGCTGCCACCTGATTTGTGCTGCTGCCGTGTCTTGATGCGTGCAGCTGAGGTGGAGGGTCTCTGGCCGTTGGTCTTGGCCCTCTTTGCAGGTGTGCTGGTAGGGGTGTCCTGTAGCTCGTCGTTTGGATCGGACCCTGTGGTGGAGTAAAGGAGGGCGAGGGTTAATGATGGGTCTGTGGGAATTGGAATGGCATTGTATCACATGCTCTGGGGTGGTACCTGAGGGTGATTTGGGTCGGGTCCTTGGAGGTGCTTTGATTTGTGTGTGGAGTGAGGGTGCAGTTGTTTGGCAGCCTGCAGTTAGGGTGTGCCTGCTGCACGTGTAGTGCGTGTATTAGGGGTTTTTAATTATTTATGTATTTATTGTGGGTTTTAACGTGCGCTATCAGGCCGATGTGTGTGGCCGTTCTCCTGGACATGTGTTTCTGTTGCACTATGTGGACGCATGGTACTTCACATGGATGGACTGTGTGGATTTGGCATTGTTTTATCTGGTACACCTACCTGAATCTTCGGATGTCTGCACTCCTTTCTCCATCCCTCCGACTCCCTCTATGCTCTCCATTCCGATGGTGGAGGCACAGATTTCTTCCCAGGGGGTCAACTTGATGGGTGATTCAGGACCTCCCCCGGTGGCTGTGGCAATGTTGCGGTTGGCAGAGAGTATGCTGCGGACGCGTATCCGCAGGTCGTCCCATCGCTTGCGGCATTGCTGTGGGGTGCGGGGTGCGGTCCCCACCGCACTTACCCGCTGTGCCACCAGAGCCCATATGGTCTTCTTGTTTGCAAGTGCCGTTCTGGTCATTTGCGTGGAGAAGACGACGGCAGCATTCTCCTGGAGGGTCTCTGTTAGCACGGTGAGTTCCTCGCGGGAGAAGTGGACCTGCCGCTTGCGGTCGCACGCTTTCTTCGCTACTTTTCCCATTTGTCTTGGTTTCGCTAGGGTGGGTGACGGGTTGGGGTGTGTTTCAGGGTAGTGATTTTAGTGGTTGTGTGGTTTTAGTGGTTTTATAGGTGTACGCCGGGATGTTTCCCGTTCCGGGCCCATGTTTTTACTTCCGTTTCCGTATATTTCCGGTCACCGTACTTTCCGGTAGGCGCACACTGCGGTGACCGCTAAGAGGGGTGGCGGTATTGCACCTAGGGCGCCGTACGGCGGCGGTGTGGGCCGTTTTGGGGTCATTTCCGCCATCGCGGACTTTGCACTTCCGCCGTGGCGTGGTGCTCGTGCCCGATGGGTCGGAATGGGCCGCACTTTGCTCCTTCGTGCAATGGCGGAAACGCTATTTACGCTGTGGCGCTCCGGTCAGTCGCTTTCCGCAAGGGTCGTAATGAGGGCCATTGTCTATTATGGACTGAAAGAAGATATGGTCCACAAAAGTTTGCATCAATCAATATCTTGCCCTGACAACAAACATAATCAGGAGCATGCACTGACAATAATCACACTACACTAAGCGCACACAGGGTCTGCCACAATCTGTTAGCATACGCACATAAAGTTGCCCATGCATACAGGACGTCTAACCAGTCAAGCTACACTCCACACTGTGCTGCCTGCCTGCATACACAGCATACCACAGACATGGCACTGGAGCAAGGGACATCTTCCTCTATGTGGGGTACACCACAACTGATCCCCACAACCAGGTGTCATGGTAAGGACACTGCTTACCAACTCTGACTCGGCAGTAGCGATGCAGTGCCTCTCGCACGTCGGGACTCCAACTCCCCACTCCAGCTACTCTCGGGCTCGGGGAGCCACACCACTCGACTAGGAGAAAATCCCAGGAAACATATTGCACGAAGCCGGTTCCGACAGGCTCTTTAATGCCTGTGTCTGTGTCAGTTAAAGAAGATTTCTACACTAGTACAGTGGTGACTCCCTGCAATGCTTCAGAGTGGGGTGTGGTGGTATGGTCCATATCCCTCCATTGCAATAGGTCACTCGTGACCCATGCACTGCTGCATGAGTTGCACATGAAGGTCCATAGCACTCTATTACACTAGCAGTGTGGTGATCTCTGCACTGCACCAGGAGTTGCACATGAAGATCCATGGTGCTCTAATTCACTAGCATAATGGTGATCTCTACACTGCAGGAGGAGCTGCATATGAAGGTACATGGGGTTCTACTACACTAGAGTAGTGGTGACCCATGCACTGCAATAGGAGTTGAACATGAAGGTCCGTGGTGCTCTACTACACTAGCATAGTGGTAATCTCTGCACTGCAGCAGGCGTTGCACATGAAGGTCCGTGGTGCTCTACTACACTAGCATAGTGGTAATCTCTGCACTGCAGCAGGAGTTGCACATGAAGGTCCAGGGGTTCTACCACACTAGCATAGCGGTGATCTCTGCACTGCAGCAGGAGTTGCAGATGCAGATGAAGGTACATGGGGTTCTAGCATAGTGGTAATCTCTGAACAACAGCAGGAGTTGCACATGAAGGTACAGGCGGCTCCACTACATTAGCACAATGATGATCTCTGCACTGCGTGGAGCTCTACTACACTGGCATAGTGGTGATATCTGCGCTGCATGGGGCTCTACTACACTAGCATAGTGGTGATCTCTCTGCACTGCATGGGGCTCTTCTACACTAACATAGTGGTAATCTCTGCACTGCAGCTCGAGTTGCACATGAAGGTACATGGGGCTCCACTACACTAGCATAGTGATGATCTCTGCACTGCGTGGAGCTCTACTACACTAGAATAGTGGTGATCTTTGCACTGCATGGGGCTATACTACACTAGCATAGTGATGAGCTCTTCACTGCATGGGGCTCTACTACACTAGCATGGTGGTGATCTCTGCACTGCATGGGGCTCTTCTACACTAGCATAATATTGATCTCTGCCCTGCAGCAGGAGTTGCGCATGAAGTTACATGGGGCTCTACTACACTAGCATAGTGATGATCTCTGCACTGCGTGGGGCTCTACGACACTAGCATAGTGATGATCTCTGCACTCCGTGGGGCTCTACTACACTAGCATAGTATGATCTCTACACTGCATGGGGCTCTTCTACACTAGCATAATGTTGATCTCTGCCCTGCAGCAGGAGTTGCACATGAAGGTACATGGGGCTCTACTACACTAGCATAGTGATGATCTCTGTACTGCGTGGGGTTCTACTACACTAGCATAGTGATGATCTCTTCACTGCATGGGGCTCTTCTACACTAGCATAGTGGCGATCTCTGGCCTGCACCAGGAGTTGCACATGAAGGTACATGGGGCTCCACTACACTAGCATAGTGATGATCTCTGCACTGCGTGGGGCTCTACTAAACTAGCATAGTGATGATCTCTTCACTGCATGGGGCTCTTCTACACTAGCATAGTGGTGATCTCTGCCCTGCAGCAGGAGTTGCACATGAAGGTACATGGGGTTCTACTACACTAGCATAGTGATGATCTCTTCACTGCATGGGGCTCGTCTACACTAGCATAGTGGTGATCTGTGCACTGCATGGGGCTCGTCTACACTAGCATAGTGGTGATCTGTGCACTGCATGGGGCTCTTCTACACTAGCATAGTGGTGATCTTTGCACTGCAGAGGGCTCTACTACACTAGCATGGTGGTGATCTCTGCACTGCAGCTGGAGTTGCACATGAAGGTCTGACTCCCTTATACTACTGGTAGGGTGAGGAACATCGGTGTGGTCCTCCTTACTGGTACAGATTATCTGACAGTGCAAGGTTTGGCAATAGGCTGTTTATTCATAGTAGAGAGAGTGCCTTCTTTATAATTCTATGGACTTGTTTTCTTGCGAGGGCGCAGTGCCAACTCTCCTTTCGATACTGCCTAGGGCGGCCTGTGCGTTGGCACTATTTCTGTACTGGGTTAATCTCTTCCATGTTGATGTACTTTGTGTCTTTTCCCCCCACAGCGATGCATGGAGCACAAATCAGCACACACGTGACCTTTTTGCAGAAAACAAGGCCATTGATAGCAGACAGTAGCAAGGCTCGTGCCTTGGAAACCTTTGGCGATTGGGGAAGCGCACTCAATGTTTAATAATAGTCAAAAGTATCTTTTGCAGCGGGTCCACAAAGGCGCTCTCTTTTTCTATCAATACAGGAAAGATTACATGGAAGGCAATTTTTTTTCAAATGTGCCCCTTCGCCTCGGGAGTTGTCAGGGAGTACAGTTCGTGTTCCGGGATTGCTAATATATCAACGATTTAAAGCAACATCTCTGAACTCCAGGAGAGAGCGTTTATCATGTGTACCCAGTACAAAGCGTGCTGGCGCGCGCTGAGCCGCTTCTGACGTACATGGCCCTTTCATGGAAAACGCGGATGCGTCCTAGGAAATTCGCCATTCCGTTCACTCACTGGAATTCTGGTGTAACAAAAACACAGCGTCTGAACACAAGGTTAATCTGGGTTTTCTGTATGAAAGATGCTTTACATAACCCTTCTAATGCTTCTAACTGTATCTGTAACCAAGTACCTCCAATTCTGTAACCAAGAAACCATACGTTGGGCCACCACTTATGTAACCGTGAATCTTACCTACGTACACTTTCATGTAACAACACCTTGATGCCTTTGGGCTGCAGTGCGCTCTACAAATGTAAAAAATCAAAATAAAATAAAAATAAAAATAAAATAAAATTCTTATGGATTGTCATATACTGTCATATATTGTGCAGAAGAGGAATTTTTAAATCTGCTGCTGATTAACGCACGTGGGAGTTTCTTAACAGATAGCTCACTCTACACCAGAGTTATTCAAACCTTTTTTGAAGGGGACCCAACTGGAGTAAAAATATGTTTGCCAACCCCCACCCTCTGGCCCCCGCCCCCAGACCCAAATGCTAGAAGTTGCTTATTTTTTCTAGTAAAAGCAGTCATTGGAGTCCCTATTTCAAGAGACTCGTGCCTCACTGGACATCCTCTGGGCCCCCTTTTGCGGGCCCGGCCCTCAGTTTGAAGACCACTGCTGTATGCACTTCAGATGAGACTAATAAACAGCGACCTTAACAATGGAGGTCTCATTTTGCACAGCCTAGCAATTGCAGGGAGGGGGGGGGTGGCGCATAATGCAATTACGAGGAGGCAGTCCTTTCCCTGCAATTTTATTTACTTAAGTATTCCTTTATTTATTTACAAAAATATACTTACAAATATTGACTTTGTATATAACACCACAGCTCAAAAAAATACCAGTTTCCATAATACTGTATCATAAAAATTACCCTGAGATAACTCATCTAAAATCTACATACTCACATCATACAATATCATAGATAACCTCAGATAATTCGTCTATAATCTGCATCATCAAATCGTACAATTATGCCATATAATAAATACAATGTAAATAATTTCCTGCGATTAAAATAGCGCATAAAACTTCAGGTTCATAAGAGGTTTTATTGCCATACATTTTCCAATTTTTACCTCGTAATGAGTCCAAACGTGTGCCTCTGAGCAGCAGTTGCTCAATCGATTCCACATGTCCTCCCACAATCTACAGAATCATTGGCTCCAGGGTATCATCATTTTAGCACCTTCTACTTCCAATGACTGAGCTATACTCATTTTTTAAATGATTTTAAGATATTTATCCAATCTATAACAAGTTGGATGGGCATAAATGTATTTAAGGGACATTATTCGTATCAATATATATTGAATAAAACTCCCACTATTAGCGTTTGTAGCCAATTTCCCCCAAGGGTTGTCTCTTTCATAATCTCTTGTTACGCTTCAATACATTATAATTGACCGCCCCCAGAGGAGGCGAAATCCTAGGGAACCAATCATTGTATGCTGCCTGCAAAGCCCGTAGAGAGCCAAATCTACGAGTCACTTGCCTCTCCAAAAAGGGCTCAAATAGTTGATATGTAATTACATTCTCATACTCATCCAGCTCGATCAGAGTAGCACAGCACATAACATTCTTATATACAATAAAAGTTGGTGACCCCTTTATATCAAAGTTAGGGAGTCTGAACAACATCTTTAGAAATGTTCCTACTCAAGTTTCCATATCTCTCTGGTATTTGTCGGCCCATACTCCCGTTCCATAGAGCATACTTGACAAAACGTTCGATTTATATAACCACAGAATTGTCTTGGGTGAAAAACCTTCTTGTTTCCCAATGAATGTACTAATAGCCTGAGCTTGTAGCGTAGTCTTTCTTTATACATATTCCCAATGCTTAGCCCAGTTTAGTTTTTCATGAATCAATATACCCAAATATTTATAGACAGACACTTGCTCTAACTGTCGATTGTTTAGTCTCCACATAAACATCCGTAATAATTTCCTGGATGGATGAAAGACCATCATTTTTTAGTTTTATCAGTATTAATACTTGGTTTGTTATCAAGCGTGTACTGCCCCAGTGCATCCAAATGGGTTTGCAGACCATACAGAGTATAATCGAGGAGCAGGAGGTCATATGCATACCCAAGCCACCCCACTTCAAGGTCACCAGCCGGGGTATGCACTGCCTCATCAAGACCCACCAAATAGAGATTAATTAGGGTCGGAACCAGGACACATCCCTGTTTCACACCCCTTGTGGTGGATAACCAGCCAGTAACCTGTCCCCACCCATATATACGTATTCTTACTCTAGTGTCCGAGTATAGTTGTGGGATCATAAATAACAGACCAGCAGGAATATTCCATGACACCAGTTTTTGCCGTAGTCTTCTTCTTAAACTAGTGTTGAATGCAGCACTGAAGTCTATGAACGCACAGTACAATGGCAATTTACGCTTGTACAATGCATATTCTACTAGTGACACCAAAGTAATTAGATCGTGGACCGTGCTTGTCTGTTTCCAAAATCCAGTTTGACTGCTGGGCAAGATCTTATTAGTTTCAATCCAAATTCTGGTTTCATCAAGAAGGTCTCTTGCAAGCGATTTGGCAGGAATATCCAACATCGTCACCAGCCGATAATTGGCAGGATTGTTCCAACAGCCCTTCTCGTGCACCGGCAAGATGCTACTATCCTCCCAAGAGGCAGGAACTACACCAGTCCTACCAATACAATCAAACAAAATATACAAGGCTGTTGACTACATATGGGGGTTTCGCTTGATTACAGCATTGCAGGTCCCATCTGGGCTTGCAGCTTGTGATACTTTTAAATTCCGTATTATCTTTACTAAACCATCTACACCAATTTAAATTCTCCAAATTCCCCCCCTGCTTAAGAATACCTGTCTCCTCTTTGGCGTCTCCACCCAGATTGGAAGTAATAAACTTCATACACTCGCCCTCCTCCACACATATTATCAGTAACGCCCTTTTTCTTGAACCGTTAATTACCTCCCATGTTCACCTAGTGTCATTCTGCAGAGACAAAAAAACAACTATCTCCATCTATCATTGGCCTGCTCATTTTTGTATGTCCTCAACCACTTTTTATAGTATATTTTCACCTTATAAATGTCTTCAGAAATACCACTGATCTCTGGATAATCATCAGAAGCTGCAAGAATGTTCCCTATTGGATGGCGCAGCAACCTTTTGACCTCTTGTATTTTCCAATATGGCTACCATTTCTTCGTGAGTCCCAGTTACATCTTTTCTACCGAGACTTATAATTTGTTGCCTGCACACCATCAGTTATCGACTTTATCACAAGTTCAACAAATCTAATGAATGACAACTCGCCCATCACTGACCTACATATCGAATTCGAGATGTAGTTCCTCAGATCATTTACATCCAGGGTTTTGGCCTTTTCTAACCTCGATGTGTTCCAACCAATACGGTTCTTAATATTAGAAAAAAAAATGTCACCACTGTTGTCAAGAAAAAAAAGTTATACAAAGGTTCACTATTTTTCTCCTCAAGGAAAGGACACCTACTTCTAAATGGTGAGAACTAACATATTCATATACATGGAAAGCAGGTGGTCTAATCCTGTATGGGCGGCTCTACACCCATGTCCGACAAAAATAAAATATATATATAGACTTTGTCATATGTTGACACTCTACAAATATGCAAACATCAGAATGAATTCCTTTCTTAGGAGCATCAACACACTTTATTTAAACATGAATTCATTTGAAAAAAGATGGTCACAAAAATATGATAGCAGCTTTCACGTGTATGAGGTTAGTAACCAGAAAAATGCAATGAATAGGAAGAATGCTCTGAAAATAGATGATTTTATCTACCATTGAAGACGTGTGCTTTTCTGTCCTGATGAAGGCCATGCATTGAGGCTCCGGGGACACTTAAGATGGGTGTACCCCTGGCATTATGTGGCCAAAACACATTTGTTGACATGTTATATGAATTAATTTCAGAGAGATCGCAGAGGCCGCTCATCTTTATTTAGAGGCCATCCAGGCCCCAGAGGTGTTACACAACATCAGCTACTAACCGAGAGCTCTCAATCTACATTGACACTTAGATTCACCGTACACACGCCTTGAAAAAGACCCAGGTGGGCCGAAACACATGTTATGATATTAAGAGACAAGACTCCTCAGAAATTTCTATTAACAAAGGGCATAACAACATCCAGTTAAGTCCTCACTGACACAGCACCTGTGCCACCCAGGTTTTTACCCAATCCTGTCTAAAGCATTTTCGAGATGGAAGGGCACTGTCTCCCAAGAACCAATTCACCGGCAGCAGGGCCCTCTGTACTTAATCAGCGCTGCGATCTACTCATTCTAGTGCTCTGCTTTACTTCAAAATTTGAGAGTGGTCTCTCATTTCTGTACATCCATTAGTGATCAATACACTACTAGGGAATTTGACTTACAGTTATGAGTGTATAACTACTTGCTCAGCAGCTGGTGAATGGAACTAAGCACCCTTCTAAGTTATAACTAGGCATCCGTGGTCGGATATTGTAAATTGGCCATGGGGTGCACTTTTCTATCTATTGTCTTTCCCATATGAGTATTGTACATTACTTGATTCAAAGTGTAAAAAATGTATTGCATTTTTCTGGTTGCTAACCTCACACACATGAAAGCTGCTATTACATTTTTGTGTCCGACCACTGTTGGCATACACTGCCCTCTTGATCTCTGCATTAAACAATACCCACAATTGCAGATTGCCACTCTCCTCTCAGGTTAATACTGCCATATCAACCACCATAGACAGAGAGGCATTATTAACAACAACATACTCTATAGTGGATGCACTCTTCCCACTTACACATTTGAATGCTTTCTGTCCATCCCCACCACAGTGACCATTCAAAATTACTAGTTTATTCATATATAGTGTTTCAGCCCATTCAATGCCTTTTTGATTACACAGATTTTTCCTCATCAGTGACGAGGTATTATTATCACTGAAGCAATCTAACATGGATGGTATTTTTGCATTAAAATCCCCTGCCACCATTACCGGAGTGCATCCTTCATCCTAGACAACAGACTACTCATCATTTCTTTGTTTTTCATAGGAAACCTTGCATTCAGTGGATCGTAGAGATGCACTATTAATAAGTACGGACTGCCTTTTGACCCTGCAAAGACCATTGCTGCAATGATAGCTTCCATCATTAATTTGCTGTTCTTCAGTGACATTGAGAGTCGAGCCGTTAACAAAAGATCACCTTTTGGCTGTCCTCTAGGATCCTTTGTTGACGAGACCTGGATAGTGGATCGCCCATCAATCTCCAAAGTGTCCACCAACCATGTCTCTTGCAACAACAAAATAGTCATATAAATCTATATGTTCTAATAAACTGTCCTCATCAGAGTAATGAGAAGACCCACTCGTATTCCGAGAACCTAACCTGGCCAATTCATCAGGATCTTTTTAAAAATGAGCTAGGAAAACCTTGGTGAGCCGCTGCCAATAGCCCTCCAAATTCAGGCTATCTTCAGCTAACACATTTTCCCCTTTATCCTCTTTACATGTCCTAGCCAGATTGTTGCTTCTTCTCATTTTGTAATTTGTGTCCACTGGGTCCTGCAAACTTCATCTCATTACACCCCACTCCTGCTGCATCCATCCACCGGCCACACTTTCATTATTCATTCTATGGTCTGATCGTCCAAGTTTCTCCCTTGACAGCTTAACCACTGAACATCTATAACGTCTCTTGAAGATCTCATCTTCAAAATTCAATGTGAAATCCAATGTTGCTTCCGAATAAAACCATATATTAGACATGGACTGCCTTACTTCTTCAACCTGGTCCACCATTTTAATGTCATTTATGGTAATCACTCTAAGTGGCACCACATTTTGCAGCAGCCTTAGCACCATCGTTCTATTTAACGGTGAGTGTATATCCATTGAAGACACCACTTGTAATCGCAGAGCTCTGTCTACCTCTCCCTTATCTTCCAAAATACCCTCATCTATCGCCAAGCCAGCCCCAGTCTTTTGACATGCTATTGCGTTGACCCCTACTTGGCTGTTAATAGAAGTCTGTGACATGGCATCTTGATGCCTTCCTTTGCCCCTTCCTTCTATGGGTCAAGAAATGCCCTCTATATTTTCCAGTACATCATCTTGAATTCCTAGACTCCATTTCTGCTTTTATTTCTTCCGTTCTACTCTCTTACTCTCTACAATTGCCTGGACACTCTTCTTTTTGCCGCTCTTTTGGTGCATAAGAAAGGACCTTATGTCGCCATCAAAGGTAACCTCTCCAGCCTGAAAACTGTTCACAGGACATTCATTAATAAATAGAGATACAGCAACGGCACTGGCCATATTTATAGCACCTTTCTTCCCTCTAGAGGAAGCCTGTCGCCCCTCTTCCTTTTGCAGACTTGCCTCACCACAACCCGAGTTATTCTGAATCACACTAACCACTATTGTTTCCAACAAAGTAGCTTTTTTTTCTAACCCCACCTATTTTGCTTCTACCATACATCATTGCTTGATTAATCACTTTCTTTTTGGGCCTCCCACCCCTTTTTTCAGCCTGACACTCCCCGTTCCTAGTGAGGTCAGTTTGTATAATTTCACTAATGGAGGCACTTAAAACACGTCCTATAGCGCACTCCTGACCCCCCCTTTGTTTTCAAACACCCTGCTCTTACCTGCCTGTAAAGCACATCGCCCGATTCCGCCTCCGCCTGGGTGGTTTGCCTTGAATTGGCTAACACCATCGACCGAGGCAGGCACTGCAGATTTGTTTTTCTTACCAGCAGGGCTGGGCCCACGCCTGCGCATGAGGGCCTCCTGGACTGGGCACCGGAACCGCACGTGCCCTGCAGTGCACACATTGGCAGCGCAGCGGCAGGTCATCAGTGCGGGTTGCAGCGGGCCAGGCCGTGTGAGGCCGCCTTGCTTGGCAAGATCCATGTCGAATGATTGTTGACTAAGTAAGCAAGACGCTGAACGATTTAACTATATCATGAAGGAACCTTTGATATGAATGGTGCCTACTGGAAGGACACCTGGGTACTGCGTAGGGTGCATGAACATGAAGACTTCCGCCCACCCCATAAACCATTTCAGACATGCGACAGCCGCAATGTCTGCAGTCCACCCCAAGGCACAGGTGAGGGATGGAAGCAAGCAGCAGTTACAGCAGACAGGCACACATGTACCCTGTCAAGGTCAGAGGGGACATGCCACGTACTACAAGTGCGCACTGCTACACCGCACTTCAGGTGTGTAGGGCTTGGAGGTTGAGGTGCTTCTTTGGCGGGCACCAATGATTATCCACCTATCCCTCTTACCATCACTGATCCCCCTACCCACACAAGCAGACTGCTGCAGGAGTAATACCCCCTCGAGGGCAGGGCGGCCTGGGAGCCGAGCAGTGAGTAATCTCAGGGGAGATGGCCTTATCTGTGCTGCTTCCTGTTCAGTTCCCCCACCCCCCGTCTGATGAGATCATCAGTACTGATCAATACTTCACAGAGGCAATATCAATATCCCCTGGGGAGCGGTATTCAGGGGCCGGTCCCGCCCCACTGTGCACATGAGTTTGAAAGGCGCCACTTCCTGACCTGGGTCCAGGGGATGGGGGTGAGGGACGTGTGGCCATTGTGGAGGGTGTTGCCTTAGGCTGTGAAGGCCTGCACCATGGGGTATAATCAATCATCCTCATCTTGGGATTTCTCTGGGGGCTTCCCCTGCTAGGGGGCCCAGTGCAAGCCCGTGAATTTCCCCCATCCTTCCAGCAATATCTGGATATTCCTTTCTCTGCTATCAGGTTGCCCCCTGCCTAGCGGGGCATTCCTGTGGACGGGGACATCATTATGGACTAACTAGCATGGTAGCTCCGGAACGCACAGTCAGTGCACCCGTAACCATACTCCACACTTCCATCACAGGCTCTCGCAGGGAGGGGCTTTCTTTTTAATAACACCAAAATCTGTTTTTCATATATAGCACACTTCACATGGTTTGCATATTCAAAGCGCTCTAAATAACAAACAATCCTGGGTGTACTGTACCACAGTCTCCTTCCATTGACCTCAGAATGGTGAAAGGCTGAGTTGCCACCTCTGGGATTCAGAGCTGCATCCTCCGCCTTGCAACAGATCCGTGCCTAGGATTGGCAAAAGTGACAGGAGGTTGGAGGAAGAGAAGTAATTATTTACTGACCCTCACTTGCTTCTGCTCCAGTAGCACTTTTGCCTCCTTTGCTCTCCTTTCCAAGTTTACCTGCCCTCCTCTCTTCTGGACCTCCCGTCAGCCCCCCAACCCCTGTCTCTTTCCTTCCAGACCTGTCTTTGCAGCCAACCCGCCATCTCGTGGTCATCTCTTCTTCTTCCTCAGTCCTCTTCCCATTCTCTGTATCCTCTCCTTTAAAGTTTACCAGCCCTCGAGTCGTTTTTTCCCCCGTTTGTCACTTCTTTCACCCGCAGCGTGCCCCTCTCCCATTATATCTTCTGCTGACCAATCCAGCTACAGCTGAGGAGAAATACCCCATCCCACCCCATACCTTACCAGCATCAGTTTAGCGCCACACCCTCCCTCACACCTTTGAGGTAAGAGAATTAACCATCTGCACATATTTAAAATGAGAGGAAACTGCTAAAAGAAAACCCAAGTCACCGTTTGACAGCGTTGCTGTGGTAAGAGAATATCTGCGTATTGCTTAAGCAGTGTTTGAAGTAAGGCATATCGGTGGGTTAACGTGCCTGCTGCAGGGCTCTGGGGTCTGGTTTTTCATCCGCAGGCGAATAAAACGGAAGTTGTTGAGTTACATAGCCTCATTTAAAGTGTGCAAAAGGCAATTTAGTTTGTGGGGTGTGGTAGCAATATGTATAACGTGTTTGTATATATTTCAAATCATTCATTTAAAATGATAACGGTACCTGAGTGGGGAACGTCTTGGAGCATGCTGTTAGGTGTTCATGTAACTCACGGGTACATGCACTTGTTGCAGAGATCTGTTTATATTTTGTGGCTCATGTGTTTGAATACTATCAGGACTGACAACGTTTCATCCTTCTGAGACTGGTAAAATGAGCAATCGTATTACATGAACAGTTGTTACATAAAGAGTTCATCTGAGTGCCACAGCTTCAGCATTTTGTCATTGCGAGGTTGGCAAAATGTACACCTAGCCATTCCCAGGCTCGCAGAATCCGGGAGAACCTAGAAGACCAGACGGGCACCTCTGGGAGCAGTGCCTCTGAGTCAGAGGTGGATTACCCGAACCACGAAGGCCAATAAGGCAAAAAGGGCCTTGCTTAAGGACCCCTTTAAACAGATCAAGGCAATTAGGAGCGTCATCACGCCTTATCATAAGAACGCCAAATATTCTGTTTGGGAGCACTCAGAGATCTTTGAGCAGATGATGGAAACTTTCCATTTGAAAGACAGCAGTAGCTGCATTCAGTATGTGAAATGGACCTTCTCACAAGAATACTCCAGTTTCTTTGCGGGGCTGGAGGGCCAAAATCATTCTAGATGGTGCACATATAGGACGGCCATCTTGAAGCATTTTTCTGTTCACAGAAATCCCCAAGAGGCTCACAAAGCAGCCTATAACTCACAATGTGGGGAAGATCAGGCCCCACAAGAATTTGTGCAGGAATTAAAGCGTGCCTTTGCGCAGACCATCAAAAGGGTGCGCACGGACAGCAAAGAATTTGTTAATACTTTTTTCCACGCTCTACCAAGGTACATCATGACCCAGCTAGTGAGAGATTTTCATGAGAAAATATCACTAGGCTGGGTCATTGAACAGGCCACCCGGATCTATGAGGTGCAAAAGCCCATAGAAAACAAGAATACCCAAAAAAGCCTCAAACCAACCAACACCCCTACTGCTGCTAAGGTGGCAGAGGTGAAGGTTGCCCCCATTTTGGATTTGGAGATGGGGGGGCCTAAAAACCCGCCTGCACAGCAGAACAATCCCAAGCCCAGAAGGCACTCGAGCCAGTCACAGACAGGGAGCCAAGGAGGTAGTCCCACAAATGGGATCCCTCACTCCCCTGACTACATAAGTCCCCGCTACAAGGGGAACAGACCCATCCTGGGTTATGTGTGTACTCCTCCAGCCCAAGGGGGGGGATCCAACCAAGCACCTAACCCAGGGCCCTTTCCTTCTCACTTCCCCCAGGAGGGCAGAAATTCCCCAAATCCTGGGCAGAACTTTTTCCCCAGGTATCCACAAAATATTCAACCCCAGAACAATCCATCCTTCTTTCCCCACTTTCCTGAGCCCAGACAACCTAATCTGGGAGAGGGGAGGCCAAGGGTGGGGGGGTACCTAAATCTTCCCAACCCAGGGTGTTACCAGAGAAGGGATAGCTACCCTTCCCAAGATCAGCCCAGGGGAGAAATGAGAACCCTGTATCAGCCTGTGCGGGTTTCACAGTTAGAGCGCCAGGTCCAAAATATGGCACAGGATCTGGGTCGCATGCTGAGGGCTCAGCAGAACCCTCAGATGAGCATGCCGGCGCAGAATGCCCCAAGCTCTGGACCTGGTGCTCCAGAGTAATGACGGGGGCAGCACCCCGACAACCCACCAGTTCCCAGGGAGGAAGCACAAGGGGACGGGAGGTGTAAAGCCTTGGAGGAAGCTTCCTTCCCCACTTGTAAAAAACCCCTGGAAACCCAGGAACCGGAACCAAAATCTCCTGCCCCTGAAAGTCTGCACCGAAGGGTCAGAGGGGGGGTAGGAGATACAAAGGACCCAAATAAACCCACTTTGCGGAGGAGGTACAGATCTTCCAATTTGAAGGAGAGGGATCCTCAGAGGATCCTGGGAAAAGGATGTTCTCCTTCAGAGATGGGGGAACTCCTCCCAAAGAAGAATGGGTCCCAAAGGATTCAAATCCAGACTGGGTAGATGTGGGGACTGAGCTAGCGCCTCCCATCATCCAATCCCAGAACCAACAGCATAAAAATCCCCTGGTTCAAACCCATCCTGGTGACTGCCTCCAAAAAGGGGGGGGGGGCGGCCCAGAACCAGGGGAACTCAAAACTTCTCCCATCTCTAGTTGCCACCTTTTCTTTGCAGATTCCCTAGACTCCCCACAGAATTCTGCCCAAATCTCTTCTCTCTCTATGTCCAAAATGAAAAAACGAACCAACCAGTTGTCCAAAAATGTGCATTACCTGTGCCCCCTTGCAGAGAAGGAGGGAAGATACTATGCCCGGTACAAATATAGGGGCAGGGTACAATTTTGGCACTGGTGGACACTGGATCCTAAGCTACCCTTCTGTCCAAAAATGCCTGTGATAAAATGAATTCAGGAAGGGGGGAGAAATACCAAATTCCTCTCACCCCTCTTCCTGGACAACTTCAGAACTTTGACGGGAAGGAAATACATTAAAATTGGGCGACACAAGGTGAAACACCCGGTCATGGTTGTGACTCCAGAGGGCACCGCTTGTTTACTAGGGAATGAACTCCTGCGAAGACTGTCACCCCTAATAGACTGTGTAAACAAGGTCCTCTGGACCCAGACTAGCCGACCAATAAAATTAAAACAGAGTGTCAACCATGTTAGTTTAAATGGCACCTGCCACATGGTTGAACAAAAATCTGACCAAGTAGAATTTCACTTCCAGAACAATCAAATTCCAGACGTGACAGTAATAGCAGTAGGACAACAAACTGGTGATGGGGGGTCCTCTCTATTCCTGAAAATCAACCTTCCTTCCAGTTTAAGGTGGCATTCCACTCTGGAAGGAAACACTCTGAAATTCTTTAGCAATCCACAATCAGACATTCCCACTCCTATAGTCCAGAAAAATGTGAAATCAG
Source organism: Ambystoma mexicanum (assembly GCF_040938575.1). Lineage (NCBI taxonomy): Eukaryota > Metazoa > Chordata > Amphibia > Caudata > Ambystomatidae > Ambystoma > Ambystoma mexicanum. Next base: position 233,535,467 of record NC_090940.1, on the reverse strand, counting down.
CTCAGAGCCTGGCTGATGTTCAGCAAATTGGAGAGCAGTTGTTCATCCCTGTTCAGTTAAATGAAGGGAAGGACTCTGTTCTCACCCAAGTGTGTGTGAACAACGGTAAGAGCTTCATCAGCGAAGCCATGTTTCGCCAACTCCCAAAAGATCCAGCCATTCCCACATTTAGACTCATAAACAAATGGGAAATGGATCTGGAAACACCAAATTCCAAACATCACCTGCCAAGCAGGTATGTGCTCAAAATCTACATAGGCAATAAGAGCATAGTCCATAATTGTTGGGTCGTGCGAGATGTCACTGCCGCCTTTTACTTAGGCAGTGATATTCTCAATTGCTTTGCTATTAGTTTAGACCTAATGAACTTCAAAGCTTGGTCCTGATTAGCGGATAATCCCATGGGCTTTGTTGACCCAGAGAAAGCATTTAGGTCAGCTCAACTGCTGCCTTATGCAGTTGAAATTCAGATTGGAGAGGAAGTCACCATCCCAGGAAGGACCCGACAATTCTCCCTGGAAGTGAAAGTTAAAAGAGGACAGAAATTGAAAAACCCTGATGCCTATATTCATCTAAATGCTTCTCTCCAACAGCAAGGGTTGGGGGTAAACCCAACACCACTAGTCAATATAGAACATGACACCATTCCAATAGAGGTGGATAACAGCGGCCCGGAAATGTGAGTAATGCCCAAATTAATTCCTGGATTTTGTCAATGCAAGGCTTTAATGTGGAGGTCAGATATGGCCAAAACAAGAAGAGTCCCCTCGCGCAAGGTCTGGCTGACTTGCATGATTGTGCCAGAGAAAACTGTCTCCAGGACGAGAGTCTAAAAATCAAGGACAACATGGAGGCATAATCAATTCCCCACACAAAGTCTTTGAAGAAGATAAGTGGATGGATGCTCCTACCATGTTGACAACAACGGGGTAAAATAACTTGTGGCCGGCATGGGGAACGCATGGGTGAATGAGACCCCAGAACCCTCCGTTGGGTACAAGATTGGGCCCCGAAGTAGTCAAGTGGCAGAGTTGATGGATGTGCATCATGCCATGCTCACTGCTGTTCAACATCAGCTCCACGAACTGGTCATAATCACTGATTCGGATTATGTACAGAACGGGTTTGTGGAGCACCTGGTTAACTGGAAAACCAGAGGCATTTTATGTTCTAATAACAAACCCTTGAAACATGGGTAATTAATTGAAAATATTGATAATCTGGTCACGTCGAATGGGATGACCATCTACTGGAAAAAGATCATGGGTCACTCCAAAGTAGAGGGCCCAGACAAAACTGGAAATGACTTAGCTGATCAGCTGGCCAAAACCGGGGCCATCCAAGCGGATCTCATAGAGATCGAGTCCTGTTGGGGGAAATCCAGGTCACTGCTATCACTAGGTCCCAGACAAATGCTCACAATGAACTCTCAACTGCACAATGGAGTAAGGAGACCCCAGATGCTGATTTGATTACGGCTCAAAAAGGGGATCGAATAATTGGTGATTTTTATCAACACATTGAGGACCCTGAGAACTTTCCCCTGATGGATACCGATTACATAGGGAAAGAGGACCTCAGAGTGGTGATGAAATGTCCAAAAATCTTCTGAATCCAAGAAGGTTTGTTGGTGAGGAGATCCCTAGCTTGCCATGATCAGTGGGTGGTCCCTACCTCATTCCAAAACCTGATGGTAAATCACGCCCATGATGCGGCCACAGCCGGTCATAGGGGGTTTCATACAACACTTGAAATCTTAAGAGAGGTTGCATACTGGCCACACATGGGGCAGGACCTCGACCAATACTTGAAGGGGTGTCTTGTATGTGCACAATTTCAGCCAACATCCCTCAAACACTGTGCACCTCTCCAAAAGAGGGGGATGACACTGTCATGGTCAGATTTACAAGTCGACTATATCGGGCCCGTGATCGCACCTCTAGGGGAAACAAGTACATGTTGACCATGACATGCTTGTTTACTAAATGGGTGGATTGTCTCCCAGCCCCAAACTGTAAGGAAGAAACAGCAGCTGCCCTGATGATCAACCACATCTTTTCGTGTTTTGGACTACCCCAAAGGATCGAGTCAGACCGAGGTAGCCATTTCACCAGCGAGTAATGACAAAGATGTGGGAGATACTTGGGGTTAAAAGGAAGCTACACATTGCTTACCATCCAGCCTCAAGTGGTGCAGTGAGAGATACAACAAAACAATTGTGAGCATATTAAAAAAGTTTGTGGCAGATTCTGGGCCAAGTTGGGATATTCAATTACCTCTTGTCCTAATGGCTATCAGATCTACCCCTTCATTTGCAACTAAAATGTCACTGTTTGAGCTGATGACCGGACGCAGGATGGTGCTTCCCGAGCATCTGCTCTACAGAACCCAAGAGCAGACATTGATCAATGCCTCCACAACTCATGAGTATGTTGAAAATCTAAGAAAACACCTTCAACATGCTTTTGCCTATGCTCAGCGAAATCTAGAGAGATCTGCAGACAGCATGAAGACCCACTATGACTTAAAGACTACCAGAAAAGAATGCAATGTAGGAGACTGGGTCTACTTATACAATTTCCAAAGGAACCAGGCCAAACTGCGCACATTTTTGCCTACCTGCAGGGGTCCTTTTGAAATTGTAGACAAAATCTCACCAGTCGCCTACAAAATCCGCATCCCCAAAGGCAGTTTGGCAGAGGGGGAAGATAAGTGGGTCCATATTAACCAACTAAAGTGTTGCCATCCTAGGCACACTCTGCAGCAACTGGAGAAGTCTTCTGGAACCCCAGAGGGGGTCATTCCAGCTCCATAAAATTCCAACTATAAAATATTCTGTATATAGTCTATAAAATACAATATAAAATGTGTCCTGATTTATCAAAAAGTATGTGTCCTCCCCACTACATTAATAGTGGTGGGGAAATGTCTACAAATATGTTTTTGCTTTGTCATCCTAGGATTGGAAACCATGGAGTCAGAAACCAAGGAGGACTACCCAGTGACCGGGAGCAAAAGATCCAAGGGCCCCGGAATATTGCTCAATACTCACATCAGGACTGGACGAGGAGAACCGGTCGATCCACCCCTGATGGAGGAAAAGATGATGAACTTTGCCATTTTTGGAACCAAAAGAGATGAGACTGACATCCCAGTCTTGCGAATTCCCATTGATGGTCGATCAACGCCAAATCACAAGAGGGGGGCTTGTGGGATGTTCTAACCCACTAGTCCATGCCCTGCAACATCACTGTGTATTGCTTGCATCAGAAACATCAGAAATGGCCACCAGAAAGCATGGTGTTCGCTAAAAATGACCCAGAAGTGCCCAGGAGAACCTGAAAAATAGGCCACCAATCCACTTTTGCCCATGTCAGTGGTAACACAGAAGATCACTGCCAAAACCCACCATTTGGCTGAACACAGAGCAAAATCATTGCAAGGGAAACACAGAGCTGCTTTAAAAATCTGTTTTTCCTTGGCTGTGAAAAGTGCAAAAATTATGGTTCTGAAACATCACAAGAGATCCAAATGTATATAAAGAATTCACCTGAGCACAATGTTAGCAGACACATATTTTATCAGAACAAAATCCACATTTAAAGATGCTTGCTTGAAAGAAATGTGTCAAAAATGGACGCAATACCGTTACTCGCCTCTGTCAGAAGCTGGCGATCTCTAAACCTGTCATTTTAAAGATTGTACCTTAAAATCAAAGTATGCCGAAGAAGAGACTTCCTATCAAAAGCAAGATGAGTTTTTACAATTCAAAACTATATTTTAAGAAGGCTGAAATTAAGAGATTTTTGGATATTTGTTAAAAATGAAATTTGTATTTTAGGACAAAACTGTTAAACTTGGGTTCATAGTGAGTTTCAGCCAACTACACTGGACTTCAAAGACATTCCACACCCTTTTACCCAACAAAGGAATCTTTCCCCCTGCTCTCTGCTAAGAAACTGGCAGGCTGGTTTGAAAGGAACTGGGAGGGGGACCTTGGCCTGTTGTTCTGCTAGCAGACAAAGGACTCCCTTGAACTGAATGGAAATGCTAATTCAGGTGTGAACAGAAACTAGCCCTGACAGGAAGACAAGCCCATGTGACTCTCTAGCCCAGCCAAGACCTTGGAGGTGGAGACAAACCGTTGTGTGCATTCAGAGAGCACAGAAAATATTGTTTTGGAAAAGACTTATAAAACAATTGTACCGAACTGGCAAAAATATGGAATTTAGAGATTATTAAAATGAAAAGATTGCTCACAAGTAGAAACTACTCTGGAATGTTTGCGATGTTCAGAGACTGAATATCAAAATGTGGACTTTGTAGCAGTTGTGATAATGGGAAAAATATGAAAATTTACAGGAATATGTCCAGAGGGTATGCGCATGTATGGGGAAAAATGTGTATATATTTAACATTGAGAAACCAACCAAAAGCACAAAAAATTGTCATTTGTGAACCAAAACTCTTATGAAGATGGGACTTGAACAGAGACGTGCCTTAATTAATATGTGAGGTGTATATGCAATATTAACAAGTTGGGGATATTGGAAATATGTTTTTTATGGAAAATAGATTTTCTGGTGAGGAACAAAGAGGAGGTTCTTCCCTAGATTGTAAATGGCAGCATCACTATGACACATCATGACACTCTGTTCCTTCTCGAATCAGGGGAGAGGGAATTCTCTGACATTGAGGACCCTGAGAACTTTCCCCTGATGGATACCGATTACATAGGGAAAGAGGACCTCAGAGTGGTGATGAAATGTCCAAAAATCTTCTGAATCCAAGAAGGTTTGTTGGTGAGGAGATCCCTAGCTTGCCATGATCAGTGGGTGGTCCCTACCTCATTCCAAAACCTGATGGTAAATCACGCCCATGATGCGGCCACAGCCGGTCATAGGGGGTTTCATACAACACTTGAAATCTTAAGAGAGGTTGCATACTGGCCACACATGGGGCAGGACCTCGACCAATACTTGAAGGGGTGTCTTGTGTGTGCACAATTTCAGCCAACATCCCTCAAACACTGTGCACCTCTCCAAAAGAGGGGGATGACACTGTCATGGTCAGATTTACAAGTCGACTATATCGGGCCCGTGATCGCACCTCTAGGGGAAACAAGTACATGTTGACCATGACATGCTTGTTTACTAAATGGGTGGATTGTCTCCCAGCCCCAAACTGTAAGGAAGAAACAGCAGCTGCCCTGATGATCAACCACATCTTTTCGTGTTTTGGACTACCCCAAAGGATCGAGTCAGACCGAGGTAGCCATTTCACCAGCGAGTAATGACAAAGATGTGGGAGATACTTGGGGTTAAAAGGAAGCTACACATTGCTTACCATCCAGCCTCAAGTGGTGCAGTGAGAGATACAACAAAACAATTGTGAGCATATTAAAAAAGTTTGTGGCAGATTCTGGGCCAAGTTGGGATATTCAATTACCTCTTGTCCTAATGGCTATCAGATCTACCCCTTCATTTGCAACTAAAATGTCACTGTTTGAGCTGATGACCGGACGCAGGATGGTGCTTCCCGAGCATCTGCTCTACAGAACCCAAGAGCAGACATTGATCAATGCCTCCACAACTCATGAGTATGTTGAAAATCTAAGAAAACACCTTCAACATGCTTTTGCCTATGCTCAGCGAAATCTAGAGAGATCTGCAGACAGCATGAAGACCCACTATGACTTAAAGACTACCAGAAAAGAATGCAATGTAGGAGACTGGGTCTACTTATACAATTTCCAAAGGAACCAGGCCAAACTGCGCACATTTTTGCCTACCTGCAGGGGTCCTTTTGAAATTGTAGACAAAATCTCACCAGTCGCCTACAAAATCCGCATCCCCAAAGGCAGTTTGGCAGAGGGGGAAGATAAGTGGGTCCATATTAACCAACTAAAGTGTTGCCATCCTAGGCACACTCTGCAGCAACTGGAGAAGTCTTCTGGAACCCCAGAGGGGGTCATTCCAGCTCCATAAAATTCCAACTATAAAATATTCTGTATATAGTCTATAAAATACAATATAAAATGTGTCCTGATTTATCAAAAAGTATGTGTCCTCCCCACTACATTAATAGTGGTGGGGAAATGTCTACAAATATGTTTTTGCTTTGTCATCCTAGGATTGGAAACCATGGAGTCAGAAACCAAGGAGGACTACCCAGTGACCGGGAGCAAAAGATCCAAGGGCCCCGGAATATTGCTCAATACTCACATCAGGACTGGACGAGGAGAACCGGTCGATCCACCCCTGATGGAGGAAAAGATGATGAACTTTGCCATTTTTGGAACCAAAAGAGATGAGACTGACATCCCAGTCTTGCGAATTCCCATTGATGGTCGATCAACGCCAAATCACAAGAGGGGGGCTTGTGGGATGTTCTAACCCACTAGTCCATGCCCTGCAACATCACTGTGTATTGCTTGCATCAGAAACATCAGAAATGGCCACCGGAAAGCATGGTGTTCGCTAAAAATGACCCAGAAGTGCCCAGGAGAACCTGAAAAATAGGCCACCAATCCACTTTTGCCCATGTCAGTGGTAACACAGAAGATCACTGCCAAAACCCACCATTTGTCTGCCCACAGAGCAAAATCATTGCAAGGGAAACACAGAGCTGCTTTAAAAATCTGTTTTTCCTTGGCTGTGAAAAGTGCAAAAATTATGGTTCTGAAACATCACAAGAGATCCAACTGTATATAAAGAATTCACCTGAGCACAATGTTAGCAGACACATATTTTATCAGAACAAAATCCACATTTAAAGATGCTTGCTTGAAAGAAATGTGTCAAAAATGGACGCAATACCGTTACTCGCCTCTGTCAGAAGCTGGCGATCTCTAAACCTGTCATTTTAAAGATTGTACCTTAAAATCAAAGTATGCCAAAGAAGAGACTTCCTATCAAAAGCAAGATGAGTTTTTACAATTCAAAACTATATTTTAAGAAGGCTGAAATTAAGAGATTTTTGGATATTTGTTAAAAATGAAATTTGTATTTTAGGACAAAACTGTTAAACTTGGGTTCATAGTGAGTTGCAGCCAACTACACTGGACTTCAAAGACATTCCACACCCTTTTACCCAACAAAGGAATCTTTCCCCCTGCTCTCTGCTAAGAAACTGGCAGGCTGGTTTGAAAGGAACTGGGAGGGGGACCTTGGCCTGTTGTTCTGCTAGCAGACAAAGGACTCCCTTGAACTGAATGGAAATGCTAATTCAGATGTGAACAGAAACTAGCCCTGACAGGAAGACAAGCCCATGTGACTCTCTAGCCCAGCCAAGACCTTGGAGGTGGAGACAAACCGTTGTGTGCATTCAGAGAGCACAGAAAATATTGTTTTGGAAAAGACTTATAAAACAATTGTACCGAACTGGCAAAAATATGGAATTTAGAGATTATTAAAATGAAAAGATTGCTCACAAGTAGAAACTACTCTGGAATGTTTGCGATGTTCAGAGACTGAATATCAAAATGTGGACTTTGTAGCAGTTGTGATAATGGGAAAAATATGAAAATTTACAGGAATATGTCCAGAGGGTATGCGCATGTATGGGGAAAAATGTGTATATATTTAACATTGAGAAACCAACCAAAAGCACAAAAAATTGTCATTTGTGAACCAAAACTCTTATGAAGATGGGACTTGAACAGAGACGTGCCTTAATTAATATGTGAGGTGTATATGCAATATTAACAAGTTGGGGATATTGGAAATATGTTTTTTATGGAAAATAGATTTTCTGGTGAGGAACAAAGAGGAGGTTCTTCCCTAGATTGTAAATGGCAGCATCACTATGACACATCATGACACTCTGTTCCTTCTCGAATCAGGGGAGAGGGAATTCTCTGACCTATCAGGGTCTTAGAGGGTTGGGCATAGTATAATCAGCCTCCCCACCCCTTTGGAAAATGGATAAATAGGGACTGCTGAGTACAGGCAACACACACATTCACCCATCACTGATTGACTGGCGAAGCACTCTGAAGGAAGATCCAGACTCCAGAACCCATATCCAGACTCCAGAACCCTGAAGCAGAGGCCCAACTCAAAAAGCTGAACCCTTCTCAGCGGGCCTTTAAAATCTTGCAACCTGATTTAACCCCTAAACTTCCACGGGGCCTAACCCAACTAATCCAACAGCTTGGCTGAGCTGTTTTGCTGCTTCTGGCCAAGAACCCTTGCTAGAACCCCGAGATCCAGATCAGTAGAGCAGAGCTGTAACCCAGAACCAACCCATCAGATCCAGTTCAAGAGGCCGTGCAGACCAGAGTGCCTTGCTGAGAGCAGAACCAAGCACCTGAGACCTGTCCGGTGGCGAGTGAATTCTAGCCAAACCTTTCACCAGATCTTGACAGGCCTATTCCATTCCAAACCATAGTTGTGAGTATTTAGCATAGAACTGTCCACAGCAAATCTCTTAGTTTAAAGTAATCTTATCCAACCCATTCCAACATATCCAGAACTGCATTATAGAATCTCTTTTGTCCATCCTGAAATCCTTATCCCATCCACATAATCCTGTGATAATTGTAGTGATAATCATCTTTGCGCTAATATATTTGCTGGAGAAAGGCAAGCGTCTCAGGCAAATAGAAACCATCCGGGGGCGCCTCTAGATCGGTGGCTGTGCTGTGCGTGTAGTTTGAGTCTCCATAGACTCTCTAGTGTTAAGAAATATTTGTTCCTAATCTTCCAAAGTGCATATTTCCTTTTAAAATCTTGACTCTTTTGAGAAAAAGCTACCATTATTAAAAACTCTGTAACTTTTGAACCATACATGCTAGGAACGAAATTTAAATGTCATTTTGAAGCACACTCCTATATAGTTTTTACATAATTACATTTCTCGTGCGCGGAAAAGCTGCAGCGAATTTGCTCTAGGCTCAATTTCACTCCATATAAAAATAGCAATTTCTTGCATTCAACTTCTGGATTTCGTTTTCAATCTGATAATCATTCAAACATCATTGCTAGTGTCTACCTGTACCTGAACCTATTCAAAGCGGCTCTCTCTAGTTTTGAATCAATTTAGTGAATGAAAGTCATTTTTAGCATTTTTCCCATTCATTTCAAATCCCAATTAAAAGCATTTTGACCTATTTAAAATCATTCCTGTTTTTCTCTAAGCTTGCTGGGGGAAGTGGGATTGAACTTGCATTGTTGATTGTATATTCCCGAAACCTGTGTGCCCTCATTCCATCTATTCATATAGCATATTGGGGGAGTGAGTGGTAACAGGGGAAAAGAGTGATCACATTGTCTTTGTTTGAATTCATATCAAGTTTCATTTCTGTGTTGCATTAATTTCATATCATTGCATTTCATTGAACCCACACAAAGTTTTATTTTCTGCTACATTGTTCTTCCTATTCCTACTCCTAATTTATTAAAGAGATTGTTGATTATTGTAATACTACCCTTTGCTGATCATTGTAGAAATATTCATAAGTGTGATATTCAGATATTGTTCATATTCATAAAAGTGTGATATATATATTGTTCAATTCTTCAAATAAATCTTTTAACTTTGCAAAACAAACCTATTTCTTGGTTCAGTGAGACCGGGGGGATTCAAAGAGAGGGGTGTTATATAAGGGTACATCATCCAGAAATTAAAGAACTTTTGAAATAAAAATATATAAATAAGGGTTTCCATTGGGCATCCCATACTAGGCATTGACTTAGGTGTAGTGCTGGGTTGAAACCACTTACACTTTGCAACCTGGAACTGCTTCTAAGCTTTTGTGGGGATTCAGGGTACCAATGTACACAGGCATAGAAGAGTGCTGATTGAAGTCACTTGGCCTGCGCTCTTCTGCAGGATAGAGAGCTTCTTAAGCTCCCCAAAGCCTGCATCAGACTTGCCCAGGTGGTGCAGAGGGTGGACCAGATTTCCCGGGTGGTGCAGAGGGTGGACCAGCTCCTCAGCAAAACTGTAGAGGCGTTGCCACCCCTGCCAAGGTTTTTTTTCTACCCATGTTTAAATGATGGAGGGCCTTGTGCTGGGCACCAATGTTTGGGGAGAAGCTCGTCACTCAACATGATATCTTCCTATCACCAGAAAATTAACACTAGCCCCCTTTTCACGCATCACCACCTAAGCCAGAAGCAAACCTATCATCATCGAGAGGACAGAGCAGAAGTTTCTTCCAGGGGCCGGGTAGCAAGCTACCCCTAAAGGGGGCTCTGCTTTAACTAGAGAACATATAACAGACCTTTTCATATTACGGTCAAATGTGATATTTGAACTGGGCACCGCTACAGGCAAAACTGTTTTGAATGATTCTAATGAGTAAGATGCTTAGATAGAAAGTGCTTCTCTGGGTGGCACTCAGAAACCGAAAAGGACCAATAACATGCCCTAGAAAGTGCAGCGGGATGTGCTACTCAGACAGGGAAGGGAAAGTATTTTGGGGGAATGTGAAGAAGTGGTGGCAGACGCGTGGTGAGTAACTAAGTAAAGTACTGCAGATCCACTTTGAGAGATCATGAACTTATTAAAAACATGACTTTTTATTCCATATATATGTTTAAAACATGCTTTAAATACACTCATTTTTGAATGGGGGGTGGAGGTATTCCCAATCCCCTCATAGAAGGATTGGGCACATGTTCTATGCTCTGTCGTTTGGCGTAATATGGGGCCACTTTCAAAACATTTTCCAGGGCCTCTTTTGGTTGCCAGTTAATGACATTTGAAATATACTACTCCCATTACTCATGCTACCACACCCATCCAAGACAGATGTCCATGAACTTTTTTTTTTGTGGACTCTGACATTTGTGTCTAAAATTCTCTTAAGTATCATCGATTAAAGGTCCAATTTATGTTCCAAAGTATCACATTTTCCTATCAATATAGTTTACAAATTCTCCAAAATTGAGAACATTGCTACTGAGGAAGTGCTCTTAGCACTATTAAGCGTAATATCCAAATTATCCATCTCGTCCCAGCCCTGAAATACCTCTTTGTCTTTTTCACCACCCACCCTTAAGGGAGTAGAAGACAGGACATTATGCAGTCCGGATGTCGTATGGATGTCCTTAGTATCAACTACAAAAATGAGTGGCTCTTTCCTCCCACCCTCATTATCGGCAATTACCTCAGCAGCAGGTTCAGTGGGAATGCTTGCGCTTCCCTCAGTTGATACAACCATATCAGGAACGCCCACCCTTTCCTCTTCCCTTCCCTATGATCTCATAGTACCCAGTGCTCACTCACTAGTAAAAGTCAACTGGTCATGTTGATCCAGTACACCCTGGGCCGGTAACAATGAGGTAATGACTTTTTCGATACATTTTGTCCCCAAACAATTTAAAGAGGGCGATAGTTCAGTCACTAAATCGTTTTCAGTTACTTCTGTTGGCACAGGGTCACCACCCTTTTTTCCTGAAAAAGTTAGTAATTTTGACTGCTTGTTTTTCTCTGGTCACTAACGAAGGCACTCTGGTCATTTTCCAGGATCTACGATGTCTCCGCTGGTATACACATTTAGGGGCTTCCCCATGCTTCACAGCTCTCAAAAGTTCATCATCCACCAAATCTCTGGGTTACTTGCACCAGCGCCATCCCTGTACTGAAAGCGTCTACCGAGTATGCCATATCTGCCATACCATCTGACAGTGTGGCGGCTACGAGTTTTGCGCACTTCGCGCATGACACGCATGTCACTGTCGCACTGCTTGCTCGCCGTTTCAGCACGGTCCTGCCACTTATGTAGGGGCAACAGGAGGTTGAAAGGGTCACCCCCCACAACCACCTCGTTGCCTACTGGGATTTGTAGTCCCACGTGGCACAGTGAAGCTTTGTCGCTAGAGAGAACCACCACTCTTCGGCACCAGCTCAAGGTTTAATTGTTTGCATTCCGAGACGCGAGTAACACAGAGCAATCCGGGGCAGTCTTGGGACCTCTGAAAACAAACAAGCATAAATGCCTCTCGTCGTATTCATGCAGGAAGGAAGGCATTTACATGGATTCCTATGGAATCACCTACTTTTTATGGGTCCAAAAATATTTACATTCCATAGAAATCGATATTATTGAAAGATTGTTTTTTTTCTTGCACCAGTTTGTGGCAGCTTTTTTCAAGGGAACTTGCAAAGGTTTTTCTGATATTTAAAGCGTAATATTTTTGAGGGGCAAACAAATAAATAAGTAGGGCGTTACCAACATGTCTGAGGGGCAGAGCAGAATCTCATCTTCCATGCTCAGTGCCACAAGAGATTAAAAATTACATTTGCACAGATCAAAGCAATGAAATTACCCAATAACTAGAAAAACCTCAAAGCAATCAAAGTGCACATCCCTGGAAAGAAGCAAAAACAGTTGCATGCGTTCTCTAGTGAAGCACAGCATAAGCACGAAACTGTATTCTTTCCAATCTCCTTTCAACAACTGAAATCAAAACCAACCAAATCCCGGGAGTCTGGAGCGGCCCAACCCATAATTCATAGAGATTCGGGTTTGCTTGCAGACACAGATCAAGGAAGCCCCTCCAGCACAAGACAGCTTGACTGCTAAAACGCTCCTGTGAAGGCAGAGCCAAATGATAGGAGGGTTTGATCGGTGCAAGCCATGTAGGGGAATAAGGTACTCACACAGACTGGATTTTGCTTTCCTGCTCTGTGGAAGAAGAGTCCAAAAATCCCCTCTAGATTGCGGAAGGGCTGTCAGTATTGGATAAGCCACAGATTTCAGTCAGCAGGTGAGAAGTGAAGGTGTGTGGATCATTCTCATTAAGAGCTGGGAATGCCGCTTGCACGGCTACCTGTTAAAAGCCTGTGTACACAATGAAATCAAGATACAAATTCTCCAACAGACTTGTTCGGTCCTTTAGGCCATTCTGAAAGTTTAACTAGGGAAAGCAAAATGGGTGTAGAGAATTGAGAACTACAACAAGCCCCCATGAAAGAGAAGCATAACAACCAAAGATGCATTTAACAATCAAGACAAAATAATTAAAATATACATATCAGCATAAAAAATCAACTATAACCTCATTAAACCCAGTTTATTTACAAAACCTTAGGCTTCAAACACCAATCAAATCAGCTTCCTGTGAAGCAGGCTGATGTTGCGTGCCGAAGCTACCGGTGCAATCTATTGCATGTGAGCTGCCTGACAGTGGTGTTCTGTATGTTCACAAGCATGGACAGAATGACTGAAGTTGTCGTCCACAGAGTTGGGTTTCCAGACTCATGGCATGTGGCATTGGTGTTCACGTTTGCGCTTGACATTAGCAGTGGTTGCTTGGAACATGCCGTTGGTTTTGCAGATTTGTTTAACCTTTGCAACATGCCTACATCCATTAGTGAACGTACCTCTTTTACTTGATGGCTATGAATTTTGGCAGGCACATTCAGTGAATACTTTCATCCTATCAGGAGACCATATAAAGGTATACAACGTAACCTAGGGGGCAGGAAATCATGTCACATCTCTCCATTTTCTTACCCTGAAAGATGCTGCATTGTTTGTCTTCACTTGGTACTGTCAGCCACAATAGTCCTTGAAGTTGTATAGTAAAGATGTATATGACCTGATTCTTTTTTTCTCAGAAGATTTTCTTTTTTCTCCAGTTTGGTGTCTCACCACTAGGAGACGCCACACATTTCTTTGATGAGCCCAGAGAGAGCAATGAGGTATTAGGGAAAGGCTCCTTGTGTCTACTAAGGAGGATCAAGAACAAGATAAATACTTCTATCCTGAATAAATAGAATGAACCACACATTCAAGCTGAATTATGGATCGACTTTAGAGTCTGATCTGTTTACTGCACAATTTGTTATAATTCAAGGTCATGAAGTTCAAGGTCACATATACTGCAATATCACCAAACAGGTGAAACTCCCGAAATTACTATAATAGAAGCAAAGAATGCAGGAACTAACAGAGCAAGAATTCAAAACAATCATGAAGGTCTAGAAGTGCGTAGTCCAGAACAGCTTGCAAATTAATTTAATATATTTTCCAACTAGAACGAACCCACATCCTTAACCAACTCTTTACTTATATATAGAAATAACATCCAATTTCAATCAGCTGGCGCAAACCAAAATTATAGGTACACCAAAAATAGAATTCCAAATAACATCAATTTATATAGTCCAATCACAATTGCAAGGCAATATCTTTTCCAAATGTGTAGTCAAAAAAGTAGAGAAAATTATGTAATTTGCATGGACTTGCAAGGTTTTGTGTTGAGTTTTAATCAAGCAGTGTCTGCTGTGTATCAACAGCCATAGACGTGGTATCAATCAGATCAATTGTCACTACTCTAAACCATTACAAATGCAAGCAGGGAGGTCCACTCTCCCCATGCCCATTTGTAATTTCTATTAAGCCCTTATCTCAAAATTTGCAATATAACAATTAATATTTATTAATATTGTTAATATTGTTTGCTTGCCATTATAATTCATCTGTTCCCTCAAAATAGACTTAACATTATTATGAATATTGGGTATCAGACATTAGAATGTGATTTTTTTTATTTGGTTATTTACGTATTTTGAAATTTACATTGCTAACATATCTTTACATATACCCAAAAGAAAACATGTTTGAAAATTAGCTTTTATACAAACTCAAATTTGCATTAGGGAGAAACTACACTAGTGACTTATGGAAAATTACAAGGGTCAACTTTATGACATGTATTACAAAGCTTTGTTTTGTTTGAGACCCTCTTAATACCGATTGTTAACACATCTTAAAAACATTGCAGTCCAAAGTAAGAAATGTAATTTGGGCGAAGAAAGCACCAGGTTTATTCTGCACGAAGTTGAATCAACCAACGTCCACAGATGGAAGGAATTTCCTCAATTTAAAATGCTATAATTTGGAAGTAGCTCTGAAAAGGATGTTTAATTTCTATAACCCAATACTAAAGCAAATCCTATAATCCAATATAATAATAATAATAATAATAATAATAATAATAATAATAATCCTATATCCTATAATCCAATATCCTATAATCCAATATCTATCTATGCATCCTTTGTAATTTTTATGCAATACATTTAAATTTAACCACCATAAACAATGCTTTAAAAGTAAGTTAGTCTTAAGACATTAAGATACATTCCGGCAATATAATACCAGAATTTAAAATGTTCAGGATTTCTAAAGCATTATTTAGTACCATCATTATATAGAACTCATATAGTTTATTTCCCTTCTGAAAAACATTGGTTTTGTCTTTTCCTAATTCTTAAAGTCTGGAAATAGGGGTAAAAAAAACCTGTCTTGAAACAGCCACGTGTAAGGAAGCTTATAAGTGTTGAGACATTATTCGGACAAATATGTTTTATGGAAACAGCTTTGATTATTTATTTTTATTTTTATTTATTTCCTCAGGTTTCTGTTTAGTCATCAACTTTTATTAATTTAATCAATGTATGAATATTTAAATGACTAAAGGTATATGATAAAGATTTAAAAATAAAGTAAATAAATATATGTCAGCACATGTGTAGCCTACACTTCATCAAGTATTTGTATTTGTATTTGTATTTTATTATTTGTAGTGCGCTCCTAACCCAAGGGTTTCATATAAGTGAGCTTTTATGAAAGGGAGCTGGCATAGGTGGCTTTAGAAAAATGGAGGGAGGGTTCATCAATCCTACCACATCTACAGAGTAAACAAATATAAGCTGACACCAATACTCTGATACCTGAATCATGAAATAATGCGTGACTTGGTATGTATTGATTCCTTATTAATTTTCCACTGTGTATCATCAAAACATTACATTGGAAATGAAATTCAATGGATAGTTACAAAAAAAAGCTAATTTTAATTTACAGTTCATCAGTCATAGGCAAAAAGTTTAAATCATATTATAAAAAGGCTCAATTAAAGATTACCTCTTAAATCAATATTTCAGAAAAGGTTAAATTAAACAAGTGTATTTCTGTCAGTGTGGTCTGTTAAGATCTCAGGGTTACAATTCTATGATGATATGCACGACCTAATTACTATTTATTTTTATTATTTTGGATTGTATACCGTGCTCAATACTTGAGTTTAGTTTCTAAGTGTGGATCCAGGATTCAAACCTCTGTTGCTCTGCGTGGTCTTGCTTGCAAACCAGCATATTACCCATCTGCTATCCACCGCTCACAATTTAAATATAATTTATCAACCCAACAACTACTGAAGACCAAAATACTGTGCATTTTCAATTTCCCCACTAAGAATGCTTCCTCTGGGTCTGTAAATTGAAATATAATAAACACCACAATATTTTATCTCAAAATGTCCATTAATGGCCACCCTCCTGCTGTCACACTTCTCTCCTAGGCTGTTTTTTGGCTCAGATTTAAACCTGCAGGGCCCCACACCATTTCCCTAGATGAACAGCTTCCTGCACTCTGACTATGGGAGTTACAGTGAGTCTCTTAACATTTTAAAATTACCTTTACTTGCAGCTATCAAGGGGTTATCAAAAAAGTTATGAAAGTTAGGTTTCTGTCTTCGTGTTCTTTTCTTACACACAGGGGACTTAAAAGGTCAGATGTCCTTTTTGTATAAAGGAGGGTAGCCTAAGATATCCTTATATCACGCCTCCTGTGTCAAACCCTCACACCTTGCCACACAGACTGTTCTAGTCTCAAGTAACTCGGGGTAACTATCCTTTCACCCGCTGGATGTTTTAGCCAACAACTCAAATTACCCCCCCTCTACATTGACTATGGTTCCTTCTTTAGTCAAAATGAAGGACATTTCATAAGCATTGACTAAGCAAGCAAACTGGTTGCCCACTGATTTTAGGAATTTGCTAAGCCCAACTGAGGCATGTATAGAACAAACAGATGAAAATGTACTATATATAGTAAGTGAACATTTTCTAAGCACTATACTCAATGCCCTAGAGAATAAATTTACTTCTTATAATGTTTTGTTATGATACTGTTAGTTTTTGTGTGCCAAATCACCACCAGAGGAGTTTAAACTTTCTTGAAATAATGTTGTAGTGTGGACATATCCATGGAAACTAGACCTTAATCTGCTGGGAAGAATAGCATGAACAAGGGTAATGTAAGAGGGAGTAAGAGGAAGGAAAGCGGGAAAGAAGCTTGCAGTTGCATTGAGGGAGTTAGGCAGGATTTAATGGTTGCATTAGTATGGATAAATGTTTGTCCATTATAGATGAGTATGCGTTAATCTAATATACACACTAGACTTCTAACGCAGGTTTTAGGTATTGTAAGATAGAGATCGAGCAGTGTTGGGTGTGTGATCAGGCTCGAGAGCATGGTCTGGAATTTCTGGTAGATATGTAGGAGTAAAAAAACTGCTCTGTCAATTTATGGAACAATGGGTACATTCTGCCACAATAATTCACGGGCTGTTAGAAGTCAGTCTAATTAATAAAGGAAATATGCTATGTCTGGTCCTAGATGTAAATAAAGCAATGTTTGTGCTCTGTATAACACTTCAGATTTCTGAATCGTTATTATTGAGAGGACTTTTGTCGGTTCAGATGGAATTTGTTCACTATGGGGGAAATTCGATTACAGAGATCCATGATAAAAGAATAGGAAGAATTATGTCACTTTTGCAAACAACTCTACAAAGTTGGAAACATTGAAACATGTTTATTTATATTTATTTTATTTTTATCTAGGTATCCAGGTGTTAGCAACATTAGCGTAACGGGGTAAATGGTGTACGGGTAAAGGTAAACAGGGAAAGCAGGATGCATACATTCAAGACGTTCAGCAGTGATACAATATCTTGGCTCTGAATATTGGTCTCCTGTGAAGCTCTTACAGAATGCAGTGACAGGTTTTATAAGAAGTCTTCATTTGTGTATAAAGTGAAAAATATATCATGAAATGTAATTCTCTTATCGAAATAATATAAAGAGAACATTTGTATTGTTTCTTGAAACTATTTTTATAAAGCTGAATTCATGTTTTAGAAATATTTTTACCTGATGATTTTGTGAAATGTATGGAATGGGATATATCTATTTTGTTTTTTAGTTTCTTTGTAAAGGTTGATGTTCCATGTGGGCGTGGCCAGCAGCCATGCAGTAAAGACTCCAGCTCTGTGAGCTGCCGCCAGATACGTAACAAAGATTAGCCCTTCAACCATAACTAACACTGAAAACTGTGTGAAACTAAAAGGCAGTGAGACCTTATGTGGAAGAGTGTCAGCGAGCAGATGGTAGCCGGCAAAGTGCCTAAAGAACCACGGAAATTAAACCGAACAGTAGCAGCACCCTTGGCAGAAAATGGCATCAGCAGCCTGAGAGAGCGGTGAGGGCAGAGGCAGCCGCCGAGGGCAGCGTGCACCCAGGGGCACAGGCGGTGCCATGTTGGCCGCAGCATCGAATTTGCCAACTGTGTAGGCAGTCTGGAGGCTCGAACGTGGTACAAGGAGACAGCGCTGACGATATGCTGCAGGGTCAGAGCAGCATGGAGCAGCGAGCGCATCCCTGATAGCAGACCACAACATGTGAAGAACAAGAGGCAAGATGGCACGCAGGGGAGATGACAGCAACCCTGCAGTGAAGGCCGCGACAAAACAGCCAGGAGCGGAGGTGAGCCAGCATTCAGACACCTATAGCTATGAGAGAGTGCAGATCATCCCGGGTGGCAGCGATGCAGTAAGGAGCTCACCTTGCAAGACCTCCTGGGGGTAGCCGATAGCAGAGGCTCCCAGGAACACGTGACAGGAGGGAGGGGCAGCAGAGGCAACATGGGCTCTGTTTGACCCCCTGGAGTATAGCGGGCACAGAGAGGTCGGGTCACGGGCCCAGTCACCTGGTGGAGTGTTGCTGGGCATTGTTGAGCCCAGTGCACAGTGAGAGGGAGTGGCAGCAGGGAGGAGGAGAGCTCAAGTGCAAACAGAGCTGGCTTCAGTTAGAAACAGTGGCTGCTGGGGTCTTGGCCCGAATATGAGGAAGGCTGGGGACAGTAGACCCATTGTGACCAGCGGGGTGGCAGAGTGCGAAGCAAGTGGCACAGGTGCCAAAGCAAGTTAAAGGAAGCAGAATGCAGGGGCTGCCCCACCAGGCCTGGCGAACAACTTGGCACTACAGGCTGAAGGAAGGCAGCTTCAGTGAATCCGGCAGATAGTGGCAGAGAGAAGTGAAGTGGTGGCCTGCCCTGCTTGCAAACAAGTGGAGGCTGAAGCTGGTTGAGCCAGGGCAGCAGCACATTGGGAAGCGAAGAGGTGGTCGAGAGGAGGGCCCGGCTCCCCTGTAGACCAACTAGTGCCAAGGAGTCAGAGTGAGTCTTGGGACGCTTGATAGAGCACCTCCGCAGGGATAGCCATAAGGACCCCGTGAGGCGCCAGAAGGCAGTCTCAGAGCTGGGCAGTGGTTGACTGTTGGTCTCGACTTGGAATGAGAGTGTCTGGGAGGGGCTGGACCAGGAGGGGTTGAGTGGGATGTCCAGGAAGGAGGGGGACTGCACGACTGAGATGAGAAACATCAAAGTCATCTCCTGGAATATGAGGGGGCTAAATAGCTTTGTCAAGTGAAATAGGGTACATACATACTTTATCAGTAAGGGAGTGCATGTGACCTTACTTTACTTAACTTTAATAAGTTATAAAGCACGGCCACTGACCCGGAAGCTTAAGGGCCCTAAACATAAAGACAAAATACAACCAGCCAAAGGCCGTACAGAGACATGAAATAGGTAAGATTAAAATAAACAGAAAGTGTTTAATTAAACAAAAGGGTTTTCAACCCCATTCTGAAGACCTTGGTAGAGGTCTCTTCTCTTAGGTTGAAGGGTGGTCAATTCCAGGATGCTGGTGCTACCACATAGAAGGCTCCAGTTTTCACCTGTGATAGCCTACATGCAGGAACTTTGAGTAGTGAGCGATTGTTAGATCTTAAGTTGTAACTACTGGTTTTTGGTATCAGTTCAGCATTCAGATATGTTGGCTCGGGATTTTTCAAACAATTTGTGTCATCACCATAAGTCGAAAGTGGATTCTCTCCCTGATTGGTAGCCAGTGTAAATCCCTTATCGCATCTGAAATATGATGCCTCCTACTTCGGTCCACAATAACTCTCGCTGCATTATTCTGCATCACTTGGAGTCTTTTGATTTCATAGTTGGGTAGACCTGTCAGTAGGCTACTGCAATAGTCTATTCTCAATCACATAAGGGCACGTACCAGGTTTTCCCGACTTGGGTTAGAAAGAAATGGACGTGGATGGGACAAATATTTTTTGTGGTATGCTGCAGAGGCGACTAGACTGTTAACCTGTGCCTTCATATTCAGGTTACAGTCCAAGTACACCCCCAGCGGTTTGACCTTCTTTTTAACTGCAATAGTACAATATGTCAATATGTACTTGGGAATAGCCAGTTTCCATTTGAGGGGTTTTGGTTTCAGTTCCCACGAGCATCAGCTCTGTTTTACTCGCATTGAGTGATAGACCATTGGCAGACACACATGGCAGTCTTCCTGCAGGAGACGCATCTCACTGCGGCCAGACAGGCCATGCGCGCTAAGAAATGGGGGAGTCTAGTACACAAATCGTCTTATTCAGTATATGCTAGGGGCACGCTTGTGTGGGTGGCCCTCCCGGTGCATTTTAGGTCTCTGGAATGATAGTGTGATAGCGAAGGCAGGTGGACTATTGTATATGGGCTCCTGGAACAGAGAATGATTTGCACAATCAACACGTATGCTCCTAACTATGACACCACTGGCTATTTTAGGTCATAAGGCTCCTGACTAGTGCCATACAGGGGAGCCCTGTGATTGTGGGGAGGGGATTTTAATTGTACCCTGGGCTCGGTGCTAGATAGGTTGGATGGCAGGCACAAGAAGCGGGTGCCACCAGCTAAGTCGCTGGGGAATTTACTGCGGGAGCTGGGATTGTGTGATATAT
The DNA here is from genome assembly GCF_040938575.1 of Ambystoma mexicanum. Lineage (NCBI taxonomy): Eukaryota > Metazoa > Chordata > Amphibia > Caudata > Ambystomatidae > Ambystoma > Ambystoma mexicanum. Next base: position 233,514,581 of record NC_090940.1, on the reverse strand, counting down.
GGAGGCAGCTACACAGGGATAGTAGAAGCTACTCCTATTACTCAAGAATGCATGGGGTACACACACACATAGTTTACATGTTCAAGGGCACTGAATCCCTGGGTGAATTAGTTGCAGCTGACTATATGGCCAGAGTCCTTTCAGACCAAGCACCACTCGCTGTGACGTGGCAGAGAGCCACATGTACACTCCTAATCACGATGTGGAAATTAAAATTGGAAGCACAGCAAGATGAACAGTTTAGAGTCCATATGAGAGAAAAAATAGAGGAATTTTTCAATCATAATGCAGGGAGTGAGGACAGTGTGGGGACTCTTTGGGAATCCTTTAAACTTGAGGAGGGGGAGACCATTGGAAAGATGGGTGGAATACGGAAGTACCTGCTGCATAACATCTCTAGCACAGAAGCGCAGATGGAGACACTGGCAGGCGGAGGGGGACAATCAGCAGGGTGCGAGAAGAAGCTAATTGAATTTATGCAGGTCTGTATTGGAGCTTGGGAGCGATTGGATAAACACAACTACAACAAATACATAGAGAGATTCCACGAAAGCAGGGATAAGCCTGGAAGGCAGCTTGCCTGGCTGTACGGTGCAGAGGAGAGGAGGGGTATGATTAGTTCTGTTAAGGATGAGTGCGGTCGAGGAGTGGAGAACCCAGAGCGAGACGAAAGCAGTTGTCCGTCAGTTCTACTGGTGCTTATACAATGCTGGGGAGGAGGGCTGTTTTAGGGACCTAGAAGACGTTTGGATGGAAATGAACTGCACTATTTGCAGCAGGAGCAAGCTGAGGTGATTGATGCTCCGGTCACCGTAATGGAGCTGCAGCCAACCATACGCTTGTTGCCTTCTGGTAAAATACCAGGTTCCCGACGGAATTCTACAGGGAGTTCATGTGAGAACTCACGCTGCATCTACTGCAGATGCTGGAGGAGGCAATAGAGGTAGGTATGCTGCCGGCGAGCCTGCGAGTGTCTATTATAATGCCGATACTTAAACCTGGCAAGCTGCCACTTAAGCATGACTCATACAGACCACTTTCAATGATCATCCAAGACTGCATCTTTAGAGGATTGGCAAACAATCTGGGTTTTGACCAGTTGGTAAAAATACCGACACATGTCAAAGGGAATAATCTAGACTGGGTTGCTGTGCATATTATTAAAGCTGATGATCTAGCAGTTTCCTCCTGCCCATGGTCAGACCTCTTGTTTGTGCGCTTTACCATACTTTTAGCAAAACCCATTAGGACTAGGATCAGGGAAAAAAATGATTCTAAGTGATCCGACCGCGGCTGATTTTGCCGCGGCCAGAATGTTCGCATGAGAAAGGTGTGAACTACCAAAAGTTTGCACCGTTCTCATGCGAACACACTTACATACTACGGGGCTGCATGGGGTTTTCCCCGCAACCCCCACTCATTATACTGCAAAGTATAGTGAGTGGGATGTTGCGGGGGAAACCCCTGCAGCCCCCTTTTTTTATTCTTTTTTTTTTTTGCGGGTGTGCTGCGGGGGTGTCCCCCGCAACACCCCGCTCACTATGCCACACAAAATAGTGAGCAGGGTGTTGCAGGGGACATCCCAACAGTCTTTTTTTATTTTTTATTTACCTACAATGCTACCACCAAAGGTTCGAACTTTTTGTGTTCGAACCTTTGGTGGTAGCATTTTTCGGTCGTTTTGTATGGTCGGATCTTTTTTTTCGGTCCGATCGTACAAAACCGAAAAAACACTGTTACTGTAAGGTATATTAAAAAACGGGCTCCTGAAACCTTGGAGCCTTATTTGCTACCCATGGTTCATGAGGTTACCAAGCTGGAGACAGCAGAGAATAGTACTTATCTGCGGCACTTGCAGGAGGCCACTAACACTCTGGCACCTCTGAAAACCAAGAGTGTCTTTGAAAAAAAAGGCAATGACTGGTTTACTCCTGATCTACAAAGGCTGAAAGCAATTAAAAATAATTTTTTCAACGCATGGAGATCCTTACAGGATACACCAAGCTTGGAGGCATACAAGCTGGCTGTGAAGGTTTTTAACATTTTAAAACACCAGTTATAGCAGCAAAACAAATTGGTTCATTGATAGAATGTGTAACTCACAATCAGAGGTCAACGAACTTTGTAAAGTACTAAGAGAAATAGAAACCTGGTACGTAAAGAATTCAGATACAATCATAAAAGATACTGCTTGTTGTAATCTGATTCAAGATGCCATGCAGGGCAAACTGGACCAGTTAAGAAGGATATTGAGAGCAATCAGAGGAGTATGGACACCATGGCTAGTACGGTTCATGTGGTGGCAACAACACAAACATTGCAGGACATGCAGTTCAATTTTAAAGTTATATCCGAACCCGAATTAGCCAGTATCATTGACCATCTTAAACTGACAAACTGCAAGGGAAATTCCTGCCCAGCAATCGCTATAAAGGCCTGCTCTCTCATCCTGATCAGTACTTTGTGTAATAGATGTGTAAACACATCCTTCGCAGGAAAATTGTGTCCCACTGCGGCGTAATAGTGCATGGATTACAACTGTACTGACGAAGCCAGGTTTTTGCCCTAGTATCACTGCCAATTACTGTCCGATTACTAATACTCCTTTTCTTTTAAAAATGTTTGACCGTGTGGCGTATATTCAAATTTCAGCAAATTTGAATAAACCCACCATTCTAAATAAATGGCAATCAGGTTTTAGACAAGGTCATGGAACAGAAACAGCGTTACTTGACTTGAAATCAAGACTTTTCAATAACATGGACAAAGGGGAAACAGCTGGGTGGATGTTGCTTGACCTCTTGGCTGATTTCGACCTGATTGACCACACGTTGTTGGTTACCAGGCTAAAACATCGTGCCAATTTTTCAGATGATACGGCCCTCTGGATCACCTCCTTCCTCAGTGACAGGTGGTGCAGGGTCTGTAGCAAGGTTTCAGAAGCCCATCCTGTGCCCTTGGCCTACAGGGTACCACAGAGGGCGTGTATGTCCCCCTCATTGTACAATATTTTCACAGTCCCCTTTTTCAGTCTACTGGAAAAGAATGGTATGCCATTTACCAACTATGCAGATGACACACAATGTGTTATCCCGTTATCAGGTATCTATATAGAGGACATAAATAACATCAACAAAGTGTTTGATCTTATACAAAACATGGATGATAGCAAATGGTATAGATCTCAACAAAGAAAATACAGAGCTTATGGTAATAGGGACTGAGTATAACATAAGAAAGCTTGGTGCTGATTTTAATCACTTATCTATAGCAGAGTATGATATTGTGACAAAGAACTAAGTGAAAACATTGGGAAACATTCTGGATCAACATTTTAATATGCGGGAGCCCGTTAGCAGCCTTGTCTCCTTCTCAGCCTGCTACATAAAGTTGTTAGCACAACTTCGGCCGTCTATCTCGCAAGCTAATGCTGAGACGATAGCAAGGGCTAGTGTGGGGGCAAAAATTAATTATTGCAGCAGCGTACTTGTGGGAATTTCAAAAGCAGAATGTAATCATCTGCAAGTGTTTCATAATAGTGTGGTAAGAGTGATTACCGGACTCAAAAAGAGAGATCACGTCGGCGACGCAAGACGCAGTCTTCATTGGCTTCCAGTTGAAGCAAGGATTCATTACCGGCTATTAGTGATTACCCCTTGATTGCTTTATGGGATTATTTCCATCGAACTTGAGTAAGGCTCTTTTCAAGAAATCGAGCACAAGGACCATCAGGTCTAATAATAAGAACCAGTTTATGATACCGGCCTGAAAATCCAGCGGGGCCATGGACTGTGCTTTTGCCATGGCTGCACCTAGGGCTTGGAATGCCCTGCCGCTGTATCTAAGGCAGCTCAGATCTACAATGCTTTTCAGAAAAGGGATGAAAACTCTATTATTTAGATAAGGTTAACATTCCCGTTGGAATTACCTTGGGTGTGGGCTTATCTGAACTGTGTGAAGTTCGTTGTTTTTGGAAATTACTCCTATGGTCTTGTCATTGTCTTCCTGTTTTGTGTGCGTCCTTAAGCCTCAGGGTCAATGGTGCGCATTAGAAGCATATTAAAGTAAAAAAGTAAAGACTGCAAAATTCTTGCTGGAATGTTGGCGACCAGACTGAGGTGTGTAATTGGCAATCTGGTACACCTCGATCAAACAGGCTATATCCTCGGAAGGAACCCGTACGTCCTGGAACTTGCATAGGCTGCATCACGTAATAGTCAAATCCAAGGGGGCGGAGATGGAATATGCTGTGGCTTCACTGGATGCGATAAATGTGTATGACTCCATGAGGTGGGGCTAGCTGCATTCAGCGCTGCCACCCTTTGGAGTGGGACCGCTCTTTGCGCAATGGGTGCACTTGTTGTATAAGAAACAATTGGCCCGAGTGAGAATCGGAAGACATCTCTCGAAAGCATGGGAATTGGCCAAGGGAACCAAGCAGGGGTGCCTGTTCTCCCCCATGTTGTTCATCCTGGCATTGGAACCCTTAACAGCCTTTCCTGGGATGGACATTAAGGACTGCTCTACGCACAGAACACAGAAATCAATCTGCCATACAGACTAGAAGTACTGGATGGCTTTGCAAGGTTATCTGGTATAATCATGCGCAAATAGAAGTCGAGCTTATTCTCGCTCACGGGCCTGGTGGTGCTGGAGCAGCAGCACCTACCGAATTTGTGAATGCAGTGGGCACCTTCCAGTATTTGAGCTGGACATCTATCATGACCCTAGGAATGAGCACAGGGCAAAAACACTGACGGCACACCGCGAATTTGATAGATCTATGGAGTTCTGGCAGAGTCTCCCGCTATCAATGATGGGCTGGAGAGCGCTACTCAAGTTGGTGGTGCTGCCTTGCCAGTTGTATCACTTTGTAAACATACCCAATGAGATCCCGGGATTGTTCTTCCACAAGCTTGACTTGGTAGTAAGAGGATTTATCTGGAGGGGAAAGAGGTGTTGAATCTTGCTGGGTGCACTGAGAAGGGACTACAGGGACGGGGAATTATACTGCCACATTTCTAAGAATGTTACCTTGCTGGCCAGCTGCAGTTCATTATGATCTGACTGGCAGATGAAGCCTCATTAGACACTGGTCTGCTATGGGATTAAGTCACAGCATACTGTCTGAGGGAAGTGCTCTGGGTGCAGGGTGCTGGCCAGGTGGTGACAGCTGTGCTAGTGGCACTGGAATGGATAGTGTGGCAAAGATTATGGTAGGTGGTAGGAAGACAAGACATGTACTCTGATAATATACCTCTGGTAGCAATCTTTTGGAGGAACTGAGAGGACATCACTGGGAGCCAAACAGGGTAATTACTCTGGGAGACCTGTGCCATGACAGTGCTCTGCTGAGCTTCCCGGAACTGACTGAGAGTTGTGATATTCCGATGGGTCCGTTCTTGACATATCATAGGGTGATTTATATTGCCACAGCCAGATGTCCAGCTATAAAGATGGGAATTTTGGGGGACGCCATGCTGGACTCCCTTTACGACCTAACGGAGGGGGGCCATGTGATCTCCAGGTTCTATGACATGATATTGGACTTGCTCAGTAGACTTGAACTTATAGTTAACCCCAATAACTACAGGCCTATAACCACTTTGTCCTTCCTACTTAAAATTCTAGACAAGGCAGCCTACCTGCAAGCTCATCAATTCATATAGTCAAACATGATCCTAGGCTCCCGACAATCCGGATTCCGTCCTGGTCACAGAACAGAGACGGCCCTACTGGACCTTTAAAACCAAATTGACGATATCAGAGACACAGGCAAACCTGCCATTCTCCTCCTCCCAGACCTCTCAGCAGCATTTGACTTGGTGAATCATAAACTACTCTGTCAACACCTCTCTGCCTCAGCTTTATTCTCACATAATGCAATCACCTGCATTGCCTCCTTCCTTCAAGGAAGAGTTATGCGTGTCTTCTCAGACCAAGCAGCCACAACCCTAGACGTCATCCTTTTTGGAGTACCTCAGGGCTCTTGCCTGTCCCCCATGCTACACAACATTTTCACTATCTCACTATTCAATTTACTTGACTCGTTCAGCATTATGTACACCAACTATGCCAGCGATACTCAAGTCCTCATTCCCTTGTCCGCTGACTATGAGGCTGACTCCAAAACCCTTAATTCCATCTATGCCACCATTCACACATGGATGGCTGAGAACTGGCTTTGCCTGAACGTGGATAAGACTGAATTATTACTGTTAGTACCCACTGACTCACAAATCAAATCAGATGGCCATTACCTATCCTTCACCATCGGCAACACTACCATCCCTGTCTCCCAATCAGTCTACTTAGACTCCAACCTAAATATGCCTAGGCAAGTCAGTGCAATCACTGCCTCTGCAGCCTACTACTCAAAACTCATCAACGCCACCAGACCTTTCCTCTCTACCTCAAACTGCCTGTCCATTGCTAGAGCTCTAATAGGCTCAAGGCTGGACTATTGTAATGTCCTCTTCATTGGAACCTCAGCAAAACATTTAGAAAAACTCCAAACTATTCAAAATAACTCTCTTTGCGCTTCTTTGGACATCCTCAAAAGAGAATGCATTTCAGCAGCCAGACAGCAAGGGCACTGGCTGCCTGTCCGCCAAAGCATTCTTTTCAAAACTCTTGGCCCTCACTTAGGATACGGTGACATACTTTAGAACTCTTTACAGCACACTCAGTGTGAACCTTGGGGGGGGTGGTGATCTGGGGAGGAGATTTCAATTGTACGCTAGACCCGAAAATGGACAGATCAGATGCTAAAATTGATAGACCTACCCCAGCAGCCAGGGTCTTGCAGTCGCTGCTAGCTGACTTCGCTAGAAGATGCATGGAGGACACACCATTCACAGGATAGACAATACTCGCAGTATACAGCCCCCCAGAACTTAAACACGAGACTGGATTATGTGTTTGTCACACATGAACTAATGATAGAAATAGCGCAAGCAGATTACAAAGCGAGGGTCCTTTCAGACCATTCACCATTGATACTAGTATGGCAACACCGACCCCTGAGAGCTAAGATACCGACACGGCACCTCCAAGCAGAAGCGTTGAAAGATAATACTTTTAGGGAGGACATGAGAGAGGAAATAATAAGCTATTTTGAGATCAACACCGGCAGTGTGGAGACAGCAGGTATGCGCTGGGAAGCCTTTAAAGTAGTAGTGAGAGGGATAGCCATAGCTAAGTCCAAGGGACTACAAGGGGGGATTTTGGTTGAACTGCAGGAAGCAGAAGCGGAGCTAGAAGCAGCATTGAAAAGGGGAGGTAACACTTAGGACAGTAAGGACATAATACTTAAACTGCAACAGAAATGCGCGGGATACTGGGAAAGGTTGTGCAATCTCAACTATAAAAAATACATAGAGAGGCAGCATGCAGGGGGAGACAAACCAGGGAGAGTCCTAGCATGGTTATATAAAAGCGAGACTCCCAGACCCACGATCAGAATGATAGCGAAAGAAGATGGGAGCACAGTAGACACTCAGGAAGGAGTTAATAAGGAATTCTTATATTATTAATGTATCCTGTACGGTGATACGGGAGACAGCGACAACAAGGAGATAAGAGAAACATTGGAGGATATTGGACTGCCAAAGATTAGCGCAGAAGAGCGAGAGGAGCTAGACGCACCAATCACTCTAGAGGAACTAGAAGAAGTAGTGAGGCAGCTACCCACTTGTAAGATCCCGGGGTCTGATGGACTCCCCAGCAAATTTTATAAGATGTATAAAAATGAGGTACTCCCCCCGCTCCTAGAGATGCTTAACGAAGCATATGAAGTTGGAAGGCTACCAGAGTCCCTAAGAGAGGCGATTATCACACCACTCCCCAAATCCAATAACCCAGGTTGTGAGTGCGGCTCCTACAGACCCTTGTCGATGGTGAACCAGCACAGTAAAATATTGACGGCAGTCCTGGCAAACAGGATGAGGAGAGTCATTAATAAATGAATACACCCTGATCAGACAGGCTACGTCCCCAATAGGAATATATCCAATAATCTTAGGCGACTCCATAGAGTTATTGAACATGCAAACGGGGATGAGGGCGAGATGGCTGTAGTTTCACTGGACACAATCAAGGCCTTTGACTCGGTCAAGTGGCCATGGTTGATGGCTGCCCTGACCAATTATGGAATAGGACCGGGGTATCTCAGGTGGGCCAAGCTATTGTATAGTGAGCCGCTGGCCAGTGTTAAAACAGGAGTGGTGATATCAGAGAGATGGCAGCTCGGCAGGGGCACTAGGCAGGGATGCCCGTGGTCTCCCATGCTGTACATCTTGGCCTTGGAGCCCCTGGCGATATACCTGAGGCAGCAGTATGACATAATAGGGATAACCCTAAAGGGGGAGCCGCACTTAATTTCCTTGTACGCTGATGATATGTTGTTGCATTTACGCTACCCTGAGGCAAATCTCCAGTATGTTCTGGAAGTGATGGAGCGATTCGCAAGGCTTTCAGGCATAGCTGTGAACCCCTAAAAATCTTGTGTGTTTTCACTGGGCAGGTATAAAGGGATCCCGCTAGAGCAGGTGCCCATCCTGCAGATAACATGGGAGGTCAGCACGTTCCGATATCTGGGAATAGATATATATCATAAGGTGGAAGCAGAGCACCAACATAACAGAAAGTTATTAAGAATATTGGAAACAGTATGAAGTTCTGGGTGAAGCTCCCCCTGGCGATGATGGCACGAGGGGCACGAGGGGCACTGCTTAAAATGGTGGTCCTGCCAAGACTGTTTCATTATTTCGGGAACGTCCCATACTTGATACCTAGGTGATTCTTTGTCAGAATAAACAGCATATGTAGGGAATTCCTTTGGCATGGGACAAGGAACAGAGTAGCCCTTTGGAAGCTACAAAACTCACACGAAAAAGGGGACATAAAATTCCCTAACTACGAGATTTATTATATAGCAAGTCAACTTCAATATGTAGCCAAATGGCTTTCTGAGGAACCAACCTCGGAATCAAGGCTGTTTCACTTGGACTGTGTCCCATTCTTCCTAAAAGAAATGATATGGTTGCCCAGATCTGATATGGAAGGACGATGGAAAATCCATCCATGTGCTCCCCGCAGGTTCCATTAGTCGCTCTGGCGGGAAAAAACAAGCAACTAAGATTAACTAAGATTAACTAAGATTAACGATCAGGAAGCACTGGGAACCTGTGGGGATAGCAACAATGGTGTGAAAACAAAATCAAAATATCGAGGTTGAGTACCTCAAAAGGAAACACTCTGAACGCGGGTTACAAAGGAACATACAAAGTACTTTATTTTATACTGAATCCAGTTACATTAACAGAGCAAAATCAGATAGCTATCAGCCCTCAGTACAACACAACGAACTCCAGCGTGGTTCAGTGTGTTCAGTGAAAGACCCTGTACATTAGAATGCATTCGCTTTTTATACACTTGGTGGGTACGATGTCCAGCCCCACTTCGGGTTAATATTCCACTTAATACATCACCGGTCTAGGGTTCGTGCCAAGTATCGAACAACCGCATATAACTGGTTTGCCTTTAATACATGTATCAACAAGCCTATACAGCAACTGTGTATTCTAGGATTTTCCATGCAGGCTTCTCAAACATTAATACAATGTAGTTAAACAAGTGTTCTACGTTCAGTATTTGAATATATTGTTTTTATTGTATACTCGTGGATTAGTTTCTTTACACGAGTAATCCCTTACACACAAGTCAACGAAGGACAAGGTCTTAGTTCACGACCTCAGCAAGTGGCCTGCAGGCAAGTTACATATTAGCTATGTACAGAGGTCAAGACGGCCATGTTGTATTTTGGAATGACATCGTCCACCATTTTAACTCACAGGGTGACTTTTACAAAGCGAATCCTAAAATGGCGGATTGACCTAAAATGGCGGCTTACATTCATTTAAGGTCAGGACCTTGCAACACTGATTCTTTTGCAAGCGACTTTCGAGCAGCTTGGTGTAGGCTAATATACATATATCTATTGCAATAGGAGGCACGATATAATTTCTTTTTTGACAAACCCTCCTTTTGGCCTATGCCAAGTGCTAAAACTACTTTGGATCTCCTTGCAAATAACTCCATGCATCATCGTCCATGCACCCTGAATCACTGTCGGAAATATCTATTGCCATTAGGTCATTTGCTTAAATTGCTTTCAACACATATTCTTTGGAAGTTTTATCCGGGGCATGCACTTTATGTCCTATCGAACCTATCACTTGTGCGCAACATCCCCCTAGCATCGAACACATACCAGGTAGACACTGAATACAGCAACAAAGAAACAACAGGATTCCCAAAGTAATTAGCGAGACCGAATGTACCTTCCAACCCCAAGATCGCAAGAAGTCCCAGAACCAAGCGCTTAGATCCCAGTTTCCCTCGGGAACATGCACTTCAGAACTAAGGACGTGCAGATTCTATATTGCCTTGAAGATAGTTGGGGAGGAATCTGGTACGAAAACACAGCACGCGGAACCCACTAATTTACACACTCCACCTTGCTCAGCCAGAATGACATCTAATGCCATTCGGTTTTGAAGTACTACTAATCTTATCGCCTTTTGTTCTAACTTCATATTATAGAGTATGTCCGTGGTCCGGTTGATGGTTCTCTCCAGTACTCTCGCTAGTTTTCTGATATCTTCTGAATTCGCTATCTGCCCCCAAAATGGCACAACTGATTTAGCTATATCTCCCAAGATTTGTGCTGGGGTGTCACCATTCTCGTCCCAATGTGGACGAGCTTTTGAAGCTTCTCTTGTACTAGCTATAAACACCCCAGGTAACAGGATCCCTGAATAACAGGTTCCCTGCCAATCCCTGGGCAACCATGGAAATGCTACATTACCGCAGATAAAGTAGACAGGTTCGCCTACATACAAAGGTCTGTTTTCCCCAGTCAAATTTGCAACGTTGGCACAACCTAGAAAATCTCCCATTGACTGAGTTCCATTCCTCTGTATGCAAAAAGAAACTGAATCGGGGCTATGATTAACAGTGTAAGAAGGAGACATGGCATCCTTATTGCCTATTGGAGCCATTTTAAAGGAAATCAAAGATTGGAAATGATGAGATAGTTCTAATAGAAGCAACATTTGGTTTACTCCTGTTTGCGAAAAGCAAGCATCCCAGGGGAGTTAAAACACGTTTCTCAAAATTATTCAAATTGGTGCCATCAAAGTTCCCCGAGATGCTATCATTCCATCGGCCAAAGAACAGTGCTTTAAGAGAAGCATAGCAAGCAGTTGTCAAAGGTAAAGGATGAAGATACCAACCTAGCCCCTTATCCCTGTGTTGCGGTAAATGTGAGCAGACCCAACAGTTAGACTTATTAAAAATGGCATGCGTAGCATTCATGATAAGCAGTAGTGTTATTGTGGTACCTCTGTCTATGTTGAGAGTCCCTAGGGGATAGAGTATGCAAATGTACAAAGGGAGTAGAAACAATAGGTATACTTTCAGTAGGTAACAAAAGTTCTAAAGAATGAGTTTCCTCAAGGTACCACAATCCTAAGGCAGCGACTATTAAAAACCCATATATCATCATAAAAATACAGCAATACATTTTCAGGGCCTAGGCATTTTGTCCATTGTCCCAGTTGGTCACCCCCTTATTTACAAGTCCCATACGAGCGGTAGCGGTAGCAGGCATTGTAGTCTTCAAACGGTAACCCCAATGTTCGTTGCTGGCGACCTCCCGGTCGAGCGACTTCTTAGTCCTTCCACAACCCTAGCCAACAGAATCCCCTTTTTCAAATTTGGGCAAAAACAAGCCCTCGATGATCCTTTTCTTCTTCAAATGCACAGCCAAACTGTGCCATAAGTCTATTAGATGCACAGCAAAACCGTGCCATAAGTCTGTCAGATGCACAGCAAAACCGTGCCGTAAGTCTATTTTCTTGGACGCAGATTGTACCTTACTTTTCCCGGTACTGATTGATCCGGAAACAATATGTCATCACTTACTGCTGGAAGCAACGTGTCGGAAGCAGGTGAAGATGCCGAATTTGAAATAGCAGTTTCCGGATGCAAAACTTTTGGAGAGTGTGGAGACAAAATGGCAGCTTCCCCAAGCCTCACGGGCTCAGACAGATTCTCCAACACACTCTCAGTGCTACTCACTGCTTTGGGATCGTTGGTTGCAGTATCAGCGAGGGGTTCTGTTTCTTCTGTAACGTGTGGCACAGGATGAGGAGGTTTCTTGACGTGGGACGCGTGGATCGAGTTCTTTCTCCCAGCAACCCGCACCGCTGTCTGGGTGACCAACGGGACTTGGAATGGCCCACGCCAGCGAGGCGCGAGGCAAGGGGAGTGCTTGAGCGCTTTGACGAGCACCCAGCTTCCAGGCCGTATGCTGTGGCCCTCGTATCGCACAGGTAAAGCTTCTCGTACCTGGTGATAAATCAAATACAGGTTTTTAGTCAACTGGCTACAATAATCTGAAAGCAATGCATTTTCAACATTTCTCAATGAATTGCATTTAGGAAGGTTCCAAATATTGGCAGGTCTCCCCATTACCACCTCAAATGGAGAGAGCCCAGTCTTAGATTGAGGGGTTGTACGCATGGATAAAAACACAATCGGTAAGGTGTCCGGCCATTTTAGTTTGGTGCCGGCACACGTCTTAGTGAGCTTGTTCTTAATGATACTGTTGTGTCTTTCTACTAGTCCGGTGCTATGAGCATGTCTGGCCGAATTGAACCGTTTGTCAATTTGTAATGCCGTACATATCTGCAGAATTACAGCAGTGACAAAATGTGGACCATTGTCCGACCAGATAACTCTTGGTAGCCCGAACCGCGGGAAGTATTACCTTAACATGATTTTTGCAGTAGTCATAGCTGTAGCATCTTTAACAGGGAAAGCCTCAACCCATTTACTAAAAGCGCAGATAACCACCAGCGCATATTTTTTATTATCACATCGTTCCATTTCAATAAATTCAAAGTGGATCACTTTGAAGGGGACAGAGGGTGGCCCAAAACTTCCCCTTGGAGTAACTGTCCCCTTTCCCACATTGTGTTGTATGCAAACCATGCAATCCTGGACGTAGCGCTGGGCAAATTTCGAAATCTGTCATTTACCCAAACTTTCTCTAACATGTTTGTCATCTTCTGGGCACATACATGCGTAGGACCATGGGCCATGATGACCATCATCATTACATACGCCTCAGGGAGTAGCCATTTCCCTTCCACTATATCCACCCAGCATCCGTCTTCATCAAGTTTCCCCACGCCTTCAGCCCACCTTTTGGATTCTTCTAATGTGGCATCAGCTTGGATATCCCGTACAGACCCAACACCCTCATCCATTGCATAAGTATTAACAGACTCCCTTGAAACATACATCTCCGTAAGGAGATCGCTAGCAGTTTGTCTAGCTATCTGATCAGCGAAAGCATTCCCTTTCCCTACATCATCTGTAATCTTTCAATGTGCTGCACATTTCATAACTGCTAACTGAGTAGGGAGCGCATGCGCTGAGAGTAGTTGTACTATTAGGGAGCCATGTTGGATTTTGGTGCCATGTGAAGTTAGGAACCCTCTCTCTGACCAAAGTCTCCCAAAGTTGTGAACCACCCCAAAGGCATATGACTATAAGTATATATATTTACTGCAAGCCATTCGTAAAGTTCACAGGCTCAGGTTAATGCTATAATCTCTGCGGCCTGCGCAGAATTATGCGTGATTCTCTTAGTTTCTACAAGCGTGCTTAATGTGGTGATCACATAAGCAGCTGTGGATGTACCATCCAGAAGTTTGAAGCAGGAGCCATCACAAAACAGCTCTCCTTGCGGATTACCCAAAGGAGTATCTTTCAAATCAATTAAAACCCTTTGTCTCTTGTTCGGTCGTATACAAACAATCATGTGACACTTCATCGCCGCAAGTAGTATCTTGCGGGAAAGGTAGGAGTTCAGCCGGATTGAGAACACAACACCTCCTAATTTGAATGTGAGGAGCAAACAAGATCAATTCATATCTTGTCAACTGTGCAGAAGTGAGGTGTTGCGTTTGAGTTCGGTTCAGTAGAACATCTATAGAGTGAGGCACCATCAGGGTTAGATCATGGCCTAGGACCATTCCCTCACTCTGTTTTACAGACGCAGCAGCAGCAGCAGCGACAACTCGCAAACATCTTGGCAAAGCGCATGCTACAGGATCATGGGTGGAAGAAAAGTAACCGCACAGTCTATTCTTCCCTCCATGTTCCTGCGTTAATACAGCCAAAGCACATCCATCACATTGATGCACAAACAACACAAAGGCCTTTTCATAGTTTGGTGTGCCCAAAACTGGTGCAGAGCATAATACAGTCTTAAGCAAGTCAAACGATTGCTGGTGTTCCGCGTTCCATGGCAATGGCAAAGAAATGCCCTTCTTCGTCAAAGCCAACATCGGTTTGATCACTAGTGAAAAATTTGGGATCCACAAACTACAGTAAGAAGCCATACCTATCAAGGCTCTAACTTCCTTCTGCATATTTGGGACAGACATGCCAGAAATGTGTTTTATTCTTTCAGGTGTCAATCTTCTTCCCTCCTTTGACAGAAGATAGCCTAAATAGGTGACCTCCTGACCACAATATTGAAATTTTTTAAGCGAAGCTTTTTGACCATGCTTAGCTAGATGGATACGCAATAACACAGTGCCATCCTTACAGGCACTCTCAGAGTTAGCAACTAAAAGCACGTCATCAACGTACTGAAGCAATGTACAGGTAGAGGGAAATTCAAGGGTATCAAGTTGTTCTTTCAAAGCCCTACTATAAATTATAGGACTCTCTGTGTACCCTTGAGGTGCACAAGTAAATGTGAACAAGCGTCCCCCTAAGGTGAACGCGAACAAGTATCTACTATCCTTGTGTATAGGAATACTAAAGAAAGCATTCTTTAGATCCACCACACTAAAGTAAGTAGCTGTAGCTGGAATCATGGTTAGGATTGTCGTTACATCAGGCACAATTGGAAATTGTGGAGACACAACTTTATTAATGCCACGTAAATCAATTATGAAACGGAATGGAATTGCATTATCACCTTTCTTGTACATGGGTAAAATCGGACTATTACACAAACTTCCTGACATTTCTTTAATCACCCCGCAATGCACAAAATCGGAAACAATGCATTTCAAAGCTCACTCGCCCTCAACTGAAATCCTATACTGGGGAATGCGTGGCAGCTCAATTCCATGTTTCAAAACTATCTTGACAGGTTCAATCTGTAAAACACTGACATCATTGTCGTCGACAGCCCATAAGCTCTCTGGTACATTAATGAATTCTGGAGGCAAAGGTCTAGTCAAGAATTGCGAGACAGAAAATTGCTGTGGTGAAATCGTCAAGCGTACTCCATCAGAAGAACAATAAATCACTGCATTTAATTCTTTTAACAGATTCAACCCCAGCAAGTTCTCTCCACAATTTGAAGTCAACAGAAATGGACAGTGTTCCTTAGAGGGACCCAGAGAAATAGGTACCGGCAAAGAAACCGGACAAACAACTGGTGTGCCAGAAAACCCTACAGAAACATTGGCTTGCCCTGACAGTGGGATGTTTGGAACCCGTGAATGATCAATGGAACACTTCTGTGCTCCAGTGTCTAACAAAAAACTGATGTTTCTTATTTCCCACCATCATTTCAACGTAGGGACCTTTCTGATTGACGGGAATATGTGTAGGTTCCAAACCCTGCTTCGGGCAATCCTAACGAAACAAAATATCATCAAAAGGAAGCTCTTCAGATAAATATGCAGCGGAAGGATGATAAAATATGTTCCTGGTGTCCACACTTGAAATCTGATTATCCTGCGAGAAAGGTTGCTGAGGGTCCTGTGCAAACTGACCTCTACCAGGGCCCCCTACACCCGGGCGACCTCTGGATCGTCTCCTCATATTTCCAAATATATTATTTGATCTTTGTTGAAGGACGGGGCATTGTGCTCGCCAATGACCCTCTCGACGACAATAAGCGCACTGGTTAATGTTCACAGGACCCAAGGGCACATTCCCTTGTGGGACATTCTGACCTCTAATCTGAGAACTACCCCCTCTGGGGCCTCTAACAATTTGCTGCAAGAGCACTTTAGTTTTCAAATCGCCTTTTCGTTTTTCAACCCTATCTTTTTCATTATTGACACGGTTCTCGTAGTACTTAGCCATGTGCAGTACTTCTGATTGTGATTTCGCTGCCAAGCGCTCTCAGAAGACATAATTTGTGACTGGATGTCAGGCAGCAATCCACGCACAAATTTGTCCACGAACAATCTTTTCCCAGAATCTGTGCCTAGGTCTTGTCCACGGAAATCCGAGAATAACTGTTCGAACCGATTAAAGAACTCGGTAGCACCCTCAGACTTTCCTTGGACACAGGCCGTAGGTTTATACCATATAATTCCTTTTTCTGAATTATAGTTTTTAATTTTGCAATAATTCTATCAGGCAAAGTTAGTATCACCTGAGACGGTCTTTCACCAGCTGGCCTTTCTCCATCGAGTCTAGTTATATTCATCCGTGTATCTCCCAACCCTGGTACATCGTCAATAGTTCTAATTTGTTTCCACAAATCTACGGGCAGGAGTACAGGGAATAACAAATCAATATCGCCTAAGGTGAATACTGAGGATTGCAAGACGGACTCTATTTCTTTATAGAATCCTGTCGGTTTTTTCCTAATATCAGGAATAGATTGCCTAATAGTATTCACTTCCTGTCTTGAGAACGGGTTAGTGAACAAACTGCGATACATATTGTGCAGGAATGTTCACATCGACTATATTATGTGCAGGATCAGCCGCAATCTCAACCTTCGGGACAAATGTCAGAGGAACCTCTCTCATTAGCAACTGAGATGTAGGCAACTCCGAACGCTTACTAAGCAACAAAGCCAAGTCGAGCGCTAAAGCAGTCGAAGAAGTGTCAAGTGAAAAAGCTCTCTTATAAATACTCAATAACTCTGTGGGACAACTAATCTTTCTTTTTACACAATCATCCTGTAGGTACTCTATCTACCTGCATCACTGACCTCTGCATTACAGGCGTATACTGACTATACGTGTCATATACTTCAACTGGGGTTATCAACATATCCGAAATCCATCTAAGTCCGTCCTTCGTACAAATTTGTGCTTCCTCAGATATTGATTTACGACAAGGAAGGAACCGTTTCTGTACATACATACTTTCCTCCTCGTCATCCTCATTCTGTAACTTTTCTAACTCCTTTCTATACCCAAATAACCTCTCGACATGCTAATTTACCTTCTTCACAGTGTCTCTAGAAAACGCTAAATTATTTAGATCCCTTAACCCTTGCGGGAAATCTGCATTATTTAATTTTCCCCACATCACACATGACTGAATACCTAAACCTTCAATAAAAAACATTTTTCTCAGGAAAATTATCCATATTACAAAGTGTGGCAAAAACACTAGCTTGGTCATCCTTCTCCATACAATGCTTAGCCCATGCAATTAACTCACGTTTGTTCTCCGGTGGTACAGTATTGCGAGTGACAACCTTTGACCCTGCACCTCGATCGATTACAAGCGGCTCAGGACCACTTGCAAGAGAGGGAGCAGGCAAATTCAATGGAGGTACTGTAACTGGTGCGATAAGAAGAGGTGGAGGAGCTGGAGGAAGGGGAACATTAGGAGGAGCAGGAACAACGGGAAGAACAGCAGGTAGAGCAGGAATAACAGGAGGAAGAGGCAAAGCAGCAGGAAGAGGAACATACGGAGGTGGTGCAGAGGCACCAGGCCTTCGTTCATTTATCAATTAATCTATAAATTCATTGGACGCATTGAGGTCTTTGGACGGATATATTTTTTGAATTCCAATTGAGAAAGCCCTATCCATATTCCTAGTCGATTCAGAATGTTTATCTTGGTCATACAATAATGCTTTTTCGGTGTTCGTCTTATGACGGCACGCATGCTTCTCTCTACTTTTAAGTTGTTGCAACGTTTCTTTTTTCCAATACTGCAAAACATCAAATGCTACAGGTCTAGCCTTTTTCTTTAATAGAATTGACTCTAAATACTCAATACGAGGGATTTCGAAACTACCATTGATTGGCCACTGAAGTTTGGAAGCATATCTGGTTTGTCTGTGCCAAATGTCATTAAATACTATACTTCCAATGCCATGCTTACAGTACATAGTATATGCCGGCGACCACTCCTGTGGTGCCGGACGGCTAAATTCCAAAGATTGTCTATCGCTGTGGAACAATGCCCTTAAGCAGGTAGACAATTTCCCAGGCATATCAAATTATTGGTGTTACCTGGTCAATAATTGTGTCTGCAGATACAATGCGACAAAATCAAATTTTCAGGGTTGAGTCGGGTCATGACTCACCTGAACAAACCTAAGGAGGTCCGATTGGATTTCAAAGAATCTTACCTAACTAATCTTACCTCGTGTATGGTGATTTCGGCAAATCTGCCCGCCTCGATAAGTGGACCCTCGTCAAGATGCCGTCTCAGACCACAAGCTAATCGTCCAGGGATCGGGTCGTGCAGCGCTGTTGAGGTGTCGCGTCTCGTTCAGTGGAGCCCCTTTTTGTCACACCGTCCGATCCCGGTCTGATAGCCTGCGTCAACCTTCAACAATCCAGCATCAATCTTGAGGGTCCCTATTCGGGCACCAACTGTGAAAACAAAATCAAAATATCGAGGCTGAGTACCCCAAAAGGAGATACACCGAACACGGGTTACAAAGGAACATACAAAGTACTTTATTTTATACTAAATCCAGTTACAAAAACAGAGCAAAATCAGATAGCTATCAGCCCTCAGTACAACACAACGAACTCCAGCGTGGTTCAGTGTGTTCAGTGAGAGACGCTGTACATTAGAATGCATTTGCTTTTTATACACTTGGTGGGCATGAGGTCCAGCCCCACTTCGGGTTAATATTCCACTTAATACATCATCGATCTAGGGTTCGTGCCAAGTCTCAAACAACCGGATAGCACTGGCTTTCGAAGTCTGCGGAAGGTCCACCTATAGAGACATGGTGGGGAGAGCTGATTAAATGGGTGGAGGCAGAAACAGTGGTATGGCATAGGGCGATGTACAGGGGACAAAGGGAGGTCAGCAATGATGTCACAGCATGGAATGCATTAGTCCAAATGATGTTTGCGCCCTCTGACGACATGCCCCCGTGAAGCTTGTGCAGCAGTGGTGGGAGGTGCATCGAGTAGAGGAGGGCGCAGAGCTCAAGTGTGGCTCAAGGTGACGAGAAGATAGGAAAGGTGGGGTGGGCGGTGGGGCGAGTATGGCATGCACTGTTTTTTGTTAGTTTGAGTTTACAAGTTGGGGCCACTGAGCCTGGTTCGGCCGAGTGCTAGCAAGCCTGCATGGGATAGGATGTACTTGAGGGAGGGCATAAGACACACGCATCAAGGGACTGAGGTTTTAATGTGCGCAAGGACATTAATTGTAAAGTGTGCAAATAATTAACCCTTGAGACTGCACAGTTTATGAGATGTGATTATTGGCTCCTTTTTTCTTTTTCTTTAGTACATGTTTTTTTGTGGTTTCCGTTTGTATTGTCTTCCTTTCTTTTGTTGAAGAAATACAAATAAAAAAAGTATTTTAAAAATAGGTTGAAGTTCCTTTAACCAAATAAAAATAATTTAAAAAAACACTTCATACCACAGTTAGGCCACATCATAGCTCTCTGGATCAGGGAGGGAATCATTCAGTCTGCAAGCAAACAATGCGAGCGCCAATGTGCCCAATGAGCAGCACAGAATGCCCCTTGGCGCCAAAATGGCAACACATGGCCAGTTCTCTAGTAGGGAAAGGTGGGTTACCTTGATGTGACTTCCTGGTTAGTATGGCTTTCGGTATGAAGGCTCACTGCTGAGAACACAGCTCTGAGGTTGCTGCCATAGGAGTAATTTTGCAATTCCAGCAATTCTTTGAGGATTACTGGGTTGTTGTGGGGACTAGGTTAGGTGGTTGTTGTGATCCTCTGGGAATAATTCACACAAAACCACCCCTTTCCCGCAGCTTCCATGAGTCGCATTTGCCTAATTTGGTTGGTTAACAGGTGGTATTAGGGAGAAACTCAGCTCTGGGTAAACAGCTCAGTTTGCTGAATAACCTGCTCCTTCAACAGCGCTGCACAGTCTTCATTGCCAAACTCCCAGGACAAGTCTTCAGGTCTAGAATGGAGAGAACAGACTTCGAACAAAAATGTATTTGTTCCAATACCGGATTTTGAAGCAGGAGAAATGTGGGGAGTTTATCACTGCTTGGAAAGTGATATTTAAATAATCTAACAGCTAGATAAGTGTTTGATACGTGTTCTGTTTGTCTTAGGTGGCTGAATGGAGTTGTTGATCAAACCAATTAGATGGTAAAAATTTGGGTACCCCTAATTTAACTGATTTTTGGAGTGCTAGGTTCCATTTTTCCTGATTCAGAGACCCCTTGTGGCACGCGAATATTCACAGGTTTGCATGAATTCTATGGAAAATGTGCCATAGGCTGTGCATGTGCAAATTCATATAGCGCCTCATAGACCATATACTTAAACTTGAAGTGTATGCTCCATTTACTACCATGTACCATAAATGCTCTACAATACAACATAAGCAATCTCTGGATGCTAATGTTAAAATTGGTTGAGCTGGAATCCCCCCTCCCACCAGACACCAACAGCATCAAGGATGTTAACCTGGCATAAAACATCCAAAACACACTTTTGGATAAAATCAGCAGTCTCCACAACAAAATCCAACTGAAAAAAAGCGCCCTCAGCATTAACACGCAACTTCCTCATAAGACCACTATCACGGACCTAACCCGTATTTGCTTCCATCCAGTCTCGGAAGCTAAGGTCACCCTCATCATGAAAGGTCACAAACACTCCCATTGATAAGGGGATGTGTGCCTGGTGCCTCTCCTCAAGGAATACACAGACGCCCTCACGCCCTTCATCAACACCCTCATCAAAGCCTCCTTCGCCTCTTGCTCAGTGCCTTGCAGCCTGAAGGAAGCGTGGGTTCTCCCACTGCTGAAAAATTCTTAGCCCCTTCTGTCCCACCAACTACAGCCCTGTTATCACTGACCCCTTCCTCCTAAAGATCCTGGATCAGGCAGCTTATCTCCAGATCAAGCTTTACCTTGAATCCAACAGCATCCTAGGTATGTGTCAATCTAGATTCCGCCCTGGCCATGGCACAGAATTAGCACTTCTGGATCTAAAAAAACAACTTAATGAGATCAAAGACGCAGGCAAGTCAGCAATCTTACTACTGCCAGACTTATCGGCAGCTTTCGACCTGGTCGACCACCAAATCATATGTCAACACCTCGTCTCTGCGACAAACTTATCCCCTGAAGCCATTACCTGGATTACTTCTTTCTTAGATGACAGCACCAGGAAAGACTTCTCAGAAAATGCATCGGCCCCCCCATTTCTGGTTCTAGGTTGGCTCCCATTTCATTCCGAGCTCAAATTCAATTTCCTCTGTCTCGTTTTCAAATCCCTCCATGGTCTTGCCCCCCTATCTTTCCTCCCTCCTTACTTTCGACACTCCTTCTCATTTTCTCTGCTCTTCCAATCTCTACCTAGTCTGCTCTCCACCTCCACCCTGTGCCCCTTCTCGCTTCCATTCTTTCCAACTCCTTGCCCCTTACCACTGGAAACACCTTCCTCTCTTCATCCACTCTATATCTTCCTTCACTTACTTTTGTACCTCCCTAAAATCCTATCTCTTTCATTTACCTCCTTAAAACCATTTGCTTCCTCTCTTACTTCTATTAGTACTCTCACCCACACCTACTTTTCCTTTTCCTATGTCCCTTCCCCCTCTCTCTGTCCTTTCTCTCCACTCTCTCCTTCCGTATGTCCTGTACATTTCTAATCCTCTTCTCTTCCTTCCTTCTCCGTACCCCCTCTGCCTCCTCCCTTACTTCTGCTCTCACCTTTCCTCGTACCCACTATCTCTTCTCTCTTCTTGACCCCTCCCTTCTCTTCTTCCACTTCCATAATGTAAATTGTTTTTGTACTGCTTTCTGGTTTAATTCAATTGTTATGTAATTCTTGCTGTATATTGTTGGTTCCTCTTGTAAAGCGTTTTGGATTAAAACGCTATATAAATTCAATAAAATACAAATACTTGCGGCATTCTCCAAAGCTCGTGCTTATCCTCTACCCTCTAAAACATTTTCACAAAACCTTTATTTGACCTCCTGGACGACCTGAGCATTTCTTACACAAACTGTGCTGCCGATACACAGGTGCTCCTCCCTCTAACAGGAAACTAGTCCACTGACTATGCCACTCTGCAAACAGTGTACAAAACTGTTCAGGCCAGGATGCCCTCTCATCTCATCTGCCTCAATGATGAAAAGACTGAAATTCTCCTGGTCGACTCGCATACCTCAGTCGACAAGCTAGGCCAGGCTTACAATGCCTTCTCCTTATAGAGACGTAATTTCACCAAAATGCCAGGGGTAGCGGAAGTGACATCACATGACCCTTGACCCCCTGATGACATCACAGGAAGTGATGTAATTTGACCCCACCCTGAAGTGATATCGTGAGAAGCGATGGAACACGACCTTTCACCCGTTGACAAAACAGGAAGTGGCATCACATAGCCTTGTACACTACGAAAAATATGGTTACGATATTACTATAATGTGATGTACATTTCATACAAGAATGGATCGCCATATGTATCGTTAAGCTCAGTGTGTATAGGCCCATATTTCTAAATTACTGTGAATGCAAGCAGACGTCCATGACCAAATGTTTTTATATAGCACTTACGCTTAAGCGCTTCATATAGAAATAATATACACCCAATATTACCCAATCTGTGTTGGTTCTCAATTATCGACCTCAGAAGGATGAAAGGCTGAGTTGAGGCGTTTAAGAACAGACTAAATCAGTGACTCTCCCCCTGAAGTGTGCCTGAAATAAACCTTTAATAAGTCTAGCAATTATTGTAGAGAATTCCAAAAAGACACATTATTTGGTATTTCTATTCTTTCTTATTTAGGGTCAGTGCTGAAAGTGTTAGACTTGTGGCACTCCTGTTCTTATTTTTCTTCTTTTTTTTAAGGGGCCTGAATAAGAAAGCCAGCCACTTCAGAAGTAAAGAACCAAATGGTGCGGACCACAGCCCAGGAGCTTGCATTAAAAAAAAACATGTATTTCTTTAAGAGGTCGCAAGGGAGACCTCAGAGGTCTCAGTTGCGACATCTGGCGACCCCTAAATGACTTCCCTGTCTCCATAGACGGCATCACTATACCAGTCTTCAGCATTGTGAAGACATTGGGCGTTCACCTAGAGGCCTGTTTGTCCTCAACATGGCAGGTCAATGCAATTGTATCCTCAGCTGCACACACCATGAAGCTAATTAACACCAGTAGTCCATACCTTTCAAGGACAGCTGCCTCATCATTGCCCGTATCACTTATTGTTTCTAGACTCGACTACTGCAATGCCCTATTTGCTGGCACCTCCACATGCAACATTCACATACTCTTGGTCATTCAGAAAAATGCACTTCAAGCCGCACATATAACATTCCCAGGCGATAGCACATATTGGCTGCCAGAAGAAATATTTCCTGGCTCCCAATATGTGAATGCATAATCATGAAAACGCTAGCTATGCCCCCCCATACCTCTCCCATAAACTTTTAAAAACGCATTCCTCAAGACTGACTCAGTCCTCCTACGCTCACCGTCTTATCACTCCAAGATTCAGACCAACAAGAGCCGGCGGGACAAGCTTCCCGGTCATTGCCACAAAGAACTAGAACTTGTTACCTCTAGTACTAAGCTCAGAACAATCATACTGGACCTTCTGCAAACATGTCAAGACACTAGTCTTCTCCCAGGGCCCCTACCTGGGTTGATCTGGGCCACCTGACTTTAAGGACCTAATGGCCAATAGTCATTGAACTTTGCAACCACTAACTTCTGTCATCTTAACCAGCGCCTAGATGCACAAGGGCTCAGAGCGACCTACAAATATCAAAACAAATCAACATATTGGCTATAAAATGTGTTGTGATTTCCAACCAGCCGCGCGCAGTACTTTACCTGGACTTGTGTTGAGTTTGCACTGGCTCAGCATGTTTGTGCGAGCCATCGAGGCCCTTTCATGAGACTCCACGCAGAGTGTGGGTGTGGCTTGCTCAGAGGGCTGGGAAGGGGGCGCAACACCAAAAATGGGGCAGAACATGCAGAAAAGTGGGCATTCTGACGAAAGGCCTGCAGGCAATCCCTTGCACGCCCACTATTGTGTGGCACGAGACGTATTCGTGGATTCGATCGTGCAACCTCTCGGCCAGGAAATGGCCACGCAAGTCCTTCAGATGATCCGCTACCCAAAGGCAGGCGTAAGTACACTTGCGCATATGATATGCAGCGTAGAGGTGGGGTTGCATGTCGGATTTCGGGGTGTGTGTACGAAACTGGTGTTCCGATGTAGCTTTGGGGTGCACGTAAGCCGCGTAGTGGGGTGCAGGAACGGTTTATGGGGGTTTGCATGCAGATTCTCCGAGTTTAGACAGAGTTATGATTTCTATATGCAGGTTGTCAGGGTGCCTGGATCAGTTATGGGGGTCCCCGAGATGCAGGTCTGCTTGTGGGGATCACACAAACTGTTTGAAGGGTGTGCGTACTCGCACACGGGGGAGCATGTAAAGGTAGCTGATTTGGCAGTTTTTGCTTTGCGTGTGGGAGTATCGGGGGCGTTCCGGCCGGGACTCGCGAATACGATTACTTTGCGTGAACAATTCCATGGATACTCAGCGCATGCATTTTTTCTTCTGCACGCAGGCTTGTGCAGTATCCTTCTCGGTGAGCGGCCCTTGCAGGAATTCTGACCCCTAAGCGCCCGATTCATGGAAATGTGCACTGAAATCCTGCATTGTTCACTCAAAGTAACCGTATTCGCAAGTTGGGTCCGGGTCATGGGCAGGGTCCCCCGTAATTGTTCTTGGCACCCCGACAACCTGTGTATGGAAAATTGTAACTTGGACTAAACCCGGAAAATCTGCGTGCAAACCCCGTAAACCCCTCCTGCAACCCGCTACACTGCTTACCCGCATCGCTAAGCTACATCGGAACCCCGGTTGCATATACGCACCCCAAAATACGACATGCAACCCCACCTCTGTGCTGCATACCCTATGTGCAAGTGCACTTTTGCCTGCTTTCGGGTGGCGGATCGTCTGGAGGACTTGCATGTCCATTTCCCTCTTGCGAGGTTGCACAATCGAATCCATGAAAACGTCTCATGCAATTGGGGGTGTTTGAGGGACTGCCTGCAGGTCGTCCCTCGGAAAACACCCCTTTTTCGAATGCTCTTCCCCTTTTTGGGTGTTCCGCCCCCTTCCCAACCCTCTGCGCGAGCCACGCCCATGCTCTGCACAGAGTCTCGCGCTAGCCCCTCGACAGCTCGCACAGACGTGCTGAGCCAGCGCAAACTCAACGCAAGTTCAGGTAAAGTACTGCGCATTCGATTCCATGAATCGACGAAGGCGGATTTGCGCGCATTTGCCAAGCAAGTACCCGATTTTCCGCACAGATGATTCCATGAATTGGGCCCTTTGGGGTTAGGCTTATATTCATGGTATCTCGGGGAAAAGGTACATACAATGAATTTCAGTGGAGATTACAGAACTCGCAAAACGTTTTGGTCGTATGGAAAAACCGAGTGAATTTTACGATCGAGCAAAGTCGATGGTACTATACCTCTATTTGAGATTCTCAGAAAGATAAATAAAAGCGATGGAAAGAAAGGCGCCCTTCAACCAGAGCTTTACATTGAGAGTGAACACCTTCGGTGTATGAACCCCTTCTTTATTTAGGCTCAGCAATATTTCACATCTTTGAATGACTTGTCACCGGGCCGTGACTCCCCGAGCCAGGCCGTGATATTTCAGCTCATCCCTCTGGGTTTGTAATCTCCCGCAGACAGATTTATGTTGTATGCGCATGCCGTGAGAGCGCTTGCGGGGTTTTTCTCTCACCCACTCTCAGTTTCCATTGCAGGGGCAGCTTCCTTTATAAATATGCTCGCACGTATTTAGAAAGCTTTCAAATCGACCTTTTTGATTCCAAATTCCTAAGAAGCCAAGAGAGCACAACCTCTTACTTTACTCTCTTACTTTATAGAGGGCATTTCTGAACGGAAAAATGAATATTAAAACGTTGACGGAGAGCATGCACGCAAATGCGCGTCAAACAAGGGGCTCTCCTTTGTGTGCACGTGACTCGTGGAATCTTTACGATTGAGGTAGCGACGTTAAAAAAGGCAGTATTTCACCGCCACTAAAAGTGAAGTTAATCGCAGACAATAATATTGGCAGTCCCCAGTAAGGTCCAATGGGATTTCGGAATGGGGAGTATTGAACAAAATTACCCAGGAGGTGAATTACCATTACCACTGGCAGTAACAGTGGTGCAGTTGTGCGGCATTAGCACTGCTCGCAAGGGGACCCTATTAATGTGCCTTCTTCTTTCATTGGATGATCCAATACACGTCATCAGATTGACAATCATCACCTACACTTAATACAGCTGAAAAGTATCCCAATGAAACTATCAAAAGGAATTTAAAAAAAAACTAAAAACATACAATGAAATGACTAAATATGACAGAGACTACAAAAGAAAAAATAAATAAATAAACAGGTGAGGTTAAAGGTCTGATGAGCTCTGGGTCATGCGTCTATCGATGCTCATATGTCTCACTAGACAGCCTTTTTATGTAGGCAGCGGCCTGCAGTCTAAATGTCAGAAACATGACAACACATAAATGTCATAGAGGAATTAAAATGCCCCAACTTCATAATGTCATATGGAATCGCGTGTGTACAAAGTGAGGCACTTCCACTCTTCCACTAGAACAGCCTGTTTCACCAATATCAGCGTACCCCTCTGCCAGTGATCCATGGGCCACTGCAATAGTAAGGAAGGAATATTTACTGTTCGATGCATGGAGATACGCACACAAGTGGCTCATGAGCTGGCACACCACTCACTATAAATACTAATGCCAGTGTGGTCACCAATGTGTCGGGAAATGGAAACTCAGGGACTCCTAATTACTATTCACCCGACTATTCAGCCTATAATCGCTCACTGCCACAGATGGGGCCAGACCATGGCGCCACAGATCACAGTTCTGCCTGACCACAACATTGGAGACTGGGGCTTTAAGCCCTTGCTTCCGATTCTATCAATTGATTGATTGATTGGGTATTTATAATGTGCCTATACACGCTGTTTTTCGAGGTGCAACAAGACAAGAGGGTGGAGGAAAAGGGGATAACAAAACAAAAACGATCCTACTAGGCCTTGTGACATTTGGAATGTGCAAGTGCAGTAAGAGACGTGCATGGGAGAGGGAAGGGGTGAGGAGTGCCGGTCAGAGTGAAAGCACAGTGAGACGGAGTGCCAGGGGAGGCCAGGTGGGCAGAGCCAGGGGAAAGCAGAGCGTGCAGGGGAAGGAAGGTCCACGAGCTACGTGTGAGGTAAGCGGCTGGAAGGGCAATCAAGTAATTCATAGAAAGTGAGAGGAAGAAAAGTCCAAACACATGAGAATATTAATGGGGGATGGGAAACACCCAGAGATAGGGTGGAAAAGGAAATCCTGACCAATCCTGTGACCCTGTGGGAGCAAGGATATTGCCCACACAATTCCCCACAGTGCTTTAATAGGTCATTTATAACCCAAAACCCTAAAAAAGGGAGGTAGAGGGAACAGGTTTTGGCAGAGGGGCGGGGGATTCAGGAAGGTGTACCCAGCGAGCCAGAGAAGGAGAGTAGAAAAGGCCACAGCTTACTGTGAGCTACAGCTCAGTCACTGACCCAAATCACAGTGCAAGGAATACAAGACTCTGCTTGGCACACCTTCCCAACCACTCCTGGATAACAGATCAAGGGGAAAGGAAACAGCTAGCATGCTGGAGGCTATATCCCAAGGACTGGCAAGAGCCAGAGACCAAGACAAGATGCCAAACAATACCTAGTGTAGGCCCAGGTTCGGTATGGAGGGACTTACTCGTTTAAATAAAAATAAAGAAAAGACCGATTTAGAAAGAGTACATGGAGATCGCTCTGAGCAGTCTTTCTAAATTGAACTGTCATGCCTCTGCCGCACACAAATGTGCACAGGGACTGACAGGCGCAGCCAGACAAGGGAAGATGCGGGAGCGAGGTAAGTGTATTCTCAGTGTTGTTCGTGTGTGTGTTTGTGTGTGTTTGGGAGCAAGTGCATGTGTCTCTGTGTGGGAGAAGAGGGGGAATGTTTGTGGTGGGGAAGGGAGGGGACGGGGAGGGTAAATGTGTATTTGTGTGACTGTGTGGGAGAGGAGGGGGAATGTTCTGAGTTGGGAAGAGGGTGGTGGGTGAAGAAAGGTGGGATTAGGTGGGTAAAACCCCAGGATTGTCTATAACTCCAGTGGGAGAGGATGGGGGTGGGGCGGGATCACCTTCCCAGGGGATTGGGGGGGGGGTCAGGATGTCATATTTCAGCATTTTAAAGGACACACAAAATCAGCCGAAAAAAGTTGGGCTCTAAAATGTGGAAATATCACTTCGAACCCCAGGTTCTTAAGGGCAACTCCCGGTAGGTTGGTAAGAAGAACTTTAGCCTGAGAACAATTCTGCAAAGGTGGAAGAAATACATGTGGTAAAGGTCATTGATACCAGGGGAGAATCTCCTAAGTTCGGGGAGTAACAAGTGCTTGTTGGTAGGCATGTGCTGTATCTACACCAAGGAAACAAGGAAGGTGACCCACAGCCAGAGAATGATCATTTCTGAGACAGGAAGAAAGCAGAGAAGAACCAAAGGAGCAAGTTCGGTGCTATATCCCTGGAACACGAGTGAGCCAAGAAGCATTCAGAGCACATACTCCTGAAACTATGACTAGTTGATTAGGGAATTTTAACATTGACCTTAGGACCTTATAGAGTAGGCCCTGGTATCTATTTTCATTCCACTACCATTCTGATGAGTTACAATGAAAAACCTTCTAGATGTGAGAGATGTTCAACCAGGGCTGGACTGGCCTACAGGGAACCCTGGAGATTTCCCGGTGGGCCTCTGCACCCTGGGCCTATTTTGTAGTTTATTTTCACATGTTCTCATAGGAAAAGGGTCGGGACTGCTCAAAATGTGTATTATGGGCCCACTTTGAAAATTATTTCCAGGGGCTCTTTTGGTTCCCGGTCCCAAAACCCGAACAATAAAAAAATTCCAACTAGGCCAAATAATGGATGCACCAGTTGCAAGGAAAACAAAGATTTATTACATGCAAAAAGTATCAGATAGTCACATAGAACTGAACCAACACGGAGTTCGCCCCACAAGTAACATCTTTTATAACGGAAAAGCACAATATTAACAAAACTTTGCATAATATTGATTACAGCATGATTATACACTCCCCATTGGCTACCACCTATAAACAATACTTATGATCCTCCATATTCAATTATCCTATTGGTTACACATTATCTAAAGCACATTTTCCTAAACATGTGACCTAGTACACCGTCACTGTGAAACTTAGAAGATGATTGACGAGCAGGTACATTGTTGCCATAATACATCTTGTTGACGAGTGAACATTCTTGACGCTCACATGATGTGCACCCCTCGTCAGATCCTGATCGAAGTATGAATAACCAGGCCAACTCTGCTTTGATAATACAATGTATCTTGCTCATTATATCATCGATCTATCTAAGCGCTTTTGTATAGCACCTGTCACCTGGAGGCCTCAGAGCACTGACAAGACGGGAGACAACATGAAAACATTCAGGAGTAGAATCTGCTAAACCGTGCACTCCTTATGCTTTACCTTTATCAAAGAGAAAGGTCTTCAAACTCTTTCTGTAGTGGGATAGGGCTGGTATTGCCCTCAGCATGTTAGGCAGCACGTTCCACATCACGGGATCCCATTCACCAAAGCTGTTACCTCCAAGTATTTTTTGTTTGAAATACGGGCATGCCAGGATTCCAGTTTAATTAGATCGCAAGGCCCGTCTTATGGGTGCTTTTAGAAATTGTGAGCAGAGATACAGAGGGGCATTACCAAACAGGCATTTGTGCACAAGGGAGTTTGCCTTATGTTCTATTCTTTGCTCCACCGGGAGCCAGTGCTGCTTCTGCCGTGCATACGCCAGATATTGGCTTGTTTCCTGAGACCACATACGGCACGCATCACTCCATCCTGCACAGTTTTCTGTTTTTTTATGTTTGCCTGTGAGGTGCCTACCATCAGACTGTTGCAGTAGTCGATCTTTGCATTTACAGTGGCAGATGCCACTACTACCCTGTTCTGCTCCAACAAGTATGGTCTTCTCTGCCATAGCAATTTGCTCATGTATGAACATGATGTTTTTAGATGAGCTGCCTGTTTCCTAGATGTTAGTTGCAAGTCTAATTAGGCTCCCAGCGTTTTGATGTGCTAGGCTACAGAAATGATGTTACCAGCAATTTGAAATTGACTGTATTTTGGATAATTTTTTTTTAATCTTGTACCAGTTCCAATAATCAGCAGCTCACGCTTCTCATTATTGAGGGCTAACGAGTTTTGTGCCATCCATGACTGAATTGCTGAGAAGATTTGGTTCACTTTTTCCATATCTGCAGAGTAGACCCCGAGTGTTAATTAAGAAACTTCATATCATACACATAGTTGGCGAACTGCACACCCATACTCTACAGTAGGTCACATAGGGACCTGATGTAGACATTGAAGAGCAGGGGGTGAGAGCCATGATCCCTGTGGCACCCCGCAGGTCAGAAGTATTGGAGAGGATTGATTGTCATTTTTATTACTATAGCCTGTCGTGGTTCGAGAAAGGATTTGAACCATTTAGTGGCAGTGGCAGAGCATTTCCCTATTGTGAGCATTTGGTCAACCAGCGTCTCATGATCCACCAGGTCAAATTAGGCTGAGATGGAGAGCAAGAGTAGTGCAGTTTGAACTTTGTCAACACATTTTACAATATTTGTTTCCATCCCATGTTTGGAACGAAATTCTGACTGTCCAGTACCCAGTAGATTGCGTTGCTCAGCATATTCACAATACTGAAGATAGGCAATTCTGTTAAGGATATTCAACAAGAATGGAAAATTGGTTATGGGTCGAAAGTTGGAAGCTACAGCTGGATGCAAGTTACCCTTTTTTAGAAGTGGAGAAAGACAGGCTTCCAGCAAGCATGTGAAATACTGGGGTTCAGAGAAGGGCATATTTATTATGTTTGTCACCCACAGGAGTAGTGGTAAGAGAAGTCTTTGAACAATGATGCAGGAAAGATGTCACCTTTACAAGAGACTGAACCTCCAACTCTTATAGTTCCTTGAAAAAGAATGGTATCACAGACACAGATGATTTTTCCTTGGCAGTCAGTAATTGGGGTTCAATCACTTTCCAGACACTATAACATGCACAAACAGCTCCCTTGACCTAGCAGATACATTTATCTGCAACACTCCTGCTCCTCCTATCCCAAAACATGGTACTAGAACATCTCCTCCCTTATCTCATTGGGAACACAGGTGCCCATGGATGACATTATTGGGGCACCACTCTTGTGGCTACATTTTGCATATTTATTTGTCCCTAGAGTGTGGCACCTGAAGTTCAAAAAGGATGTCCGCTCTTCCGGGAAGGGCACTAGTGATCTAAATCTTCACCAGGCCTATTGGTATCATAGAACATCCATGCCCTGTTCACATGAATTTAACTTTCAAAGGCACATCTATACCCTTCCCAGTGCCTCTAAGCTCTGCAGCTGGACCCAATTAATTGTTATTGCTCCAGGGCCGCTGTTTGTGATCTTGCCAGCATAACTTTTCTCTGCAAGTAAGGAAGGAGGACTTGTCTCAGGATTAGCTGAACAGTGACGCAGCTCCACATTGAGCCTGTTTCTCATACTTTCAGAAACATGCCCTATAATCCAACATGGTGGAACTCCTGCTACCTGAGCCCTCGGATGTCGCCTTTCACCACAACACATCTATGACTGTCGGTATATAATTATAATTGTTATTTCACAATGCACTTAATACCGGAGACCGGTTCGAAGCACAAGCCCGGGATTTGAACGTTTGTTGCTATGCCCTGTCTTGCTTCCAAGACAAATGCATTGGCCTTCAGCTATGCTCCTGGCTGGTACATGTCTACCTATATCCTCTACCTATTCGCACATCCCTTCAATCATAACACAATACACTTCTGCTAAATGTGAAATACATCACCCTCTCTTTAGCCTCTGCAACTACAATGTAAATACACTGTTGCACTTTCTGTATAACTATATGGTGCCACACCCAACAAAATCAACCCTCCCTATATTGTCTGCTAATATGTATTTTGCAGCTTAAATCTATTCACCTGGCGAGGATGTTGCATTTGCATCCCAATCTCACCACTCCCCCTTTAGTTAATACTCCATTAACTAACCCAGCTTCCTTTCTTTCATAGTCATTGCCTTTGGGCACCCACAACTTGCACACTTGGCATAAACCCCCCACCCCCCTGGGCATATTCTTCTGGAGTACACACCATAAAACAACATCACCCATCTCCTGCCAAATCTACCCAATGCACCACATTATTTTCTGGATCGGTGGGGGATATGACAGTGTCCCCAGGGGACCAACTGATTGCTCTACTCTCACCATCTTGTCTTCTGTTTCTCCATTCCACTTCTCAGTCTGCAAGTACACATGTTTTGTGAGGGGAGCAGCTTTACCTGTTGTTACCAATCTCAACATCATCATGGCACCCTTAGTCAGTGTCCTGGAGCAGCATTGTAGAATCATTTGGCACAAACAAAGAATTACAAGAAAAATTACTAGGATAGGAACAAGAACTTTTACGGCTATCCCCAACCAAGACAGGGCTAATGAAAACATCGATTTGAACCAATCTTCAGCGCTCACTCCAGCCTCTTTTTCCAGGGCAACTGCAAAATGTGTAGGGCTCCTATGGCATGGATTAGAGACACATTGTTCACATCATTAGGGGGTGTATAAGTGCAGGCATACGCCTCCTTCCGCTATGGTAAGTAAATCCAGAACATATCGGTTCTGGAGGGTCATGAGGCGAATAGCCCACAATTCTGTTTTTATTGAATTGAGACCCTGCTCTCTCTGGTTTGCTGTCTGGAGCATCTCCCACCTTGTGATCTGCAGCCATTTTGCATTTGCTGCAGTATGGATGCCCGGCCCAAGGAGGAAGGTAAATAATGCTTCCGTCTTTGTGAACAGACCGAATTGTGATTGCTCTTGAGTCGCTTTCAGCTTGTCAGAGAAGTCTTAAGACCAATAATTCAAGCTCTTTTGTTGACAGACCCTTAGTGAGCGGTGAGCAGGCTGGTGGGGAGAGGGTTTAGTTGCAACTGGGGGTGGCATGTTTATGACAGTCAAATGCAAGTCGGGCACTATGAGGACGGCCAAATGCAAGGTAGTGAGTGAGCAAATGCCTCTCCAGGATGGAGGGAAGTGGAGATATGCATATTGTCCGCACACTCAATAAAAGTCCATCAATGCAGATATGCCATTAGTCAGATCAGGAATAAACAAAGTCTGATTGCACCTTTCATTAATGCCTAGGAGTAAAATACCATTTCCTCTGAAACAAAAAGAGAAGTGTGTCAGCATTTATAACCTTACCAGGCTTCTCGTTCAGTTCAATGCAGGTGATCTTTGGCACATAGATGCTCCAAATTTTAGAACCTTTCTAATTAACACGTGCCACTAAATCCTCCGAGAACCCCAATAAACCCCCACTGTACTGTTTACTTGTCCTTTCACCCAGTTGTCATTGGAAAATAGTGCACCTTCCAATTTCAGTAGTGGTCTTAGTTGACAACGTGCTTGCTCATTGTTCTTGGCACACTCACTTTCATCTCTGTGCATTATGACTGCTTGGATGGTATGTCCTTGAAACAGTCTTTGTACTCCGCAGTGGACTAGGTGCACTAGACATTGGGCTATAAGAGGTGGCATTTCTTGCAGGATAAACAGTTTGGGCATGCAGATTGCGTGTGGTATAAGGGAGCAAATGTAGCAGCTCTTCCTGCCTCCTTCACGTGGTTGTACCACATATTATCTGATTCCTCGAGGTGCACATCTGCAACTGTATCTTCAATAAGCCTTTTGTATTCATCATATTCAATTTAATTTTCTATTTCCCCTTTGTTTCTTGCCATCCCTATACTTATAATTTCTGTGTCATTTAAAATTACTGTGTCATAGCTATACCCCCTTCTATTTGCAGAAGCCATATAAGATTTCTATACATAAAATGATTAGGTCTGTTTCCATACTCAGCTGATTCAATTTATTAGTGTTAGGTTGCCCTCTGCTGTCCAAATGGCAATGTGCACCCAATTCAACAACAGCTACCATTTCAACAAACTGAATGAGCATGGTTCTATGCGGTCACCTTCACCTTCCACTACTGCAACATTCTGTTCCCGTGTCAATGAACAGTTAATTACCAGCTCACTGTTTCAGTCTCTAAAAAGCAAAACGCTGTAGGACGAATGCCTCCACACTAGCTAAAACTGAAAGTAGGTAAATCGAGCACAATTCATGTAGTAGTACATTCTAGTAGGGATGTAATCTCTTTGAATAATTTGTTTAAAAAGTATGTTCCATTGTTTGACTTTAGGACATCACAGGTACCCCAGGTATGAAAGACCTTGTGCACTAAGAATATGGCTGCTGATTTAGCATCTGGTTGTGCGCAAGAGACCAACTCGATCCAACGAGAGAAAGGACATGCAATGACAATAAGGTAATGATAGTAACTGCACCTCATGTCTACGTAGTCGATGTGGAGCTCTTGAGAGGGTCCTGTTGGATGGGTTTATGTGCCACACAACATCCTGAGGGTGTTGCCAGTGCTGTAGAGATAGCAGGTAGTGAAGCTTGCCACAAATAATCAACATACTCTTGAAGGTTGGGGACAAACCAGTCCTCCTGAATATTGGCTTCAATGTACAGTTCAGACATATAAGTTGGTTAATGCTGTTGCTGAAGAGCAACCATAAGCAATTCCCGTGGCATTACTACTTTATCTGTAATATTTTGTCTCCAGGTAAGATCCATCGGTGAAAGTGAGCACCCCCAGTTAACCCACAAATTCTTCTCCTCTTGCGGTGCCTGACCTTGTAATTCAATTATCTAAGTCAGCGGGACGCCTGTGTAAGGAACTGCTAGCTGCGACTGTTGTTTTGTTACCTCAAGATATGTTGTGTCCTCTGGGTCTTCTAAATATGTTACTTCTTAGGCGGCCCTATCTGTGGCATCATTACTGAAAAAAAATGTGTGTCTCGGGTGTGGGCAGCACATTTTACCACTGCTACTACTGTTGGATGGGATAAGTCATAAATCAGTCTTCCTGGAAATGCTGAATGCTGCACAAGAATCCCATCAGACCTTTTAAACCCTCTCCTTTACCATCTGGACAACCCTAAGAGTACTCTGGATGAGGCGTAGGCCGAATCAGAATATATTGTTACTAGACACCTTTATGATGCTTCTAGTGCTTCAATCAATGTAATATGTTCTGCTGAGTGTGCAGAATAATGTTTTGGGAACCTCCTTTTAACTTCTACTTCGTACTCACCATCAATGAGGTGCACCACTGCAGCACCTGAATGCCTCTGTCCTATCTCCTGATCATTCGTCGATGACCCATCAATGAAGAGCACTTCCCCTCTTCCAGTGCATCATCGCTCATTTGAATTAGGTAATCCTCAGGGCCCTTGTATGTGACTCAGTCATGCACCTCCTCCCCTAGCTGAACGGTTATTCCAATTAATGTAGCAGGGTTTACTGTGCAACACCTTACAATGTGTATGGAGGGATTGGACAGTGCAACCTCATAACCCATGGTCTTTGGGTAGTGAGGGTTGATTTGGACCTTTTCAGAATGGCAAAAATAGTTTACTCTGCATATATTGTTACTGAGCCCCCCATAGTTATTACAGAAGATTTTTCAATTACAAACGCTGCAGCTGCTAACGCCAGTTTGCAAGGGAAATGACCCTGCCTCACTGAGTGTAGGATCCCACTGTAATATGCTAAATGCTTGTGTCCCATTGATGTTTTCTGGGTCAGAACTGCTGTCATTACTTTCCCATTGGAATGTGAGAACAAATAGAATTCCTTTGTGTAATCGGACGTTGCTATTACTGGATTTTTACTTATGGCATTCATAAGTTCTTGGAAACATGTCATTATTTCTTCTGCCCATTTCAGTGACCCTTTTGTTTTCTAGGCTTCTTTAAGTTCTCGCAACAAGGGCTTTGTGTAGCTAGAGTAGTCAAAAATGTGTGCTCAACAAAAGGTACAAAATCCAAGAAACTGTTGCATGGCTTTCACCGTGGTAGGCTGTGGAGTGTTCTGTAAAGAGGTTGCTTTCTCTGCTGAAGATATAATTTGCCCTAAGTATACCACTTCCTTCTCAAAATACTGCATTTTGTCTTCGTCCACTTTGTACCCCTCTTCTGCCAGTAATGTCAACAGTGAGCTGATACATATACAAAGGAACAGGGTCAACAAAACAATGACTAACAACAGTCCTTCACACTTTAAATTAATCACAAAAAGGTGTACATTTTATTCAATAAATTTTAAAAAACATCATAAAAATCAACACGGTAGAAAACACACAAAGTGCTGATAATAAAAAGCAAGCTGCTAGTGACACAAAAAGCATAATAGGCCAACAATAGTCACAGTTTTCTGAGTACCAAAATGGGTCAGATTAATATACCCCTATGCTAACTCAATACAGCAGGTAAAGGTACACTCTATTATTTTATAGATATAGTTTCAAGAAAAGACACAAGTCTTCAAGTAGTCCTGGTCATTTGCCTCGACATGTTTCAGTTCATTTCCATAAGTGTAGAACTTTCTTCAGGAGGGTTTCCAACTACGTCACTTGCGATTGCCACACAAAATCGTGCCATACAGCATTAAAACCAGTATATATTGTGCAGAAGAACTGTTGAGAGATAAACATATATACCCAAATTCAGAAACGTAATTATTTTTTAAGGGACAGTATCAATCTGTGCATAACATAGGTGAATGCTTTTGTCATTACCTCTGTTTGGAGTGGTCAACGTCTGGAACAGCGGCAGTAATCAAAGATATTACTACATTCAGCCAATTTTCAATATTTCCAATCTGGTCTCAAGAGATACATGTAAAAAAATCAGACAGGTGCCCAGGAGCCAGGGCTCTGTAGGTCCAATTCACAATACAATAAGATTCAGAACAGCCGCAAAACATGGCACCTAGGACAACAGATTATTTTATTTGTTACCATGGAATCGTAAGGTATATTTCATTAAGAAAACATGCTATGTTCGCAAAGATATTTCTTTTTCATGAGCCAGCCATCTTATAAAATGTATGAATTACATAGACTAAATAAGGGAAAATGCATCAGTCTAAGAGTGCACAGATGGTTTACTTAATAAAGCTGGTAGAAGCTTTACTAACATTGGGGCAACGTTGTTAATATCAAGTTAGACCATTCAGAACGAGTGATTAGTCTGGAGGACATCTTTAAAAATACAAATACAAATGAGTACCTTCTCTGGTAGGTCACTCTTAGGACGTATTTTCCCAAATGGCTGAAATTGTATTTAACTCATAGTGATCCAAGTAATGCCAGAGATACTCCTGGTAATATTCCCCAACGCGGCTTTGTCGCTATGAAAGAGGACGAGCGTCTTAGAATAACATTCATAACAAAGCTCGTCCAAAGGCACGCAAAGCAATGATAGTATGTATAAATCTACACACGAACAAGCACTCAATACCTGGATCGGTAGGGGCAAGAAAACACAGAAATTACTGTAAATCCTGATAGCGCGGGACCTCACGGATTCAAAACTGGATTGGGACACCGGAGCAACTAACCGGACGTCATTTCCTATTGTTAGTTCTTCTTTCCCAGTAGACATATTGCATCTGGGTCTTTTAGTCCCTTTTTAGTGTTTGAAAGGACAAAATATCCAGGCCCTCTAGTGGTGCAAAAACAGAATGTATCAAATGTCAGGAACGAAAAAATTCACTAGTCCCTTTTTAGTTTTTACTAGGGTCGATACAGCCGAGGGCCCTCTAGTGGTGAAGGATAGATTATACCAGAATATCAAACAGCTAACAGTCCTCACTCCATGCTTTAATAAAATGAGAGAGGTGCCATGAAACATTACCATACTTTATGCCATTCAATTGAATCATTCAAGCCTCTCAAATCACTACGAGTTTTGAAAATAAGTTCTTGTTCCTTCTTCAGAAGTTTTTTATTCAGTGTTACTGGATTGTCGCCTTTCACTACTAAAAGCACAGTCCATGTGAATGATTCACAGCCATGATTTTGGTCAACAAAATGTCTGACGAGTGGAGCCTGCATGATTTTATTCTTTATACAGCTTTTGTGTTCCCTTATTTTGTCTATGTAATTCATACATTTTACAAGATGGCTGGCTCATAAAAAAGAAATATCTTTGCGAACATAGCAGGTTTTCTTAATGAAATATACCTGACGAATCCATGGTAACAAATAAAATAATCTGTTGTCCTAGGTGCCATGTTTTGTGGCTGTTCTGAATCTTATTGTATTGTGAATTGGACCTACAGAGCCCTGGCTCCTGGGCACCTGTCTGATTTTTTGACATGTGTCTCTTGTAGATGA
Organism: Ambystoma mexicanum; assembly: GCF_040938575.1. Taxonomy (NCBI): domain Eukaryota; kingdom Metazoa; phylum Chordata; class Amphibia; order Caudata; family Ambystomatidae; genus Ambystoma; species Ambystoma mexicanum. The sequence continues at coordinate 233,475,824 of NC_090940.1, read as the reverse complement.
GACCAGATTAAAATTGGAAATATTGAAAATTGGCTGAACGTAGTAATATCTTTGATTACTGCTGCTGTTTCAGACGTTGACCACTCCAAACAGAGGTAATGACAAAAGCATTCACCTATGTTATGCACAGATTTATACTGTCCCCTAAAATAATTAAGTTTCTGAATTTGGGTATATATGTTTATCTCTCTACAGTTCTTCTGTACAATATATACTTGTTTTAATGCTGTATGACAAGATTTTGTATGGCAATCGCAAGTGACGTAGTTGGAAATCCTCCTGAAGAAAGTTCTACACTTATGGAAATGAACTGAAAAATGTCAAGGCAAATTACCAGGACTACTTGAAGACTTGTGTCTTTTCATGAAACTATATCTATAAAATATTAGAGTCTACCTCTACCTGCTGTATTGAGTTAGCACACAGTATCTTAATCTAACCCATTCTGGTACTGAGAAAACTGTGACTATTGTTGGTCTATTATGCTTTTTGTGTCACTAGCAGCTTGCTTTTTATTATCAGCACTTAGTGTGTTTTCTACCGTGTTGATTTTTATGATTTTTTTTACAATTTATTGAATAAAATGTATACCTTTTTGTGATTCATTTTGAGTGTGAAGGACTGCTGTTAGTCATTGTTTTGTTGACCCTGTTCCTTTGTAAATGTATCTCTTTTGACCCCAGCTGACAGGGTGTTTTGAACACTCCTCCTGCTAGTGGTGAGAGTGTCCACTTGGGGTTTCCCTCCATAAGTAGAATGATGAACAGTGAACTGAGCCTTCTCCACTCTGCCCTTCGGTGTTACTACACAAGGAGGTCATCGACATACTGAATGATGATGACCTGAATGTGTATGTTACCTAAATCCATATGCAACACTCTATTAAAATTATTAGGGGACTCACAGTACCCCTGAGCAAGACTTGTGTGTTGAAATTGCTTCCCACAAAAAGTAAATGCAGTGAGATATTAGGAATTAGGGTACAATGGGATGGAGAAAAAAGCATTTTTCAAATCAATTACAGTAAAATATGTGGCCTCAGTGGGTATGCTTCTATGAATCCGGGCGGGATTTGGTACTACTGGGAATTCCGCCTCTACAATGTTATTCAATGGGCATACGTCCTGTATCATTCTCCAACTTGAACCCTTCTCTTTTTTGACAGGATTTATAGCCGTGTTGCAGGGGGATTCTGATGGTATTGTTAACCTTGCTGCCATAATGCCACAATGGTGTCATAAATCCCTTCATCTGCCTTCATGGACAATAGGTATTGTAGTACTTTAGGCAATACTGCACCCTGCTTCAGCTTTATGTGAACAGCCCCTATGCTCGTCAACAACCCTACATCATAGGGATTATTAGTCCACAAGTTGCTGGATACTTTTGCCATGTCTTCCTGTAAGTGAGAGGGTACTATTCTAGCAATAAGTGTAGTGTGCAGTACTTCTCTGTGCTGCACCATGACCTGAAAAGGAATACATACTTCAAAAATCATTTGTCTTCCCTTAATGGCTGCGTGGGATCTATACACAAGACTGTGCACCCACTCATCTCCTTCTTCGTCAGTACCTAACAATACTACTTTACCTTATTGCTTCAAAATCTAGTGTGCGGATGGTTCCTGGGGCATGTTCCTGGAGGATTGCAGGCCTAAACAAAAATTCGACTGACACTCTCCATGATTTGTTTTTCATTCCTGGCACCCACCCCACCAACACTGTCACTCCATATAGGAACAAATCTTGATGTATAGGCACTCCTCTGATAGCTATGTCACTATATGTTATCACAGCAGCCCTAGCATAATGTAATCCTGAGGTTGAGTACACTACATTGTCCTCAGTAAAGGCAATAGACATGTTTAGTTTGCTCAGGAGGTACCTACCTAGCAAGTTCACTGGGTATCTTTCATAAATAATAACGGGGCTACTACCACTTGGATACCTACCTTGATGAGTAAGTCTTCTATAAATGTAACCAACATTATTGCACCAGAGAACCCCTCCATGCCCATTACTTTTCCTGATAAGGGAAAGTGACCTTCTGTAATACAAGACTTTGCAGCTCCTCTGTCTACAATGAAGGTGGATGTTTTGCTGCTGATCCCCACACCTACCTGGGGTTCCTCTTCTGGGTTGGCAGTGACTGACAAGACTAGGCACGTCAGGGCTGTTTGTGGGCTGTCCTATTGGGATGGGTGTTTGACCTGGTAGTGGAAAAATGCTCCTTCCTAATACACTCGCTCCAGTATAATGGGCTACCATAACATGTGGCAAGGGCTCCTTGTCCCAGGGCTAAGGTGGGGCTGTTGGGCTTACTGCTGCATATACGCTGGTGCCGAATTTGGGCCTAGGTTCTCCATTTGCTGGTGTGGGGGTGTTGGATACTGATACTGTGGTTGTTGTCCCCTGTTAGGTGCTTGTAGAGGGTATGGGGCAACTAGGGGCATCATCTTTGTTGGTGGATGGTATGTAAGCACATAAGTGGGTCAGTTCGAATAAGCACAAGGATCATCAGAATATGATGTCCCACTCCTACACTCTGCCAAAATGTCCTATCTTGCCGCTGGCCCAACATGGTCCCTGTTCCCAAACCTTGGCCTCATCCCCCTGAACCTACCTCCTTGTCATCCCTGGAAACCTTGTCTTACCCTCTGTTAACCCCTCATGCCCCTTCTATTGCCTGGGTACCCTTGGTAACCCTGTGCCATTCCATTGCTTGCCAAGTATCCTGCTACCCCTCAGAGGGCTGCTGCTTGACACTCCTTCTACACTTAGCTTTGCCAATTTACTCTGTACTAATTTTGCTTCAGCCTTCTGTGCCTACTCCACTGCTTCAATTTACTTCTGCCTTCTTCTACAATGGTGCACTATAATTGCCTGAACCTAGGCCCAGCCCTTCGCCTCAATCCCCACTACCTTCTCTAAATTGTTTTGCACATCCTCTGGGAGTCCCTCCCGTAGCATATTATAAAATATTGCTATATTCCTGTCCCAGGGCTCTCTTGTCTCTGCACTCCACATTTCTTGGATCTGGTTCAAATACAACGCAGGGTCTTCATCTGACTTCATGGCACAGGCCATAATTGATTTGAATTGATATCTGGTGTGTCTGGGTATGCTGACCTTAACGTATTACATACTTTTGCTCGACAGTCATTAAACTATGCTTCATCATGATTATCATTATTTATTTGTGCCTCTGGGTAACTGCCTTCCTCCATATGCCATATGCCTGTTGTCCCAGAAGCGCAGCAAATATACTTTTCATGTTCCCCACTGCCAATGAACATCATGCAGTTTGTTTTTCTAATGCATATATTCATTTTGCCTGCCCCTGCTGTGCTTTGAGTGAGAGTAATGCCTTAATTAATTATTCATTACATTATTCCTTTCTGTGTTTGCCCAGGGCACATATTGGGCCCTCCCATGTCCCTTGTGTAATAACAGAAACTGTGTTCCCGACGACAGTTTAAACTATGCGGCTCTCCCTCCTCACTCCTCCCTTGCCCTTAGCTACAGACATTCGACCTGGTTGTGCCCTAAGCCTTTGTCCCCATAACCTCTTCAACCTTGGACCTTCTCAACGCCCCCTACATTGGGGTCATCTTCGCTTGCAACTACCTACACATCCTTAATCACTCTACTATCAATTTGAAACAAAATGTCACCTGCTCTCCATTTGTCTGCACCTATTGTCACTCTCTGTCACTCCCCCGTCTCCCGACTCAGTTCTGTGGAGTGTCATTTCTAATTCTCTATGCGCCTTATTTTCTCCTTCCATAACCAATGAGTCTTGCGTAGCATTAGCCACTGAGTCACGTGTGGCATTCGCACTAACAGGGGGAGCTCTCTGGCTTGGTGCGGATTGCGGTACACACTGTAAGTTGGTATACCCTGCTGAAGGTTGCAAGGGGAATCCCCCTTATGGGGGGGCTGTGGGGATAACACTAGGTATAGGTATTGCCCTTTTCTGTTATTTATGTTCCTCTTGGTCATCTTCTAAATCCTTGACCATTCTCTAGAGTTCACGAATACCCTGCCTACTTCTCAACTTTTTCCCTTTGTACTTTGCAGCCAAATACATTTACATATGACCCTGCACATCTTTGTTGTTTGTGCTCTCTTCAGGCCACATCTTGTACATTACGCCTTTTGTACCTGCGACCCACTCACAATGGTACTTGAGAATCTTTTCTACTACCGCGGAAACGTGGAACACATACTCAAATGGGCTACTCATAACTCTTCTCAATTCTCTCCTTACCAGAATACTTATTTCACTGTTCTTCTCCACCCTCCAATGTGAAAAACCCTCCCCAGCCCCCTCCCAATGTCCCCTCAATCCAACCCACACTCCACTCGTCTCTTCCCGCTCACACATGCACTCAGCACCACACACCCCTATTCATACAATTGGGCAACCACTGCCCCACGCCATAACAATTTTATATACACATTAAACCACGGTTAATACTAAAAAACACCATACAAATAAACCCACACTTATTTACACAATAGTGTAGAACCGTTCTCTGTCCCGTTGCCTTGGGACAAGGGAATATCCCCCTCCTGACACCACTGTATGCTGGGCAGAGATATCTCTGGCCCTCTATATAATAGACCACCACTTCTACTTGCAGCGCTGCCTTTCACTCTTGTATGAGGGGATCCCTTTTCCTCTCTTCTTGTTTAACACTGTTATACTTAGTATGTCCTTTTTCCTCTTGTCAGAGGAGATTCTCTATCCACTATTAATAAACCAATGTATCGTCACATGGTCTGCTCTCTCTACACACTCACAAACACACAATTGCACATGTCATCTGCACCTGTTGTTTTCTCGAGGGAAGGGTGCACTTATGTTTATACGTTCTCTCGAGTGCCTCCGATCAGGGGTCCTTGTCAACTTGCCTGCACACTGGGTGCAGCACGCTATTCCAGCCAACAGGCAGGCCTTCTGGCAACACGGCACCAGCAAACCTCTTCAAGTAGTGCACGTGGGATTGGTCACTTCAGGCGGGCACAGCTATCAAGGATGCACAGCGGGGCAGCCTCTGGCCTCATGGAGAGTCTGGGATTATGTTAGGGTCACCAATTGTGCAAGGTGAATGAGCCAAAACACGAATGATAACAACAATCCCAAAGAGGCAAATATTCAATGCATGCACCGTTTGCAAGGAAAACAAAGTTTTATTTAATGGAAAAAATATCAGATGGTCCATAGCACCGAACCGACACGGAGCTCGCCCCACAAAAATAATTGACATCTTTTATAGCAGAAAACCACAAATTAACAAAACTATGCCCAATAAGCATTATTACATGATACCACACTCCCCACTGGCTACCACCTATATACAATTCTAATTATCCCCTATCGTCCATTACCCTATTCGTCACATATTATCTAAAGCACATTCCCCTAAACACGTGACCTACTACATCGTCACTGTGAAGCTTAGAAGTTGATTGACTACCAGGCACATTGTTGCCATGCTACATCTCATTTGAGTGAATATTCTTGATCCTCATGTTACGCACACCCCTCCATCGGGAAAAAACATAATCAAAGTGTGAATAATGAGACCAGCTCTGATTTGATAATACAATGGCCTTCCGCATTATACCAAACACTGTGACATGCACAAACAGCTCCTTTGACCTGGCAGATAAATGTATGGGCACCTCTGCTCCTCCCATTCCAAATCACGGTACGGCCCTAGCACATCTACAAGCTTAAAGTTCTGCAGCTCAAGGCAGCACTAAACTGGCTTAGGTGACCCACTCGATAGAAAATTGGATATGGTTTTCAGAAAGACAAATAATTGGAACTGCGCTTTCAGTGAAATTCATTATACATGTACATTTTTCCTTTCATACTCATTGTTGAAAGGCTGAAAAACTGACTAGGTTTTACTATTCGATGACAAACCCAGTCTTACATCACAGGGTGTAAGTGATTTCAATCCGGCACTTCACCTAAGTCAATGTCTAGCGTGTAATGCACAACTGAAATCCTAATTGATTTATTTGTGTCTAAAAGTTATTTTATTCTGAGTATTGTACCACTTATATCACGCCCCTCTCTTGGAATCCCCCCCCCCCGGTCACACTGAACCAGGAACCAGGCTGGTTTGGAAAGTTAAAATATTTTTTTTTTATTTTTTTTTTTATTTTCATTTAGTTTATACAAACTTTTGAAAAACTTTATCTTTAGCATAAGATCAACATTCCGTCAATAGTCTTTAACTATTTTTCACTAAACACCTTATTGGTCTTCTCTTGACTTTTTCTATCCCTAATTCCTCTGCCTTTGCACCAACAGATATTCTGTCTTTATCAGTCTTTTCAGAGAGGTTGGTCTCTTGACCTATAACTGTGCGGGCCGCTGTTTTAGGCGACCACCGGATTCATTTTTAGGCGCTTCTGCAGGAGCTCCAAGAATCGCATTACTGCGATCAACAGTGGCTTGCTTTCAGTCAAGTGTAGTTGTCTCCACCATTCTTCTTCAGATAGCGTCTGGTACTTTGTCATCATCTTTCCCATGCAACTGTCATGTTGGTCGTTTAGTTCAGTACAGCTTAGAATGAGGTGTTTTAAATTTTCATCTTTCTCCCCACAGAATCGGCATAGAGTATTTTCCCTTGATATCACACGCCTAATTCCCAGGATTTCTTTTGTTTCTAGAATGTTTAGACGAAACATCAAATAATGCTTTCTAAGGTGTTTGCATGGAGCCAGTGGCAGATATTTCTGAAGAGTATTTCGTTTCTTTGCTTCTTTTGGTTGATTTATCATGGCCTTTTGACAATCTCTTCTTTCCCCAATTGTGATCCAATCGAGATCCAGCAATTTTCTTTTTACAAAATCTGGATTATTCCATAACGTTGACTCATCCGTCCCTAGCTGTTTGAGGATTTCTCCACATTGCTGTTTCCAGTCTCTTAGGGCCGACTTTTTTTCACCTATTTCGTTTCCCAGTAGGATTTTGAACGGTGGTAGTTTTGCTTCGTCATGCATTTTCCTAAAGAGCAATAGCTTATTCCATGTAATCCTTGCGTTCAGAGTGGATATTCCTACTTCGTATAGAACACACGCAGTCGGTGTGCTTTGTGGTATTTGAAGAACTTTTTTCCAGAAGAAACCTTCACACCTAGACCATATCTTGTGGTTACAGCCAAACATGTTCTCTGCCCCATAGATCAAGATCGGTGTAATTTTATTTTGGTAGAATTTTCTCACTGGCTCACACGTGAATTTCCCGAATTTCTTCTGCATTACGATCCCTTGTGAGGTTAATTGTTTGCAGCTATTTAAAAAAATTTTTACCATTGGTTCGTCATTTATGCTTGAGTTGCTTATTGTGCCCAAATATTTTGTAAAATGCACTTTCTCTAGCTTCTTTGATCCCACGAACCAACTTGATCTATACTTGCCAGATTTCCTTCCTCTTTTATTCTCTAGGACTAGGATTTCTGACTTGGCTGCATTTATCTCTAGCCCGAGTTCTTCTGAATAGATCTTCAATGCAGACAATTTCCTCTGTAGGCCGATTGGTGTTCGGTCCAAGATTACCATATCATCTGCGTATAAGATGTGATGCAGTTGGAATCCATTGATGGTTGGCGGAAATGAAATCACGTTTGACATTCACAATATAATCACACTATGTTTAATGGGTATACAATAATCACTGATGGGGTGATGTCACACTAAGAAATCTCTTTAATCACAAGGCGTAATAATGAGCAAAAAAAATGCAGCACAATAATAATACTTTTGTGGGTGTGTTCAAATCAAATAGCAATGTGGTTACTCTTTCCCCCTGCACACCTCTCAACCCCCCCCAATATGCAATGTAGAGAGATAGGAGGAGAGAGAACAGGTTTCAGGAATGCAGAATTCAAGCAAATGTCAATCCCAATTCCCCCCCGCCAGCAAACACAAGAGAGAAGCAGAAATGATTGGCAAACTGTCAAAATGGTTTTAAAGTTGTCTTTGAATGGACTGGGTAAAACACTGAATATGGGCTAAATCAATGAAATTGTTTAAATGCTAATGGGAGCCACTTTATATAGTTATAGACAAACACTAGCAATGATTTGACACTAATAAGCAATGTGAAAATTTAAAACTGAGGTCGGGTGCAATCAAAAGCTGTTTTACATGTTATAGAAATGTACCTAAAATAAATTTGCTGCAAACTTTTCCGTGCACATTAATCATGATTGAGGGAAACTTATATGGATTTGAGATGCGGTGTTTGGTTCTATGGAAATCGGTGGGTGTTAGATACAAGCAGACATTTAAATGTTGTTTCTAGCATAAAATTTGAAGAAGTTATGGACGTTTTCGTGGAGGTCGTTTTTCTGAGATAGGCGCAAGAATGGGAAAAACAGGGATGCGCTTTCAAAAGACAAACAGGATTTCTTTACACTAGGGGTGACTATGAAGAAGCAAATACCACACGTCAGCACAGCCACTAGACCAGGGCGCCTCTGTATCAGGTTTTTGCCTGCCGAGGAGCTTGCCTTCTTCAGATGAAATATATCAGCGCAAAGATAGGTTTAACACTACTAGTACAGAAGGAGATAGTAGGGATAAGATAAAGAGTTCAGGCAATTCAAAAAAATATTTCTAACCGTGCAGTTCTGAATATAAGAAAGGGTGGGTTTGGATAGGGTATACTATGGACAGTACAGAGGTTAGTGACAGTCCTATACTATGGATACTCACTATATAGGTTTGAACAGAACCGTCAGGAATTCTGGTCCGTCAAGATCAGGGATTCTGCTCAGAGGTTCTGCTGGGCACACCGGACTGGGACAGGCTGCTGGGCACACCGGACTGGACTGGGTCGGCAATGGCTCTGGTTCACAGCTATCTGGTCACAGCACGGTACTACTGGATTGGGTCTTTTGATTCTGGTAATAATTATTTTGTAGGAAAGCAGTTACAGCACAGCCCGGCTGTTCTTTGTTCCCCTTAGATGTCTGGGTAAATTTTGGTTTCTGGAATTTGAAGGCCTAGCTTAGAATGGTTCAGCTATAGAAATGGGCCTTTCTGCTTGCCAAGTTTCTGGAGTCTGGAGCAGGGAAGATGTCAAGTTCTCTCACAGGGTGCTCCACCAGCAATCGGTTGGTGGGTGAATCCGTCTGTCTTTTCTAAGTCCTCAGCTGTCTCTTTTTATGCATTTGGTAAAGGGGTGTGTATGTCGGATTATCCTAAGCATGCCCCCTAGGCTGGCTATAGGCTAGAGTCTCCCCTCTCCCTTGATTGGAGGAGAAAACAGGGTGTCACCATGATGATGTGGGTTTATGAGTCAGAGAATCCTCCCCTTGGCTTTTGAACATGAAATCTACTTTTAGTATAATACATATTTACAATGTTGCACACTTTATAACAATAACAAATCTAGATCACATATGTTGTGGAGCAAATGGTCTTCCAAGCCCCGTCATTGTAGGATATTGTGTCGGCTTTTGACAGAATTCTGCCCTTTTTGGCCGGTACACAATATCTAGTTTATCCAAAAATGTGTACAACTGTGCGCATTGCATATGGGCATAAGCGTGTGAAGTTTCATGCTTTTGACATAAATACATTTGCTGCAAAGCCATAATGTTCACAGTTACTTCCCAGAACACAGCACAGAGTTCTGGCTCCTCTTAAAATGTGCAGCCAAAAATTAGGTTCAGAAGACCGGGGTTTACATATTTTTTTTACAATTGTACACAGTAAATTATCAGTCTTTTTAGAAATATGCTTTTTGTCCATTGTGAATCAACAAAGGGTTGTCTGTCCCTGCCTCCTTCTCCTTCTTGCAGCTCAGAAGCAATCTCCGCCCCCTTCCTTCTGGCAGAGGCCATTTACGATCCTTCCTGATTAGCATCTCCTTGCCTTGGAGGAATTCCATTGTGCTCTTCCCACAGCAGCCCAAGTTCTCCTCCCCTTTTAATTATCACCTGGGTGTGAGTTCCTGTTCTAGAGAGCAGAAGGGAGGTACCTGGCCCCGTGGGGGAAGTTGTTCTACTGGTTTTGGCTTGGAGTCAGGCTTAATTTAAATGTCATTTCTTACATTTTTCTTGGTTTAAATAAACTTGTAATGTTAAAACAAGCAGCTAAAACACTGATTCCAGACTCTAAACCATGAAGTTTAAATAGTTACAACATAGGTTACTCCTGGTAACAGGTCACTTAGATTTCAGACATTAGATCTTAGTGGTACAAGTTTACAGTTTTAATGCAGGCTTTTGAAAACAGTCATTCAGGCGGCCGCTGGTACTGCGCCCAGATTTTGACAGATCCCACAGGCAGGCACTCTGGCTGTGGATGTTTTCATGACAAATTCAGCTTTTCAGGATACTGCAATTTCACAAGGATTTCTTGAATTCAGTAAATGTGACACCCAACAAGAATATTGGATGTTTGTGGGTTTCTGCAGGCCACTGGGGCACAGGGCCAGTACAGAATGTTTTTCATGTCTATGTGCTAGTTGTTAAAATTAAAACATCTAAACTGAAAACCTCCAACTACGGGCACAGTTGGGGTACCCTCAGAACCTGCTGTGTGGGGGAACACAAATATGCTAAACAAGAGGGGCGGCGTTGAGGTGCGGCCGCAATCAATCCTGGTCCTGACTGACTGGAAACCGTAGAAAACAGGTTTTTTGGAGCCGTTGGTCCAATCACTGCAAGGTGTGTCATCTGTGGGAATCATTTCCGGCCATCTTGTGCACCATCAGAGAAAAAGTCAGATTATCGGAAATAGTTGGGCCTGTGCCATGCAGCCTCTCGCGTCATTCAAAGATCCATGAGAGCCACAGAAAATACCACCTTCTCCTCTCCACACGTCCTAAGCCAAGGTAGGATGACCAAGCATTAGCCTACACTCGAAGCCACGCCTACCGCTCTCATTGTGAGTTTCTATGCGTATGTAAAAGTATGTGACAGTGAGTTTGTGAGTCTGAATAGGTGTGAGTGCGAGACAGTGTATACATGGAATGCGTGACTGGAAATTACAGCATTTGGAATTATTTGTATATAAAAATACAAAACATATTTTTGGGAGTGTTGATGTGAGAATATGTGTATCCGGTGAGAGAAACCGTGTGAGAAAGCTTGTAAGAGACAATGCGTGTGTCTAAGAGACAGTGTGTGGAAATCTGAGGAACGGCATGTGAGAGAGAGAGGGTATGTGATAGGCCGTGACATTGTGTGACAGTGAGACAATGCTTGTAAAAGTAGGCTTGTGGGAAGGGGTGTGTGAAAGGGCACTGGGACAATCTGAGACAGAAAGCAAATAAGCCAAAGAAAATTAAATGGAGGAACAGAGATAGAAAAAAGTGGTAAGGAGAGGAAGAGGGAGAGACAACATTAGAAACAGTCAGAGAAGTATTTTAAGAGATGTCTCATCATTGGTCAAACTCCAGATCTCAAAGATATGATCAGGACGCAGATTTGGCTAAGTGCATTTCAAAGGGAGAAAAAAGAACGTATAATGAACACCAAATAACATGCACACGGAGAAAGAATTGGGACAGCAAGCTATAGGGAACAAGAATCCATAAAATACTAGATCCCATTAAAGGCCAACTACCAACCAGTCAACTGGCAAAGAAACCATCACCACTCTGCCAAAAGCTTTCTGGTGGCATGCCAGTAACTTCATACTCACTCTGTGATAGCCAAAATAGCTAGCAGAAACTGTGGCACACCCCCTACGGTAACGCAGTCCTACACGAAGCAAGGAGGGACTGTAGCTGGAATTGAGATGTCGAGCGATCTAGAGGCAGTAATCCAACAGGTCAAACTCAAGGGAGGAGATTTGGGGAAGACAGAACAGGTCAGATGTAAAAGGCAGGCAACATAGCAAAACACTCCTGCAAAGATTCCAACAGCAGGAACTGAAAATCCAAAAGGGACAAACAAGTACTTAACCATTTAGGAATCTACCCCTGCATAGTGTCAAAGTGCCCGAAATCCAGGAGAGCCTCTGTCGGACTCTCGCTAGGCCACGCCCCCTTTTATTCAAGGACTGCTGCGCACCCCCACCAGGGTGTAAGCCCGCAGGGACAAAGGCGCAGGGTGTTGGCATCCCTCTCCCACCTCTCTCTCCTGTTCCTGGCCCAGGAGGACCTCTGTCGGACTCTCGCCAGGCTACACCCTCTTTTCTTCAAGGAGTGCTGCGCACGCCTGCCAGGGTGTAAGCCCGCAGGGACATGGGCGCTGGGTGTTGGCGTCATGCTGGGGGTGGTAGCAGACATGCGGGCTGGGTTGACAGACCCACCCACCCCTGAATCTAAGAGAGGAGAAGCAAGGTGAGAGCATGTAGCTGGTGCTTAGTGGGGTGTGGTTTGTAGCCATTATTGAACTGGGGAGGTTGCCTGTCCACCTGAGAGACTCTGATCGCCTGCACCACTGGAAAGCTCACAATGGATCCCCCGCTCCTCCCCTTTTCCCCCGCTGTAGCTCTGTAAGTCCATGCTCCTATCCAACCCGCCACCAGACCCAGAGACTGAGTCCAAATTCAAGTGCAACATCTTGGCAGTGCAGAGAAAAAGGAGGGAGCATTTTTTGAGCCACAGCACCGGTTGTGCTATTGTCACTACTGACACTGTCCCAGAACCCAAAAGGGCTCCAATCACCCTTTGCGACACCAACATTGTTCCCTGGGGAAGCAGGGAGTCATCCTGTGAGAAATCAAGCTGCTCTTTCAACTTTACAAGATCTGCCAATCCTTGCGGTCTAACCCCGCTGCACTGAGTGAGAGAATATACCCTCCAGGAGCCCGTCATGGGGTTGAACTTCCGAGGCATATGAATAGCCCTCCTGCAAGGGGCTTGGAGGGCAGTCTCTCTAGTATGAACCAAGGAGGTCAAGCCTCCGCCGGGATCTCAGACAGTTTGCCCTCTGCATTCAGCCTGGTTCCGGAACTGAGGGTGCCTTTGAACCACCTGCTCTTCCGTTGACATACGCTGTGGCCGCTTGCCCTTTACCCAGCCCACCCAGACCACCTTCTGCGGGTTTATGCTTGGCCCCTTGCCCCTGCTTCCATTCCCGCATTGGACCCCAATCCCGTCCATCCTTTTCCATCCACTGCACCCCCTGTTTTAGATCAAATGGCCATGAAGCCTGAAGGAGCAACCGAGGACAAGCTTTCGCTACAGCCCTAGCTGCAGCACCTGGAACAAGAACATGTTAACAACTCTCTCCGGGACCAGTTCCTTCCTCTGCTTAACCCCCTTCAGGGCCTCTAAGCCCATCACTCATGGTAGCCAGTCCGGCCCGCTCAATCACATAGGGAGGATCATACTACTGGGGGTTGTTCTTGTGGTCGGGTGCTTGTCGAATTTGAAGACATAAAAACTGTTATTAGTTAAGATTGAGGCCCAGGGGAGAGGGCCAGAGGCGAGGGCCCACTAGGGGAGCCTGCAAGCACTTCTTCTGTTATTAAGGGGCCACATCCCTCATGTCAAATTTTGAATACTGTCCCCTGTGCAATGAATGCTCCCACACTTTTAAGCCACCCACAGGCTGAACAGCTGCCACCTCCCGTGGTAGCCAGGGAACATTCAACCCTGTGCACTAGGCCCATTATGTCGGCGGCCCATCCCCTATCTGTCTCGAGAACTTAATGTCCCGGGGAGGTGAGCAGGGGGGGTAAATAGGACCCATAGTGCTCATAGTACACGCAGTTCTCGACTAAGGGTGTGCACGCCCAAGCATCATGTACACGGGGAGCAAAGAAACACTACGGTCTTACTCCACAGAGTACCTAAGCTGCCCTCCGGCAGGCATATACAGAGGGGATGCCCTTTCCAATAAATGCCTTCACTGAACTGCACTGTTGGGAATTGTGCTTTGGTGGCCCCGGAAGCCATGGTGGGCTGCTTTAGAATGCTTAGTGAGGGCAAAAATCCTGCTGATTCTGTTAAACTGGTCTTCAGGAATGAGCAACTGACCATGGATGTCCTGGGAATCTCTGGACGCAATGGACGGGTCCCTAATAGTGGGATAATAATCTGCACACACCCAGATCTGTGCTTTGCTGCCCCCCCCCCCATACCCCTCCTCCCCTGCAACTGTACCAAATAACAATGTCTTATCTGGAGCGAATCTTATACACCTGGGGGAAAAAATCTCCTGGGAACTAATTTGGTCTAAGTCGCAGGTAGCAGGCAATTCTGTCTTTTGCTTTTTCTTAACCCCATCTCTTTCCTATGGTGGAAATGATGCCCAACTGTATTTATTAGTGTGTATGTATGTATGTATGCTTATGACAACATATTGCTTTCATGGTTTTTACAGCCAAATAAAGTTATGTTTAAACACACAGAAACTCATGTCTCCTTCCAGGAAGAGAGATAGTGTCCGGAGCAAGAAGAGGAAGCATTGAATTGTTGAGAAGCTGAGGGCTACACCCCTGAATTGCTGTTGCTAATATGTTTCCAGATCAGCTGGGGAATAAGGCTTGGAATCCCTGATGCTAGGCTGCCTCCTGAGTGGCTGAGAAGTATGTCTCTGAATCCCTGTGCTAGGCTGCTTCTTGAGTGACTGAGAAGTACCTCTCTGAATCCCTGATGCTAGGCTGCTTCCTGGGTGGCTGAGAAGTATGTCTCTGAATCCCTGATGCTAGGCTGCTTCCAGATCAGATGAGGAATAAGCCTTGGAATCCCTGATGCTAGTCTGCTTCCTGAGTGGCTGAGAAGTATGTCTCTGAATCCCTGATGCCAGGCTGCTTCCTGAGTGGCTGAGGACTACGTCTCTGAATGCCTGATGTTTGGCTGCTTCCTTAGTGGCTGAGAAGTATGTCTCTGAATCCCTGATGCTAGGCTGCTTCCAGATCAGCTGAGGAATAAGCCTTGGAATCCCTGATGCTAGTCTGCTTCCTGAGTGGCTGAGAAGTATGTCTCTGAATCCCTGATGCCAGGCTGCTTCCTGAGTGGCTGAGGACTACGTCTCTGAATGCCTGATGTTTGGCTGCTTCCTTAGTGGCTGAGAAGTATGTCTCTGACTCCCTGATGCCAGACTGCTTTCTCAGTGGCTGAGGAGTAGGTCTCTGAATCCCTATTGCTCGGCTGCATCCGTAGTGACTTTGGAGTAAGTCTCTGAATCCCTGATGCTAGGCTGCTTTCTGAGCGGCTGAGGAGTATGTCTCCGAATCCCTGATGCTAGGCTGCATCTGGAGTGACTGAGGAGTACGTCTCTTAATCTCTGGTGCTAGGCTGCTTTCTGAGTGGTTGAGGAGTAAGTCTGTAATCCCTTCAGTTGATGAATAAGCCTCAGTGCCCCTGCAAGTCAATGCAAACCCTAATAATAATGAGAACGCTAAAAATAAAGTGAACCCTGAAACTGACGCAAACCAAAAACTCAGGAGGTCTCTAAATGTCAACACTATAGAATGGGGTCCTGGTGGAGATTGAAGAAGTCTCAAAGAAAATGGACAGAAGAATGAAAGACACAGAGAAAGCTGGGAAGCTAGAGAGAGAACGTAATAACGAAATTGGGACGAGGAGGCTAGTGAGAGAAACAAAGAAGAGACAAAGAAAGAAAGGGAGTGACGGTGTGACAAAACAACATTAAACGACTGATGGAGAGAAAAATGGGACTGGGGAATATTTGCATGCATGTTTCTTGAATGGTATTTAATACCACCGTAAGACCTTTCTCAATCTCTGCTGTGGAGGAGAGACAAGGAGATGGAATAGGAGAGAGGGAAGGCGGTAGAAGTAGAGATTGATAAGTGATAAGAAACGTAGTACTTAGAGAACACAGTGACATATGGACTCAGACAGAGATCAATAGATCTGGAGCTTCTCTTTCAGGCTGTCTCCAAAAAAAACAGAGATGGAAGTCCCGATTTCCTGGGACACAATGAAAGATGGAGAATGGCACATGTCTTCTCTGTTTTCAGAGACTAGTACTGTCTGGCAATAGATGCACCTGGTGGCATGGCTGTAAACACTATTTGAATTGTAACGGTGCTGACTGGAGTGGCTTTATATATATATATATATTTATCATCTCCTCTGTCTGTGAGACGTCTCAGTCTGCCAAGCATGGGAAGCACGGGCAAGCATATTGTGTTCTAACACTGTATTTGTAAGCAGGATGTGTGAAACTCTTCCCGCGTCCAGGAAAATAAAGAAAATGTTATGTTGTGTTATTTTACTATGCTTTTGTTTGTAGTGTGCCAGATCACAATTGGTATAGTTTCAAAGTGCTGAACCCTTTGCCTGAGGCGTTTGTGCCCTCGACAAGGGTAATTAGTCTGCTAGAAAGAATGCATGAGCAAGAGTGAAGTAAGAGGGAGGGAAAGTGGGGAAGGAGTTTGTAGATGGAGGAAGGGAGTTGGGCATGGATAAATGCTTATATTCTTATGGATGCGTGCTTGTTCATTATATACCAAATATTTTGCAGAAAGTGAAGGCACAGTAGAGTATGTGTTAAGCTAATATACACACTGACATTCCAAGGCAGCTTTGGAGTATTGTAAGATTGAGAGTGAGCATTGTTAGATGCTTGGAGTGCTCGAGGACGTGCTTAGGCAATCCTGGTAGATGCTGTTTAGTTTTAGTTTAGTTTATTTATTTGTAAAGCCCACCAAACCCTTTGGTAACTGGTCTTACTCTGTCTTAAGTTACCTGCTGCATCTACTGATGGCGCTGCAGGTAAATTCATGAATAATACATTCTGCGGCTGTCAAGGCAACAGCCTAGTAGGATGTCTAAAAGGTGAATGTTATTGAGGCAAAAGGCAAGGCAGAAGGATGGCCAGAAATAGTTAACTAAATATGTTGCGGTTGGCTCTTAATGTAACGTAGACCCTGTTTAGTTCTGCATAGCATTTCAAGCCACAGCAAGTCAAACTTACAGCGTTGAGAACCAGGGAGGAAAACGTTCAGGTTTCAAACCTCCCACTCTTTCACCAGTGTGCCCAAAGAGTAGGGCTAAAGGGCCCCTCAGTCCTAAATGGCCACAGGTGACCAGTTCTATAGTTTCAAGTCAGGGTGGCTTTCAGTATGCGGGTTGCCTGCTGAGGATACAGTCATGAAGATGCAGAAGAGCAGTCATTGTGCCATGGATTCAAACCTTTGTGCATTGCTGGATTGTTGCACAGACAGGGCCACTCCTGGCCAGTTGTTGGGCTCGTCTGGGAGCAATCTACATCTAAAGCCACCCCTTTCCACCCCTAAACTACAGTCGCCTAGGTATGTTAATATGTGCTAGAAGGGACAAATCCAGATAGCTTTCTTAAAGCAGCTCAGTTTACAGGACAACCTGCCCTTTCTACAGCACTGAAGCGGCTTCAGGCCCAAAGTCCCGGAACAGGCTATAAGCCCAGAATGTAGAGAAGGGGCTTGAAACACAAGTGCCTTTGCTCCAAAAATGAACTCAGAGGCAAAGGAAATGGTGATTTGAGAGCCTATATGGTTGGAAACAGGTAGTTTTGCATTAAAACCTATAACAAGAAAAATACATCTATTGCAAAGCTAACTGCCAGACCTAGGCCCTTTGCCAGCAGTAGCATACATGGGGATTTGGGCACAAGGAAAGCTTGGAAATCCTTAAAAAAACAGTAGCCATTACATAAAAGCCTGTGGAAACACACAGCCATTTGCACAAACACTGACCCACTCCATGAATAAATACTTTCTGACTGCAAGGAGAAGTGTATTCTGATTCTTGTGTTCTAAATATTTCCAAACACCGTTTTATTTAAGGGGTTTCCAGAGAGAGCAAGGGGAAGCATGTAATCATCTTTGCATTTGGTGAAGGGAGAAAGAAGAAAGGAATTTAAATCCCCGCACTCCCCCTGAACCCTCCTACACAAGCACAGATACACCCACACCACAAATGTAACATGTGTCTCCAAGCCTACAGCAGAGGCTAAGCTTTTCAGTTCAAGGTGCTTGTCATGTCCATGAGGAGAATAATTGAAAAGTATGTTTGCACTGTTGAAGTAGGGATGTCTAACTATGGAATTGTCCTGAGGCTGGCCAGTTCAACATGCTGAGGAGGGAGAGGAGGTAGGAAAGAAGTCACTGAAAGAGAGAATGGAGGCACACATTGTTATCAGGTTGATTCGATGTGTAGGCCCGAAAGGATTTTAGGCTGCCTCAAAGTACTAACGGTGACCAAAGGGGAGTGTCA
The DNA here is from genome assembly GCF_040938575.1 of Ambystoma mexicanum. Taxonomy (NCBI): domain Eukaryota; kingdom Metazoa; phylum Chordata; class Amphibia; order Caudata; family Ambystomatidae; genus Ambystoma; species Ambystoma mexicanum. The sequence continues at coordinate 233,457,665 of NC_090940.1, read as the reverse complement.
ATAAGGGAACAGAAATTAGTCCATATCATTGTTGCTTTGTATGTTATTTTATGTTAAGAAGTTAATTTTTATGGCTATTGTGCCAGTTACCACAGTAATGGCCTAACAGTACAAAGGCTATGGGCCCTAAGGTAAAGCACCCAGAAGCATAAGGAAGTATATATACACCCCACAATTAACCGTAACTGTGCATCTGTTATTTGTGCCCTATGTTTAGCACCTAGAAGTGTCAGGGAGAACACATGTCCCACAACAACCCCTAACTGTGCAGCTGATGTATGTTTCCCATGGGATATCATCCAGAAGGACAGGACTTGACATAAACCAATTTAGCAATATCATGTTTTGTTCGTGTCTCTCCCGTTTTGTGTTTGGCAACCTCCTCATTCTTCCACCATTGGGTATGTAATTCTTCAATTATTTACTGGATTTACACTACCATTTAATTTTGTTAAACTGTTTTTGTGATGTCACTCTTCATTGAATTACTTTGCAAATGTATGTTTATATTTTATGACATTGGGCAATGTAACATATATTTCGTTGAATATTGTTTGAAATCTTAAATAACCTTGAGGACGACCAGGTGTTGGTCGAAACACGTGTTGGCTGTCTTGCACACTTATTAAACTGAATTTGTACTAAACAAATGGACTACTGATTGGATGAACACATTGTACACTCACCTAACAATAGGGAGAGCGCTGACATAACCAGGCCTTGCTTCCTTTTGCACCTCGACATAAAGCCCACAACAACATCTAACTCAGAAGTGTCTTTATGTGCCCTATGGTATAGCGCCCGGAAGCACAGGGCAATACAATACCTCACAAACACCCCTTGCTGTGAAGGTGCTATATGTGCCCTTTGATATAGTGCCTAGAAACACAGGATTAGGCAGTTCAAATACCACATAACCACCCCTAACGGTACGTAGGCTGTAAGGTGGAGTATATGCAATTTAAGGGTTAGCTACTCTGCCTGAAGCTTGACTGTTCATGGTGCAACATGTGTGATTTAGTGGGATAGCTCTGCTGTCTAAAACCTGACCCAGAAGGTTGCAGTATGTGTGATTTAGGGGGAAGCACTGCTGTCTAATGCCTAACCATTTGTGATGCAGGATACTAGCCTAGATGAGGATGAGAAAACCAGAGGCTACTGACCATATGTTTCCGCATCTACCAAATGGAATGTGCGTATGGTAAGGTTACACATCATTTATTGTGTCCCTTACATTAAATCAAATATGTGACATGGCACTACTGAAAATATGTTAATGGGATGATTATGTGTGTATGAAGCTCCCTGGCAGCACAAACAACTCCTGGACTGAAATGGAAGTGCTCGAAAATTCCCACTACTCAACACCCTGCTTTCTACTTCTGATCCTGTGATGTGGCCAGCACCATCTTTGCCGCAACAAAAGAGATACTGCTGTGTCTTCATGGAGCCAAGTTCAGGGTTCCCAGACTATTTGTCCAATGCCTTGGACTGTTGAGGAGTAGGGCCAGGAGCAGAAATGAAGCAAACCTGGTTAACTTTCTAGCAGACGAAAGAAGAGACCGGTTGACATAAGGAAGATTGTACAATGCAACTAGATTGACATGCCACTAGCTATCCTGTAAATAGGCACGGGTGTTGCTAGGTCTGGAAAAGATCTGGGGCTACGCTAATGTCAGGACTGTCAGTACTCAGGGCTAGCTAGCCTTTTGGTGGTAGCCCATGACCTTCTATCCAGGGCTACAACCAAAAGACCTGAGTCTATAGCCCTCCTAAAACCCCAAGTGACGCCTCTGTAAATAGCCAATGCAAGTGAAGGGAAGATGATGAGTGTGTGTTTCCAAGCAGAGAGGCAGTCTTGCCACAGTAATAATGAATAAAGTAGGTCAGGCGCGCACCCTAGTTCCCAGTCAAAAATTCTTAATGCAAATAGTAACTGGATTAAATCCCAACAACATGCAGTAGTAACAGGGTTGAATCCCATGATGCAGTAATAATGGGGTTAAATCCCATGGGTTGCAGTTCCAATTCTTCTGTTGATGTTCTCGTCCTAGTACTTTCCTGCGTCAAACACTCTTCAGGGAGGCTGTAACGTTTTCAGGTGCTGCTAATTAGATTTTGGCTTCAGTCTCAAAGGATTCTGGTACATGTAGTGATAACAAAGTTCAGTCATTTCAGGTGGCCAGGAACCAACACCCCTCCAAAACACAGTTCTTACCCAAAATTGGGAGAGGGGAAGAGTACCAGCATTCACAGTAATATGCTGTCAATGCATACTGGAGAAGACAGGGAGAGTCCCAGAAACCTACATAGATACTATTGCCAAATTCCAAAGCTTCACTGCGGGAGAGGGCTATGCCTACAATGATTTATGATGGGAATTCAGGATGAACATAGACACCCTTAGCACTTAAGGGACCTGCAGCCTTACCAGAACATGATGTTCAGAAAATACAATTTCGATTAGAACCTGGAGATCATTATTCACCTCATCTCAGCCAATTAGAATGTTCAGACTGCAGTCAATATCTGCTGGTATTGACTGCATTCTGAACATTCTGTCTTCAAAAAGAGACAGGGAAACAATAATGCAATTTCCAGACAACATTTCTTTTTTTTTTAAAAGACACTTCCTCACTATGAGGGATTTATTATTCACTGCAACATCCTAAAACACACCCAAAAAAAAAAAGATAAAACATGGTAAAATACTTTCACTTTCTTATAGAGAAACTGTTTACTTTTACATGGCACCTAATGCATGCTCATTATAAAACAATTTCCACTTAACCAAATTTGCAATTATCGTATGCCAACATGCTTGTTATTTAAACACTGCAACATAAAACCACATTTTATTTGCTAACTCATTTTGCCTATAAACTTTACTCGCTATCAAAGTTTCTTTTTACTTCTCCACCAAAACTCAAAACCATGTATGGCTACTACCATTATGTGTCTTGCAGACCGTGGGAGGGGCCATTATCACGTGGGATAATGACCCTTCACCAACTAATGGAAGGTCATATCCTGGAAAAATGAGCCCGGCCTTGCTCTATAAGACTGTTCTATTAAACACGGCCTTGTTTTTGCCAGTCTCATGAATGTGGCAGAAGTGAAACAGAAGTGCAAGCATTTTATATTCTACAAGGTCTCAAAGGACTGTTCCTATAAAATGCCTATCATTGTCAGTAACCTAAGCTGCTGCCATTTTTTTTAAATTAAATTAATTTAATAATCTAGTTAGTTGATCATATTCTCCTATCGGTGTATCACAAACAGCGTGCCTGTGTTTTAGCTTTACACCTTACACAATACAGTGCCTTGAATCCAAATGTAGGAACATGACTTCCAGTGGAAGTCATTTTACCCCATTATCAAAACAATGGCATGACTTTTTTTTTAATTTTAAAATCCAAACAATAGTCGTGGTTGTGTTCTCTGTTATTATGGTGTGTTCTCTGTTATTATTCAGAAACAAGCATAATTATTGTTTCCAGGTCCTTGAGGTGATAAAGAGAAAACGGAGGAATTCTTTGAAGACTATCACGGTTCTTCTGTCACCTTACTGCGTAATCTGCAAGTCATACAACGCTATGGGGAGAAAGAGACATAACAAAGGCGGTTCTACCCCACGAGTGAACCCTTACATACAGGCTTTTAACAGACACTGGGACCCATTATAAGTCCTGCGGTGTGGTGAAAAATGGCAGTAAAATTGATGTAATAGTATTACCACTGCATCACCGCACTGCCGTACTATTGGTTTTGCAGTGAGTTGGAAGAAACACCTCCAGCAAAATGCTGGAATTAAATCTGCCGCTTTACCACCACAAATCAGCGAAATCGGCAGAATTACCACCAGTGGTAATTCTGCCAAAATCCAGATGGATTCCTATGGACTCCATAAACAGGGACAAGCACCACCATACTACCACTTGTAATCTGGTGGTAACTCCACCGGACCATTTGGTGGTATTCCAGTTGATTTACCACCAAACCTGTAACGAGGCCAACAGGGTGGGGTCCTGAGTGCATGACTACATTCCTGATCAGTGACTGCTCAGCGGTTCACAGCAGGCATGCTTAGAGCAGGATGGAGGTACGGTTTCCAGCCACATTAAATCCTTTAAAATACTACTGAAGATCTCAGATTCATGAGCGGTGCTGGATTGGCCTTCAGGGAACTTGGAATTTCCTGTGGAGCCTCTGCACCATGGCTTTCTTTTGAGTGGGCATTCTGGGTTTCTGCTCCTCTGACTCTTTCTCACAGTACCACTCGCCCGTCCTACCGTCTCTCCTCGTCCACCCGCATCCCTTTGAAATGAAGAATTGGTTATAAAGCTTCCAGGGTGTTGTTCTTAACTTTTAATACATGTCAGTTTATGTTATGTTTAACTATTTTGTATTCCTTATTTCCTTTATAAGGCACCATTTGTAGCCATTTTTTTAAAAACTATTTCTGGGAGAACACCCATACTTAGAGGGGTTGAGCTTGCACACATGGTCTGGTATGGGGCAACTTTGAACAACATTTCCAAGACCACTTTGGTTCCCATTCCTCCACCCCTGGAACAACTCAAATCCAGAAATGAATGGCTTCCAAGCACATGCTTCCAAGCACATGCTCAACACGATCCCCAAAATAGAGAACAGCAACCAAATAAACACAAAAGAAAATGAGTTGGAGAAAAAAAAAAAAAAAAAATAAATAAATGAATACATAAAATAATAAACAAATATATATAGAAACAAAGAAGAGACATGGGAGAAAAAAACATGAAACACATTTTTAGAGTATGTTTGAATGAAAAATAAAGCATTCACAAATTCCCATTTTCATTCATGCTACTTGTGTTCCTTAACTCAGACCAAGTCTAAAACTATGGGCCATTAATTCAAATCAGGAATAAATTCCCTACATGGTGACCATTGTGTTCGGGGTATGGGCATGTCACATCTGACAGTTATGTCAAAGGACCCTCATGCTCAAAATACACTCAACCCTTCACTCTCTTTTTTCCCCCTTCGGTTTTTCGATATGGTACTTTGATCACATAATAATGATTGTGTTACATTTTGATTTTACTCAACATGTGCTTAGAACATGTTAATGAACATGTATGTGAATGATTTCGTGAATTGCCCATTTTGTTTTGAAAAAGGCACTTGAGCAGCCGAAACACGTGGGCATTTTGATTACCAATTGAAAACTGCACGCCTCTTTTCATTTACAAAAGTTAAAAAAATAATAATCATTTTTGTGATTAAACCACAAATACAAACAATTTTCTCTTGAATCTGTGTGTGGCGCATTCAATGTGTGGTGAACCGCTCTCAATTTCTACTAACCATGGAGGTAGGGGGATTGGCGCCTCCAAAAATCACTGCACGGACGTGACACAGCAGAAAGGCCAATATTTAACAAGGTCGCTGACAGAAGAAGTTGCATCCAAAAGTCACCCCCAAACAAACTTTGTAACATAAAAGTAGGACTAACTCTTGAAAGTGGCTGTCAAGGCACTCCACTTCAGTAGTGGCTGGAGGAGAAGGTGGGTGAAGTGTTACTGTTCAAATAAACACATACTATAATTAATGTAACACTGATTTATCACAAACGAACACTATCTTAAGTTGTAAAATGCAGCATTTCCTCTGTGAGAGATTGTGCACTCCTGCCTGCCAGCTATGAAGAGCTACTACCAACAACTGGAAGCACTGCAGTTTCCAATTAAACTATAATCTTGACAAAGCGGGACAGAGCTCCAAATTCCAGGACAGTCCCGGCAAAACCGGGACATCTGGTAACCCTACCAGCGTCCCACTTTGGAAAATGCATGCAGCTGCACTTTACTCTGCAAAGCCGCTTAGTGCATGCTACAATCACGCTGCAGCGTTGGAAGTAAACAGAAAATACATGGATGGTTTTGGATGCTCAGTGGCCATGCTTGCCTCCTCATGGTAAGTGGGCGCCATGGAATTGAGGGTGGGCCTTGCCTATCAAGCCACAGACTGTCTAAGCCACTGCTGGGCTTCCCATCCCACTCAACGTGACATTTGCCAAACTGAAGGTTGATGGGAAAGCCTCCTGATTATATGTTTACCACTACTAGTTGGGCAAGAACGGATGAGGATTCCTTGAAATACTATATGCTATGTTATAGTAAATCTGCGCGCACCATTTGGGGGTGTTCCCATTTCCACCCTTGTTTTAGGGATGAACATGGATTGGGTACAGCAGGACTGGCATTAGAAGCCACAGCTCCCCGGGTAGGGGTCCGCTCCCCCTGCGCGTCCCTAGTCATGCGGCAGGGGGTGAGTGGAGCGCCACATTTTTCAATAGGCAGGGCAGGCGCCGTATTGAGCGGAGCGCATTTATTTTCAATTAGGCACCTGTCGTGCCTTCCTCCACCACGCCAACTCGGGGGAGAACTTGAGGAGAGTTGAGATGGCTGGGGTCTAATGGCAGGGCATCCAGGCCGGCCGCCCTGCCTGCACTAAGGCTGGCTATGGGGTACAGTAATGGATCATGCTGCTACTGCACCATTTTTGATGATGCATAGAAGGGTCACTATTGAGCCTTCTGTGTAAAATATGGCAACATCGTCGAGAAGGTGGGCACCACCTTTTGGCTGGAGGTCGAAATTGGAGGATTTTCCACTAGTTAATTGACCTCATAATAAGATGGTGCTTGCCGTATGCAGTATTCATATGCACGGGCTTCAAATCATCTGGTCCATTATCATGCAAACGATAAAAACTGGCAGCATTTGTAAATATGGCAAGGTTTGCCTGTTAGCCCCACCCCCAGAAGGATGGACTAGATGTCATTTGCATCCCATCGCTTAGCGCAGACAGCTCAACATCCTGCAGTCACTGGTGACCAGCAGAGATGTAGTGAGTCCCTTACAGTAGAAACACCTGGGAGGGCAGCATGCATACATGCGAACAGGAATTAGAATATCTTCACCTTATTCAAAGACTGGTGCCGCACAAGCTGCAGAAAAAAAGCAGAGACAACAAATTAACATATTACCAACAGGAAGAAGGCATGTCCTGGCTTTCAGGCTCGGCCTGGCCTATAGGGCAACATGGCAATGCCTGAATTGAATGCCCAACATGCTAATATGATCTCGTTTGTTTGGTCAAAATGGGCCCGTTTTTTGCTGTAAGTGGGCCACTTTAACTACTTCAGCATGTGGCTAGTAGTTTTCAACACCAGCGTTACTAAGCACATGTCATTTCAAATGCAGAACTTGCCAACACATTTCACCAAAAAACTCCCCCTTGGCTACTTAAACAGTCTGTCAAACCCGGAAGTAATATCCATTTGCAACACTGCAGCACTTTTTCATTGGTCCCCGGACCCATTTGGCGCCAGGGTCCGACCCTGCTAGCTTTTCCCTGTCACAGTGACCTATACTATTTGAAGGACGTTCCAGCTTCCGTCACATGTCCGTGAAGGCGGCGTCCATTTCGTGCATGCTATCTACCACAAAGGCCGCCATTCTGCTGGCCCAGGTGATCCTTGGATCCTTGCATTAATGTTGATCAGGTGGTTGGATCTGCAGTTGTCACAGTCCAAGGCATCTTGTACATGTATTGCTGATTGAAGAGAGTGTCATATGCCAGGCAGAACTAACAGATATGTGAACATATATCGTGTATGTCGAATGACAGAGCCATGATTTCAAAGTGAAGGGCCTCAGTGTTCAATGACAGGAGCATGCGCTGCAGTTTTATAGATGGCCCAGCGGATCTCCTGCCATGAAAGAGTATGGGCCTCATTACAAGTTTGGCGGTATTCAGTCGGTATATCTGCCGAAATACCACCAAACTCAATTACAGTTATGGCCACTTGGTCCCGGGGATTAACCATGACTTTGCAAGTGGAGGCAATACCACATTTTTGGAGCCCATAAAACTCTATGGGGTTTTTTGGTGGATTTATCATGCGGTAATTACGCCAGCTGTAAATCCTCCAAAAAATGATCATTTTTGCCGGTACGGGAAAAGCGGTGGTAATGGAATTAACACCACTTTTTTGCTCCACTGCCAAACTTGTAAAGACATATAAGATTTTGCATTTTGGAAAGGAAGGAGCAGATTGTGAGAAATATATTATTTATTTTTTAATTGTGATTAGTTTATATGAAACCTTAAACAACCATTTTAACAGGAAAAAAATAAACTAAAAACATCATATTACACATCATCAAATCCAATCAAACACATTAAAATAGATAATTCATTCTAAAATTATCCACACCAATATTAGACTTCTCCCTCATTCCACCAAGGGTTCAGTAAGTCATTTAAATAATGCCATTCTATAATATGTTCAAAGAAGTCTGTACGCAATATATTGAGATCGTGGTAGCTACCGGAGGGCTTTTCCTACTTTCTTCCACTGTTTCTGGGGGTGTCCCACTTGCTCAGCAACAAGCCACTACTGATGGGGAACTGCGTGGGTTGGCTTAGGAGTACAGCTGATTTTTACAGAGGCCATTTTAGGCGAGGGCAGAATGAAGCATAGTAGGTGCATGTAGTCATGGCAGCCATGTGAGACAGAATCAATTCTGGGAAATTCCATTTCCTAAGGTATGCAGAGTGTGTTCTTGAGCATTCGACAGGTGGGAAATCTCTGTAGGGAGTTTGGCGGGAGGTACATGTTGGAATATGACGTTGCCAGGCGTCTCAACACAACGTCATGCAGAGTGCGCTTTGAGACACACAGAGGTCAGCTGTAATGTGGGCAACGTGTCTTCTGGAATACATAGAGAATGCAGTCCTCTGCCATGTGGTGGGAACACCGATTGTGCCATGGCATGTGAGGTTGTTACTAGCAAATGCAACAATATCAGGCATATGCTGCCTGGACCTGTTATGGATATGCTGGACGCCACATGTCCTGTTTTCGCTAGCCCTAGTATTGTGAGACTGGACCTATCTATATAAGGCATGGTATAGCCACATTCTGGCTGTAGGGGCCATATATGGCTTCACATGGCATATAATGCCAATTCCTGGTCATGCAAGGCTGCACCTGGCATATAGCTGACCATGTGAAGCTCCAATGGATATGTAACAAAGCCAGACCCATTTCCTTTGGTAATGTTTGTTTTAATATTAAGTCCCTGAGTCCTAAATTAGGAGTGAATGAAAATTGCCAAATCATTGAGCAGAAACAGGCACCAACACCTGGACCAGACAGTCACACTCATTGAATATCTACGACACTTTCCAAGTAAACAAAACATACCTGATAGCCACTTATTTTCGCTAAGAACATAAATATGGCAGGCTATAAAGGTTTCACAACTAAGCGATGCATGTCGTATGAGCTATTTTAGTTTGTAAATCTACTTAATTTCCTTTAGTTGTTTATTATATAGCGCTTAACCTAAGTGATGTACGTAGAATATATGTACACACAATATCACCCAACCAGAGGTGGTACTCATTTATCCACCTCGGAAGGATGAAAGGCTGAGGTGGCCTTGCCGGTATTCAAACCTGAAACCTGCAAATCACAGCAGTGAACGCTCAACCCACTGAGTTATCTTACCAGCCAGTTAGTTATTGCAGCGTTAAACGAAACGGATCTACTCATTGCGAATTGTGTAGTTTGGTGATCTACTATAAACATTCTAGAAAAGAAATTTTAAGGACAGTTTGTGTTATGTTATGTTATGTTAAAGGTACTTATATAGCGCACCATCAGTTGGCAAGATGAAGCTGTGTCTCTTTCGCCCTCCGCAGGCTATTTTGTGTGTACTTATTGCTTTGTGCTTATATTGCAGAGCCCATCTGCAAGTTGTACACGGCTCTGATGAAAGATTCCGGGAAGAAGGCTATTTTGTTTCTCTATGTTCGGAGGAAAGTTGAAGTCACGCCCCTGGCCTCTCCCCTGCTCCCCCCAACCGAGAGAACAAGGGAAGTGAGATCCTGAAGCAGGCAGGCCAAATGGCAGCTCGGCCTTCCCAAAGGCCCTGTTAGAGTGGGAAAGGCTTGCTTTCCTAGCCGTAACGAGCCACCTCTCAGGAACATTACACAAGGAACTCGTTGGCTGTCAGTAAAAACGGGCCAAAAGAGACGCACTGGCTGCCTTTCCCCTCCTGCACAAACACGCCCAGATGAGAAGACATTCTCAATTCAACTTCTCTTCAGCACATCTGCTCTCAAGGCGTCATTCTGTGTAATCAGTTATGTCTTTCTAAGTTTTGCATGTTTAACCATTTGAATTGACATGGTGAACATATAAGCTGGCAGACATTTTGATCTGCCACAACGCTCTATTTCTTCCTCCAAGCAAAACACAACCATTAGTCTGCGAATACTCAATACAAAGACGTTGGACATATTTCTGAGATACTTCTAAAGCATCACCGTTTTGACAGTAGTATGCATGGCCCACATTATCTATTCCATCCTGGAGGCGGAAGTCCGGTCCTGGGTTTAACTTTTACATCTCAGGTCTTGTAGTCCAGGGTTTATAATGGGAAAATCATTGGCTACAACTCCCAGAAGGAAAGCATAAAACTAGGACTGGATTTCTGACTCCTACATGGAATGGCCAAAATGTTGGCATATGAAATAGTGATTGCGCATTGGTAAACTGCATGTCATTAGTATTTTTTAAGGAGGTGTGCCCCATATGCACCTCAGGAGGGGTGCCAACAAGCAAAGCCAGTAATGGACTCATCCAAATAAAAGCGAAATATTAGAGTGTAATTCCAACTACGCACAACGTGGGGATTCATATTAGAGTGTTCTGGAAAGAGAAGAAAGACAAGCAAATGATGAGCAGGGAAGAAAAGCCATGGTTGGGTGCAAGTAGGATGTCACACTATGCCAAAGAATTGCTAAAGGTCTGGAGTCACATGTTACAGAGATACATGATATTATATGATATGGCATTTGTAACGCGCCTATACACAAGTGTTTCAAGGCGCGACGAGGCAAGGAAGGGGGAACAGAGGGAGGACAGAGACAGCGATCTTACTAGCCCAGGTGAAATTGAGATCGGAGACGTCCTCACAATGGCAATATCGCCTTGGAGATCTTTTAGCAAGTACCCACGTGGATAATTCCACCTTAATGGCCGCAACGCTTGAATGTATGAAATGGGCAAGGCACAATATTCCAATAAATACGGAACAATTACCAGAGCACTTAAGTGGAGCTGTCACTCTGAATAAAACTACTCCTGCTCCTAAAATTACAAACTCCGTATCAGCTGCGGCCCATCTCTCAAAGAATAATCCTCAAGTGGAGTCACCTAGTTCTAACAGGAATAATAGACAACTCCAGGAAATTCCTGCTCAAGCAGTCAAAACTAAACCAAATACTGAAGCCCTGCTGACCTGCCCAACTACAAATACTAGTAGGGCACTTGCAGACAGAAGAACAACCTCAACGGCACAAATACAAGAAACCCAGACCTCCTCTGATGCTGCAGAAATAACAGATCTGACCCACTTGGCTATAGAGATCCGAGAACCATTACAATCACTGGAAATTCACAGTGCGACTGGAAATCAAACACTACCGTCTACATCGAGGCCCATAAATTCGTTTGACATCTTTAAGGGTGGAGCAAAAAATTTTCAAGTGGACAGCTTAAAGATACCAACACTGTCTGAAAAAAAGGTACGATTGGCTCCAAAAAAGCAAGCAAATAATCCAGCAAAAAAACGTAATACCAATGTAAAACAGTTTGTAAGAAATATAGTAACTCCACAAAAGCTTGCGCTGTTCGAACGACCTACAAAAGAGGCTGCTGTAGATAATGTCATCACTGTGCAATCAAAGGAGATACGGAATAAATTGAATGATGCAAAACCATCGTCAATACAGAAACAAAATCCAAATAAGCGTGCTCGTCTAGATTCGAATTCTGCACAAGATGAGGACTCAGTAGACCTATGTGACCTCTCAACTTACTCACTTAACTCTGACAGTTCCTCCTTAACCTTATCTACAGAGACATTGAGTAAAAGACGGCCAATTGGACCAAGCGAAGTACTCTCTAGGAAACTTATACGTGATGAGGATAAAGGGCATAGAAAGGTCCCCATGTTTCCTTCTACCTTTGATACGAACTCCTCGGAACCTAATCAACCTAGAACACACCAGGTTACAAACAGAAAAATAGTATCTAAATCATCACAAAATTTCAATCCGAAAATGACTGCTGCTCAGCGAAATAAACAAATCTCATTAAGAATAATTGAAAGCGATGGACGTCAATCTAGCTCCAAAAATCATTCTTGGAGAATTAGAGTGGAAAATGTGATGTCTGATGATAAAGATGTTAACTTAAACAGAAGAAACATTATGAAACTACTGCATACCATCCCTTCACTCCGTACAATCACATCAGAAGACATTCAAATTGTTGAATACATTTCAGAGGAATCCGCTGACAAAGTTTTCTTACATATTAATTCATCCGCAGTGGAAAAAACTCTTTTTGCTGCACAAGATGAATTGCTGGCCTTTGGATTTGAAATACACTCAGAGAGAAATATGTTAAATTATGGGAAAAGTGATGAAATAAAATCAAGAAACGATTGTCGTCGCGAAAAATTGAGGAACCAATTGTCATTGCGAGAATGTGGAGTAGAAACTAAATCTACATGGAAAAATTATGATGAAACCATAAAACGAGCTACATCACAGAAAGATCAACAAACATAACCATCACCAAATACGGATACAGAAAAATGTGGGATCCTCTCTTGGAACACCAGAGGATTCCTTCATTTATTCAACGATTTTCCTAAGGCCTTAATAAATAATTTTGCCATTTGTCTCCAAGAAACATGGCTTCGAGAAGTTCCATCTAAAGACGGTTATTCCATCATTCTAAATAAAGCAGGAAAACATCAAGGTGGGAGACCTTTCTCTGGTTTAATCACAATGGTTAATAATGCCTATGGATGGGAGGTCATTCAAACATTCATGCCAAACCTCTTTGTACTTGGAACTCTACTACAGCTGAGCCAGAAGGAAAATATACCCTCCCCACAACTACTAATTATTAATCTTTATTGGAACCCAGCCATGATCTCTACTGCAAGTTTTATTAAATCAGTAACGGCAATTATTGATCCCCATTTAACATCAGATTTGGAGACCATCATAATAATATGTGGAGACTTTAACTTCTCATGGCTCGAAAAAGCTTCCAAAAATAAGACTGAACAAACTGTAATACCAACTAGAGGAGATAAATGGTTAGAAGCGATGCAATCGAGAAACTGCGAGATGGTCAATGGTTCAATTAAAGGTGACATTCCCCCAAACTTTACCTGGAACAAAGATAAAAGCCAAAAAATATTAGATTACTTTTGGATCTCTGCTCCTTTTTGGTCAAAAGTTACAAAAATGTCAATAAGTAAAACAGCAGTAAGTGATCATAGTATATTGGAACTAATCTGTATTCTAGAACAGCGCATAACATCAGCGCAGTATGATTTACCTCTGGAAGTGAATGAGGGGCTGAGTAGGCTACGAATTAAAAACCATCACATCTGTCAGCTGAGAGATGGCCTTAAGGATGATATAACAACAACTCCCGACAAAATAAACTATGCACCTTTGCTAATCCAATTTGGCACTACAAAAAAACAAACTCATAAAACCTCGCAAACTCAGAAAAAATATATATATAGTGCACAGGTAAATTTGCAAAAGAAACAAATGACCAAAAACATCAGGCAAATTAACAAGAAAGATATTAATTCTTTTGAGAAAAAAAGGGAAATCCAAAACTGTAAAACGAAATACCGAAACTGGTTAAAATCCTTCAAGATAATCAGAGATCAAGAACGAGCTGAAACAATGGTAGGCCTAATTATTCAGCGGAACTCACGAGACATCTGGAAAATTTTAAATAACAACAACACTCAAGATTCTGGTTTCATTAATGGAATATCAAAGCTTACCTGGGAACAACATTTTAGGAAAGTATTTGTAAGCACCTCAACTTTGAGCATCCCAATACAACAGATAAATCCGGTCACATGGGATGTATGTGAATCTAGAGAAAAAATTATTACTCAAATAACACAACTGAAGAATTCTCGTGCAGCGGGCCCTGATGGGCTAACAAATGTTCTATTAAAAGAAAAAAAGGAGCTTTGGGCCGACTTTATTGTAGACCTGTTTGAGCTAATTTCAGAAGCTAGGATGATACCGTGCTCATGGAGGACTGCAATTATAGTGCCAATATTCAAGAAAGGCAATAGGGAGAACCCGGCCAACTACCGCCCAATTGCCCTCTTGGATATAATAGGGAAAATCTTTGCTACTTGCTTACAACAAAAACTCTCCAAATGGGCATCTCTTAACAACTTATTGGATAAGCGACAAACAGGTTTCACAAAGGAGGTCGGAACTGAAATCAATCTCTTCATTCTAAACATACTTAAACTTGAATCATTGAAGAACAAAGGGAGCATCTTCATAGCGTTCATAGATATGCGGCAGGCATTTGACCAAATCAATCGCACAAATCTATGGGAAAAATTAACATCATGGTCATGCCCTCCAAATATTCTCCATCCACTTATGGCCCTACACACAGGTACCTCAATAAAAGTCCGCATCGATAACAAAGGCACCGTGACAAATGAAATTCTAACCACCAAAGGAGTGAAACAGGGATGCCCCTTGGCAGCCCTACTGTTTAAGTTATACATTGCTGATTTACCAAAGGCATTCGCGAATATTCGCTGCTTTCCACCGAAAATAAATAACCAACCTATTAGTTATGCGACATATGCCGACGACATTGTATTATTTGATCAAACTAAAATAGGACTCCAACGTCTAATACAAGCATTGGTTATATATCTGCAGACAAACGGTTTAGAAATAAATGCTGGGAAATCAAAGATCATGTCCTTTGGACCAACAGAGAAAAGATTGGCTGAGAATTTCAGTTGGTATGCAGCTGGAGAAAAGATCGAGACTGTACACACTATACGATATTTAGGGATACAAATAAACAAATCCATCAGAGAACAAGAGTGGATTTTAGATTTGAAGCATCGTATGACTTCTTTCACCCTACAAGGAAAACGCCTACATAATGAATTTGGCAAATTTACCCTGA
This sequence comes from Ambystoma mexicanum, assembly GCF_040938575.1. Classification (NCBI taxonomy): domain Eukaryota; kingdom Metazoa; phylum Chordata; class Amphibia; order Caudata; family Ambystomatidae; genus Ambystoma; species Ambystoma mexicanum. The sequence continues at coordinate 233,442,541 of NC_090940.1, read as the reverse complement.
TTCCAGTCTTAACCTTCTATCGACAAAAAGTCATCCCTACTCTGACCTATGGGGCGGAGGCCGGACTAAACATCGATAATCGTATTTGGGCAGTTTTAGAAGGGCAATTTTGGAGAGGAGTTTTAGCTTTGCCAAGCTGTGCGTCTATTGTCGCAATAAGACATGAACTAGGCCTTGATCCCTTAGACGGCCTGATTCTTTGGAAGTCCATTGTTTTGTTACGAAAAATGAACTTAAAAATAGTCGCTCCAGCCTATGAGATCTTAAAACAAAGAGAAGATACACAATATTCAGGGATGATACATATTTGGGCTACGAAAATTAGGAAATCTCTAGCGGTCATGGACATCTCTTGGGAGTCTGTATGTAACACACCACAGATTGCAAAAAGAAAACTGAGATCCTGGTACTGGATAAAAAACGAAGAACGTCGAATGGCAATGTCATCTTCGCTTAATTTAGGCTTGACATGTAATACTCTTGACAAGCTGCCCAAATACTTAACAAGATTTCCATCAAGATACCATCGTAACAAATTTTTAAGATTTCGGCTAAATTTATATAAAACTAAAGAGATAATGTACCTGAGACACTACAAAGAGATAGATAATAATAAATGTAGGCTCTGTAAAAACGAAGTAGAATCACTTAAACATCTAGTCTCTGATTGTGACCAGGTGGCGACTCAGCGTGCATTTTTCTTTAAACATCTAACAACTCTCCAACCAACTGACCATCTGTGGTGCATGCTGGTAGCTGGAAATAATGTTAAATCAATTTGTGCAGTGGTAGACTTTCTCGACAACATCTTGGAGAAAGCCTTATGCTGAAAACAAACTTTTCATCTGAAAGAGCCGTAGGGAAACAATGAACCTATAAGAGAGCTAATTGATGATAAGGAAAGATGATGAATTTTTGTATGAATTTTTGTAATTGAAGTTGTGTAAATAACTAATTGTTACAAGTAAAATAAAAAATAAAATAAAAAAGAAATTGAGATCACGCAAGTGCAGGGAGGAGGGAGGGGAAAAGTGCCAGGGGAAAGGGGAGGGGGGGCAGTGCTGTACATGGGATCAAAACAATAACAAAAAGTGCAGCCAGCAGGTGGCAGGTGCATGGCATCGAGTTGTGCAATTTCCTGCTCCCCACCACGCATTCCCTTCAGGCTGCAACTTGGAGCAGGAGGCAAGATTGCCCGAGGACTTAGGCTAGCATTGACCTCCGACATACTTTCACTCATAGTTTCCCTTTTACACTCGAAATTTCTTTGCCCATTGATCATTCTTGCTGCCATTTCCCTTCACTTTTCATTGTAACAATAATTGATCCTTCAGTGGCAACCTGTGTGCCCTTTCAAATAATCTGTTGGTTGGTGGGACAAGACATCTGGTATGTTATCTTGCATTTGTATAGCGCCTCCTGATGGCATCGAGGAACTTTGCCTGTCAGAGAGGCAACGGAGGAGTATGATAGAACCTTCAGGGCCTCATTACACGGATGGCGGTAAGGAATAACGGTACCGGTAAAATACCGGTACCGGTAAATCCTTACTGCCTTACTACGAGGTCCCTTTGCGGGTTGGGGGATAAACCTTTTTGCAGGCGTTAAAAACCAACCCGCAAAGGGACCCAGGGAGCTAATTATGGTACCGCAATTTGCAGTACCGTAATTAGCGCCTTCCCCATTCCCATAGAGCCCTATGGGGCAAAAATGGGAATGGGGAAGGGCAATGGTGGAAGGGGGAATTACCGCCCCGCCAACCTTGGAATGGGGCGGTAATTCCCCTTTCCGCCAAGGCGGTGCCGGTATTTTACCGGCATGAACCATGGCGCTAATAGCACCATGGTCCTCCGCCATCCGTGTAATGAGGCCCTCAGTAGTGGTAGGAAGAAGCAAAGTCGGGTAGAGAGTTGGGATGAGGGCGAGGGATAGATAAGATGCCGAGGAAGGCATGAGAATGAAAGGTAGAGGAGCCTGGATATCCTTGATTTCTATCGCAAACTGTCCCAAGAAGTTATTGATATTGATATTTTATTTGTGTCGCGCTCATTCATGTGTTTCAGAGCGCAACGAGGCAAGGGTGGGGAACAAGGGAGAACAAAAACAACAAACTTACTAGGCCCAGTGACATTGAGAACGTGCAAGTGCAGGGGAGAGGGAAAGTGCAGGGGGAGGGGGAGGGGGAAGTGGAAAGTGCCGCCATAGAAAGTGAAACAACAACAAATGGTAGTGAAGCCAGCAAGTGGCAAGTGCTAGGTTAAAGGTACAGACTCTCTGGGCCTATGTCACCTACCGTATAGTTCTATGATGTCACTGAGATCTATAAAAAGGGGGGCTGACAGAACTCTACACAGACTCTTTCCTGAATTTCCTGCGCCTGCGTTCCTGATCTTCTACATACATTTTAGCAGATTTCAGATCCCACTGCAAAGCCAAAGCATAGCTGATTCCAGACTCCACTGCAAGGCCAAAGCATTGCTGACGATCCAAGCAAGGCCTCAATCCAGAAATCCCACTAAACAAATCCCAAAAACCAAGCTGCGGTATTCTTTTGGGAAGCAGCCTGAGACCAGCCTGGCTTTTTGCCCACTAACTGCATGCCCGCTGCAACCCTGCCATGCATCTGTCCTTGTATCCGGTGACCAGACCGGCATAGCTGTTGTTCTGCTAGGAGAGTCCGCCACTGCCTGGTGACACTGCAAACTAGAAAAAATGCAACTTTTCCATGTGTGAATTTGTCTGCACTGGGTTTTCAATTTCAAACTGTTCGGTAAACTGTATGCTTCTATGATAACTTACCTTATGGTTGATAGTGAGATAACATCCCTAAGACTGTGATAAAAATATGTCTATCCTTATTTAAACACAAATATAATTAATTATTTACAAAATCCGAGTGTCATTTTAGGCCTGCTGCTTCTTTCTATCCACTCAGAATTCGATTATTTGCGGGTTGAGGGAACATTGCATGGGGAAACCTTAACTTGGGTGCTATCTATCCTAATTCAAAAAGTGCTCTTATTCAATTGTGCTTAGGACATGTTCTACTAGAAGTGCATTACTTCCATTTCCATTGTCATTATCACCCCGCTGGTGATTGCTACCCAATATAAAAATGTGTGTGATTTTTGTGAATTTTTAAAATAAATAAATATTGCATTTTCACCAACCGGCATGGTTCATGGTCCATTGTGACCCGGGGTATTTGTAAAATGGGGTGTGAGACAGGTCGGGTACCAGCTCAATTTGAATTTATTGAAATTAAAGAAAAAGCATTCTTATTGAGCACCACATATCAGGCTAAGACCAAGCATCCTGGTCCAGTGTGTGACGCCCGATTGGAAAACAACTGACAAAAGAAGGCAGGCTAGTCTAGTCAAGACACAGTACTTGAACACCTACCAACTACCGCTTCTAACCACAAGATAAACTCTAAGATTGATACAGTTCTAGCCCTGGACTCATTTTGATTTATACACAGACAAATGGGGAAAGGGGAGTTTGAGAAAACACTAGGTAAATATACTCCAGACACCACTCGGCTAAAAATGTGTTGCCAAGCTTCAAACACCTCCGACAGTGTTCAACTAAGGGACTGCCCACAAAATCTGTTTCAGGTGACACCTCACTCCAAAGAGTGCACCAAATCCACCCTGCTCTACCTGCAAATTGTTGGAGAAGGTTCATGGATGTGGAGAGCATAACCCAAACCTGACGGAACTTCACTAAAGCCCAAACCTTGAAATGATGGCATTAATTAAAGACATAACTGGAATTCAGTTACTCAGAATCTTGCTCTTCTACGCAATACTTGTGAACATGCCACCTTCCATAAGATTTGGGAACAAATCACTATCTGGCCTTTCCGCAATTCATGATTGACTTTACCTTCAGCCCCCTTGTAATGGTTTATTGAGAGACCACCCTCAACACAGGGAGTTTGTTCCCTCTCCTCTCAAGGTGTCACACAACAAAATATTTAATGTATTATTTTCTTCAGCCCTACTTCGGACACATATCATGCCCCTTGGTTCCCTCCACCAGAGCTAACAATGAGCCAAGAACAATGCGGTGTACGTGAAATATATTGGTATTTATTTAAAGTAAAAGTAATAGAAATTTGCACAAAAATGTCAACACCCCTTTATCCGTGGCCTACCACAGTCAACTTCTCTCATCATAAATAAATCACAAAAGTGAGTTGAAAAGAACACAATCACAATTCTTCACTTTCTGAAAATTTCACTTCAAGAAATAATTACACTGATCACTAGTGAAAGCAATTATGTAGTGTTGTGCGATTTTGATTTTCCTGCGGGCTTAAAAGGCTAGCAGTAGGATTTCAAGATTGGTACAAATACATATGTCAATTATGATTTTGCTCACACTTTTGGTTTAAAATAAACACAGGGTGATTTAGCGGTTTGTTTTTCAGACCGCTCCTACTTTTGTCTGTATTGGGGCAGTCCGACAGAAAAATTTGAGTGATTTGGGGAATTTTGGATTTCAGACACCCTTCCACTGAAAGACCTGTGTTGGGGAAGCTGGATAAAAAGGTGGGACTGATTTAAGAACAAAGACACTCCTCTTCCTTAAAGAAGTAGGAGCCAGCAGGACAACAAGCATTCCCCAATTAATATAGGCTATAGTTTTCAGCACATACTGTGAAGTGTTAATTTCCAATTTTAACAAAATTCACCCCGTAGTGTTCTGTCAAATGGGGAATTAATGAAATTAATATTTTTTGTTAAATAGGCTTAGTATCTACATTGTTTTATCCCCCTGTCCACTATAAAGGGAAAGGATTCAAGAAAAGGAAACTCCCCCGCCTTTTGGTTTCCCAGGGTTCAGTTCTACTTACATAGAAAACCTCTGTTTTAAGCTCAGGAAAGCCAGCTGCAATTCAGGACACTCTGGGAAGATAGGGCAGGAGTCTGGTCACTCCACTCTCAAAGATGGCCTCCGGCTCTCCACCATAGGACCCAGTCAGCTTTGAGGCATACCTAGAAATAAACAGCTCCACCCAGATGCATTCTCAGCAATCTCCTCTTGTGTTTTCTAACAGCTGCCAGATGGTAAGTTTCAGCAGCCTTCCTTGTCTCTCTGTTTGTCCCTGCCTCCCTCCTCCTAGTGTAGTCCCCCTTATATAGCAACAATGACACCACCAATTGTACAATCAGTAACCCTTCTCTTTCCTCTCAAACCCAGCCTCCAAGTCAGGATTGGTTTAGGGGTCTGGAACAACATAAAGCAATTCCCATTTGTAATCGCCATTTGTTCTCCTTTAATTTTTTTTTAGCAAAAACTAGTTATGCATCACAACTTCATAATTTTACTATCAACTGCCATAATATACATATTTTCTGAGTCAGCTAATCATGGGGAATTAGATAATCCGACCACTAGGTCTACAACATGTAGCACACCCGTGTGGCACATTTCTGCTGTTTCCATAAAAAGCATAACAGTTATGAATATGTAAGTCATTAGCCGTATCCCTAATTTTATCCTCCACCCGCTCACCAATTCTCACTTTTGGACCCTGTTCAGATCATCCTAAAACCTAGTTTAACTTCCCGTTAAAGTCCCCTGAGTCGCAGTAGAGGAATTTTATATCACTACACTTGCCTGGAAATTACATAAACATGGTATGAAAATGAAGAGAATCTGCCTTATGGTTGCTGAGAAAAAGGCCTAAATGATAATAGTCCTTTAAAATTAATTGTGAATCTTCATGTGGGACAAATGGCCATCCTCTTGCCTTCCGGACATTTTTATTCACTGGGTCATCCTGTATCCAGATTTTTTTTTTATCAGTGTCTTTGTGTTGGAAGCTTGCTCTTTGAAGTTGCTGCCCCATTTTTACACATATCGGTCATGCTCCAGCCAAGGGGAAATGTCTTCAGAGCCAGCAGGTCTAGAGGACATTGAATTTCGACTCCTTTAGCATGAAACATTATTGTAGTTGGTAATTAGCTGGGAGATGTAACGTCCCGACTGGCAATGGAAGATTTCCTTGTGAAGTTTGCCCACAGCTAGCAAAAGGGTTTGTCTTGGGCTGACATTTTTCCATAAAATCAAAGTGTTTTTTCAAATGTCACTAGTGTTTTGAATGTGAAACATAATATGGATTGCTTTTTGTCAACATGCACATCATGTCTTTTCCCTGACATTTTTCTGTTAGCAGTGATACATTTTCACATTTAAACTGATTTTATTTGCACACACCTGTGCAAGCCGTATTTGTGTCACTGTTTAAATATCCTGTTTTCAATCTGAAAGAGATCTTTGATTCCTCCTTCTTTTGTGAATTAAAATGTGGCTTTTCCTTTGGTAATTACAGGTAGACCCCTTTTCCACATGGCTCGTGAATTTTACTTGAAAAAAACAAAGGCCAAGCCAGTTCCCTTTCAGTGTTTAAAACCCTGCTGTTCATGTGAAAGGGACTTCTGTTTGGGGCCATTGAATGCACCCCACACCCTTCAGGCTTGATTGTGTCATAGGGAACACCGTTTCCATTACAAATCCACAGAGCAGCTGTGGCATTTCTTCAATTGCAACTCTTCCTTTTCACAGCCAACCAGCAGTGGTGGCATGTTCCCTGTGTCCACATCCCCTGGGAAGTGTTCTTTGGGATTCCAGAGGCAGTTCGTAGTTGCTCCTCATGCCTAAGTTTACCCCTAACTCTTCTGGGGTTTGCCCTGAGGAGTAGTAGGGCAGTCTTCGACGAAAGTGTCTGGTGTGAACTTGATGGCTGGATCTTCCTCTGGGCCCTGCCCTGAAAAAGGCCAGCTGTTTTTAAATGTCCATCTACAAGCTTCATCCTGAGGTGCTTTCCCTCAGTCACTCTCAGTCAACTGTTGCCAGATGAATACCAGTTTGTGCGTAGCTGCTTTCCACCTTGACTCAGCATCCTCTGCATGTGTTGCTGTGTCATCTTGCCTCTTTTCCTCCTCAGACCCATAGCATCAAACTGCTAAGGCAATATAAGGATTGCCCCTTCTCCCAAAAATTAGTCAGGGCTGGGTCTGCATTGCCTGCCTCCTTCGGCAGGGCTTGCAGTCTTCAATCCCCTGATCGCGCAGTTCCTCCACAAGGCTGAACAGGGTGGGTTCCATCTTGGCAGAGGTTCAGATCAGTCCCTTGAAGAGGATAATAATCAAAGGCAGGGGGCTGATCCAGCTCCTCCACTGGCACTGGGCCAGGTGCATGTCACTACTTCACTGTCTGAAACTGGTCCAGCAGTTTCCCCTTCTGGCACACCCACAGTTCCCCCTGTCTTGCCTATTTCAACCCATCTTGCCACTTGTGAATTCAGCCCCACCGGATGCTGTCCCTGATGTGCAGGTGAAACACAATCGGGAGGATGAAGAGGAGGCGTGGTTGTTGGCTCCATCCTTCCACGAAGGACTCCTAAGGGTTGTAGAGTTGTTTGGGTCCTAGACTTCTCTGGTCCCTCTGCCAGTTGAAACAGGCATGTTGCTGGTGTTGGTGGGTGATGGGGCGTGGTCGCCATGATCCTCAAGTAAACATCCCCTTTCAGCCAGATGACCTCTTGGATGCTGAGAAAGACTGGAAGAATCGGGACTCTGTTGTGGCTACAGTGAAGCATCTACAATTTAAGTATCACCTCTTGAGTGGTGAACAGTTGTGCCTGGCAGGCCCCCCCTCAAACCCGTCCTCTGTCGCTAGCATTTGCCAGGAAAACATTTCTCCGAGGCTTCAGTGGCTTCTTGGCTTTGTCAGGTAATCGTTGCCTCAGAGACTCTACCAGCGGAGTGTGAGCGGTTTTGGAGGCAGCGCAGCCTGGGCCCCCTTCTTGTAGGTGGAATGCCTAGTGCTACATCTCCACCTGTGGTCGGGGGCGGGGTCTGGAGTCTCAGGCTTTCAGTGATCACAGCTTCCTGATGGCTGCCACTTTGGCACAGGCGCGTTTTCCCTTTTAGAAGTCTATTCTTGGCTCCCCATTGGTAGTGATTCCCTCTTTTTTGTCTCCATCACTGATTAGATCCTTCAGATTCATTTCAGACAGACACATTCCACACTGAAAGTAAAGGGATATTGTTTTTAAGTTCTTCTTTTTCTCCACTTAAGGGTTATTCGGCCCGGGTGGCAGCGGCTGGGGTTTCTCATAATCAGAGAGTTGTGTGTCCGGTCGAACTTGTGCTTCCAGCCAAAGGACCACACTTGACGCACCAGCAGCATTGCCCCTGCCCAATCTCAATTACTTCTCACTGTACCGGCCTTGTCTCACACCTCCTGGGACATTCAACAGCCCTGGAGCCTGACTAACTAGCCCCATAGTGCACACACAAAGCATTACCTGGCTTGCTCCCCGCGCAGGCAGTCCACGTTCCCAAAGCCTGACCTGCCAGCAACACAGTCTGCCCCTTGCCCCCCCCCCCCCCGCCCCACTTCAGGATGGACCAATGTTGCTCACCGTCATTAACAATTTTACAACAACTGCTCTGGGCTGGCTGCAACATACTGTTTGTTTGTTTGTTTGTTTATTTATTTGTAAAATGCACCAGGCCCAGGGCCAACTGGGCGCATAACTTAATACAACATAGTAATCTTGTTACAGGAAAGTGCGAGACAGTAATTACAATTATATACATATTATACAGGTATGAAGGCATAGTACAATACAGTATAGTTTACAGTAGTATCCGTAAGGTACATAGTGGGCTAGACAACAGAACGTGAGCAGCTAAAACAGTGGAGAGGCTAGCGGTAATTGCAGGGGGGAGCTTAGACAATGTAGTGAGTGAATCTTGGGTGGACAGCCATTCTCTGGTCATGTTTTTAAATTTGTGGAAGGAGGGTTCCGCCCTTAGCAAGTTGGGGAGTTCATTCCAGAGTTTGGCTGCCAGTACTGGAAAACTGATGCCGCCTGATCTCTGCAGGTTGAAACGAGGTATGGAGAGTGAGTTGGTCTGGGCGGATCTGAGGGGCCTATTGGGGTTGTGTGGGGTGAATCTGTTAGCTAGGTAGCAGGGTGCTTGGTTGGCAAGGCATTTGTGGGTCAGTGTGAGAGTTTTCAGGGAGATTCGTTGTGGGACTGAGAGCCAGCGTAGGTTACGTCTGGTGTCTGAGATGCGTTGGTTCCTGGGGATGTTGAGAGCTGCTCTGATCGCATTATTTTGGATAATTTGTAGCTTACTTAGGTTACCTGTATTGGTGGCCAAGTAAAGTGCATTGCAGTAATCAATTTTGGAAAGCACAAGTGTCCTAGCAAGTGTGATACAGTTAGCAGGTGATAGGAAAGGGCGGCTAGCTGTGATGAGTTTACAAGTGTAAGCAGCTGCAGACGCAACAGCATTGGTTTGTCTGACCAAGGATAAGGTGGAATCGATGTAAATCCCTAAAGTTTTTGTGTCTTTAGAGACTTTGGACCTCATTAGGAATCTGGCGCTAAATCATGGTGCTATAAGCACCATGGTCCATGCCGGAGTCTGCCATGGCAGAATGGGGAATTACCACCCCATTCCGAGGTTGGTGGGGCGGTAATTCCCCATGCCGCCATGGCCCTTCCCCATTCCCATTTTTGCCCCATAGGGCTCAATGCGAATGGGGAAGGCGCTAATTACGGTACCGCAAATTGTGGTACCGTAATTAGCACCAAGGGACCTTTGCGGGTCCCTACTTTACCGGCTGGTAAAACCAGCCGTTAAGGTCGGGTCCCGCAAAGGGACCTCGTAATTAGGAGCTAAGTGTTTATCGGCGCTGCAGCCTTTTACGGCGCCGTTAAACACTTAGCGCCTGGGTCATAATGAGGCCCTTTGATAGTATTACCATCAATCGTGAAAGATTTGAAAGCAGGGTCGAGTTTGGTTAGTTTTTGGGGGGAGCCGATGATGAGGAGCTCTGTCTTTTCGTCGTTAAGACAGAGTACGTGCTGCGCCATCCAGGTTTGGATGACTAAGTATATGGCATTTGCAGAGAGGGCGTCGGAAGCGTCATGGTTTCACCAACCCCAATAACCACCTTTTCCAAGCTTCTATTTTGTAACAACACTAGGCTCGGCCCCTTCCAGTGCCACTGTCAAGCACCTCTCCCTCAATACGGCAGGTACTATCCCCTGGCGCTTCCTATGGTATAAGGCACCATGTATCATGACAACCAGTCACCAGTCCAGCATGCCCGTGTGTGTCGGGGGCTGAAGGGTAAGTGGGTGTCTCTGTGTGTATGAGCATAAACATGTGTGTGTGAAACTGTAGGTGCATGAGTGCCTGTACCTCCATGGGTACTTGTATGAGTGCTAGACATGTGTACATGCTTGTCTATATGTATATGGGTGCCTGTGGGTAAGTGTGTGTTTGCATGGGTGGCTCAGAACGTGTTAATCCATGCTGATGAGTGTATAACAGTGTATTTGGATGTGAATAAATGTAATGTAATGTAATATGGCATATGCATAACATCTTTTCCCATTAGTATGTCCTCAAAGCGCTGTAGGTGATTGCCCTTGGAGGACCAAAGCCCGAGGTATGAGGGATTGGTCTGAGAAATTCAGAATGCATATGTGCATTTTAGCCAGTATGGAAATAGGTAGGGTGGCTAAGTCCCTGCTAGCGACCCTTGTAGAGCTGGCTTGTGGATGGCTGCTGTGAAGGTTGTCGGGAGAGTATGTGAGTCAAGGAGACTGATTATGTGTCCAGCTAGATCACATTTTTACTGCGGGACTTATCTTCATTCTAGTGGCAGAGGTGTTGTGTGATACGTCTTCAAGTAGAGGATGATTGCAGAGGTGTGCGGGTGGGTGGCGGTGCCTTTGGAGGGATACAGCTATCTTCCATCGAGATGGAGTGTGATACATACCTGTGAGTCAAGGCTGATTGCTTGTTTCATTGACAGAGTGCATGTCCTGTCCTGTGGATCTATGGGAGTCTTTTCTGTGCATGCTCAGAACTTTCTTGGAGTGACTCATTGATGCCGCAGCTTATCTTTCTCTTGACTGTTGTGTGAGGAGTGTGATGAGGTTGTGAGTGCCTGGGTGTGTTTCTCTGTGTGCCAACGTGTATCGATGAGAACCTGAATGTACCTGAGTGGTCATGCAATTGTACTTGTGTTTGGGTGTGATTGGTTGTGTAAGTAGATGCAGTGGCCTTATGAGGGCAATGTGTGGCAGAGGGTGGGATTACTTGCCTGTTGGAACTATACCATACTACTTGTTGGTGTCTTGGCAGCAAGACCACGCAGAGCAACAGAGGTTCGAATCCCGGATCCACGCTTAGAAACTCACATGAGGTATTAAGCGCTCTATAAATAACCAATAAAATAAAAAAATAAAAAATGCAATCTTTGTTCAATACAAGTGTGTCAATAAACAATGACCAGAACTATTGGCTTCGTCAATGCTTTATTTTCAATGAAATGGCTTTGCAATTACAGATGCAATGAAATCTACTTCAGTGAAAAAAAACAATGATATGACATGAAACATTTGTTTATAAAATATTGTGAGTGCCACAGTACTTTTGTTGAGGAGTCACTACGTGCAGACATTTAAATTAATCATTTAGACGATTGTTGATTAGTCATGAAAAGTAGGTGCAGTCTTTACTTGTGGATCGTGAAAAATAACCCAGCACATTTCCAAAGATATAATGCACGTTTCCACTGAGGCTTCACATATTTAGTAAAATGCCACGTTCACCAGGTTAGCGGTCACTGCTTGGGGGAATGGTACGGTATTAGGAGCAGGTTACTAAGCAACACTTCAGCAGAGCCTCCCAGGAGTCAACAAGCTGCACTGCGTGGTTGGATGGCATAGCCCTGTTGCCCGGACCGCAGCTCGTAAAGCCTGCTGGGTGCCATGGAAAGAATGCGTTTATATAAATGACAGCGGGACTCGGGCGGGGGTGGGGCGGGGTGGAGGGGGGGGGGGAGCGAGGATGCTAAACCTACTGTAACGGGAAAGCAGCCCGCATCACAGGGAGCTTTCAGGGTACCGTGTAAAGCTCTGCCACTTCCCTGACCTTCAATTAAAACGTGATCCATGGCGCAAGGAATTAGTGACCGCCAGCTGTGAGATACAGGCCAGTAAACTCCACCCTGGCATCAGGAGAGCAATAGGGAAAGCGCATGTCGTGTATCATTGTGCCACAAAGCAACGATGGAAGAAGGTACAGGCACTTTCTGAATGCTCATTTGTGTTGAGATCAGATAGGACGCAGGAACAGTTTCATGAAATGGAGGGGTCCAGTGCCAATGGCACAGTGGATCTCTGTACACATAGCGCCGACACCGTACGGACAGGAATACGGAAGAGTCCAAAAGCTGTTACTCACTGACAACAAACCCAACATTGGTTAATGGTATGCTATGTGATTTCTTTTTTTAACTATGCACATCACCAACGTAGTGCCCTGAAAGCACCAATCCTTGTCCATGAAGAGGTACATTGGGGCCCCGCCCAGGTTGGCATCCATACCTGGGGCCAAGGAGCCCGGGAATGGGAAGAGTGGGAAAAGTTAGGGAGCAAAAAGTGGACACACTTAATTCACCACATGTAGGGAAAGGAAAACATGAGGTTTGGTGATAGTGGTCACTGGAAAAAATTGCTTTAGTTTTTAGTGTTTTGAAAAGAAGAACATGTCATTAAAAAAAGGAGACGAGCTTTACGTATTGGCTGACAGACTGTCCTGGAGACTGTTGCGAGCACTCTGGTGACATTATGTTAAGTCATGTTTTGGGTGTATGATTGCCTTCTGATGGGCTCAAGAGGTCCTGGGAGTTGTGGTGGCTACTGGCCAGACCATTGTTTTGGACACCTTCTTGATGATAGAACGCATTCAGGAATTGACTGCGTGCAGAATGATTGGTGCAGGGACACAAAAAGAGAGTTTGACAGAGGAACTCCCGCATCCCGAGGCATACCAGACGAGCCTCTGCCAGAGAGGAAAGATTGAGTGTCTCTCTTGTAAGTAATTGGTCAATAAGCCACTGGAATACAGTTTGATGTGGCTAAATTAGAGGTTCAGTTTTAAAATAATGCCTGGCATTGTAGCTAGGTCAAAGGAGATGATCAACATTAAGGAAGAGACACTAGGAGGCAACTGTCCATTATAAGGCCCTTCGGCAGAGACTGCCTGGCACCCTAGACACAGGATTGGAGACGTTCCTGCACTGCTTTGGTGTGATCAAGTGGTGCCCAAGGAAAAAGGACAGTGTACGCTCTCTTCTAGGGGTGTACCGAACATCAGCTTTCATTATGTTTTCGGACAAATGTCTGCTGAAACATACCTATTTGGCACCAGCTGCATAATTTCTTGTTATTAGTTTCCAAGCTAAATAGTTTGCTTTCTGATTTGTATGCAATGTAACAACTCAGAGAGGCAAATATGGCGTGCAGATCGCAAAATGTAATGGAACTAAAAGTTGTCAGAAGCATTCCTAATTCAATATAAGACTAATGGGCTCATCACGAATTGGCCGGTATCCCGGTGGGCGGTACTGCTGGAATACCGCCAGGGCTATTAGCGTTACTGCCAAACCTCCTTGCGCTATTAGCGCTGGATCACAGGTTTGGCGGAACAGTAATTCCCCATTCCCCATTGGCCCATTCGGGAATTCCCCATTAGGCCCATGGGGAATTTTCGGCGCTACTACCGTCAGCGGTATTAGCATGCGGTAATAGCACAGAAAATTGGCAAATTCGTGGTGGATTTACCCCCAGCTTTGAGCTGGGGGTAAATCAAGCCAAACCTGTGATTTGGCAGAGCCTTAAATGCAGCAGTAATAGCATTACCGCCGCATTTAAGGGTTACCGCCAAACTCGTGATGAGGCAGTAAGTTGCATATGTTTGTGTATTGGAGAAAAGAAGTGGTGAGTATGAGTCGGAGGTGAGCTTGGTATGTTCCTATGGGAAATGCCTATGGAGAAACTTGAGTTCATAACAGGAGGCGGAGATGAGTAGGGCTGTGATAGTCAGTTACATGTCAGGCAGAGTGACCTGCCCTGCCTGAGAGGCCTATGAGGACCATCACGTTGGGAAATATCTCCAGTTCACCTCTGGGCCAGTCTCCCAGAGGGACTATATATTGAGAGAGGAGTGACGACTCCGAATGGGATGCAGTCGAAGAGCTCATCTCTGATGGGGAAATTGGTAGTTGGGCAGGATGTTTGGAAATCAAAAGACTTCCGCACAAACGGGCTGCCTCTTCTATGTAAATAGGGCTGGACATTAGTCAGTTAAATGTCAGACAGTGCAAGTTGTGGCCTACATTTCCCAGTCTACCTCGGCCTCTTGAAAAGAATTGCCTATTGAGAAATCTCTTAAATAACATTATAGGTCAGTCTGTCCCAACAAGAAAGGCGTGAGAGAAGCTTTCCTTGTGAACACATCAGAGCTCATTTTAAATGAGCTGTAACGCAAATCTAATGTGTAAAAGCCATGTGTAGGACTTTTACGCATTAGATTCTCAGCACTGCTCCTTTTCAGTCATTTATATGGAAGAGAGGATGGGCGGTTGGTAACTTATACGATTCTGCCCCCCTTTCCTCTCTGCCATACAAATACTCCAGCATTTGCGGCATTGGATTTTCATGCTGGCGCAAATGCTGTGTATTTCTATGGAGTCTGCCTGCTTTTCACACCACCAAAAAGCAGGCAGACTCCATCGGAATCCATTGGGTACTAAATTTGCACAGCAAAGTGGGCAAGGGCGGCTTAAAAAACCTGCAGACCACCTTTTGCACTCCCCTTTTTGCACTCCACTGTGCAAATGAGAAACATTCGGTGTCGGGGACCTCTGCACGCAAAACTGTAAACGTAACACATCCCTGCGGCAGAATGACGCGGGACTCAAAAAATGAGCGCCGTAGACATAGAAAGCATTCTCTGCTGGAGTTGTGTGATGGAGGGTTGAACAGTGATAAAACATATAGTAGAGCCTTGCATCCTCTTGTGTGGTAGGAAGGCGGTGGGCATGGAGTGAGATTTGGTGGAATTGCGCAACTGTCAAACAGGCAAGTGTCTTAGAGCTCGCAGGTTTTGGGCAGCTTCAGCCATGTGTCAGACTTTCCTACGCGTGATTACCCCTGCCCCAACTATGTTGACCTCTCTGCGAGAGCATTTTTCCCATGTTTGCTGTATTAGAGAAAGGAGTCCCTCTTTATAAATAGTAGGGAGATGAAGCACAATCACCCCACACGTGCCCCCGACTTGAGTCCTGCATGAATAGACAGAAACCATTGATATGTTCCTGTGTGAGCTGCAAGGAAGGTTTGAAGTTCATTTTCCACACAGCTACCTTGCAACTTTAAAGAGACTGCATGCAATGTGTGTGATTTGTAATTGCAGTTGCCAATTGCAGTATCATTTGTGTTCATTGCAACCTGGCCCTTTACATTTGTGAAGCCTGTACTTGAAGTAGCCCTGGGTTTGTGAATGTCGTGTCATTCCATAGGTATGGGCCCTGCTTTTATTCTAATCCGTTATTTTCTGGTTTATGTGCATCTAATAAGGATGAGATGGTCATTAAAATAAAGAGAAGTACACAACACATTGATACACATTTGATATAGGCCCTCATTCCGAGGTTGGTGGTAGTCATGGCGCTATTTGCGCCATGACTGCCACCAATTACGGGCCCGGCACCGGTATAGTTCAATGGGAACTTACCGGTGTAGTCCGACCTTTGCGGGACCGGTAAGTCCCCATTGAAAATGCCATTCCCCATTTCCATTTGAGCCCCCATAGAGCTCAATGGGAATGGGGAGGGCGCCAATAACGGGCTTACCATTCGCGAGCCCTTAACGGGTCCCGTCCACAACGGCTGGTCAGACCAGCTGTTACTTTTGGAACCCGCTAAGGTACCTTGTAGTAGGGCGGTAAGGAATTACCGGCACCGGTCTCCTTACTGGTGCCCGTATCCCTTACTGCCCACCTTAGAATGACCCACATAGTGTTTTCATTTTGAAACATGTAAAGTTCACATTTAGAATATGATTTCTTAAATAAAAATAGATGTGGCTTCAAATTCAGTTCCAGCTGAATACTTGACAGACTATTCAGTATTTCGAAACATTTGGCCTACTCTCCTCTACTTATTCCACAGGTCCACAATCTGCGACGAATGACCAGGTTCTAGAGAGAGAAGCCCTGGAAGAAACGATGTCCACCTATGGCGCACAAATACACAAAACCTTTCAAAGCACAAATTAATTTCCTCCAAAGCAGACTCCCAGAAATGGGTACTTTGCCAGTAGAAGGATATCTGGGGAATTGGGCAGTACATCCTTCCCAGACCCTTTCAAATCCAGACAGAATTGCATTAAACCCCGTGGAAGCCCGCATTCATTTGCACCAACACGGATCCCCAAGATAGGCGTTTTTCGAGCAGCACAGTGAAGTGCATTTTTGTTCATTCAGTCATAACATTTCCAAACACCTCTTTCCTTCAAGGGGTTTCCAGAGGCAGCTAGGACGTCTATGCAGCATTCTCTGTGCTTGGTGAAGGGAGAAAGCTGACAGAGGTTGATAAACCCTTCCTTATCTCCTCTGATCCTCCGAGAGACACACACACACACACACACACACACACACACAACCCCACCCAGCAAATGCTGCACCACTTGCCTCCAGGTGCTAGGCCCTGTCCATCAGTGGAACAAGTGAGAAGTCAATGTGCAGTAAGGTGGGGATATACAAACGTTGAATTTCCCTGAGGCCGGACATTTCAACATGCTGAGGGGAGGAGCAGGAAGGCATTCACAGGAAGGCGGAAAGAAAGCACATACTGTTATGGTGCTCACTTGCATGTCCACTGAAGACCCTTAGCCTCCCTCAAAGCACCGAAGGAGACTGAAGTGGAGTGTACACGAACAGAAAAAGGTCATGTCAGGGGTGTCCTGAGTTATTTTATGAAGCATCTCCCTGCAAGAGACTTGAGAGGAGATACACAGTTTTAACAAAAAGAATACATCTTGTTCCAAATTGTTAATGTGTTACTTCTGCCTAGTTTGCATTTTTCTTGCTATGCGTATCCTCGATCACATTGTGAGCAGCTTTGGAAGCATTCAAACTGAAGTGAAAACAAAGGAGGCAAGGAATACAATCTGCAGATTCATTAGAGGAGCAAAGGGGTAACAGGTTGCTTTTTATTCAAGGTCAAGTCCCAAAAAAAGTGGGAAGACTTATTGACGCACCTATTGAATGTGGTGTCACCAGGAATTAGCATATCAAGGTGCCCTCTGAAAAAGGTGGGGGGCTTCTGGAAAACGTGTGGGGACTCCGTCCATCGCGTGTACCTTCCACTTGAGCCGTGCTTTTATTTTACTTTACACCACCACCTGCTACAATGCCACACCAGAAGCAGGGCCATCTGTAGAATTGCAACTATTAGTACTAGTAACCGTTCTCCCATCAACAGTAGTACCATTACCACCAGCAGTAGCAGCACTAATAATAGTATTACTACTACCAGTTTTAGAACATTTAATAACAATAGTAGTATTACAAGTTGCATTAACACTAATACTAGTATTTCTACTACCAGTAGTATTACCAAAGGTAATAGTAGTACTGCCACTAATAATTATATTAATAATAGTGATAATGGCTGCACTACAGTGGTATCATTACTACTATTACTGGTAAAGCTACTTCTGATAACATTAGTAGTAGGAATATTCTTGCTACTACTACTACTGGTAGTAGCAATGCTATTTGTAGCTGAAGGTTTCATAGTACAACCAGTCATAGCAGTATTACTATTAGCACTTGTAGCCCCAGAAGCAGATGTAGTAGTAGCAGTATATGCACTTCTATCAGCACCATACGTACCAGTGCCTGTAGTAAGGTTACCACCACCTGTGGTACTGCTACTACTAATAGCAGTAGTGGCAGTATTATAACATCTAACAACATTATAGATGGTCTAAGAGTACCAGTTACAATAACACTATGACCAGTAGTAGTAGTACTAGACAATTAGTACCACTACTAGTAGTACTGGTAGCAGTGCAATGTCTAGTACTGGCAGTGGTGTGACTAGTATTGGCAGTATCACTAGTAGTTATGTTAATACTACAAGTAGTTTGAGACTGAGCTAGTAGTACTGCTACCACTATTACTTGGGCTGCTACTGCTGCTGCTACTACTACCACTGCTGACAGTCTACTACTACTTCAGGTAGTTGTAGTAGTTCTACTGTTGATGGAAGCAGTGCTACTGTTGTTGGTGGCCGTATTATGTTTGCCAATAGTAGCCTTCTACTTCTGGTTATATTACAATTGACGGGCAGGATTAGTAGGTAAATGAACCTGCTGGTGAGAAGTAAAAGAAACGGAATCCTAGTACTTTCCCCCAATTGCTGTTATGATAAATCTGCAGACTGCACCACTCTCCTCCTCTGATGTCACTTTCTCTTTAATATTGAAGGAAACCCGTAGCAAAGTCAATGCATGCAAAATGGTCGAAATTAAGATTGACCGGAACAATATTCTTTGGGAAATAGTCAGGAGGTGAAACATTAACTGTTATAAAGAAACATTTTTATTTTTGAAAAAGAGGTGTGCCCTCTTTTATTAAGTGAGAAGTTCATATTGAAAACAAAGCACTGAGCCATGAAACACTGCCATAAATACCCTTTATTGGCAAATAGGAACTTCTTAAAAAGACAGAACAGCTTGCTGTAATACATTTTAAGGCTATGCATATGAGTAGGTCGTATAATCTGGCAGAGTCCGGTGGAATATATGTTGTAGTGGCCACATTTCCTAAAAATATGCTTACAGGAGAAAACGGTACATCTACAGAGAAAATGCGCTGAATGCATTTCCAAATATCATACCAAAATCTGACAATAAATGGACATTCAAAGAACATATGCATATAAGTAGCAGGAGATAGGCCACATGACCAACATTAAAATGTATTACAGCAAACTGGAAAGACTTTCGATCGCTCTCTACCAAAGCATGGTGGAACGCTACATGTCAAACTCACAAATTGGAAATGTGCATGGCTAAAAATCTTAATACAATTCCTAAATATAACGCTAAATGGTACTATTTCACATGTTATCTCAACTGTTTCAATGCAACTGCTCATGGCTCCTGAATATGCATTCCTATGCTTACGTTACTAACTGAATGACTATATTTATATACAAATGCTTGTTTTTACATATCACAGCAATAGAAAAATCAGTTTTATGAAATAATCTGTTACACCCATCTTCCCCCTTCACCTTGCTCCCTTCTGTTTCTGATATGTTTGCTGTCTGTTTCCATGTTTTGTCTCCCCACTTCTCTACTCATATCTCCATAATAGTTACTCATTACAGATATGTATTATGTTAATCCAGGTTTAATTAGCACTAACTCCAATTCCTACTCCATTCTTGTTCAACTTTACACATCAAACAAATTCAATGTTTATATATCTTGGATACAGTTAATATCCTTCCTTGTTTAAAAATGGTTATCTCTGTTCATTCTGAATGGTTACCAGATCTACTCAAAGTCTGTAATGTGCTAACACATGTAACTATATCTGTATCTTGAACAATAAAAATCATTAAAATTAAAAAGAAAAGACAGAACAGACACATGAAACACAAAATAATGAATGAGACTCCAAACTAGTAAGCAGTCACTTCTGGAATACAAATAGATTAACCATAACATGCTTACGTGAGTGCTGCGAGATACCAAAGGGGAAGTTAGCGAAATACAGAACTTAAATGAGTGAGGCTCCAAGCTATCATGCATGCACTTCATGGAAGCCTGGCACTGAATCATGAAACACTTCAATGAGTGAGACTTCAAGTTATCGACAAGCACTGGAAACAAATCGTTTTGGCTATTGTAGATATTCATTACATATTATATTTATGCGCATAATTATGTGATGGCCCCATAAGCAATGTGCACAGAGCAAAGAGCATGCCAGCTTAAGTGCAGATCATCAAGTTATATTAAAAGGTGAACATTTTAAATCAGTAGTTGAGGCAAAAACTATACACAAGAAGGCCAAGGAGATATTCATGCGGGTTCGATTGTGACACCTTCCTCTGGGTTCTTTTTTTTTTTTAGTTTAAAAGGTTTTTAATTAAGTTCATAACTTACAAAGCATTGTAAAACAAATAGCATCACATATCTGCATATAGATACCAGAACTTAATTATATTATATTAAACATACTGTAAGATAATAAAGCTTTGTAAGCCTATAAATTCATCAATACACTGGAATAACAGTTTTTTATAGGAGGGGAGGGGATACAAACAAAACATTTAAGGACACAAACGTGACAATACCTATACAGGACAAACACAAGAGGGGTATTTTGAATAGGGGGGGGAGATTGCAACCTAGATATGTCATTTGTTAGGCTATGAAAAATGTCACAAGAAATTGTACAAATGGTTTCCATTTAAGTTCATGTTTACACAGTAAAGTTTCAGTAGACACATTGCAGCTTTCTAATCTATGGGTATTGCATATAGTATTCCACCAACTGGTATAGTGCAGTTTGTTTAGATTTTTCCAAATAGAGGTGATTGTCTTGATGGCTAACATAATAAGTAGATCAAACAAGAATCTTGCATATTTACATGTGATACTGTGAATTATAGTACTTCCAGCAAAAAGGACTTGTGGGCAGAAGTCAATTGATAAATGAAAGATGCTTTTTTAAAAAAAAAAAAAGAAAAACTTTTATTTTCGCTGTTGAACACATTACATCACACAATCTTACGTCAGTTATTTCAGTAAACCTCAATGTATACATTCAATAATTGTCTGTCAAACAAATATTCAATTTGCATTTACTTCTGACCTTACTGGTATGTTATACAATTCAATGTGTTTCGTCTGTTGATTCCTTTCCGGTGGTATTTAGATAGCATCTTAGCGGGGCCCAAATATCCTTCGGTCTGAATGAGGCTATTATTCCTCTTATGTAGTTCGCTTCGCAGTCCTGTACTTGTATCAGATCCTTTAGCCATTCTTGTATTGTAGGGGCCGTTTTCGATTTCCATGCCCTTAGTACGCTCCTCTTGGCAACTGTTTTTGCTATGGCGAAGAACCTGCAGGCTTTTATTGAGATTTTGCCTATACCCCCCAGCAGGTACTTCAATGGGGTAGCCGGTAAATGCGTGTTCAGTATTTCATTTACATTCAATGCTACTTTTTCCTAGAAGGTTTTAATTGGAGGGCACTCCCAATACTTGTGTATGGAATTGGCTGCAGATACTCTGCATTTCTGAAAGGTCATTTGTGTACATGCGTCAAATTTGGCCATTTTGCTGGGTGTAATATGTAGATGGTTCAATATCTTGAATTGAATTAGTCTAAAATTAGAGTTAATTGAGATGGATTTGGTGCATTGACAATACCTGTTCCATTGAGGGTCCTCTATACTAATTTTCAGATCTTGTTCCCACTTCTCCTTCATTTTGTTTCTGGATGGAGTGTGTGCCTGTACTGCTTTATATAGTGTGGATATACCTCCCTGAAAGCCATCTGATGGCATAATAGTGGTCAGAAACTGATGTGCTTTCCGTTCTGCTGGGAACATGGGCCATTTCTTTTTAATTGCAGCTTTCAGTCGGTGGTATTGCAGCATCGCAGTAAGGCTAGTGCCTACTTTATTCTGTACAACCTTCAGCGTTGCGAAATTTCCCCCTGGGTATAGGTCTCCTAATTTCATTTCATGGCCGGCGTCCCATTTTTTTGTAGTGTCTTATCCCCTGTGGGTGTGAGGTCTGGGTAGTGCCATAAGGAAGCATGCGGACAGTGGGGGTCGCAGCATCCCACTCTCTGGAAAAGATATGCCCATGCCCTCACCGTGGAATGCAATGGATCTACTTCTCCCATATATTTCTTGACTTTGGTGAATATCATATATTGCAGTTTGATCGGCGAGGCAGCAAACTTCTCTGCTTGTATATGTGCATAACTCTCAGCGGTTTCGGACCAGCATTTCGCAAAGTGTGCCTGTGCCGTGTAGAAATATAGCAGAAAATCTGGGGCTTCCATTCCTCCTGTATTGTATCTCTCGCACATCTTAGGCCACTGAAGCCTTAATGTGCCTCCCCCAAACGAATGTAGAAGCCATTTTTTGTATTAGGGTAAAGAATTGTCTGCCCGTCCAGATGGGTAAGTTACTGAATAAGTATAGTAGCTTCGGCACTACCACTATTTTGAGTAGCGCAATCTGGTCATATATCGTTATAGGGAGTTTGTCCCACACCTTAAGCTTCTGTTCCAATTGTGTTATATATGGCTCGTAGTTATTTAGGAATAGAGTACGACTGTCTACGCCATGATGATACCTAAGTAGTGTGCCATGTTTGGGGACCAGCGGAACTGAGCTGTGGCTTGTGACTGTGCAGTTGTTCGTGTGAGGGGAATCATTTCTGATTTTTGTCTGCTAATTTTGTAACCAGTGTACCTAGCGAATTTGGATATGTCTGCCATTACCGGTGCTAAATTAGTTTCTAGGTTTCTCAAGTACAACATGGTATAGTCTGCATATAACGAGATGAATTGTGGGGGTCCCCTTATGCGAATTCCTCACCAGGCATGTTTATATCTGAGTCTAGCCGCCATACCCTCTATGGTTAGTGCGAAGATGAGAGGGGATAGTGGGCAGCCCTGTCGTGTGTCCCTGTGTAATGTGAAGCTTGTCAATAGGGTTTTATTGGTTCTGATCCTTGCCATGGGATTTGTATATAGTATTCTAATGTATTTCCTGAACCCTGGACTGAACCCCATTTTTCCCAGGATAGAGTAGCTGTATCTCCAGGACACCGAGTTGAATGCTTTTTCGGTTTGAGGGCTACAGCCACTGCTTTCGCTTCCGAGTCCAGTTGTGAAGTGATCGTGAAGAACCTTCCGAGGTTTAAGGATGTAGAGTGGGTGGGGACGAATCCGGATTGGTCTGGGTGTATTAATTCATTCATACATGGCAACAATCGATTCACTATTGCTTTAGCAAATATCTTAGTGTCCACATTAATCAAGGAGAGGGGGCGATAAGAGGTGGGATCATGCAGGGCTTTGTTTGGCTTCAGAAGGACTGTTATTATAGCTTCCTTCATCGTGGGTGGTAATTCCCCTCTCCCCAGTGCTTCTTCCCATACCCCCAACAATTTAGGGGCGAGTTCTTCTTTGAAGACTTTGTAGAAGTCTGCTGGGATTCCTTTGGAGCCTGGCGCTTTGCCAGATTGTAGCTCTTTAATAGCCTCTGTGATCTCCTCTGTCGTCAGGGGGAGGTCTAGTGTCTCCCTTTCCGTAGGGCTTAATTCAGGTAATGGAAACGAGTCCATGTAGTCTTGGAGCTCTTCTTCTGTTGTTTGGTCCGCCTTTGCGTATAGATTAGTGTAAAATTC
The DNA here is from genome assembly GCF_040938575.1 of Ambystoma mexicanum. Taxonomy (NCBI): domain Eukaryota; kingdom Metazoa; phylum Chordata; class Amphibia; order Caudata; family Ambystomatidae; genus Ambystoma; species Ambystoma mexicanum. The sequence goes on along the minus strand of NC_090940.1, from coordinate 233,419,192 downwards.
TAGGAACAACACGTTTACTGCCAGGTCATCCGTATGCACAACTCCTTCAGAATCCACTATACTAGATATCTGCCTCACCCCTTGTTCAGCTTAGATGAGATTGGCCATTGATCTACTCGCCTTGTTCCCCTCTCCGTATCTTCTAGCTCGTATTGGCTGCATTATATACTATACCTCTCTCTCCGCCAGTAACTTGAATTTGGACATTTGTACTTGCAGCGGTCACACGGTATCCATCTCTGGCTTCTGAGCATGAGTAATCTCAAGTATTCTGAGCTCCCGCTCTGTCTGGTTTAGTTCCTTTCAGATTTTCCTAAGCATGGCAATAGTTTTTGAGAGTAAGTGACCCCGCAACCAAACCTTGAAGGTTTCCCAAACTGTGGCTGATGATTTCACTAAACCAGTGTTAAGGTCAAAGAATTCTTTAACATCTACCCTTAGTGTTTCAATTAGGGAGTCATCCTTCAACATTGCTGGGGGCATCCTCCATGTCCGTAGGTTATTTTGCGTGCCCTCCGTTTGTATTTCTAATAGGACTGGCGAGTGATCTGAAAGTGTTTGTGGAAGTATTGTACTTTCTTGTAGATTTGATATGTATTCAGGCGAGCATAACGAGTAGTCTATTTGGGAACTGGACCCATGGACATATGAGTGAAATGTGTATTCCTTTCGATCTGGATGTTGTTTTCTCCATGCATCTGCCAAGGGTAGCGTGGACATGATCTGAAGTATGGTTTGTGCTGCCTTAGTGTGGGCCCTCTGCACTGTAGATGAACAGTCCCGTACGGCTTCCAGGATTGTATTGAGGTCTCCTCCCCATAATATTTTGGCTGTGCTTGTTGGTGTAACATGCATCAATACTTGCATGTACAATTCTGGAGAGTCTGTGTTAGGCCCGTAAGTGTTGATAATTATCAGCTCCTAGCCGGACAGCGTCCCCGATATAATAACATATCTGCCGTCTGTATCTGCCATATATCTGGTCATTTGGAAGCCTGTACCCTTATTATTGTTAGAACTCCTGTTGCTTGTGATGAGTAATTTGGTGCGATAGAAATCTGTTCCCAGTTGCGTGCAACCTTTTCTGTGATGTTCTTGACCGCATGTGTTTCCTGCAGGAGAAGGATGTTGATTTTATGTCTGTTCGCATATGACAGCACTTTCCTAGCCTTGATGGGGTTTGCCAATCCTCTAATGTTCCATGTCAGGAGCCTCAGACCTTGGGCCTTATCCTTTGTTGACCATTTAAGTTGCATACCATATCTTATTGCGTGTTTTGGATCCTGATTCGAATAACTGTGTGCCGTGCATCCGACAGTTTTTGTTGTAGATTAACTTTCAACTCCCCAACTACCCCATCATCTGTGTCATTTTGCTTCTGCAAGCCACGGATTGTGCTTCTGTGTTGTTCATTACCTTTCAACCGGCAACAGGCCTGACATTCCCCCCTTCCCTCCCTCACCATCCTTCCAACTGGACAGTGTATTTCCTTGTATGAACTGTAACTTTTGCAACTGCGGGAAGCTCTGTTTTGCCATTTACTTTCTGTGCGTACCAATTTGCCCCTTGGAGCTTTTGCGCTAAATCTTTTGTGAGTTGGTGACAAAGTTTGTTCCCTTTCATATCAGTTAATACCCCCTTCTGTCAGGTTTTGTATTGTGCCGCCTGATCATTTTTGCTTGGGGGGAGGGGGATGTTACTTCTATGTAGCTTAATGGTGCTTCTGCCGTCTCGAAGAAGTGGGCTCTCCCTATTTGTTGGAGACAGAGATTTTCGTGCCTTTTCAGTACTATCATTGTGTTGAGGTGCCCACTGTGCTCTCCTTTATTATATGGAATAAATACTCCTGAATGTTGTGTTGCGCAGTGTATGTTTTCTTAGAGTGCCTATTGTGCCTGTCGTGATCTCTCCTGAGCTCCAGAGGATTGCATGCAACTTTCTTTCCCTTCTCTGTACCTTGCAGTGTCTCTCATACAAGATTATTACTTGCTACTCTCTGTGTATGACTCAGTTTCTTTGTTGTGCACCCATATACCGTATTGCGTTTGAGCCTGGGATTGATTACAGTTTGTGCCTTGAAAGGAGCTGTATCTTGCTGTGTCTGTTTGTTCTGGGGCTCTAGAGGGCCCGCCCAGCGCTATGGTGTTCTTTCTCCGTATCAGCAGTAATTGGCTGGGTAAAGAGTTTTTACGACTTTATGTGGCACGATATAGCCCGGACACCTCGGCTGCATGTACCTTATTGTAGGGCGCTTAGAAGGTCTCTATGGGAAGAGTTGCTTTCCTCACTGCTCCTCCTGGCCCGCTCGCTTGCACATCAGCGTACACAGGGGTGTGGCTGGGAGTGGGCAGGTCTGCTGCGGGCTTTGGGCTGTTTGTGAGCTCTGCATTACCCGACTCAGGCGCCGGCGGGTGTCCCTCATCTTGATTTTTCTCGACTTTGCGTTGGTGGCCCCCTCTCTGGAGCACCAGGCAGGAGCAGCTCTGGCGCAGTCCTCCCTGTCACGTCCAGTACTTCGCAGCAATATTCGCCTTACACTGCATGTTAGCCACTGCAATCAGCGAGTCATGTTGCTGTAGGGGGAGGGAGGTCAGCTGGTTTCCTCGCTCTTTCTCCTCCTTGTCACATCGAATGCATTACTGGCTAATTTCTTTGAGTTTTTGGTTGCGTAGATTAGTTATATGCAGATTAGTTGGTTCCTCAGGTCTTCCGACACCCTGTTTCGGTCCGTGTTTCTCGAGAGGGCTCACCAACTCGCATGATTTCTTGTATCAGGATTTATCAGTTAGCGCAGCTCTGTGACTAGGCGGCCATTTTAGATGCCGTCCAACAGCGCCCCCCCCATAAATGAAAGATGCTTTTAATAGTTTTTCAGGTGTCTATCCAAAAAGAGGAAACAAATTTACAATCTAGGAACATATGTTTGAAGGATCCTGGGGATTGATGGCAGCTCCAGCAGTTGTCATTGGATACAAGACCACATTTAAAAAGATATGCTGGTGTGCCAAAATTCTGTGATGAAAAAAGAACAATGTTTATCAGATTAGTGGCTGGCGTCACTTGAGGCATGTGATTCCAGATTACAGGCCAGTCCAATCGATTATCGGTAAGTGATACATCCTGTTGCCATGCTGAAACGCAGTCGTGCGATGAACTAGATACAGAGGTTTCACGAAGAATTTTGTAAAACATGGCAGCTGATATTGTTGTTTTCTAGAGTAGTTGTGCTCTTTCAGTGTTAGGAGAGGGATTTTGATAACAAGAGAATCATAGTTTTCAGCTATGGCAGTAATAATAGACATAAATTGTGTCAAAAATTAGAGGGGGACATTACATTTATAAATCAGAGCACTGAAATCAACTGGGCTCCCAGAAATGAATAGGTGGTCTAGATACTTTATGCCCAGAGAGAGCCATGGCCTACAGAAAAGAGATTTCTTTTTAAGTTTGATTAGTGAGTTAAACCACAAGTATGAAGAAATATAATGGGAGGGATCATTATCTGGGAGAAATAAGAACGTCCTTAAAAAACGTGCTGATAAAATAGTAGTTGTACACTTAATAAATGTTGTTTTGGCCTTAATGCAAAATCAATCTGCCAAACCTATGGGGAATACCATTGCTCTCTCTAGACAGATCCATTGGGGTACATCATTAGAACATTCATGACTGAACCACAATTGAACTTGCTTTAGGACAAATACTATATGATAGTTCTTGAAATCTGGCAACCCTAATGTCATGATGCCTACCCCCGGAGAACCAGACCAGGTCCAGCAACCCTGGAAGCAGGCATCAAGTTATTTTGAGCAAGCCCAAAAACCTTGCTAGGGGCTGTTTGGGTGCAGTCCTGGCACCTATGGCGCCAGGCTCATATGGAGAGTCAGTCCTGGCGCCTATGGCACCAAGCTCATAGAGTAGAACTTACCTGATGCAGACCATGCTGCAAGCTTACCTGATGCAGACCATGCTGCAGAACTCCAAGCCAAATGAGGCTTGGAAGGGACTATTTTACCTAGGGACTATTTTTTACTCGGGTGAGGCTGGGGAGGAATACTTACCTGGGACTACTTTGGAGGCTATTTAAACCACCCCGAAGAGCAGAACACGCTTTGCGTTATTCTGCATCCAGCAGCGTAACGCTCACCGTGTCTGCAAGCCTGCATCCAGTCTACTGCCACGCCCGCCTCGAGTCTGCAGCTCCTAGAAAAAGGGAGGAATAGAAGGAGAAGAGGTTATATTAAGAGCAAAACCTTCGATCCTTACCTGAATTCCGGATCCACTGCGCCTTCGATTTGGAAGAAAGAAGCATTTTACGCGTGCCGCCTCGCCTGCTACAGCACCGCACTGAACTCACCGTGGATATTGTCCAAGAAGTTCTAGTGACATGACTATGGCTTTGCCTTTTTATGGACACCCCCTCCCCCAAACAATACCTATTTCATGGATGGAAACATTTATTAGGTGATATGAACTCATATAACAACACCTAGGACCTATTGGATAAACCCCACAATGCCACCGTATCCCTTGCCTACAACACCTCCTTGTGCACAGTAACTTAAGCAGCTTAACCATTCTTGCCACATTGCAAATACAGGTTTATCCAGTGCTCTCCTCCAAAGTAGTTTTCACGCTAATGGTGTTCATCTCATGGTTGTTTCCAGACTCATAAACAAACTTCTTGTTTTGATCTTTGTAATCCGGAAGTGCAATCCACAGTGACTTTATTGGTAACGGCATGTAATGCACCATCAAATAATACTCCTGAATACTTTCAATCGTAAGGCATTCTTTGAAAAGCGATCGTCATGAAATCAAACTCTGCAAGGGGTAAGAGTTACCATGCAGAGATTTCTTGAAAACACAGGACTGGTGCAACAACCATAATAACGTGGGGGACTCAAAGCTAGCTGGGTGGCAGACTGTCACTTTATCTCCTTGGGGCACTCAATAATTTGACACGGCCAATATTCTGGTTCGTAAAATGCTATAGCTTTATTAGCACCCAACCAATAAGGTTGCTTGGATCGTGAGCTGAATCTATCGTTCCAAGCCCTCGTTCCAAGCAACCTGATGGCTGCTTCCCCGCCCTGCCATCTCCCCTCTCTCTTCACTTCTTATTTTCAATCCCCACCAGCCTCACCTGATTACAGTTGTGGCGGCGCCCTCCGGCACTGCTGCCAGGGCTTTAAGTGGGGTAAGAAATCGAAGGGGGGGGCCTCATTTGGGGGCGTGGCCTAGAAAGTACGCAAATCGTAAGGTATGTACACAAATATATATACATGTTATATATTTGTGTGCGTACCTTACTATGGTTTGTGTACTATGCAAGCCATCTTTTCTAAACATAGAAATATAGTACTGACTGCTGCTTCTGGTCCGTTGTCCCTGCTGGCCGCCATGGACATGGAAAAGGGTGTCCGTACAGAGCCCGCCTTCCTGATCCATTGTGGTCATCTTTAGTTAGTATTTTCTTTCAATGAACGGGGCGCCGGGAGGCAGCACGTCCATTGAAACAAAATACTTTGCTCTTACCACCTCGAGTTTCCAGATTGGAAACCTGGGGTGCTAACAGCCATAACCACCCGTTCCAAAGCTGGAACGGGTGGAAATGGCACCAGGACCCTCGTTAAAGGCCCGTGGAATGGGTGGATAAGGCTAAATTATTAGCCTGCAATAATTATTGATTCCTCTTATGTCCCAATTTGTATTAATCCATTTCGTGATTCCTCCCCATCAAAGCAAATGTTATATGTTACAATGCTACTTTTTATGTGTCATGCAAAGATACTACACTGTTTCTGGGCTCGTATAATGCAGCACTATGTGGACTGCTTCATTATGTCATGTTATCTTTGTGCTACTATACAATGTTATGCTATGGTATTTGGTGTGACAGAGTCCGAGACACCAAAATAAATGCTGGACTCAGTTCTACAAATTGAACATGATTTATGGTCAGGACTGGGATTTGTTGTTGTTGTCGAGCTGTTACCATTTAATGTGATATAATCTTGCAACTACTGGCTAGAATGTGGTTTCTCTTTCTCCCATCAAACAACAGTTCCTTTGGAAGAATGTTTCTCGGAATGTTTTGGGCCCTGAGACTAAGCTTTCCAAAAGCCTTTGTTTCTTTAGTCAAATGGACTGTGAGCTTGCCTTCTGTTTGTATTTCTTGAAAGACAGCATGTAATTTTGAATTTAAATGATGTGCAATGTAAACAGTTAAGTTTCTATGTCTTCAGACCGTAGCTTTATTTGAATACAGTTTGAAGGTGCAGTAGGGCAATGTAACGGAACTTTGCAAAGTCAATCCTTGAGCGAATGATGACTCAAGAGAGCGCCTGAGGGGCAGGAGACGATATACATTGTCATAATGTGGATGCATTTGGTGTGTTTCCGGATGTGACACCTCAAGCAATTAGACGGAGGGACACCTAAACAGCTAGTTCCTTCCTTAAAAGGTTGAGCCACATTGGTACCTGACATCAGAAAGAGACTCTTATCACCATTCTTTCATGTGTGCCTGCTCCCAGACTAGGAGTCCATAACCTGCCCCTATGGCAGTTCTTTTCTCCTGCACACACATGCGGCGCACGTTTAGTGCTAGGCTGAGATTCCCTAGATGTGGTCCTCCCATCTATTTATACTTACAATTTTCATAAGCCTGAGTTGCTCAAAATCCCTGGTTGTGTTCTGATAAAGACATTGCTGTCAAGCACTTTCAATCTGCATGGATGCTGGAGCAGGGAGGGGCCCCAGAAATATGGTAGGTGGGATTTTATTTATTTATTTATTAATAGTACCATATAGCCTGTTAAGGCTTTGATTACAACAATACAATTATTTAAAAAAAAACAGGATAAATGCATTTCTCATATTAGTTCAAAAAAATATTCAAAATCCTTTCAATAATCATCCACATTTTAACATTGTGATACATTTTAATCACATCTTACCCTTCCTAAAATCAGTCCAGATAGATTCCGGATCTGTGTTATAATTATGCCCACTAGCCAGATAACGCCTAACTGGCACCTTACTACCTCAAGGGAGTCCAAGTTATTGAACTTAATGTTCAGGTTTTCATGTACCTTGAACTGCCATTATGATTTGTATACTGAAAAAGGAATTCTTTGCTAAGCGATTTTGTGGATAGGTCCATTAAGGTTTGTTCCAGATCTAAATTCCATACCGTCCTTTTTGCTAGCATTTTAGAATGATTTGATGATGTCACAATGGGATAAAGATTTAGGCACCTTTTCCAAAAATCAAATTCGAATTTAGGGTATGCATAGTGGTTTGGGCTAATCTCTGCACTTGTTCCAAAATAAATTTAAAATTCAGACCAAGAAGGGAAGTAATAGGGGCATTAAGCTGTTTTCTACTTAGATTCAAGCCCCTCAGTGCCATACCACTTTTGATAATATGAAACCCCATTTCCAGCAATACAAATTCAATAGGAGTATTACTTAAGTGGGATATAGAAACCAGAATATTCCAAGGATATAATGCAAGCCAAAAAGTAAAGCTGGGTCTGTTAGTTGAGGGGCATAATGTAATTCCATGGGATTTTGAATGAAGGGATGTTATGAATAACGGGGTGCATTGCAAAAAAGCAAATAATCAAGTATTGCCTGTGTTTTTTGTCTGAATTTGCGGCAGAGGGTCTATGTGATGTCATTAATCCAAGATGACTGCCGCTACAATTTATGAATCAGAATTTGATCTATAACTCCTTTCAGAGTGTTTCTATCAAATATTCTCTAGGGACCTTTTTTGTTCACCATAAAAAATGAATAAAATAATTCCTTGAAAGAATTTGATATCTCCTACTGTTTAGATGTTTCTGTTCGCAGTTTGTGTTTCATGATTTCTAAAAAATGTTCTTCCTTCTATTTTGTTACAGGTTCTGGTAATTTGCAAGAACATTTGAAAATTATTTAAGAGCATTTAAACCATGCAATTTGATTCTATCTTCTAGTAAAGTCAATGTTTTAAAATGTCAATACGTCCAGATATCGAAAGTTATTTAAAAGTAGAACTTTCACTATCAGCCAAAAAAAGAAAATGGATAACAGACTTTTCCTTGTGTATCTTATGTCAACAAAGAAAGAAATCTCCACTGGTTAAACTGAAATGTTATGAAACTTGTGGAACAGTAACTAATACTTAAACATAAGTCTACGATTAGGCAACTTAACCCCTGAAGAACTGAAAAAAGATAAAGCATCATGACATTCGTAATTCTACAAGCAATGTTCTCATAAGGCAAACATGGATCGGAAAAAAAGACTTTTTGGTGAGCAGTTAGGTAAGCAAACGCCGTCTATCTCCAGCCATGAAGAAGAGGAAGAAGTTGAACAAAGCTACACTACAAGATCAAAAATAGCTATGATATGATATGAAATGGCATTTGTAACGTGCCTATACACAAGTGTTTCAAGACATGACCAACGACCGAAGCTCGGAACAACAAAAATACATGCTTCTTCTGCAATAAAGAAGGAAAAAGAAGAAATCAATTATATTTGATAGCAACTGATTCAGCAGGCATCCATTTGAAGAGAGCAGTAGAACTGTCTACTGTCTAACAATTACACATTGAAGAGTCATCTTAGTGATTGTACATATCCTGGAGACCCTCACACAAGGGAAATTGCATATCACAGGCTATTTTGGAACACACATGTAGTGAATGTCTTATGACTCAAGCCTACACTAAGTGGAATAATGCTGCCAAAGTCACTGGGCCTCATTACACGGTAGGCGGTAAGGGTTAACGGTCACCGGTAATGGTACCGGTGACCGTTAACCCTTACTGCCTTACTACGAGGTCCCTTAGCGGGTTGGAGAATTTAACGCCTGCTTTTTGCAGGTGTTAAAAACCAACCCGCTAAGGGACCTTGGTGCTAATTACGGCACCGCAAATTTGCGGTGCCGTAATTAGCACCTTCCCCATTCCCATTATGCCCTATGGGGCAAAAATGGGAATGGGGAAGGGCAATGGGGAAAGGGGGAATTACCGCCCCACCAACCTTGGAATAGGGCAGTAATTCCCCTTTCCACCAAGGCGGTGCCGGTATTTTACCGGCATGGACCAAGGTGCTATTAGCACCTTGGTCCACCGCCTACCGTGTAATGAGGCCCACTGTCTTACGAATCAACAAATGTTGAATGTGTATCTTCAATCAATGATTTTCTCCTTGAAGGCAACATAAAAACAATGATGAAAAATATAAAAGCTTTACCAGAAAATTGCAACTAACAATGGTTTAAAAGACGGGCAGCTGAAAACAAGAAAACAAAGCAACCGTTTCATAGAAGAAGAACTTGTATGCATTGGCATTATTGTAAGTAATCCCAAAAGGGTAAATGAACCACAACAAGTCTCACTGAAAGTAACAGCAGATATTGCACTTATGAAGAAGAAACGTTTGAGGATAATGAGAAAAATATGAGAATCCTTCTTGAAGCAGCTACGATTTTATGGAGAGCTGTACTAACTTGTGAAAAATGGAAATTCACTGGAAGGTTTGAAGAAGTGAATTTGGCAGATGTTGTTCCAAAGCAAGTTGTTCTTTTTTACAAGTGGTATTGTCAAGGACAGATGAATATGAAAAGTAATTCAGAAAAGTGGGATACCACTGCAATGAACAGGGCTCATAAATTGTCATGAGGCTTATATAAATAATGCCATGACCAGGACAAGCTTCCTATGCAAGCACATCTACCATACGTCATGCCTGTGAACTGCCCTTGCAAGTGTCAGTAGGGCTCACAGTGCACACAGCTAACCGCAGCAAATTCATTCAATTTCTCCATAGAATGGGAGTGTTATAGATTACGCTAGATTCCTTTGGTTTGAGACACAGATAGCCACAGAGGTAATTAAATGCATGGATGAGTAGGGGGATGTTACGTTCCCTCAGAGTTGGTCAGAGGCATATTTGTCCATTGTGCTGCTGACAACATTGACTTCCTCAAGGATACTCCATATGGTAAAGGGACTTTTCACTGTACAGTTATGGTGGTCTATCAGGAGAAGGAGGAGTCAAATGTCCTAAACCCAATTGAAATATCAGAACCATCATCACTTCGCTCACTGCAGAAGATTCCTCACTCCCTGTCTGAGGTTTGTTTGTTTGTTTGTTTGTTTTATTCACTTATAATGTGCACCAAACCCGAAGGTAGCCGGGCGCAGCAGTACAGACAATGCGAGGCTTAAGTAACACGGTTGTGGATTATATACACATATATACAGATGTTTACAGATTACATACAGGCAGCATATATACAGGCCATAGAAGGTCAGTTATGGATTACAAGAATACAGCATATGTACAAGCGTTAGCAGGACATCAAATCACTAGCCAGGAGGGGAATATATACACATGGGCAGCAACTAGGTGGGTATCTAACATATCAACACTAGGACGTCTCAGGAGTGAGTAAGAGCTAGTGAGCTAGTTATCGGCAGCTTTCAGGAGGTTGATGTAGTTGGCTCTGAATTTCAAAAAGGGCTGCTCCTCACGTAGAGGGTGAGGCAGTGAGTTCCATAATTGGGCTGCTCGGACCTGGAAGCTGCCTCCCCCAGCATTAGCCAACCTGAATCTTGGTATAATGAGGCTATTGGCATTGGACGTTCTTGCTGGTCGGGTGGAGCTTCTCTTTAGGAATCTGTCTGTAAGATAGCTAGGGGCGGCATTGTTCAGAGCTTTGTGGACAAAGGATGCAGTTTTTAAATGGATTTTGTTTTGGATGGACAGCCAGTTATTTTGCTGCCTGATGTTGGATATGTGCGATCATTTGGTCACGCCACTCCCAAAGGGTGTAGACCACAGAATCCTGTAATCAGTCAAATTACTGAGTAAAAAGAGACAAATAAGGTTATTTTAGATTCCAACAGGATTGAGGACCTAATTTTGATGATGGCAGAAGTCTTGCCGTTGAGGGATTTTCAAGAGTGTTTTGATGAAGAGTTATTGGAAACACGTTGTAATCTCACTGAGGAAACACATACTGATGAATGTGAGACAGAGTCAGATCCACTGACTACAGTTCCGACTTGATCAGTTTACAATTCCATTATAAGTGATCCTACAACTAAAGAAACTAGAATTTGTGTACTCCACTCATATATGGTAGCCCAACAAGCAAACAAACACAACTCACATTCATGAAGAAGTTGGAGAAATGACATCTGTTGTCACCCCAGAATCATGAACAGTTGTATCATTGGATCTTGGCCTTTACAGGTCTGTTTTAAAATTAGCTATGGCTAAAAAAGTCTTGCCAAGGAACTACATGCTTAGATCTGGGGGCTACATAAAATAATGGCTCCTATTGGACCTATTGGTTCTTTCTTGGATGGAACAGCAATTGAGGCAACCTTAACTATACTTTATAACGCAAATGTTGTGTCAAAGATTCTATAAGGCAAGTGCGTGAGAAGAGCAATTGAAGCATACGTCACTAAGGCTTGCACTTTTCAAATGCATCATTGATGAATTCTACAAAGAGCATGTTGAAATCAAGGAAACGAAGGAACCTGAGCTTATGAAGTTACTTAAAAGTTTACAAATGGATGATTCTCAAGAAATAAAATCAGTTCTTAAAAACATTGTGATAGTTCTGATAAATGTTAATGTGATGGCCAATATGGAAGCTTTTGAGGCTAAAGAATTGCAAGGAAAACCAACACTCAGAGTTGCTCTTCAGTACAGTAATATGGTGGACACAATACTTTTATTTTTCAGATACATTCGAAAAGAAAACTGGGATTTACACCTTGTATCACTCAAAGAGTTTTCTAAGTACTTTTTTGGCCTCGATTTGAGAAACTACGCACGTATGATAGCACAGTACTTAGCAGAAATAAAACAGCTTGAAAGAAAACACCCAGACTTGTGAAGTGAGTTTCAGAAAGGGAATTGGGTAGTAAGCAAGACAAAAGTACCCTTTGTGCTTAGGCTCTAGAACGTCAAAACAGCGCAATGAAAGTAATTGGCGGTGTGGTTAATATTACTAAAAGGAAACAGGCTTCACCACAATTCTTTTTAGACTTTCCTGGGCAGTCAGGGCTCTCTACAGAAGCAAAACAATTGTAGGAATCAAAGATTATGAATGGTCAAAACATCACCACCTAACAGCATCCAAAGCAACACACCAAAAGGAAGATGTTCAACAGATCTGCAACAGATCTACAACTTGATCATGACATTGATTAACCCTGTGAATTATGATCGAAAAGAACTTGTCAACATCTCGACAAAGGCAGTTTTTAAGGAAATAATTCAGAGGGACACATCAAGAATGACAGAAAATGTTTGCCAAATGTACAACAGCTTCAAAGAAGAATGGATGGAATCAGACAGTTGAAGCCTCGGGGCACCAATGAAGAAAGAGAACCTTCAGCTGTGTAAAGGGGCACGCAAAGTTGTTAAGACAAAGGTAACAGGCACCATAGTGCAGTTGAAGGCACATCATTATTTGTTCACACGTTTGCTGATTGGCTCACAAAGTCAAAATGACATTGATCTACAAGAATGCTTGAAAATTACCAATTTTCTGCAGTGTCTCTTTCCATTTTCATCTCAGATGGTACAATGATTTTAGGTACAAACAAAAGCAAGCTGATGAAGCTACTAGAAGAGGAAAAACATACAGAGGTTTCTAACAACATGACAGAGGTCGCTTCATGTGTTACTGAGGACAGATTATCTGTACCAGAGCAAATATATTCAGCAGCTGTTCTTGATGGAATGGCAAAATTAGAAGCACTGCAGAAACCATCATATGTGAAGACATGCCATGACCTTGAAATTTCATTCAACAAGAACATAGAACCTTATCTGCTCAAATATGATGAAACTCATTTATTATTTGATACCTACCTAGACAATTCACTCAAGAAATCCATGAGAAGGAAAAGAGCAGGAAAAGGAACACATGTTGAGTATAAAATCATGGATTCTACAAATATTGAAACATTTTCCATGAGAACCCGCCTATTGTATTCTAAAACTAGAGGTAAGTTAACAGCTTACCTCTCAAATAAAGCAATTCTGCATGCACAGAGGATAAAAAGAAGCCTGGTAGCCATTTGGAGAAATGAAGCCAAGTCATCAGATGGAAATGATGTTGGAGACATTGAAAGCACACTTGAGGAGCCAGACACAAAAATAATGTGTCACTCCCTTTATGTATCATGTTGTCATGCGACTACTCTCCACTTTTTTTCTCCTGATATCAATGTTTTTGTCCTTTCACTGTGGTGATCACGGTTTATCCCATCTGACAGCATGTTTGTCACAGGAGTTGGAACCAATAAAAGATTTGTAGATCTCGAACATGTGTGCACCTGCTTAGGGCCTACAAAAGTGCAGGCATTAATAGGCGTTCATACTATTTCCGAGTGTGCTGTTACCTGGTGCTTTACGAAGAGAGGAAAACCATCTTTCTGGAAAGAGATCAGAAAAAGGAATCCTTGAAGATTTAGAAAGACTTGGATGTCTAGGAGTTTTGAAGAAGGAAGATGAATGAGTGAAAGAGTCAATCATTTGTCAAGTCTACTCGCCAGGAAAACATTTTTTGGACATTGGTCAACTGCACTGGTGGATGTTCACTAAAAAAGAGATGCAAAGAGAAAATCTGCCGCCAACAAGATCTACTCTGATAGCATACAACTTAAGGACTCATTACCAGGTGATGGAGTGGCGGCGAGCTGATTAGCAATACCTGAATCTCCCGGAGCCATCAAAATGTGGGTGAGAAAAGGCAGATAATTAATATGCTCCCTTTATTTGTATGAATACATGTGCACCACAATCAAACATACAGCTGGTACGGTGTGCATGTATCAAAGGACGGTGTGTTGTTCATTGCAAATGCTGAGCTCAGTCACTAAGTTGCACAGAACTGTGTAAGCTTGGTGGCGACAAAGAGCTCTGTGATAACAATGATTTTGTAGATGATGAAAATGAACTCTGGGACTTGTAAAATGACCTCTAGAACCTTAATTTCTCTCTTAAAATGTAAACAGCTATTGTAGTTTTAATTATTAGTACCCGGCCGGGGGGTGGCTGCCTCTCAGCCAATGAAGAGGCTCGTAACGGGGGAATTACCAGCAGTAATCCCCCTGCTCCGAGCTGCCTCATGGCTGGAAGCCGCCATCTTCCCCCGGCTGCGAATGAGGTAAGTGTGTGCCCCCCTACCCCGCCACAGATTCTCCACGTCCTTTCCTCCACTTACCTGTTTTTTTGCTCCTCTTCGGGAGCAGTCACGCTGGAAACACTTCTGTCTACAGTGCGTCCACTCCAGATCTATGACACACCTCCATGAAAAGGAAGAAGGGACTACACGTAGTCCATTCTCGCCTTTCAATGGCGGCCATATTTGTATACATTTATTACGTTTTTTTAATGGCTGCCATGGAAAGGGAGAAGGGTCTAAATGTTGTCCCTTTTCCCTTTTCATGTCAGCCATTTTGTTTGTTTACTTTGTTATTGTTTTCAATGTCCGCCGTGGAAAGGGAAAATGGACTTCGTTTTCCCTTCCCCGGGGCCGTTTTTGTAACTTTTTTTTCTGTTCGGACACGCCAAAGCGTTTCGGAACAGAAAAACAAAAAAATGATTTTAGTACCCCGGTCTTATGGGCCGGACTACTAATAGCAAGAAGCCCCTCGCAGGGTGGGTATTACTGCTTCAGATAATGCCCTGCAGCCTTCGTTAAGGCCCTGGCTTTGCTCAGGTCTGTAACTATCGGCCCGGGGCATTACCTGAAGTGGTTATGGGCCCCTGCTCAGGGCTTGTTGCCTAAATAGTATATTTTAATGAGAAAGTTGAAAATTATTTCAAACTTTCGAATTTAATGAGCAAACAAGTCAAAGGTATGCGATGAAGTATCAATAATTTACGGGGCTATACCTCAGAAACGGTAAAAGGTATAAAAACATTCCTTATATGAACTTTTCTAATCCTTTGATCATGTTTAACAAAAAACTTACTTAGCACATTTTTCATGGAACCACCCTAAAAGTAGTTACTGTTAAAAACGAAATTAGTATCCGAAGCATCAGCCATCTTGGACTAATGACGTCCAACAGGCCCTCTGCCACAAATTCAGACAAAACTTCTGGTAGAACATGATTGTATGCTTCATTTTAAAGGCATCCCCAGTAGGCATACCTTCCCTTCATTTAAAATCCCACACACTAGGTTATTGTAAAATATGCCTCTCATCTATGTTGTGAAAAGTCATGGGTAAGCTACAGGGGTAGACATAACAGGAAACATTCAAAGCCTGTGGGCATTGGCGAAAGGATCCTGTAAACTGTGGTCGAAGTGGGCGGGAGTGGTTGGGAGCGGTGCTCCTCTACTTTTATTTTTTAAGCCTTACTGTTCCTATACGTTATTCTAAAAAGAAAACGTTCTGAAATGGGTGTAGGATGAAGTTGAAACGGCAGGTATGTTTGAGGGTTTTGATTGTGCCTGGGAGAAGAAGGCAGGCGATGGTGTTTGTGGAGAGCAGAGGCAGGCCTGCGGGGAACATAGTTCCACTACTTTTTTTGTACACTTCGACCACTGCCTGTAAAGGGTTGCAGGACAGCAAGTGATTAAGAGAAGAGAGAAAATCCCAAAAGACAGTAGACACAGAAGCAGGGAACTCCCGAAGCTCTGAAAGTGCTAAGAGGCTCTGATTAGAAGCAATGAAAAACAACAGCATATAATAAATTGGTGAACCCCTGAAGGGGTGCGTGCACAAAGTGTGAAAGCATTAAGGGGCTGCAGGCATCAGAACGTCAAGGGCTGGCACATAGCCTTGGGTAACTCCAGGATGGCTGCAACTCAGGCCACCCTATAAATAAGGCCTTTCTTTCCAACAAATACAAATGTAATACAATGACTACATTTCTTTTAAAGAGACAAATGGCAAGTTACCTTCTCTTTACACATGTATGTAATGCACTTTGTGATTTTTCACCAGCAAACACATCTATTATATGTAAATCCAGGTTGTCAATAAGTTATGGTGATAGATTAAAATATAAAATGGGCTAATATAACAGAGAAAATAAAGGACAGCTGTATTACATATGTATAATAACGTGTGTTCTTACATAGTGCTTCATGCCAGAATCATCTAGCTTCTGTAATGACAGGTATTTTGATTACACCATTTTAATGTTGCTCAATTTATCGACATAGAAGGATGTCTTGGGAGGATAGCTCTGGGGCAACGCGCTCGCCTTGGAAGCAAGACGACACGGAGCGACATAGGTTCGATGCCCGTGTCTGCGCTTAGAAACCTCTGGGTATTAAGTGTGTTATAAATAACTAATTAAAATTGTATAAATCACTTAATCATGTGTAACGTGCTTAATACCAGTGACCATTCTCTAAGCGCGGAAGCAAGAATCAAACCTGTATTGCTCTGTGTTCTCTTGCTTCCAAGACACACGTGTTGCCCCTGAGCAATCCTCCTGGCCCTGTCTGTCCAGTATGTGTGCATGAGTGTAAGAGATTTATGAAGAACAGATCTAGCTGGAAAGCAACGGAGTGCTTTACATTACATCGGGGACACACCAGGGGGTTACTGATAAGGTGCACATATGGCTAGAATGGCTAGGTGGCACTCTGGGGGCAGAGACGTAGAAGCGTAAGCAATCAGTGGGATTCTAACTTTCAACGGGATAGGTTTGACACCAGCATTTTACTCATGAGCTATCCATCTGGATACACTGGCTAGTGTAGCCTCTCCCTTATTCCTTCCACTCAAACTATGTAATCACTTGTGTTATACAATCACACTAATGAGGGGATCCTCATGTCTGGTTCTCAAGAGCCAACTCCACTCCATGATTTTAGTATAGCCAAACAAAGCACATTGGCATAGAGTGAATCTAAAATGGGAGTTATTTGCTGTCAGTGAGGTTAAAGCTCTCCTGCACCAATGTTTAATTTATCTGTATCATAATCAGGCTGTTCTTTTAGTTAAAGAGCTGCTATGGGAGATTTTATAAGAAGAAATAGGAAATATCCTACCCTATCGCCAGCAGACCATTGGCCTCGATGCGCCGCATCCCAGCCAACATATTACACTGATAGGGCTGTACACATGTCATTCATGGCACAACAACGCCAGATGGCCGAAGTACTGAGCCCAGTATGTCGAGGCAGAGATCGCCATTACTTATCGAATACTAAGAAAAGACCTGGAGAGAAACTGTAACACTCGTTTGTGCAATGCAGTTCACTGGCACCTGAAGTATAGCATCCATTCAGCAATGTGCAGAGAGTGCCGGGCGAGCAGGGCACGCCCTGACCTGCCAATTTGGGGGGTTTAGTGTGTGCGGCCTTCCTTGTAATGAAATGAGCTCTGACTCTACGTGTTGCTAGGAAGTGGATCTATGTGATCACTGCACCGCCCGTAAATGCGACGGCCGAAAATGCTGACGCCAGTTACGGCGCAGCGCAGTGATCATATAGATAACTCTGGCTGTTTTTTACTGGCGGCAATCTTCTGTGTTTGCCGACCACACCCTTCTATCCCTGTGGCGCCAGCTCCTCCCACTAACGTGGGTAAGAGCTGACTCTACAGTGTGCTTTTGTCTTTCTTGTCCCATGCTTACCAAAATGGTAAGCAGGGGACACCCCTGCAACCCCTGTCTCCTGTTACAGTGCCCAAGCAGAGCGGGGGACACCCCCACAACCCTCGCTCTGCTTGGGCGCAGTAACTGTTGCCCTCATTTTGTGCGCCCCCGAAGTCGCAGTGACTGAGGGTGACATTTTTGTACGATACCCTTGGAAGCCAGAGTGTGCTCGTGTATTTCTGCCAGGGCATGTGTTATCTTGTGGGTTGAGGTTATAAATAACCACTCAGGAGCCTTGTTAGGTTTAGGTATCTTTAGTAAGTCCACAGGAACACAGGTAAGTACATTAGGAATAATACAGGATAAGTTCATAGGATAGAAGCATCCACCGGTCCCCCTGTGCCAAGCTTAAGTTTCCAACTGGCAATATAGGAACACAGGCACTCACATCAAAACATTCCAACCAGAACACTCCATACCAAACATTCCAGACACAGGCACACGTACATACAGGGAATTGCCACATAGTGAGGATAGGTAAAACACAACACATCTCCCCCCTTACATAACCATGCAATCAAGGGAAGTAACAGAAGGAACAGCATTACTAACAAATATATATAAAAAACTATCTTTCTGAATACCCATCCAGCATACTGCTCCTAGCATAAAGCTATCCCCTACCAAATCCTTTGGAAGCTAAAAATAGCTAAACCACTCCCAACAATCACCAGAACCATAACAGGCCTTTATTATGGACTCAACTTCCAGGGAACCAGCCCGCAATTTAATACACAACCATTTCCACCAACCACACAGCAAAAACCCTACATCATCATTCACTTACCACAGGTTGTGCTACCACAACCTACAGGGATTACCCCTTTGTCTGCCTAAAGCATATTTTAATTCCACTAGTGAAACAAATGCTCACATCACTCCACCACACTGGGCACCATACCTAAGCTAATTAATGCTCACCAAATGAGCATCCCATGCTCACCATAGAGCAACTAAAACACGCAATAATATCACCACCACTCCACCACTCCAGGCACATGCCTGAGCTAATTAATGCTCACCAAATGAGCATCCCATGCTCACCATAGAGCAACTAAAACACGCAATAATATCACCACCACTCCACCACTCCAGGCACATGCCTGAGCTACCAAATGCTCACCATTGAGCATCCCATTGCTCACCATAGAGCAACCAAAACTTGCACTAGTAACCTCCACTCCACCACTCCAGGCACCATGCCTGAGCAACTAAATGCTCACCATTGAGCATCCCATGCTCACCATTGAGCATCCCATGCTCACCATAGAGCAACCAATAACCTCCACTCCACCACTCCAGGCACCATGCCTGAGCTAATAAAAGCAACCATATTTTCCACATTAGGGTACCTGACCTGAGCAACCACATGCTCTCCACTCACTTGCACCACCACACACATTTCCCCCAAACACACCAGTCAGGAAAATTGAGCATTTAAATATGATAAACAAGGGTTAAGCACCACACTTGAGTCCAATAATAAAGCTTACAAAGTCCTTCATGGTTGTTTTCCTGTGGAAGAATAATTGGTTAATACAGTGCAAAACATAAACACAACTCACATTAGGTTTTGAATTTCAGTACATAGCTTTTGAATTTCAGTACATAGCAACGACATCAGGAATTCCCATAGACTCACCCATTAGCGCCACACAACGCCACCAATATTGGCAAAACACACCACCTCTTTAGGCACCTCAATACCGGGAACTGCATCCCCAAACACAATATGCCCTTAGAATGCCATATAGCATAATAACCAACACCACCAACTGCCACAATATACATTTGAAGTCAACACATCTTCTCACTGCAAGATCTGTAATGTTGAAATCTTTTGTCATTGACCCACCAATATCCAGCATAACAATACAGAAATCATGACATTTTTTTTTTTTTTATATAATGGCCTTTGCATTACTGATATAAATTCCGTGAGCTCGAGACATGCTGCTTTCAACCAAAAAAAATAACAGGCCATGTACAATAGTAATGTCAATGCAATTAGATGACAAAACAAATCCGCCGTATCCTGCAAAGTAAACGTTAGCACAGTACCTCATGTCTCCGATGGCTTAATATGCATTAAGTGCAGAAAAAAAACTCCTCTGCTTTGGCAGCTAACACAGCTGATCCACTTGTAAACTCGCACAATCTCCCTTTCCTTTTCTTTTTTTTTTTTTTTCTCTCTGGTGCCATAAAACGAGCGCTTTGATCCAAATGTAGTTTCTACTCCATAGAAGTGTAATACACTCTGGACAGCATCTAGCTTTTGTTGCCGTCCTTTTCCTCGATGAATCATCCATGCTACACAGAAGAACAGATGCAGCAGACCCGGAAGTAAAACACGTTACTAGCACGTTGAAAGGTGTGCTTTTCAAAACTCCCATGATTTTCTTGTTACGAAATGCTCTGCATTGTGAGCACTCGGAACGCTGGAATACACATTCTGTGTTCGCAATGGTCACCAATCCCTCCAGCCACTCAGTGACGTCACCAGAACAAAGATGAGTGGAGCCACGAACGGAGCTCTCCAGGCCAACCGTCACACACAGGACTGATGCTCAACTTGAAGAGTCACAGCATTAAAATGCCAGCGCTGCTGCACCTCAGCTAACTATCATGACGGTAATCATTTCAGGGCACAGTTCATATGTTTGGTGTCTGCAGGAGCGCTAACAAAGCTGCTAATACGAGGTGCAAATATATCTTCTTTATCTAGTTACCCAGCCCCTTTAGCACGCTGTAAATGATGATTAACTACAGTTCCAAAACCATCACAGCCGTGCAGCGCAGCCCCTGGCAGAACTGATGAGCCTGCCTCTTTTCAAGCAGGTAACTGGGCGCGCTTACCTTAGGGGCCGGGGGGGCCCGGTGGATGCCTCCGTTGTTCCTGCTTCTTCCTGGTGGGCAACTTCCTTGTCCCCTTTGTCTCCTGGTACCAGTCTTTATTTGTACAACCTGCGTCCTTGCTCCTTTTATGTTCCTGCTCCCTTCAGTTTCCAAGATCCTCGTCGCCAATGTTATCTTGTGGGTTGAGGTTATAAATAACCACTCAGTAGCCTTGTTAGGTTTAGGTATCTTTAGTAAGTCCACAGGAACACAGGTAAGTACATTAGGAATAATACAGGATAAGTTCATAGGATAGAAGCATCCACCGGTCCCCCTGTGCCAAGCTTAAGTTTCCAACTGGCAATATAGGAACACAGGCACTCACATCAAAACATTCCAACCAGAACACTCCATACCAAACATTCCAGACACAGGCACACGTACATACAGGGAATGGCCACATAGTGAGGATAGGTAAAACACAACAGCATGGTTAAAACCTGGGACCCTGTTTGCAGCCACAATACAATGTTTTATTTTTTAGAATCGGCCAGTTGGTGGCCCAGCCACACACTTGCCAACAGCTGTCAGGGAATAGGTACCGCCATCCAATGCAGTGAGCACATGCCCCACAAGGCTGTGGGCAGGGAGGACTCCTTCGGCATCCCCTCTTCAAAGCTGCGGAAGAGGGGCACAACATCCCTCTCCTCCCGCACGTTTTAGCTGCAAAATAAGACACTTACACAGATTGACAAAGTCTGAGAGGGCGCTGCTTCTGGTGTGTAGCAGTTGGCTTTGGGGGTAAAAGGCTGGAAATGGCCATTTAATGCTTACCCAAAAGACAAATGCATTGCTAATGCCACTGAATTTCTAAATTACCAGTGTGTCTGTGGGTAAAATAATAATATGGATAATATTAATAATAATGATGATGATGATAATAATTATAGCAATACTACTAATAATAATAATAATAATAATAATAATAATTATTATTATTATTATTATTATTATTGAAAACATACCTAAACGAAAGAACGTGTAACGATGTGTAATGGGCATAATTTACGTTTCAATCTAAAATCAAGACCATTTAAGGAGGAGGTGCACGAGCTCACCACTGATGTTGGGTGATTGCAACACATAAACTGGCATTTTATTGTTTGTTCATAAAACTATATATCTTTAATGACAGTGGGCCGTGCCATGCAGTAGATGTCACGTTACGTAATTACATTTCGATTCAGATACTCACGTTTGTGAGAGTCAGAAATAGTAATCCAATTAGTCCATGGATCAGATTTGGGGGTGAGGCAGTAGCAATTATTTCAAGCCCAGGCATCATTACAACCAGTGTTCACTTTATGCCGCGCTTTTCATCTAACACTTGAGCAGGTTCAGTTGAAATTCAAATTCAAAGGCGCGTGTGCTGCCGGACCCTCAAGCCTCTCATTCCTGTACCACGAATGGCAGTGTGTATTTATTGTAGACGACATAATGCTCATATTTCCTGTCCATTCCACCGTGCACCGTTATTCTTACTGCGTCATGACCTTCGCCGTGTGGAGAAGCACATGGCGGAACAGCCGAGCCGCGCCAGGCAGGTTTGCGTGAGGCCTGCACGGCAGACTCGCTTGGCAGCTGACGTCTATGTATGCGGGGAGAGGAGGCAGTGAACGCAGGGCACACTGTATGTTATCCTGACCTCTGCGAAGACGAACAGCGGCGCCCTTCTCTCTGCAGCTGTCCGCTGCGTGCTGCCCAGAATCTCTCAATGTATGGCCCACTTTGATCAAATGACACTCTTCGCTGAAACACCGAAGGGCAAATGGCTTCAACGCTGGGTGACAGGCTTCTAATTCCCCGAAACAGCAGAGCAGTCGCTTGGTCATGAGTGTAATTCGGTGACCTTTCCGGAGCCAACTGGCACAAAGCAAGGTTTTACAAAGAGCTCGATTGTAGAGGGGGTACAGGTATAAGCCCTTGATCAAACCAGGAGCTGCATGTTGTCTTTTTTGGTGCAGGCAGTAGCGGCCAGTTTTGATGACATGATGTTGTGACACCTTACATGAAATGAGAGGAAAGATTGACATTTCTTGTCATTAAAACTACTTTTGTGATTTTTTAGAAAACGCACTCTATTTCCAGGGACGTAATTTCACCAAAATGCCAGGGGTGTGGAAGTGACACCATGTGATCCTTTGCCACAGATGACATCACAGGAAGTGATGTCATTTGACCTCACGCCAAAATGATATCACGCAAGCGATGGAACTCGACCTTTCACCCCTTGACAAAACAAGAAGTGGTATCACATAGCATTATTCCTAAGTACAGTACGAAAAATATGGTTACAATATCACTATAACGTGATATACATTTCATACAAGAATGGATCACCATATGTATTGTTAAGATCAGTGTGTATAGGTCCATATTACAAATTACTGTGAATGTAAGCAGACTTCCATGGCCAAATGATAATGATGTGTTATTACATAGCACTTACGCTTAGGTGCTTTATATAGAAGACACAATATCATCCAACCTGTCTTGATACTCATTTATCGACATCAGAAGGATGAAAGGTTGAGTTGAGGTGTTTAAGAGACCAGACTAAATCAGTGACTCACACCAGGAAGTGTGCCTGAAAGAAACCTCTAATGACTCAATTATTGTATAGAATTCGAGAAAGACAAATTGTCTGCTATTCCTATTCTTTCTTATTTAGTGTCACTGCTGAAAGTGTTAGACTTGTAGAACCTCTGTTCTATTTTAGTCTTTTTTTTTTTTTTTTAGGAGGCCTGAACATCACAGCCAGCCACTCCAGAAGCAAAGCGCAACATGGTGCTAGCTACAGGCCAGGAGATTGCATTAAAAAAATAGTTATTTTGTTTTTTCGTTTTTATTTTTTAGGGGTGCCAAGGAAGATCACTGGTGTAGCAAGGGAGACCTCAGGGGTCGGATTTGCGACCCCTGGCGACCCCTAAATGACGTCCATGTCTATTTCCCAGGATGCTATGTCAAGGCTCTGCTTATCTCAAAATGTCTATGGAAGGTGCTTTTGCATTGAGTGCATTTCCCAGACTGCAACTTCAGGGTTGACTTCACGTCAACATCCCTTTGCGGATTCGGCTGCAGAGTCTTTTGGTCTGCAATAGAGAAGGTTCTCCTTGTGTCACTGCTGCTGACTTCATTCATTCTGGACTGTCCTAGTCCCCTTTCTATTGCTATTACCTACCAACTCAAAACACCAAGAACACCGCGGAGCGGGCCGCGGAGTCGGCTGCAGAGTCTTTTGGTCTGCAATAGAGAAGACTCTCCTTGTTTCACTGCTACTGACTTCATTCATTCTGGACAGTCCTAGTCCCCTTTCTATTGTTATTACCTATGAACTCAAAACACCCAGAACACCGCAGAGCGGACCACGGAGTCGGCTGCAGAGTCTTTTGGTCTGCAATAGAGAAGGTTCTCCTTGTTTCACTGCTACTGACTTCATTCATTGTGGACTGTCCCAGTCCCCTTTCAATTGCTATTACCTACGAACAAACACCCAGAACACCGCAGAGCGGGCCGCGGAGTCGGCTGCAGAGTCTTTTGGTCTGCAATAGAGAAGGTTCTCCTTGTTTCACTGCTGCTGAATTCATTCATTGTGGACTGTCCTAGTCCCCTTTCTATTGCTATTACCTATGAACTCGGAGCGGGCCGCGGAGTCGACTGCAGAGTCTTTTGGTCTTTGGGCTCTGCGGGCTCCGCAGCGCCGCTCACGGGCCCCTGGAACCTGCCACTGACACTGTGTGAGCGCACACTGAATTCCATCGGAACATGCCATCGGAACGTGCCCAAAGCAGGACCCTGTGCCGCTCCTCCAGCACCTGCCCGCTCCTCTTGCACTGGTCCCCCCCCCCTGTGTGCTCCCCACTTTCTCCAAAGCCCACTGAGGAAGCCCACTGAGGAAGCTGCGACCCTTCCCACAAGAAACCCCACACCAGAACTTACCTCTCCTTTCCAGACACCTACCCGCTAGACACCGGAAGAGCTATGACCAACTTGAAGCAAGACTGAAGAGCTCACAGCTCATCTCCCGAGGCTGCCCACCGACGAATCCAACACTCCTACAGCGCCTGTCGGCGCGGCGTGTCACCGCACTGCTGCCTTCCTCTGCCTTCCAGAAACCCTGCACAGCTGAACCCCTGAGACTGCTTGCCGACGCCTCTAGCACTCCAGCAGTGCCTGTGAGAGAGGCGCCCTACCGCGGTGTTGCCTTCCATCAACCCCGCACAGCTGAATCCCTGAAGCTGCTCGCCGGCGACTACAGCGCTCAACCAGCACCCGCAAGAGAGGCGTGTCCCCGCGGCGTAGCCCTCAGCACAACCCGACTTCCTGAGGCTGCTCGACGGCACCTCCAACGTGTCCACAGTGCCGGTGGGAGCCGCGTGACATTGCGCCACTGCCCATCAACAACCCTGCACAAGATGACTTCCTGAGGCTGCCCGCCGGCACCTCCAATGCTCCTGTAGCACCTACGACACTGTGCACCCTGCAACAACTCAGATGACCACTCAACAGAACCAAAACTGAAAACATCAACCCAGCTGAGACATCCCAACCTGCTGGACAGGGGACCATACGGGCCCATCCCACAGAATCTATCAAAACGGGACCCCCCCCTCCCGTAAAGACATTGTGCCCTGCGCAACAACCCATCTGACCTGCCAACAGAACGAATCCTGACAAAACCAGTCCAGCCATGATACCTTGAACAGCTAGACAGGAACCTCCAGTAAACTCCTCAAAAGAAATACCCAGGAGGAGAACAAAAGAGTCCACCCTCTGGATCCTCATACTACCAACTCACCTAGCCCAACACCACATTCAGGGGCTCAACAACGGGAGTACTAAAGAACTGCCAGGAGACTGAGGGGGCCGTCACAAACCCAACTGAGCCAACACTGCACCTCTGATCAGGAGACCAAAAGGGCTTGACCCTTGGATCCTCTATCTGATAATCACTTCAACTGAATCTTTACTACCGGTAGGAGCCCGAAAGGGATTGACTCTTGGATCCTACCCACTACGTCTTCAAAAAACTTGAAGGAGACCGAAAGGGCCTACCCCTTGGATCCTAAAGAAATGCCAGGAGACTGAGAGGGCCGCCCCCTTGGCTTCTGCCATCACAATTTTAACTGAGGCAACACTACACCTCTGTCCAGGAGACCGAAAGGGCTCGACCCTTCAATCCTGTATCCTACAAACACTTCAACGGAATTTCTACTACTGGTAGGAGACTGAAAGGGCTTGACCCTTGGATCCTACCCACTACTTCTTGGAAAAACTTGAAGGATACCAAAAGGGCTTACCCCTTGGATCCTAGCAACACAAACCAAATTCCGGCAATCACAAACCTTTATAACAAATCAGGAAGAATGTCTACAAATCTAATCACCAAACAACAAACCATCGGACATCCGAAAACAAGACTACGAACCAACCTCGACACTGCCGCTGGCTCTGATCTAGACTCCTCACAACTAACCATGGAACAATCACTTCTAAGAGCATTTAACTCCAAAGGAACCGCAAAACACCTACCACAGAACCTTGAGCTGGACCACCCACTACTCGAAGATCACAATAATGCAGAAGACCCTCTTATCACCAACATCACATCCCAAGAAAACCTACAACCAGAGTCTGAACACTCAATCGCTGATGTCACTCACCTCTCCAAACCTGAAGAAACAAATCCTAACCAAATCAACATACAAGCACAAATTCACAACCTTAGCAATCTGAACCAGCAACATGATCTCCAAATACCAAAAACCCATAAACTAGCAGGTCCCACCACTCAACAAGCGAGCATTACCATTACTCAGTCCTGCAACAATATGCAAACCCCAAAGAAAAACCTACAACCCACTGTGGAACCAGAAGAAACAGTAGCACCTATACTTGACAATCAAGACACCCCTCGTTCACGAACCACCTCTAACATGCTGGAAAACAGAAAACTGGTGACCACTATCAGCGTCCCTCCAAGTAACACCATTAACCACCTCAAGTCCAACATCCAGATTACAAAGACATGCACACAAACGCCAAAAGCACGAGTAAACTCTGCAGCCCCCAAACCCGCTGACAAAACACAGGAACACGTTAACGCTACAGCAAAGGACCTCAACAACCAAGTATCCGAAAAAGACACTTAAAATCGCCAATAAAATTAATCTAGACCAAACAAAAACCTCTGAAAGTTATCAAGTACGGCAACCCTACAAACAAACAAAGAAAAAGCAAGATATACTCTCGTGGCTACAAACACACAACTCACTCAAACTCGCACAACCATTAGAAAGTGCCCCTAACAAAGATGCAACCAAGGCAGCAAGACTATCAATGGACATCACTGAAATCGAATCGATTGTGACGAGCATAGACAAATCAAAGGAAATATTTGGCACCTTGCCCGCAATTCAACATTTGCACTTAACCTCAACCCCATGTATTATACAAGAAAGCCACCAACTGCCCGCTAAAACAGAAACCGAAACCAGTGCTGCTGACAAACAATATCCACCAAACCGCTTCAATTACGACTCAGATGATTTCTATTATACGCCGGATCCAACGACCAAGAACCATAAACCCACTCCCCACCGTAACGTTCCACAGGATAAAAACACCAATACAACACTGAAAGACCCCGACCTTGATGAACACAACAACCCCAGGATCCCTACTACCAAGCTGGATCTACAGAACATGCTCATCGCAATACTATCCCAATCAATGATCCCATTTCTCAAATTACACGAAACAATGAAAGACAGCATCAGAGACCAAACAACTCTCTTAGACATGATACACTCTAAACCAGTGGTCTTCAAACTTTTTTGGCCAGGGCCCCCCTGAGCAAAATTTGGGCAGGTCGGGACCCCCCAGAAATGCCAAATGGACAGTATATATTGCACGCCGTCACCTGCTCCCATCAAAGTCGCTGGGCTCCCTCATCCCACTCCTACCCAGTCGCTGGTCTCTCCCCACCCCATCACACACCCAGGGCTCTCCCCACTCTGCTCCCATCACTATCCCATGGTTCCCGCCCATTGTGCTCCCACCATAGTCCCTCGGTTCCCCCATCCCGTTCCCAACACAGTCTGAGGGCCAGTGGCGGCTGGTGAATCTTTTTTAAGTGGAGGGGCATTAAGGGGAGGTTCGGGGGGGTTTCCCCCTGTGAATTTTTTTTTAAATAATAGGTTAAAATGTTGCATTGTAGAGCATACTTTTAACAAAAAATGGGTAAATAGCCAAACAGTTTGCAATTGTTGCTGGGAGTCCAGGGGGCAGGCATTGATATTTTATTTCTATCGCGCTCGTACACAAGTGTTTCAGAGCGTGACAAGGCAAGGGAGGGGAACAGAGGAGAATAAAACAGCGATCTTACTAGGCCCAGTGACATTGAGAACGCGCAAGTGTGAGGGGAAAAGTGCATGGAAGGGGGGAGAAGTGGAAAGTGCGAAGCAGAGGAGAAACAGATAAATAACAATAAATAAATAATAAAGGCAACAAACAGTGGTAGTGCAGCCAGCAATTTGCAAGTGCTACGTTTAAGGCAGCAGACAGGGTAGGTCTGATAAGTGCAGGAAGAAAGATGGTTCTCCTCAAGTTTTAGAGTGGCAGGGCGCTGTTCCAGAGGGAGGCCCCAGCCGAAGACGGAGATCTACCCCCAGCTCGTTTCTTTGATAAACGACTGACCCTGAGGGAGTTGGAGGTAGAGGAGTGAAGAGCTCGAGAGGGGAGGTATTTGCGGAGGAATAGCTGAAGGTATTTTGGACCCAGGCCCCAGAAAGCCTTGTGGACAAGGCAGAGGGTTTTGAATGATAGATGTCCGGTAAAAAGATACCATCCCTGTCCCCTGGGCCCCACTGGTCCTAACACAATGAACATGATTATGTGTATATGCAAGGCGCTGCACATTCATACAGCAATCACTCTATCATTCACATGAGCATCCATCACTATACACTCACTCATAACGCATCCATACACATGTTTAAATAAAAACAATGAACATAAATGTACCTTCTGCATTGGCCTGTGTGTGGGTGCTGAAACGGCCTGCTCCAGCTGCTCTGTCCGTATGTGCGAGGAGGCGCAGGAGCTCCCCCTCGGACATACAGACATGCAGTGCCCCAGCCAGCATTTCCAATGAGCTATGCAATGCTGGCGAAGCAAAACGCCCCAGCACTTGCATGGCTCAGTGAGCATGTGCGGCTGGGGAACTAAACTGAACTGTCAAAGGGAAACAGTGTTTCCCTTTGACAGTTCAGCCAGCCCAGGAGCACTCCATTAGCTGGATAAAGCAGCTGAGGGAGTGCTCACTGTTTCACTGGGCTGGCTCCTTAGCTCCTCCATAATGGGTGAGGGGCCACTGGGTGGGCGCCTCTTGCCATTATGGATGAGCCGCCAGGCTCGGACAGGCCTATAGGGCAATGCCTGTACCAAAAATGTAAAATGCTAGTTTGGGCCAATCAAAATGGGCCACCATTTTGGCCAATGTGGACCATTTTGATGAGTTACTTAACTATGCAGTTAGTAATGTTGACCATTGTTGCTGAATATATCACAATTTACTTACATTTTAACACAAAGCACCCCTTTGGGTACTATTGAAACAGTGGGCTTCATAACTACTCTGGCGGTAGCTGTGCCGGTAAAACCGGCACGGCTGCCACTGGAGTTGCATCCGGGTCTGGCACCCGCGAATGGGCAATTACTAGGTCATGCCGAGTTAGGCGGACATGATAATTGCCCTTTCGAAGGTGCCGGTAGATCCCCATTCCCATTTGAGCCCCATATGGCTCAAATGGGAATGGGGAGCTCGGATGCACCGGCACCGTTAATAACGGTGCTGGTGCATCCGACGAGCTGAGGTCAGACCTGGCGGGGGCTGTCAAGCACCCACGAGCACAACTCTTACTATGGCGGAACGGTAGCAACGGTGCCGGTAGCTTACCAGCACCGTTGTTACTGGTCCGCCATAGTAGTAATGAGGCCCAGTCTGTGACTAAAGGAATGAATATCCATTTACAACTGTGGGCCACTTTTTCATTGTTGCCTGAGACAGTTTCATGCTTCAGCCCGCCCATGTGGGCCACCCCTGCCCATTTCTTCCAATCTAAAAAAAAAAAAAAAAAAATCTTTTTTCATGCTGAGCTCTCAGGGCCCCCCTGGGATGCACCCGCGGACCCCTAGGGGGTCGCGACCCACAGTTTGAATACCACTGCTCTAAACAAACCTACATGGAGAACTTCATCTCCACCATTGAAACCCGCTTGAATATTGAAGCGGAACAATCAAATCGCTGGCAACAAAGATTATCCAAAATAGTAAGAGGCGACCGCCAAGAAAAAGCAAAACTAACAACAGAAGTATTATCCTTGCTGAAAGCACATCACCAACAACAAACTACTCTTCAACCGAATCTACTAACAACCCTCCCTCCCCATTTACTGCAACAACCGAATTCTGTAGCTTTGACCATTGATCAATGTCTCCCGAAAGGAACAACTGGAAACATTGTTACTTCACAACCGACTACTCAGGAACCTATCCAACTAAACAAGAACACCACAGATCCATACCAGATCTTCTCAAAAGCGAACAAAATACCTGATCAAAAGCCAATACAAACTAAAAACAATAAAAATATACAAATAGGATCAGAAGCGTTCCTGAGAACAGTGAAAACAACCGACCAACTTCATACACCACCAAACTGCAATACACAAATTCCCTCTACACTACCCATCACCCCAACTCAAGAAAAACAAAGAACTACAGTTCAGCCACAGTCTCTGGCAGTGCAAACAACTCCAGATAATACACACACTGATGAAGAGCTACTCAATTTATCCACCCATGGAGATCAAACACCAGATGACACACCACCATCTGGACAACCCACAGCTCACCCAAGCT
The DNA here is from genome assembly GCF_040938575.1 of Ambystoma mexicanum. NCBI lineage: Eukaryota > Metazoa > Chordata > Amphibia > Caudata > Ambystomatidae > Ambystoma > Ambystoma mexicanum. The sequence goes on along the minus strand of NC_090940.1, from coordinate 233,388,717 downwards.
TCATAATAATAGATAAATACCCTCCTGAACCTGACCAAGCAATAGCAGACAAGTATGAAGAAATATCTGACGCATCTTTGGCAAATGATAAAACTGATGCAACAAAGGAGACAACATATGACCAAATCTCATCTGACTCACTTGGATCACGATCGCTAGATCACACCAAGGACAGCTGCACACTCCTATCATTTGTAAACCCGCTACAACAAAAACAAATTTATGTAATTCACATTGAAAATGAAATCACTAGACCAGAACCACTAATCCTCAACAGAACACATGTTCTACGCCGCTTTGGAGCAATACCGCAGCTAGACAAAATAGCAACAAGAGACACCGACCTCATTACATTTGAAGACGACCTGCATCTAGACAAAATCACTGTTGAGCTATGCAACCCCACTGATCAAGAACTGATCTTATCAACGCGCTGCCAACTCAAAAAGCTTGGATTCACATGCTAGGCCACCACAACAACAAGAACAACCAATATACAAAAACACAGACCAAAGAAAGACAGAGATGCTTATTGGCAACATCAATCCAGGACACAAACGAACAACTACAATAACCATCAGCCGGGAGCAGCCAGGAAACAGAGCCGATCACCATAATCAGAACAATCGAGTAGAGCCTAACTACCAATCAAAAGTATCTACGACTTGGAAAACTCATACACAGAAATTGCATCCCCAGGAAATTAAATTGCCTCTAGATCATAACAATTAACACATCTGGAAAACACGTGGTCACTCTGCTCATGGAATACCAGAGGAAACTTGCATCTTTTCAACAATCCCTCACAGGTCCTAGAAAACTACCAAATCATATGCTCACAAGAAACCTGGCTCAGCAAACCACCAGTCTGCGATTGCTTTCTGACTTTTCTCAACCCTGCAATAGTCAAAAAACAAGGAAGACCAGTATCATGCCTCCTTACCCTAATCAAGATAAATCTTCAATGGACTGTATTGAGCACCAAAAACATCAACTCTTGGACAAAATCACAACAATTACGAACATAGAGAAACATCAAAAAAAAAAAATCATGAACTAACAATTGTAATACTAAACCTATACTGGAACCCCGCAGCAATAACAACTGAAGCCTTTATCGATGGAGTATTCATATCAATCGACAAAATTGTTGCAAACCAACAATCTGTAGAAATGATAATCTGTGGAGCCCTGAACATCAATTTATTTACCCAGAATGGCACTCTCCGAACGCAAACACAACTCTCACCAAAAGCAAGTAGATGGATGAACGAAATCACTACCCGCAACTTCATCCTCCTCGACCATGCAAGGAACAACTCTGCATCCTACATGCGAACATGGTCCAGAGGATCTTCAACTGCAATCATTGATTATATCTTCTTATCACACAACTTGCATGCATCTGTTATGACAGCTCAAACGATAACATCAGACAGAAGGGACCACAATCAATCTTGTCCGCTAACTGAACAGGAAAAAAACGGACCATCATGGCCACTAGAACTCGCTGGAACATCATCCAGACTACATATCCCACAACCAGCGATGGTACACTTACCAAAGAGACTTCACACTTCCATCCTGGGAGATGCCAACAAATTGAACTATGAATGGACCCTACTACCCTTCCGACAAACAGTCAAAAACCGACCACATCAAAACCACCACCATACATACAACCAGGAAATAGCTGACAAGAAGAAATGTCTGGCAAAATCGATACGTCACCTGAAGAAAACAAAATCCGCAGAAAATACAATATGGATAAAAAATCTGAAACAAGCATACTCCAACTGGAGAAAATCTCACCAACAAATCCTCCAACAGGCAGACGCAGAAAACACAATGAAAACATACAAGTCACACAACACGAGAGACCTCTGGAACCTCCTCAACGACAACTCACAAAAACAACACACATTGACGGCTAACGTCTTGCAAGAAAAATGGATCACACACTTTTCAACCATCTATGTAGCCCGACCATCGCAGTCTCAAGACGAAACGAACCAGAACAAATCAAAATGGCAAGTAAAGGTTGAATATGACAAACTCAAACGAATGATCAAAAACCTAAACACCTCTAGAGCACCTGGTCCCAACGGGATATCCAATGCTGTCATCAAACAGGACCCGCCGGCCTGGGAGAATGTCATGTGTCAGATCATAGCTCTGATAAACATACTCAACCAAATTCCAAACTCTTGGAGGTCTGCCAAAATTGTCCTAATCTACAAGCAAGGCCCTCGAGATGAACCGCAGAATTTTCGCCCAATCGCCCTCCTGGGCCCGCTTGGAAAACTTTTTGCGTCAACATTACTGAAGCAATTAACTGCTTCGGCAATTGACAATGGCAGGTTCTCAGCCAGACAAACAGGCTTCACCGCCAACGTGGGAACCAACATCAACTTGATATTACTCCACCTAATAAAACATGAAGCCATCAACAATTGCACCACTGTACATGGTGCTTTTATAGACCTGAAGATGGCCTTTGACGCCATATCAAGACACAAACTTTGGTCCAAACTCAAAGCATGGAAGTGCCCATCGAACATCCTGGATCCTATCATCCTACGATACTCAGAAACTTCCATAAAAGTGAGACTATCAAAACAAGGCGCTACCACCAACACAATTGGCACAGTGAAAAGACAAGCAAGGGTGCCCTCTGGCGGCAACCCTATACAACTTGTTCACAGCAGACATTGAGGAACACCTGATCAGCAACCAAATCAACCCCCAGAAAATTAACTCAATACCAGTCCCCATTATGGCATATGCAGACGACATCATCCTTCTTGACAAAATGACCTCTGGATTACAAGCAGCCCTGACAGCACTGAGCAGCTACATGAATAGAAATGAATTAGCAATCAACATTACAAAACCAAGCAATGGGTTTAACCAATCCACAAACAAAAAAAGCAAAAACAACCAATATTCAACATTGATGGAAAAAAACTAGAAAATGTGACAACCTTCAAATATCTCGGTATACTAATAAATCAATCCAAAACGGAAGAACAATGGCTGGACAAAATAGAACAAACATCACAAACTCTGGCACATCAAGGAGGTCTCCTCCATAGGAAATATGTGAAATTCTCTTTCAGACCTATCATGGCTTATTACAGACAAAAATACATTCCGATAGTAACCTACGGAACAGAAGCAATGATGAATGCTGGCACAGTAAACTGGATGAAATGCGAAGCAATTTTTTGGCGTAAAATCCTCCATCTTCCGCAGTCACATCCGATGCCAAGAATAAGACACGAAATGGCAACCCAATCAATTGCATCCATCGTACTCTGGAAGAGATTAGACATCTACTGAAAAATACTTTCTGACCAGAAAACCCCAGCGATCCAAATTTTGAGAGCTCATACAAATACCTTCAACAACACGGTACTACAAAAATGGAAACAGACTTTTATCAAGGTAATGGAAAACGAAGAGATATCTGAAGAATTATTAACTCTTCGTCCACATCATGCTAAAATCAAACTTCTTCAGAACAATTGGATAAAAAGGATCCAAACCAAAAATGCCTATCAACAGAACCTTCATCCCAACAAAGATAACAGAAAAGTCCACGAGCTACCATTATATCTTCAAATGTTTCCAGACCAATCCAACAGAACAACATTTTTAAGAATATGCCTGAACATCCTACCTACAAACTCATACCTGGCGACAACTAGGCAGATGTCCACCACAAAAAAAACACTGTAGGTTCTGCAAGGTTGAAACAACTCCGGAAACCCTATTTCACCTAGTGATGGAATATCAGTCACTTTCAAACCAACGTAAACAATTTGGGGCCTTTTTTGAACTCTCATCACAGCAAATGGAGACAGAAGAAAGATGGGCTGCCCTACTCAGTGGGCAAAATAACAAATACACATACACAATCACTTTCTTTCTCAGCGCTATACTAGAACTCAGCAAAAGAACTCCCTGAGACATAGTTCACTCATTACTCTATCATATCCTAACACACAGATGAAAAAGTTTTTAAATAAACTATACCATACAAAAAAAAACAAAAATCCCTTTGGTATTTTCACTGCCCCACATGCAGCACTGTAATCTTTCTATCACACAATGGGCCTCATTACAAGTTTGGGGGTGCAGCTAAAATCGGCAGTAATGTCGAGGTAACAGAATTACCACCTCACTAACACCCCCCCTCTCTGGTTTTGACAGCGAGGTGGAGGAAAACATCCAGCAAAATGCTGGAGGTTATTCTGCCACTTTAACGCAAAAATAACTCGATTTTGACAGCATTACTCCTAGTGGAGTTACCGCTGGTGGTAATTCTGCTAAAATTCCAATGGGGTCCTATGGACTCCATAAATGTGGACTAACTCTGCCACTTGTAATCCAGAAGTAATTCTGCTGGACCAAGTAGACAGTAAATTTGTTCGGTGGTATTTCGGCAAATTTACCACCAAAATACCACCAAAATTGTAATGAGGACCAATGCCTTTAAGTACCTTTGCTGCGCTACCCAGAATGCACCTTCAGGTTTCTCTTTATCTTACAATGTCATGTAGGAGCTTGGGCACTTTCACAATATTTTCCAGATTGGAGCGTCAAATATCTCGCTATCTACAGTATATTTTGACCATTGTGCACTTTTTGAAGTGAACCCTCAGGCCTCTATTTATTTCGTATTGCCTTCTTAATGCTTTGGTGCTTCCACAATGCTTCCCACAATACAGTGTCAGGCCCGCTCATAACTCCAGGGTCTTTCCTCCCCTTCACTTGCTCCCTTGTGAATTAACACATTCTGACTCCTGTCTTCCCATTTTCCACCAACATTGGGTACACCCTGTCCTCTCACAGTACACCCAAACTCTCTCCAGACCTCTGCCCCTTTGCTCCACCGCTCGAAGAACTTCTCAAGGTTTTCAAGGCAATGGGCCTCATTACGACCCAGGCGCTAATGGGGTAACGGCGCCGTAAAAGGCTGCAGCGCCGTTAACCTATCAGCGCCTCATTACGAGGTCCCTTTGCGGGACCCGACCTTAACGGCTGGTTTTACCAGCCGTTAAAGTAGGGACCCGCAAAGGGACCTTGGTGCTAAGTACGGTGCCGCAATTTGCGGCACCGTTCTTAGAGCCTTCCCCGTTCCCATTGAGCCCTATGGGGCAAAAATGGGAATGGGGAAGGGCCATGGCGGCATGGGGAATTACCGCCCCGCCAACCTTGGAATGGGGTGGTAATTCCCCATTCCGCCATGGCAGACACCGGCATGGACCATGGTGCTAATAGCACCGTGGTCCTCCGCCTGGGTCGTAATGAGGCCCAATGTCTCCACTGTCCTTTCCTCCTCAGGCTCGGCTCTTCCCTGGACTCTGACACTTCCAGCATGACCTCCTGTCAAAGAACCCGTCCAGCAACCTGGGTTCTCTTGTGCAGAGCTCCACCTGGGACCAACCAAAGCAAATTCAAAGTGCATCACAACACTTTGGGCATGCTCTCTTGCGCCCTTCTCTATTTTGGCTTCTGTTGTCCCTATTTAAGTCTCCATAACTTCTCCCCCACTTCTGTGTACCTTCCTCTTTTTAGGTCGATAGGGCACAACACGCTCATCTCTCAGATGGAGCCAGTACCCAGTTTGGAAGTTTGAGTAGCTTGGCAAGGCCAATTTAGACCTACACCATTGCAAAGGCAATATATTGAGTACTAATTCATTAGTTAATTAATTCCATTTCATTTGAATGTATTGTTCAAAGTATGGACCTTGCTCAAGAGCAGAAGAGGTCTGTGCATGGTGAGTGTAGCCAGCACATGGGCTAGCATCTTTTAACGGGAGCGCAGTACTGCGAGTTACAGTCTGAGCGTCAATTGGGTTTAGTCCATTGGGGATTTTTACCAGCATTACCGCCACCAGTATTACCGGATGGTAACACCAGTGATTTTTGTAGGTAAAGTGGAGGAGATACCTCCAGCTTCAAGTTGGAGGTAATGCCTCCACTTTACTTTAAAAAATCACTGGTATTATCAGCGAGTAATAATACTGGCAAACTTGTAGTTTTGCAGTGCAGGAAGAATTGAGGTAAATGCTATTTCCACCACTTTTTGCCCACACCATCAAAGTTGCAACGAGCCTCACTGACTTTACACTTAGAAGCCTGAACATGTAGGCCACCATGTGAGTTGCACCTGGAGCAAACGATTATACGGTGAACTGCACTTGAATATCTGAAGACTTGCACATGCTTGGCACTTGGAATAGATTTGTAAGATGGCATGTAATGTTAGCCTGCTTCTACACTCATGATCTGTGCAGGTTTAACCTGCACTGCACCTAAAGATCTTAAGTCAGCATTGGTATCCTGATATTCCAGCTAGTAGATGGCTGTTGGTAGCGTTTATAGAACTGGGGAGTTAGTAAGAATTTCAAGGTATCCTGTCTATGGCGCTTTCAGAATCCTATATCCAAGATCCCATGATAGCCTTCCTGTCAAGCCTAGAAGAGGTACTAGGACAGCCAGTCTACTGAACTTAGAAGACTTGAGGGTAGCCTTTCCAAAGTGCCTAGAAGAGTCTATGAGGGTAGTTCGCTTTTTGTCCCAACAGAAGATTTGATGACACAGCAACATCAAAGATAAGCTCCATCTGAGCTCCAGGAACACATAGAAGTACCACTTAGGTCCAGCTGGGTACTTACATTTTTAAGCCAACTCACTCCAGACTTGCCTCAACACCTCTGCCATTGGAATACAGTGACAACCTACAACATAATTTCAGTTTAGCTGGACGCATAAGGAGTCTCTTGCATTCGCACACACTCTTGACTCCCATCAGCACCCACCGACATGCCTGATGTGTTGGGTTGCTTACCGGAGCGCAGCCAGCCCATCCAATCCCTAATCTTGGCTATATGCACACACGCATTCTAAACCTCTGAGAACCTTCCCATACTCTGGACTGCGGTCCCCGAATGTATTCCCACCACAAGAGCATTGAGACCATAGTAATAGTAAAAGGCGTAATACAAATGACAATTACAATTACTGTCTATTCTTGACTAGGGCACAGTTGCCTCATGCTTGGTAATCCCAGAATTAGCACTCTAGAGTTTCACCTGGGGTGCAATGTATAGAAACGACTGAGTAAATATGTAACTGAACTTCCAGGATTGCCAACACGTGCTCTCAGGCCCCTCGTGCATCCAAAATTACATTATGTACTAACTTACAATTCTTCAAATCCTCCTTGGAAATGCAGCCCACCCACCCCGCTCACCTCGGCCTACTACCTGAGGCTGCCCCCTCCAGTACTCATCCCCCACCACTACCACATGCCTACACCCACTCCCCCGAGCAGCCCCTGATAGTTTTCCCTACTACCACTACCCCCACCGTTCTCTGCCCACTAGTCCAGGATGCCCCCTCAAGTTCTCACACCTACCACCACCCCACTCAACTTAGCCCACTAACTCAGGCTGCCCCTCAAACTCTCACACCTCCCACCACCCCTGCTCACCTCGGCCCACTACCCCAGGCTGCCCCTCCAAGTTCTCACACCTCCCACCCCCCCACTCACCTATGCCCACCACCCTGGGTAGCCACTGCCAGTTTTCCACCTAACAACATCCCCAATGACCTTGGCCCAATACCACGGGCTGCCCCCTCAAGTCCTCACACCTCCCAGCTCCCCCGCTCACCAAGCCAATTACACCAGGCTGCCGGCTCAAATCCTCTGCTAGTTTACACCGTTACCAGTCCCAGGTTGAACATCAACCTGCCTCAACTCCTCTGGCCTGCCTCCAACATGAGGTACACCTGCCACATAATCTCCTCCAACAGCACTGCTGTTGAATCCAGGTTCATAGCTCCTCACAAGACTCCCTGGTACATCACACTTGGTTGCACATCAACAGGACAACATAATGTAGCGCCAGCTATACTTTGACCACTCCATGTACTTGTGACACAGTAATGCAATGAAATGCAATCTTGCATGTCGTTGTGCCTATGAGCCATTGTAATGGCCTCAAAGTGTTGTAGGTGAATGCCCTTGAGTACCCAAGTCCGAGCTACCAGAGATTGTTCTGAGTAATTTTGGAATGTGTGTGTGCATTGTAGCATGTACAAAGGAAGGAAGGTAGGTAGGTAGATAGGTAGGGACGGCTGGCAAATTCCCTGCAAGTGACACAAGTAGAACAGACTTGTGGTTGGGTGATGTGAAGACTGTCTAAGAGTGTGCGAGTCAAGGTGACAGATAATGTGTACAGCCTAATCAATCATGTGAGTATGCAGCATTTGAGTGACAGATGTGCAGCTTGATATTAGAGTTGCTACTGGTTCATTACAGATTTGTATGGGTGGGCGGCCATGCTTTTCAGGGATACAGCTACCGAATATCAAGTTCACAAGTGATGAGTGTAGCCCACACATCCACAGTGAGGCTACATCCGTTCTCAACACCCACAATGTTAAATACCTATACCAGTAAACACAGTGTGGTCACATCCACATTGTCAAGCAAGTGCCAAAGGAAAACCTAAATATCATTGGACCACAAAGAAACTCAATGTACACTGAACTCAACCATCAGAGGCGAATGTGCAGAGGTTCATGAGCTGTCACCACATACAACACACAACTAAACCATATGGATCATGTAGCAATACACATGAACAAGTCAGTTTCCATCACCAATAAAAGACCCCAAACCCCATCATGATACATCTCACACAACACCACAATCATCCCTGTATGCACACCATTACACACACAACAAAGCATGTCAATCCCATAACACAAACAAAATTACACCAAACACACAGTGCCCCTGCAAAAGGAATGGAGTCGTAAAAACAGCCATTGTCACTTCCAGCCACCTGATGGCGCCACTCTTACACGTGAAACACATGTACACATGTTCAAATCAATCCAATGAATGCCACCTTGGCAAACATGTATAACACACAACATCACCAAACACGCATGCACACATACAGCAATGGAGTAGATACTCAACCACAGCATACAACTATCACATACACATGCACACCATGTACACAATTCAACAACATGCCTGTAATGCAAAGCATGAAAGTAGGCAAGCAACACATGTCCATGTCAAAGCTGTCAAACAATGAAATACCAAAGAACATCACCTCCCCACATCTACAATTGACCATCCATGGTCACCGAGCATGGATGTAACATTCATCCCACACATAGCGTATATGCACATTTCCCACAGCAAACATCACCGTAACAACATGATACGCACAGTGTGGCCTCAAACCATGTGATAGTCATAGAACAAATACATTTGGATAACATGGAAAAAGTGATTTTGCACATGGACAAAGAGACTGCATGAAATGCGGTATCAAGATCCATAAAACTTGTATTCAGAATATGCACACTATAATTCTAAAATATGGGAAGGGTATAAATGTCCAGGAATGAAAATAAAATAAAAGTCCAAAATGAAACCTAACACTATACAAGTATACAGACTATGAGCGGGCTACTCCTCTCCAATGTCTAACAATGCTTCCACCAGGACTGAGTCACTCTCTTCATCCTCTGCCTGTAGGCAGGCTTCTGTTCTTGCCTGGAGGGTTTGCAGGCCTTCAACCATCCACCTCTCCTCCTGCACATCCCTGCAAGTGTCTTCCAGGATGGCTGCTTGCCTCCTTGTTCACCTCTCTGCCATCTCGGCCCTGGTCCTGGCAAGGGCTGCCTCCCTAGCATGCTGCATCTCCACCATCTCATACTACCACCTCTCATACTGAACGAAGGATAGCACAGGGGCAACATGCTGGTCTTGAAAGCAAGACCAAGCAGAGCAACAGAGCCAGCTGGCCCAAGAAACGGTTGATTTGCTCATGATGCTGAACAAGCTCTTCAGGAGAAGCTGCAACATGATCAATAATAGATTTGGTGTGCCTCACATGGCCAACAGGGGCTGCACCACATCTTGGATGGCCAGCTCAGGCTCAAGCAGGGTCTCCTCAGTCTGGGTGGGGGCATCCAAGAAGGCGGTCACTGCCGCAGCAGATGGTCCAGGGACAGGAGGTTGTGCAGAACCCTCCACGGTCAACTGCACATCCTCATGTCTCTGGGCCAGGGGTGCAGCTTGAACCACCTCCTCGATGCCCCCACCTGACTCCATGGACTGGCCTGCAATGGCCTCCTCCTCCACCTCTATCAACTCTGATGTCTCCAGAGGGTCTTCTGCCCGTGATGGCCCCTGTGTGGCAGCACTCTTTCCGCCACCACAATCCTGTCCTGCGAATTACCCTCAGCAGCCTCGCCTGATGGTACCAGAGCTCTCCCAGCCACATCTCTCTCAGTATCGGAGATGTCAACAGTGACTGGCTGGGGTCTGCGCATGGGTCTGGAGGCCGAGTCCCTGCTTCTCCGCTCCACAGCACTGCTTCCTCCCTCTAAATCATCTGCAGCAACTGTGGAAAAGTGGACAAAGAACATTGGGCCTCATTACGACCCTGGCGGAACGGGTTAAACGGCGCCGTAAAAGGCTGCGGCACCGTTCAACCCGTTCCGCCACATTACGAGGTCCCCTCGCGGGTCACATTAAGCACGCCTGGGAAAACCAGGCGTGCATACCGGGTCCCGCGAGGGGAAGAAGGAGCAAACAACGGGCCATCTCGTAATGGCCCGTTGTTTACTCCCTCTCCCATTCCCATTCAGCCCTATGGGGGCTGAAATGGGAATGGGGATGAACCGTGCCCATGTCCTCGAGTGAGGAATTACCGGGCCATCCGAACTTGGAATGGTCCGGTAAGTCCTCATTCCAAAGACACTGACATGGATGCGGTTTTGCCGGCAGCCATGCCACCAATAGCGGCATGGCTACCGGCATACCTCGTAATGAGGCCCATTGACATTAGTCAACAGTGACAATGCATGTGTGGCATACACAACGAAAACAGTACCATTAACTCAGCATGGGCCAACCAGCAACTGCCCCGCCCCACACATACACACCCTCATGCATTCAGCATGAATACTGGCACACAAGTGTAGGGACACACGCACATGTCAAACTAGTACATTGTTGTGTTGTCACCAACACATTGCAAGAAATCATTACATGTGTATGGAAGGAAAGGTCTTCAAGGCCCCCTCCCCTCCATTCTCACCAGCATTCAGACTATGACTCATCCAGCAGCCACCCATGCGCCTGTGGCCAGGGATGCAGGATGACTGTGGGCGGACACATGTGGCTGCAATGCTCATCCAGTAGTATGGTACCAGGCTCCATTTTGTGACACACTCAGACTCCATTTTGAACATAACAACTTAGGCTTCACTGGCACATGCGGCCTGCAGGGCTGCAGCTCTCCCCTCCTGATCTCGCACAGCAAGCAAGTCACTTCCCTCACCCTCCTCCCTTCGGCGACCCTGCTGCAGGCCTCTTGTCACGGGAAACTAGGCGCGAACAAGTTACATGACAAACACTGTATCTTTCACCTTCCGCAGTCCATCATTGACCTGCAGATCATCAGGCCAAAGCTGGGGTTTGAGAAAAACAAGCTGTCTCCATAAAACATGTCCTGTCCCCTCGACATCTGCTGTGGATAACCCCCCAACCCTGTTCCCCGTCTGAAGTGCCAGACACACTTGCCAAGCCTGTGTGCCACCCTGTTACACCCATGCAGATAATCCCTCTGAAGGACTATAAATTCACTTCTGTTGGCACATGCCACGAGATTGATTGTATATAATGAAACAAGCCGACCCTCACCTATCCCTGACGGCACACAGAGCAGCCATGAATTGTAATGTTTAAGCTCCTCGCCGCCAATCAAATAGCATTGGTTGCTATAAGACTGCATGAGGCAATGTTTAATATCAATATGTACTCAATGATTTTCTAAACATGTATAATTCTCTGCATGACCAATCAGCATCGCCATATGTATGGTCTTTTCATGGTATGTGGCAAAGTGTATATAGAGCATTTTTCTCAATCGTATAATTCCTGAGAATTGAATCGTGCAACCTATGTTAAAACTGGCATTTCGTACACCCTGCCATTGTATTTACACATGCACAAACCTATTCCTACATCATGCATATGCTCCATGTGTGTGTGTGTCCCCTGTGCAACCGAACAAGGCACGGCCAGCAAGATACAGGGCCTCTTCTCCCCTCTCTGGCAGTGCCGCATGTCAGCACCCACCCTTCTCTCCCTCTGGCCAGGCTGAGATGTAAAGCCTTGGGTCCACAAACGATGTGCTGCTAATATTGTAAATCCTCACCCTCCGGGGCCCCCAGACCTCTCTCATCCCACCACCTTTTCATGTAATGGCCATGTGCCCTCTGACTGGATAGTATCCCAGTTCACCCCGACCCTGACTGACCATTGTGGCCATATATTTACCCTTATACTAATGTGCTATAGAGATGCCCCCTCTGCAAGATCTAACAAAGAGAAAGTGATAGATGTATCTCTGGAATGTGCCCCTTGATAAGCCACCTGAACCCACGTGGCAGCCTCTGAGTGTATATTATATTCTGTGATGATGAAATACTTGCACATAGAGTTATGTGTTATTTTCCTTGTGATGTTAGAATAACAAGATGCTTTTACAGGGCATCATGAATTACAATTAACACTGAATGAGTATGTGTGGCCGCAAGGGTAAATGTTAGAATGGTCACGAGATATCAATCAACCATCATCTGACCTGAGCTCCACCCTGATGAGTCCAGCTGACCTACACGCATCACCATGACCCTTCGAGGAGCCTCACCAATCCCGAAGCTTTGCACCTACTCATCTATAGGTTCCCTTCTCCACTGCCCAATCTCATCGTTTCATGTATCCCTTAGCTCCCACATCATAGGTGAGGTGGTTTTTTAACAAAATGTGAATGTTTGCTGATGTCTGGCAGAGCGCTCTTGGAGTTTGCAGAGTTCTCTGCTTGCCCTATATTGGTTTGGATAAACTTTTACCTTTTGACTTCACCCGCATTCGGTCTTGGTCTCATTCCCATCTGGTGGTGTGTCAATCATTGACTCTCACTGGGGAGTTTTAAATGCCTTTTTGGGGACGCTTACTTTCAAGTGGTGACCCTGACGTAATTTGTCCCTTTGTTCCTTTTGGCACAAGACGTCCACGGCCACAGAGGAGATCCACGGCGTGCCCCCTCAAGAGAGCTGCCTGCCTACGGCAACTGGTACACTTAGACGTGCGCACGCAGTAGGGCGAGAAGGTACGGGTCCCACTTTGCAAAACCCACCGTACCGCTCGCTGGAGCCGGGGGCGGCCATTGAGTGTGGGGCAGCGCCTGGACGGACCAGATCCAGAGGGTCTCGGATCAAGACGGACACTTGAGTATCAAGTGCAAGCGACATTAAAAGGAGTTGGATGTAGAACATAGTATACGAGGTCAGACTGAGTTAAGGAGAAAGCGGAAAGGGGTACCTTGGGGGTATAATAGATACTATCTTATTCTTTTTCTTTCTGTGCATATGGCCATTAGGATGAGTTAAGGAGAATACAAGATGAAAAGGGAATACGGGAACCTTGCTCTGCGAGGAGGTAGAAGGCGGCGCCGCATAGTGTTATCTTGACTACTACTGGGAATAAGTGGAAAATAGAGGAAATAAGTGGGAGTCTCACATAAGGGGAAGACTCAGAGTATAACTTAGAAACGCTTTTTTTCTTTTTCTGATCTACAGGAAAATATCCAGAAAAACTAAGGGGTAAGGGGTGTAAAGTGTTGGGACAAGAGAGATCCTTATTAATAGAGTATTGAGAGGAGGCAGGCAGGGTACATGTCACATGTTGTATGTGAACTGTCTATTGGTCAATGTTATGTATTGAATTTGTTATGTCTTTTTGTGATCACTGTGTTTTGGTAATGGCTAAAATGATTGTATTGTTGTCCTGTGAATAGGTGGACAATATAAGTGTGACACATTAAAGAATCAGTGTATAAAGTGTATAAAAGTGGTATACAAACAGCAAAATACTGGTATAGTTAGCGTTGTGACTATATAGCATGCACCAGCAAGAGGTACGAAGGAGGGCGAGAGATTAAAGTGGATGCGGAAATACCACTGGCCCACATTTGTCAGAGTTTACCAGGTTATGCAGAGAGAATTACCAAGTACCATGATCAATGGATCACTGAATTAAAAGGAGAAGGGCTGCCGCAGGTATGGCCCCAGGGAGGATCATTTGATAAGAATGTATTGGATATGGTGGCCACATGCCTATTTGTAAAATATAAAGGCAAACAATTGCAGAATAGAAGGGAGATATTAGATCTGTGGAGGTTATTTGAAGAAGTGCCTCCAATAAAAAGAAAAGAGCAAATAAAAGAACTGGTTCCATTTTCCCTGGCAATAGAGACTAATGGGAAGGAGGCTAGAGAAAAGGAAGGGTCAGTAGAGGTTGTACAAATATACCCCCTCTTACCAAAACCAGTACCAGCTAAGGGATACAGTGACCTGGTGTATGTGTCAAAACCCACCTCCCCAATGACACCACAACCCACAGCACCTCCCCCATATGAGTGCCCAAGAGCGGGTGGACAGGTGAGTACCCCGGCAATAGATATTGACAAGTTTACAGAAGATTTAGACTCAAGGTTATCAATGGCCCGAAGTGAACTGTCCAGACTAAGAGATATGTGCACACAAAGTAGATCAGGTACTTGCAGGATAGAACAGACACAAAGGTCACAGACACCCGACAGGTTCATGGAAGAAGGGGGAAATACTATTTCAAATAAACGATGAGCCGACAAGGATAATTGAGCTAGAGCAACACTAGCCTGAGTGGGAAACAATGGGAGAGGTTATGGCGTCCGTAGGAGCGGAAGAACTCTGGTGCAACATAGAGGAACAGGAACTAGAAGGAAGGAGAATAGGGATTGCAGCAGGTGGGACACCAGTGAGAATAGACAAAACACCTCTGGGGCGGGCAATGGAAGAAGAATGGAATGGAAGGTTAAGAAACAGGATGGGGAGGATGGCAGTACTGGGGAAAAGAGGGACACAGGTAAATACTGGGAAAGGGGCCAAAGGCAGGTTGCAACTACCACTGATACACAGGCGCGGAGGAAGGCCAAATTACATACCCTGGGCATAGATGGATAAAGCAAATTTATTAAAGTTATTACCCCCACTTTCAGGAGGTGCCAGCAAATGGATATATGCATTCGTGAAAAACACTGCAGGGGTCCCTTTGGCAGCAGGTAATGTTAAAAGCTTGCTGGTGTCTGCGGTGGGTGATCAAGCTGATCGGGTTTAGGCGAAAAGCGGCTTTCCGTGAATAACATTAGATTGTGACTGCCATGATGGTGCTTCCTTTAACACAGCAAGAGCAAGAATATGGGATGCATTAAGAGACACATTCCCAGACACACCTGACTTACAGTCAGTAATGCAATGCACAATGGGCGATGAGTAAGATGTAATGGCCTTCATTTTACAGGTGCAGGAGATGTAGAGAGCGAAGACGGGCACAGCCTGGGATCAGTCAACCTCCCTGTACTACTTTATAATAAAGAGAGGGCTCCCGAAGGAAGTTCAGAAAGCACTCTATAAAATAACTGGGATCGAAGCCAAAGGCTGGCCCGAGATACAGAGCATCATAGTACACCATTTCAAAAGGATGAAAGAGAGGGAGAAGGAGATAACACAGAGAAGGATGGCAGACGAGGCAAAATTAATTCAGACGAAACTAGTGAAGGTCAAAGCAGCTGTAGCCGCACTCCCCACAGAAAGGGAACGAGAGGAGGAGGAAAGGTCAACAGTAATACAAGCTAGAAAGGCAGCTAATTGGGCAGGAAACTGACAGGAACAGTGGAATGGTGAGGAACAATATGGAGGGCCACAGTGGCAAGTGCAGAGCGCCTGCGCAGGAAGAGGTGGGTACAGAGTCCAAAGGGGTGGTGTTCAAGGGTATGGAGCGTATGGGGGATACGGAGGGTATGGAGTTCCAGATCCACGGGGGGGGGGGCAAGGGAATTTTTGGAATTTGGGAAAGTGGAGACATTTTTCAAGGGAGTGTGATAGCAGACCCATGAACAATTATCAACACGAACAACAGTACGGCCACCCCCACCGAGGAAGCCCACATGGGCTGCCAATGGGTGGTGGAGGGAGAGAAGAACATCAGGATCAGAGGTACACATATGAGCGTAGGGCACAGCAGCGTAATGTTCAACAGCATCCACAATCCTGCGAACATATGACACATGTACGAGGTAACCCTTTTGTTACAACAGCAAATGCAAATGGTGCCCCCGCACCTTTTGGTGGAGTGGCAGTAGTGTCAGGGAATGTTTTTGACAATGAGGGAAACACAAGGTACTCAGCATAGGACAGCCCACAGAGAGCGCTTGCATGTCCAGTACTATCAACATCTCTCAATGCATCCGAGGAACCACTAGTGGGGGTGGAGAAAGGAAACAAACAATTCATCTTAATGGTAGATTCGGGAGCTGAAAAATCATGCCTACGAGAAGGCAGGTTTCCGTTATCTAATCGTAAATTGGAAACACAAGGGTTCTCTGGGGCGGTGGTCGAGGTTCCTTACACAGAGGATTTGGATGTAACAGTGGTTGAGAAGACAGTACGAGCACCTTTACTGTACTATGAAGAATCTACACTTAACTTGCTGAGGAGGGACCTCCTCAGTAAGCTCAATATGACCATATCATTCACTGAAAGAGGGATAGTCTGCTCAACCCAGGGGATTTGCCCAATGCGAGTGATGTTGGTAGTACACACACAAGCCACAGCACCGGAGGTACGCGGTATACCAGTTGATCCCGACATGTTCATCCAAGGGCTAAAAACACTAGCACAGGCTGTCCCTAAGTTAAAGCGCCAAGAGTGGAGAGTGGCCGCAGAATTTTTTTTCCACCCTATAGCATGCCCAGAAATAATGCCAGGAACAGTGATGTCCCTAGATTTACATGCAGTACAGGTGCCTGCGCAAAGAATAACGGTTATAGGAATGGACATGCATGGGTGTCAATGGCGAACAGTATTATGCATTAATGCTAACATTGCACTGCAAGACTTATCCAATGAGGACCTTTTCACTGACTCATACAATTACGGGGAGATAGTAATGGAGATAGCAATCCCCTGCGATATCATGATACAGACAAAACAAGTGCCAGTACAGCTGATGGCAGTAGTAGGCGCACCACCTCCCTTTTTCAATGATGACATGCAACTGGTGCCACAGGAACTATGGACCACAGGCCCACATTATGTGGGACTATTGCGCGAGATGACACCAGTAAAAATTAAACTCATACCAGGGGCATTGATGCCCTGGGTAAAACAATACCCCTTGTCCCGAGAAGCAGAAGAAGGGATAAAAGAAACAATATATGCACTGCTAGTGCAGGGGATATAGTGCACTTAAATTCACCTTGTAATACTTGCATATACCCCATCAAAAAGCAAGGGGCGGGGGGTGGAGATGATCCAGGACCTACGCCCCCTTAATGATATCATACAAAAAAAAATCCTTTGGTCCCAAATCCTGCATCAATTTTGTGTAGTATACCAAAAGATGAATCATGTTTTACAGTGGTAGACTTGAAGAACGCTTTCTTATCTGTCCCATTGGACCCTGAGTCCCAGTATTTGACAGCATTCACCCTGGGAGGGAAAAGATATGAACATTGCAGTTTACCTCAGGGATACTGTGAAAGCCCAAGTATATTCAACATAATTCTACATGAAGATCTAGGAAATATCGACACAAAGAGCATGATCATTCAATATGTGGATGATCTCCTGATTTGCGGGAAGGATAAAGATGAGTGCAGGAAAGATTCTATTACGCTTTTGACATTGTTGGCCAACAAAGGTTACAGGGTGGACAAGGAGAAATTACAATACTGTCTGGAAGAAGTGTTGTAACTGGGTCAATTGATATCTAAATATGGTAAACGAATCATACCAGACAGGGCGGCTGCAGTACGCTCTGTAAATGAGCCTAAGACAGTGAAGGAAATCCAGACGTTTCTCGGAATGTGCAATTACTGCTGTGCCTGGATATCAGAATATGCAGAGTACACAAAACCATTATTGCAGGGACTCAAAGAAGCACAAAGGGAAAACACAGAAATACAGTGGACAGCAGAAATGCACAATGTGTTCAGCCCCCTGAAGGAACTGATCTCAACAGCACCAGTACCCGAAAACCCAGACTATGAATGCACATTTTATTTATTTTCGCACTGCAATGGGACACTCATGACAGCAGTACTAACAAAAAAAACATTGTTGGGTCTCAAGCCTCTGGCGTACTACAGTTGTACACTAGACGCAGTGATGCAAGGGCACTTCGCTTGTGAGCAGTCTTTCGCAGCTGCAGCGTTCGCAATAGAGAAAAGTGCAACAATTGTGTTCTGTGACATTGATTGTGGAACATTTACTATTTGCAATATTAGAGAGATCAAAGAGCACACTGACAACACAGAGAGCAACAGCATACACGATTATATTATCCTGTGCAACATACACATAGTGAGATGTAAAACAGTGAACCCTGCAACATTTCTGACAGAAGCATGCACAGTGGAAGACATGCTAACACACGGGTGTGCTACATGTAGAGGACAAGAAGGAGATACACCAACAGCAAGCGAAAACGCCTTATCAGAAGGAGAGATATATTTCATAGATGGATCACCATCAATTAATTCAGAGACAGGAGAGAAGCATTTGGGGGTAGCTGTTGTGCAACTAGAGGAAGGTGAATCTGAAGTACTTGTCCAACAAAGGGTACCTGCCCATTACTCAGCACAGGCAGCAGAGTTAGTAGCACTCATTGAAGCACTGAATACAGCAAAGAGATGTGCAGTAACAATCTACACAGACTCTGCATAAATGACCACAACAGTAAATGGGGGATTAGCTAGGTGGGGAACGAGAGGATTCCACAAAGCAGAAGGATCCCAAGTGCACCACGCCGAGTTGCTAAAAGAGTTGATAGAGGTGCTAAAAGAACCTACCGTTGTGGCCATAGTGAAATGCCAGGCCCATACAAAGAACAATGTCATCTCTTTAGGAAACGCAGCAGCCGATGCTGCCGCGAAAGAAGCATCATATTTAGCAACGGAAACAGCAGGTGAGTACATGTTACAGAAACATGTCGAAGAAGATCGCCCTGACGGGTATAACTCCATGCCCATTTTCCAGATATTAGAATTACAACAAGAAGCAACTGTTGAGGAGAAGGACTTGTGGGAGAAAAGAAAGAGGGTGTAGCCAGTCATCCACTGACCTCCTTTGGCGTCAAAGCAATACAGGTAACATAGTAATGCCCCACAAACTACTAGCAATAGCATTTCAACAGCTTCATTTCCCAGCTCATAATGCCAAACAACACATTGCAGCGGAAATACAGGAAAATTGGTTTGCACCAGGGTTGCAGGAGCAAATATAAAAAATGGCCAAGGAATGTACCACATGTCAGATATATAATTCAGGGATGACATTAAGAACACTGCGAGGAACACTGCCAAAACCAAATGGTCCATTTAGAGAGCTGCACATTGATTATGCCAACATTGGTGAAAGGTGCAACGGATCACGCTACATGATAGTGGTGGTTTGCCTGTTCTTAAGGTGGGTAGAGGCAGGCCCCTGCGCCCACCCAGATGCAAAGTGTGCTGCAAATTTTCTAGTGTGGGAAGTGTTTTCCTGCTGGGGAATTTGTGACGTAATAAGCTCAGATAACAGGACACATTTTGTCAATGATCTGTTCAAAGAAGTAACAGCAATGTTGGGAATAACACATAAGTTATGTACAATGTAGCACCTGCAATAGAACGGCGTGGTTGAGAAAATAAACGGCCTCCTGAAGGGGAGACTCTCACAATTATGTTACATGTTAAAGAAAAATTGGGTGTAATGTTTACCACTGGCCTTGTTTGAACTGAGAAATCAACCCAGCAAGGACCACCATTTGTCTCCCCATGAGATTGTGACAGGAAGACGCATGCATGCAGCACACTCCCCACTGTGCAGACACTCAGATGGTCACAGAAGTGTGGCAGTATTAGGGGAATAATTCAATGAATACTTAACAAAGCTCACTAAAGCGGCCGTATGATTTCCAGGCAGCTAGCGCCCCCGTTCACACAAGAGGCAACAAGTAACACAATAACACCAGCAGCAGACACCCGACAGGTCAGCTCATGCCAGCCAGGGGAGATGGTATATGTGAGAAGTTTTGTATGTCGGTGGAACTCTCCAAGATTTCATGGGCCATATGAAATGGTGTATTGCACACCCACCGCTGTAAAAGGGAAGGGGCTGAGAAACTGGATACATTTGACAGACATACGAAAGGCTTATGATAGTGTAACACAGGAAACAGAAATGGCAATGGCAGAAGAGGAAATGCAAACTTAAAAAGAGAAAGGTGTGGATTAAGAGGTACAAACGTGATGGAAAGAAGAAGCACCAAATGAAAAAGTAGAATGCTGTTTATGACAAAGTTGATGTGACAAAGAAAAATTGCTCTCTCTTTTTCTCTCTCTCACGGCTCAAAAAAATAGATAATAAGAAACACGTCTTAATATAATAACGATAACTTAATTTAAAAAAATGATAATACTAAGTAGACATGAAAAAGAAGAAGAATGTAAATAAGATAAACTGTTATGTATATGAGTTGCTTAATACGCCTTTATGTCTCATTATGTAGGAGAAACCATGGCAACGGAGGGGGCCCCCAATGTAAACAGCATTAGAATAGATAGGATTGGCAATAGCAATTTTGACCTGCGTAAATATAGTTATGAGTGCGGTTTGTTTATGTGTGCTGTGATTTTCTTTTCAATGATGTTTGGACTGGTAATATATTGGGCAGTTACATTTATATCAATAGATATAAATGAGGGGGGAGGCAATGGACAATCATGATAACACAGGGTACCCACCTCATGTGGGATGGGTTTGAATTAATCTGGGGCCACGGACACACAAAGGTGACACATGGCATACCAACAGTACAAGCGATATACAGGTATCAGCAAACCCCACTGCCCCATACAATGCCTCTGAATATAATATTTATGAATTAAATGACCCTAGTTCCTCTGAATTACCCTGGTTATGTGATGACACCACTCCAACTGTGACACCACTATCTGGCAACCCATCCCCCACAAGTGTAGAACAAGAAAATGCAGAGACGGCCGAGAGGTTTGTTGCTTTGTGCAGTGAATGGGAAAAGGGGAGCGGTGGGGGGAACACCCTTAACGCACCAATGACATAGGGAAAGAAAGAGTACATTCTAAAGGTAATAAAAGACGGATAAGGGGCGGCAGGGAGGAGAAAGTATGATGAACATTCCGGGTTAGGGCTACAAACAGTAGAAGATCCACAACACCCACACCAGTCCAACAAATGGTACGCATACATGAGCTCCACTGCAAAGCAAACAACTAACGAGAGCTGCTATGTGTGCTCTCTAATCCTCCATGCCTCGGGTACTCCCAAGGTACTTCTGCCACAAGAGTCACCTATTGCAGATGCCCAGTGTCTCCTTCATCTCGCAATATGCAGAATAAAGAACAGCTGTTCACATTCTGTTGTGTTAGCATAGGTGCTTGTTGCGATTGCCCTTGCAGTAAGTGCATTTGCACTGACCCCTGCTGCTGTGCCTGCTGTGTGTGTGGTACCTGTGTCTTAAAGGATGTTTGATCCTGGCAAAGCCCTCTCAAGTTTGTGTACTGCATGGCAATGGATAAGCTGTCACCCTCTTGAAGATGGTCCATTTTGTTTTTTGTTTCCTCAGCTTCTGCATACGTGCACAATATGCCCTGTTATGCTACAATTCCAACACACTGGGGTGGTCCTCTAGCAAACCCACCATTATATCTTCCCGGAGTATTCTGACTCCCACCCTGGGCACTTTGAAATCCCCCTTGGGTTTTCTGAAATCTGTGTTGAGTGCTCTGTAATCTGCCTCCTCTTCCTCTAAATCATCCACCTCTTCTTTGTGGCCAAAACCCATACCCACTTTGATCCATTGGGTGTATATTATTCACCTGTGACGTACCCATTATTTCTTGTGTCCCTACTCCTTCTCCACTTTTTCGATACTGCCCCTTCTATAGCAAATTTTTACAATTTCGTCTGAACTAATTAACTTCTCATCTTCCTTTCTGTTCTACTCTTGTAATAACTGACAATGATGCACCATAGTTAACTGAATCTCAGCCCACAGCTTTGCTCCATTCCTACTTGTTTTTTCATTGTCTCTGCACCTGTTCTGGCAATCCTTGACACAGAATATGATAGAATAGTGCCACCGTCTTTTCCTATGGTTCACGCATCTCAAGCTGCCATCTCTCTTGTATATCTTGAATATAAGCAATGGAGACCTCATCTTCTTTCATTTTACGTGTCATAATTGCACCCATAACGGACGTATCAGGATAATGTACCCTGAGAGCCCTCCAAACATCTGCCCTGCAATGATTAAATGGTGCTCCATTATGCTCTGTGTTTTGTGCTTTCACACTTGCAGAACCTGCTCATCTCCAAATGCCATCAGCTCTCTCCCCAAGAACAGCTGCCAACAGACCTTTTATGTCTCACATGGCTAGCGTATTTTCCCCTGTCATTTTCTCTTATTCGTATATCCATTTCCCAGCCCCTGAAGTCAAACTAGGTAACTTTTTTAAATTATCCTTATCCATTTGGGGCCATGGAATATATTGCAATCTCACCCTCCGCCCCCTTCTATAGCTAGGGCTACTGTGAAAACCCCATCCAATAACTGGATCCCATTATTCACTTACCCGGTGCAGGGGTAATCGTCCCTATTTGTCTTTGTGCTGGTAATGACCTTAAACTGCTCTAATAAAGTGGAGGTTCTCCTTTCTCACTACACAATCGTCTTCAGGGAAGTTTGGGATATGGTATAGGAACTGGAGTTCTGTCCTTATGGTATTCCAGATCTGACCATCTTACCTCTTTGTCCAAACCTTGACTTTCCAAGGGGACGCATGTACTCTCCCCTTCTATCTCAGGTCCTGACTCCCTTTCTTTTTCTGACATTGCTAAAACCCCAAATGGTGTGACCATCATCCTCCTCTTCTCTGTTTTAATGTAATCTACTAAAAGACAGTGCTCTTCATTCATCACTGAACATGTTTTCCTCCTCCTCCCGCGGTTTAGGCATCACAGATCGTTTGCCACTCCCTAGAGTTCCACACTTGCTGTTCTGCCTCATTTGCTGATATCTTTTGTCAATTCTCTCTCCAATTCTTTCTGCATCATATCCTTACTTTAGGTATTTCTTGAGTCATTTCCCTCATCAGGAAATGTCAGTTATCGTGTCCCGTTATCCCCGTATTTCATCCCTCTGTCTTATTCGTTCTTTAAGGACGAGGCTTGCATCAAGACCTCGCTGCCTTCTATGTCTTTTTCTACCTTGCTTCGCT
Source organism: Ambystoma mexicanum (assembly GCF_040938575.1). Lineage (NCBI taxonomy): Eukaryota > Metazoa > Chordata > Amphibia > Caudata > Ambystomatidae > Ambystoma > Ambystoma mexicanum. The sequence goes on along the minus strand of NC_090940.1, from coordinate 233,365,262 downwards.
CTCTCACGACTCACCTTGCCCTGTCTTCTTCTTGCTTTCGTGCTTCCATTCATATTTCTTCCCTTCATTCTTCCTGTTCTCTTCTTCTCTATAATCTTTTTTCTTTCACTCGTAGTGCCTTTTCTTCCTCTCTCTTTCTTTACTATCCCGTTCTTCTATTCTTTTCTTCATACTGTCATACTTCCTTTCTTCCTCTGTCTGCTTTTGTCTTTTTCTTGTTCTTCTCTATATATCTGTTCCCACCATTCCTGCTGTTCCTTCCTTGCTCATCCTCCCTCAACCACTTTTGTGGTTTCCTATCCTTCTTTTCTCGCCTGTCTTTGTCTTCCTTTTGCCTAACATCCTCAATGCTTTTCCCAGCTAACTTGAGTAATATCTGTCCTCCCATCCATTTGTTCTGTACAAGCGTTACCTCATTGGCCCTATCCTTTTGTCCTTTCCATCTCTTAAGTTCTCTATCTGTATCTGTTGATATATTCAATCTCTCATCTCTGTCTTATTTACCTCGTATCGAGTTACAGGCATCTTCCATTCTTTTACTCTCTTCTGGACTGTCATTGCTACTATAAGAGGGGGTTCATATGCCAGGTTATTATACCCTGATGCTGCTTTTAATTCCTTTAAAGGATAACAACCTATCTCATGTAAATCTACGCTCTTAATCTCGGGCAGAATAAGAGGAGATGAGGGCTCAATGCCCTGCCCTTTATGCTGATCAAGCATCCACTCCTCCTGTAATGGTTCTTCTTTCTCCTCTTGGTACCTTTTCCAAAGTTCTAAAACTTCCAATCTTTTCCATAATTTGTTTCTCGTGTACGCAGCGTGCACATATGTGGTCATGTGTTGCAATACTGCCTTTGAAAATGATTCCCCCTTGTGGCCATGGAATTAACATTTTGTCAGTCCTTTTTTATATGCACTAATACAATTGGTTTGTCATGCTTTACCCATTCTGCACTGTACTGTTTCAGCTTGGGCGCATGTCGTGGTAATGTTTTACAAAGTTGCATAAGAGGAGTGTCCTCCATAATGAAGAATCACAATTAACTGTCGATACTTAGCAGACTGTTAATACATCTCTACCTATCTCAAAGCTGATTGCTCAACACTTTTAATCTCAAAACAATAAATATGAGCAAGCACCATCACCTGTCCACTAATACAATTGGTCTGTCATGCTTGTGCCATGTCTGGAACATTCAGTTCAATTAGAAGAGCGTAAGCCAAGACCCAGGTGCAGGTATCTAGGACATGAGGCTGCTCTACCACCCAATTAACCTAGCATCTCTCATCACCCATGCCTTCTGCCATGACATTCTCTTTGTACTTGGCCTTGCAGAGTATTCTTGTCCTGGGAATGCACAGGAGTGAGGGCACTTGCTATTGTGTCTGTGACTCCAAGTTCAAACTCTATTTCCATCCTTGACACACTTGACAAGAGACCATGATTCTGTTTATTCTGCAAGCTTGTAAATGCTTTAAATCAATTAATACTTGGCACCCTTTGTGTTCTTTCCTGCACCTTAACATGAGAGGATTCATCCTCTGCACACACATTCTTCTTCAGCGTAGATAGCTGACCTTGACTTTTCACTTCTTGACTTCAGGCCAGACAGCCTCCCAACGCAGCTCCACTGACCTGTTGTTCTACTGAAAGAGAGTTTTTCATTCATTCTCAATGAGTTTTTGGCTTTTTACCTCATTATACCAATGCCCAGTTTCTATAGACTGGTGGCTTTGCCTGCATTCTATTCACTACTTGTAGCTAGCTTATGTGATGACTTGATCTATCTTGCATTTCAGCATCTGTATATTCTTTAAACATCCGTTTTCTACAGCACTATTTATTGTGTAATCTTATCCTTTTCCATTTTAAGGTTCACTTGTCTCCAGATCGTAATTTCTCCTCTAGGATCCATTCATCGTCTTCGTTCAGTATCTCAGGATGTCGTGCACACTTTCTTATGACATCATCAGTTCATTTTCTTAGCTCTTTCTCATATTCTTTCCGGGAGTTCCTCCTGTAGGCTGTCATCAACTTGTGGGTACATTCGATATGGACATCTTAATGGATAGCGTTTTCCATATGCTTGCTGTATTATAGGTACAGTAGCTGAGGTTAGATAGGGCATGTTCTCATGGCTCCAATACAGGGGACGTAGGGGGTAGGATCTCCTGCGGATATATAAGTCTGCTCCTCTACAGTCTGCCTTGTGCACACAGCCAAGGGTAGACTAACCCCTGGGTACAGATTGCCTAACTTACTCTGGTGGTAATGTGTTTACTTCAATGCCAATGATTACTCAGTTCATGATAGAGCAGATGCTGAGCATCCTGAAAGCTTACTGGTGGCCAGTTCAGAGTGGATGGGTTTAGGTATCATCCACCCCTGTGCGGGCACTCTCTGCCATGCTGGCCTGCCTTTGCTACTGAGCACGTATGTGCAATTATTCAGAACAAATGTTCTGTACGGTGCCAACCCCATCTGTCACCACAGTAGTGGTGACATTTGGCGTGGCCCGTCCTACTTTCAGCTGTGGCTGAACCCAGTCCCTCCACTTCCACCACTACCACCTGGCCCTCCCAACCTCACAGGGTGGGGAAACAGGGAGGCCAGGATGCTCGAGTACCAAGCCTCCATGCCAGATCCATGGATCCTGCGACTGTGCTGATCAGGGTATGAACTTAGGGGTATAAAGGGAATGGGGGACCTGCAACAAACCCAGCCACACAGCCCAGACGTGTCCCCAGGGCTATTGACATTCAAGCGACCCTCACACATGCAGAACCCCAGGGTGTACACAGGGCCACAAGGTGCATTCAGAGTGTCAATCAATGTGTCCTGCAATTAACACTGATTCTCAGAGCTAGCTGCCTTCTTCATCGACACGCAAGCCAAGTGACCCACCACCAGGCATCACAGGCACATTTTATGTCCAGATATAAACCCAAATCAGCAAGTGCAGGAGGGTTGGGCACAGCACCACCTATCCCACCAGCCCACACAGCGAGACAGCCTGGTGCCACGTCTAGATTATACACTTGTGAGTCAGCAAAGACTATTGTGGTTTTCAAATGAACAGGTTCCCGGCGCTCAGCTCGGAATCCCTCCCATCATCTTCTGCAGCAGTCCAACAGGGCTTCCCACAGTGATGGGGGCAGGCAGCACCACCACAGGACAACCAGATGAATCCACTCATCCTTCAATAACCATGTCCTCATGCTCCACTTTCACGGAGGAGCTGAGGAGGTCCAGAGGCAGGCAGGGTGGGGGTCAGTTGGCAGCGCTTGGGTCTTCAAACCCAAGCATAGGCCAAGATGCAGGTACCAGGTCAGATGGGTATCTCTGTCGCTGCACTGACAAGCATGGCATTTGCTCACCCACAGAGGTGGGCAGCCAGAACCTCAACACCCACCAGTGGAGTAGGCCTGGCTGCACCATGGCTCTGATCTCAGCCAGCGTGGTACGTGATCATCCACGTGTGAAGGCATCCTTTGAGGACAGCCAGGTTTTCCTCGGCTCCCAGATTCACCAATTCTGGACTTCCCTTCTGACTGTTGTTCCCCCACCAACAGCTGCCAGCAGGTCAATGAGAGGAGTGCACCCGGTAAGCACAGCAGATCCAGTGCCAGCGCAGAGAGAAGGGTGTCCACACAGGTCTTCCATGCTGGTGCATAACTGGGGCTCCCCCAGCATGTTAACCCAACCCTGCCAGACATCCATATCCATCTACTGGGTCGCGAAACACTCCACTGGCCAGACCATGGCACGAGGGGCACCCTCGGATGTGGGTGTGCATGTCTGGGATGCAACAACTGCTCCACCATTGATGATCCTTCAACAGGTTCACATACAGAAACCTTGTTGTGACGTTTGCTTCCTCTCGATGATCAAGTTTAATCCTCTTCTCAGTGCTCCACCAAGGACGTTGTCAACCCAAGCAGGACCAATCCAGGGAACTCACTGAACCATCCAATTAATCAGTTATTGTGAGGGGTGGTTTTTACAAAGGGTAGGGACTGAATCCAGAGAAGTTTATGATCTGCACTTAATGGTAATTCCTAGTGCATCTAATATAGTTGCAAACCCAAATCCATATCATGAACACAGTTCAGCTGCTTACCCACACCTGTTGGCAAAGTGTAAAACACACGCTGATCCATTCAGTGTGGCAGATTTGCAGCCCCAGACATCTGACAGCATCACAGACGTGTTATTTGTCAATCTCGTGTGGCTGGATGCCACTTGTCCCTCTGAAAATTTGAACATCAAACACTGAGGGCCATGTAAATAGTTGCCATGGAGGAGTCTCGTTAATTAGCATGATTATCCAGACAAATGACTCCACCAACTTGAAACAGACATGCAACACCACCCATAAAATCACGACAGAGCTACTTATCTGTGAATACTTTCTGTGTACAGGCCGGGTGGGGTTTACCATGGATGCTAACATTGAGCTGTATGCTCCAGGCCTGGTGGTGCTCTTCCATCTATTCCTTTTGGTTTAAGCTTTAAAACCATGCTCCCCCTCGGTACCCAAAGACTTTGTTTTTTTCGTAGGCTGCTTGCCCAGGCATTGTGCTTGCAGGGTAGAGCCACATAGGCTTGCTTTTCCCACCACCATGAGGCAACAGGTCATGCCCAGCAGGCCATGCTCTGATGTGACATTACATGAGGCTCTGCCCTGGGCTAGCTTGCAGGGGTGCAGTGGTTTCACAGGAAGTCCACCGGCACAGTGGTTTCACCACAGAGCCCAGGTGGTGCAGCAAGAAACAAGTGGGGCACAGACAGTTCCCTTACACACTGTCTACTGTAATCCAGAGGATGGTGACTGAGGTGCCTGTACTATGTGTACCCTGGGTGACTGAGGGGGAGTTATGCCCATAAGTGCCCTGTCTCCTTATGGACCCAAATGGCAATTGAAATTTTAAATTGGCAGCTATACGGACTGCCAGAGGAGGCATGCCATCTGGTAGTGTTATGCATTTGAAGGTGTCCAGTCATTTGGACGAAAATAAAAGATCGAATGACCATTTGGTCGAATACCAATTGGTCGGAAAAAAAAAGGTCGAATTTATTTATTTATTTATTTATATATTTTTTTCGTTTTGGTTGGTAAAAAAAAAAAAAAAGAAAAAGGGCGGTTTGGGGGGAACCCCCAACCCCATAAAAAAAATAATAATAATTAAAAAAAAATTTGACCATTTTTTCGACCATTTGGCATTCGACCAAATGGCATTCGATCATTTGGTTTTCGACCAAATGACTGGTAACCGCATTTCAATGGTCCTGGGAAGGAAGGCCCATGTGGACCCTGGCCAAGGGCAGTAGGACCCACAGGGCAGGGGCCACAGTTGACCCGTATGCAATACGGGAGCACAAGGGTTGGGGGTGGGCACCAAAGGTGCAGCCTGGCCTCCTGGCACAGAACCAGCCCCTCTGCCTGGCCCCAGGAGTGAACTCCAAGGTGGTTTCATGGTGCAGCGGGGTAATGGCTGTGAGCTCCTTGGCAGTCCAGGCAGCGGCGAAACTCATTTGAGCTTTGCATGTCCAGGGGCACACCCAAGGCACGCAGGGGGCACTGCTCAGTAAGCCACAGTTGTCAAGTTTCACAGTTCCCATGCAGGATTCATTGACTAACTCCTTGTTTTATTCCAAAATGCATACCTATGGAAGCAGGCGAGGAGTTCTGACAAGCCTTGCCCAGGTCTCTCCAGTGAGCATGGCTCAAAGGTGTCCCAGCCAGTTCACTGGCTGCCCAGGGTTGCTAACCCAGCCATTGTGCAATTGCCTCTGATGCAGTTTGCCAGCCCCATTACTCAGCAGATTTCCTCACAGTGGACCCAACCCACTCTGGAGGGCAAAGCTCAAAGGCATCAAGGGCAAGGCCCTGGATTGCCAGGAGTGCTACCCCACTCTTTGGTGCCATTGGGAAGAGCATAGCTGTCCCGTTACCTTGTTCCATACAATGCCTCAAGGCAGTCCAGTCATTTTTCTTTCATGCACGGCATGTCTATGCAAGCTGAGAAGCTGATTTAGGGTGAAATTATGCATGCAGGTGGTAGTCAGATGTGTACTCTGTACAGGTTGGTTCATGGCACCCAGGGCAGTACAGGGTATGGTGTCATTGGTGTCAGGGATGTGTTCACTGTGTTGGGTGTATTCATGCAAATCCGTAAAAAAAACTGCATACATAAAACCTAAAGGAGAAATGACCGGGGTGGGGGCTGGGGGGGTAAGGGTATAATTTAGGTTAGGGAGATGCGGGAGGGGGTCTCCCGCCTATTATTTAAAAAAGTAGAGAAAGCAAAACAATGTTTTTGTTTTCAGTTAAAAGAATTAGGTAATTGTTAGGCAGAATCACATGCAGAACCCTTTGGGAACACTACATGCAATTAAGACAACAAGTGTCAGTACAATTTCACCTTTGGTACAAGCCCATACTACACAGTTATGTGGTAGCAGTGGCTGAGAAGCCAGACTTATCTCAAGAGTTTAGTGAGCAGTAGAACAAGTTACACAAAGGACCAACACATACAGTGATTCAAATATACACATACTCAAGGTTTCTTGGTAAAAGATTATACATTTATTTAATCAGTTTGAAAACATTGCACTAGCAAGAGCAGCTCAATATCACACACTAATAAACCACAAATACACAACCGGTAAGTAAATGAACGATTTTAGCTCCCCTGAAGTGGGAGCGAAATGGCACTTTGGATACTTAATAAAGTGGTAAAAAGACAAGGTTATAAGAATAGACAGCCCAAATACATTCTTAGGCAGGGCAAAGGGTTTCAGTTAACTACAACCAGCAATTCTTCTCAAGAGGCCTGGGCCAAAGTCAATGGTTCAGAGACTTTGTATAGGATAGCACAGTTCTGGTAGCTAACAGTTAAGTCTTTGCCATGGAGTTTAGAAGAATTTGGCTAGGCGAAAAGTTTGACAAATGTTTAAGGAAGGACAAGCCTTCGAAGTTGAGACAGTTTCCACAAACTTTCGCGATGGCCGAAAAGATTTTCAGACCGTGTTTGCACAATACCTTTGCTGAGGTGCTTGCAGTCTATGGCATCCCCCGGCATTTTCCTGCTTTCCTGCTTTCCAGCAGTCTGCTTTCTGTTGCTGCGTTGTGCTGGGAGGAGTGACCCACACAGCCTACAAAAGCTCATTCTCGCTGCGGAGCGGTCGCAGAGCTGCTCGCTGAGGTGCTTGCAGTCTACGGCATCCCCCGGCATTTTCCTGCTTTCCAGCAGTCTGCTTTCTGTTGCTGCGTTGTGGTGGGAGGAGTGACCCACACAGCCTACAAAAGCTCATTCTTGCCGCGGAGCTGCTCGCTGAGGTGCTCGCAGTCTACGGCAGTCCGCGGCCGCTCCGCAGTCCATCTGGCCCTGAGATGCTAACTGGTGAAACGGGCAGTGAGGGGCACTGGCTGCGGAGCCAGCGGACACGAAGTGAGGACAGCGGCCTGGAGCGGCGGACTCCCCTGAAGCCGCTGAACCGCGTCAGAAAACCGCCCTCCTTGAAGGTGCCCTCAGCCCAGCAAAAACTTAACTCACTCGAAGACCAGATGCCATTGGCCTTAAACAAACTCAAAGAAGACTTTGCAAAAGCCTCATCCGGCTCGGAAGATTTACCCTCAGCGTCAATGCCAGTGAAATCGCTTACCCGGGGGGGGGGGGGGCAACCTGCCCGACTTGACAGCGCTGGCAGTGACAACTTTCAAACATGCCCCGCGGGAGGACAAGAAGACCTCACCCCTCCCCCCTCGCTCTTCCAAAAACAACCCATCGGGACCTTCCAGTTCTTAAGCTCCCCACGAGGAAGACCCCGCAGCTCACCCAGTTAGCTGCGCCGTCGTCGAGGAGGAAGCTTCCATAGGCAAACTTGTGGACGGGGTGCACTGCTCCTTTCCCGGGGACCCGCTAGCCATGCTCAACTGTGGACCGCCTCCTCTCGTGCCGGTTGCCGCCGGCAGCCGGGAGCCCGTCGCGGAGGCGACGAGCCCCGCTGCTGACGAGCCGCATTCAGTGCTGAGTGAGCCGGAAAACACGGGATGGACCGGCGACGCGGAACATGCTCCCGCTCAGAACGTGCAGCCCTCACAGCCCTCGCCCGAACAGAGGCAAGCAAAGGATCAATCGGCCTCAGAGTCCGACTCCATCTGGGAGTTTAGAACCGGGCTCCCCTCCTGCCGAAAACCAGGAGAATCCAAAAACGAAGGAGACTTACGAACTGGGGGTACACTATCCAATCATCACCCCCATGAAAGCACTAAGTCTATCCAAGCCCTCGGTAATCACCATTTCGTCAGCCAAATTAGCTGACCCTCTGAACAATGAAGTAACTAAAGTGCAAATCCACCAACAACTTCTTCACGACTAAAAGCAAATTTCACCAAGAAGAAGACAATGCCGAGATATCGGACGCTGAACTACTGTAAGGAACTCATCAAGACCAGAACCACGAAAACGATAAGGACTCCCTGCGCAAACTTGCTTTCTTGAAAAGATGGCACCTAAAAGTGGAAAGACCTGGTCTTGAAACCACTCTCAATGTTTTAGATCCCAATTTGACACAAAAGACCACCTCAATTCTCACTGACCAAGCCCCAAGTTCCCACGATCCTGTCACAAGCAAGTCAGCCGAGGACCTGGTGCCAAGAGGCCTTGTAATTTATACGAAGAATAAATGTCAGACGGAACTCCCGTGTAAAGCCTCAAAAAATTCAACCGACCAAGAAGCGAGGAAAAGAGTCCTATCTTCTGATAGGCTCACCCAAGAGATCTCCGCAAGTGAGAGCCTCACTTGCAACTCACGGCAACACTCGCCGAAAAGACGAGACGCCAATCAAACGCCCGATATTAGAACCATTCCAGGCTCTCTATCTCCATCACTAAAAAGAAAAACAGACCTCTTGGCCCTCATGTCGTCCTTGACCATAGCCCTTGCGCCCTTCACCAAGTTGTACGAAGCACTCAACGATTCTGCAAAAGACCAAGTAACTCTACTAGCTCACATGCAAACGCGACTTTCTTTCATCAAAGGTTACATCACAGCAAAGGATCTAAACAATCCACCCTCAGGAGAAGCTTCGTCGCAACCTGATCACCTCGCCGCCTGCACCAAGTGCTCGAGGTTCACCCAAACCGACGAGCCAGTAATCAAAACCTTCGAGTTCACAGGGAACTCGGCCAAAGAAGCCGCGTCAGTTACCACCAACCAAGAAAAAAATGTGCCACTTGATCGGCAAGCAGTGTCAACACCGGAAGTCCTTCCAGTCAACTTGACCACACTTAAACCAAAAGAAAAAACAAAACCCTCAAGCACTAAGTTCTCGCGGTCGCCGCAATTTAACTTGAACAAAACCATCCCGAAAACGGGGTCCAGACCCCAATTGAAGAATGGATGTGCAGCCTGGTCTGTTGACCAATCCATTAAAAAAGTTAAACTGAGAAGGCCCTTAAAGGCAAAGATTAGTAAACCTCCTACCAGACTCAAACTCAACGAGGACAGTCGGGCTTCCTCATTTAAACAATCCTGCTTACCTTTTGAGCCCAAATCCGGCGATCTTACTCTCCCTCTTCAACCGAAGCCCCCAGGCACAACTAACAAAGAAAAGAAGGACACGGACGACTCCATTTGGTCAATCACGGAAAGTGAACTGATGGATGCAGCACTGAACGAAACAGAAACTTGGGAGGATTGGGACGAGGCCGATCGGAATCCACCTCAAAAAAGGAAGAGAAATGCAAACAGCCAATCCCCTGTGTTATCTGCGGAATGCCCTGACTATAAACAAAAACATGAAAATAAAAAAAAAGTGTCCCCTCCGGAGCCGACAAGTCCAATCTTCCTGACATTGGAAGAAAATAACTAAATCTCCTGGCTAAAAACAAAGACAGAAGATTGTCTCAGTACCCACCGGCTAAGAAAACGGAAAAGCCTCTAGAATAGGCCAAGTCCAGGTCAGGCCCTTCTAATGGAACTCAATGAAAGAGAGGCGACTCTCAAAAACCAAAACAGGAACAACCAACCAAAACTTCGATTCACTGGCACTCCAGAATCCACAGAAGTTGCCACAGGAAGGAGCGTGCAACTTCTAAAAACCGGAGCACAAAAAGGCACCAAAAATCAGATCAAACAGCCAGACCCTCGTCAACATCAAGCCACCAACGGACGTCAAAGTCCAGAGGGCCTAGAAAGCCTAAGCACATGACCACTCCTAGTGATAAAAGCAAAGACCGTCAAGCAAAAAGAGAATTGATAAGATGCTCGGCCAGGTCCACCAAGACCCGCTCTTTCACCCTGAAAAGTATCTGGAAAGAAGACTCCTCTTTCATCCTTAACAGGAAAACCATCCTGACAGTGTCTATCTACACATACAGTCCGGAACTATAAAATCCGCCTTAACCAAGGCAAAAAATAAATTGAGATCTCTAGGATATGACCTCACAGATTACATAAGCAAGGAAGGTCACAATCCCAAAGAATTTTCATTAAACTCCTCGGAGAGACGCTCTCGAGAAAAAAAGACGAAAGCCCACCGTACCAATGATTCCACATACCCGAACGACCGGGCCTCGCCATCGCCAAACAGGCGTTATCCAAGATCCACCATGCGGAAACAGAACGAGGGCCATCGGCCGAGCTCTTTAGAACTGGAAAGAGTCCCGCCTGGCCCCCAGAAAGACTGGAACATTACCATCGAACAAGACATTTCAATTAAAGGAAACGAGAAGCTAAATATTGACAGGAAGCAACCTAGCACAAAGGAGGATCCTAACTGTTGGGCCTGGTTGCCCAAAGCCCTATCAACAAAACAAAGATTTTAGCAATCAAACATAAGCCAGACAAACAAGGAGCATTCTGGCAAGTCGCAAATCACGGAACCAACTACCAACCTAAGTTTGGGCTCCTGGAATACCCGAGGTTTCACTCACCTAATGCACTCCTATGATGTTAACCTGGGATCATCTGACATCTGGTGTTTTCAAGAAACTTGGATCCAAAACAAACCATCGATAGAGGGCTATGCAACCATCTCTTCCCCAGCCCTGAGAGGAGCCTCAGGCAGACCAAGGGCTGGATTACTGACTGCGCTGCAAATCGGATCCAACCTTCAGTTCCTTAAAGTAATAAAGGTGGAGCCGCACATCCTGGCAACTCTGATTCAACGAGGTCGTAACCAACAAGTCGTAAGCAAACAAAAGATAACGACTTACCTACTAGTAAATCTGTACTGGAACCCGAAAGAATGTGCAACAGACCACTTTCTATTGAAAATCGAAAATATTCGGAAGGGCGCACTATCAAATGAATTAATTGACAGCATAATCATTTGTGGTGACCTAAACGTCAAGATTAGGAAGAAAGAACACAAAAGCTTCCAACCAAAATCAAACATCTTACAACTGCCAGAAAACTCCCTAGAAAGAGGAAAGAAATGGGCTAACCTGATGGACACCTTCGATCTTCACAACGCCCGCTTTTTGGGCAAAACTCCTCACCCGGTCCTCCCCACTTGGGAATTAGCAGGAAGGCGCGCCACCCTAGATCACGTCTACCGTTTTAGAAACCTCCTGCCTCAGGTCACAGGCTTCGAGATCATCAGAACACGTAACAGTGACCACAACCTCCTGAAAATGACGTGGACAGCTCCCAGTCTTGAAGCCTATGAGAGTTCGAGCGCTTTCAGAACAACCAACATTGAGACCCACGCCAACTCCACACGCTTAGGTTGAAAGGCTCAGTCATCACAACACTAATTACAAATTACTGTCAAGCAAAAGCTCTGAACAACTCAAAAGAGGCAGGCCGCCTCACGGACTACTGCCCACTACTTCATCCATACCAGACTCAAAAAACTGGTAACCGAAACAAAGTGAAGACTCACCACCATAACACCTTGATTCTCAGAAAAAAAAGGCTGGAGACGAGACGAGCAACAAGAAAGGCCAGACGGTTTCCCTCAATTACCAACATAGAAACTGCCCGGACCGTCACTAAAGCCTATAGGAACTGGCTAAAAGGCTTCAAACTCCAGCTATATCAAGACGACTCTGAGCAAATGCTGCGAGTACTGGCTGGCAAGCAAACAAAGGCATTTTGGTCATTGATCAACTCAAAAAGTTAATCAAGTGAGGACGTCTTATCATCCAGTGTCCCAGAAGAAGCCTGGATCACTCACTTTTCCGCCCTCTTCGGACCATCGGACAAAGGGACGGAACCTGGGAAACATCGAAGTACCCGGTGGGACACTGATCCTGACCCAGCTTGCATCGAAGCGAAAATTAAGAAACTAAAATCATCACGAGCACCCGGCCCTGACGGCCTGTCAAACATGGACTTAAAATCCAATTCGGCAAGCTGGTCTATCATGATAGCAGAAATCTTCGAATCACGCATGGCAACAAGGTACATTCTGAAGTCTTGGAAGACAGCAAACGTGGTGCCAATTTACAAGTCAGGTGACAGAAGCGATCCAAACAACTATCGCCCGATAGCACCCCTTGACTGTATTGGCAAACTTTTTGGATCCTTCCTACTTGACAGTTTCAAAACCTGGGTGTCCTCTTCAGAAGGCTGGGACAATTTCCAAACTGGCTTCAGAAAAAACCTGAACACCATGGCAAACATATTCACCATTAACATCCTCAAGGCCAGAGTCCAGGAAGGGGCGCCTCTCCTGTGCATGGCTTTTATCGACTTATCAAAAGCATTCGATAAAGTAAACAGAGAGAAGCTTTGGACAAAACGTACTAACTGGAACTGCCCCCCGTCCTTGTTGGATCCTATACAATAACTTTACTCTGAAACATCTATGAGAGTGATACTCAATGGCACAGGGCAACTCTCCTCTTCAATCGGTACAACTTGTGGAGTAAAGCAGGGATGCCCTCTGGCACCGGCACTTTACAACGCCTACACCGGCGACTACCAACACGCCGAAAGGAATGTAAAATCATTCCCCCCCTCTCTAGGGTCTGAAAAGGTCAGCAGACTGCTCTACGCAGACAACATCATTTTAATCGACCAGACAAATATAGGGCTCCAGCGAAAATTGGATAATTTGAATGAATACCTTCATACCAACGACCTGGAAAGCAACGCCTTTAAAACTAAAGTGATGCGACTGACAAAAGCAACCAAACGAAAAGCTTCAGAGGCATGGTTCTTTAACAATACCCGCCTCAAAGAGGTGGACGCCTTTCGATACTTGGGCACCATGTTTAGTAACAATAAGAACGAGCAACCAATGCTAGACCTCCTGATCAACAAAAACAAAACCTTGACAAATCAATTGATCATCATGGACAAAAAATGTGGCTGCTTTTCAGTAAAGACGGCCACTAATTTTTACAGGATGAAAGCAGTTCTAGCGCTTACTTATGGCATGGCTGCCATGTTCGGCATTCCGGACTCAATTTGGCCGAAATTGGAGGGTTCACTTTGGAAAAAAGTCCTCCGACTGCCTACCTCGACCCCAATAACTTTGATAAGGAGAGAACTCGGTCTTACCTCACTTCAAGGCACAGTATCCCTCAACAGTTTGATGTTCTACAGAGAAGTGATATCATCCGTTGAGAAAATGTACACACTGATCCAGGAAGACATTGAGAAAGGCTCAAACAAAACACTCAAAATCTGGATAGACAAAAATCAAACTCTCCTAAAATCAATCGGTAGTTCAAAGGACGAGCTTTTGGTCAATCTGAAAAAAAAACAGCAAAAAAACTGAAAGAATCAGACTGGTGCGACACCCAACAGAAAGCAGCCAACTACAAATCTGTGGCCCATCTCCCGCCCTTTGCACAAAAAATAAACAAGCCTACCAGTTATCTACTGAAATTTCCGAATAAGACATTTCGCTCGACTTTCTTGAGAGCAAGACTGAACATCCTAAAGACTAATGAGGTCTTGAAAACCTGAGGCAAATCCGCGTTTGACTCCTGTCGATTCTGCCAGAACCAAGACTCAAAGGAGAGTCTAAAACACCTGATTCTCCAATGCCCAGGAACCACTGGCAACAGAGAAACCCATTTAGGTCACCTTCATTCAACTCTCTCAAGAATGGACGAGGACTGCTGGTGGTCATACTTAATGAACGGGCTAAGTCGAAGACCAGTAATCGCAGTGGTAAACTTCTTGCACAGCTTGAAGTTGGACGTTATCTGTGAATGATCGGAAAGACCCTGAAAGGACATAGCCCTTTGATAAGCGAATGGAAAACTCACCGGGAAAAGGGATTTTCTTCTTCTTTTGTAAAAACTGCTAAAACAGTTAACACAATAAAAAAATAAAAAAACAATACCTTTTCAATGAAGAAGAGATGTAGCTGAGGCAGTTCTTCCTGGCAGTTCGAGCAGATCTTGTTGTTCCTGAGCTTCAGTTGTGGGGACAAGAAGGAGGACGTTGGGAGGTTCCTGCACTGGCCAGGGAAGAGGCCAAAAAGCTTTAGCAAGACAACGGTTTAAGGTGTGAGTGCCTTAAAGTCCACAAGCTGGTTTCCAGTTTTCAACAGCACTCGACCAGATGGGGACGGTGTCCAGGTGGCTTACGAGTTGGTTGTTCCCACCAAACTCAAGGGAAGAAGTTAACCTTGAAGGGCTTTTCTGTCAATGTAGTTTCAGGCAATTCGGACCTGCAGCAGGGCTTCACCGGTCATCCAGGAGATGCAGCAGTCCTCTTCCTTCAGCTCGTCTTCGGTTCTTTCGTTCCAGTGGTTGACTCTACTTTTCAAGTCCCAGAGACTTGCTTTTAAACAGTTTTCCCCTGTTCATTCCGGCTGGCTGTCACTCACACAGCAGGGTGGCTGTCCTTGGCCAGACAGCCAGCCAGCCAATCACGCTAGAGTGCATTCAGGTCTCCTAGGAGACTAAGCACAGGGAGTTTTGGGCACCTCCCTCACATCCTGTCCACTCCAGACACCCTGGTGCCAGAGGAGGGCTTCAGCACTGAAGCCCGCCAAAGGCCAACGAACGAAAGGACCAAACCTGGTTTGCCATGCAGAGACAAACACAAGAAGGAACTTTCCTAAAAGAAATTGCGAAAAAAGTCGACCGGAGTCTGTTTTTACAGATAGGTCTTGGGTACCATATTGAAAACATGTCTGAACCGATTTTTAGCTACCATTGTTAGCGGTCGGGAAAAATCATGGTAGTTTGATTTAAACCACTGCCACCAGCCATTTAAAGTAGGAAAGGGTAACATTTGACTGTGACATGAGTGTTTTGACTCAGGGGAAGCTATGCAACCCCTCCAGCACTCTATAGTAAGTTAGGGTGTGCTGTGTCAGTACATTTAAAGAGACTAGTAAAGTCAATTTAACTTTACATGCTCTAGGAGACACTAGTCAGTCCCAGAGAAGGTATTTAAAACTTGGAAAGTCTGAAAGACATCCCTGTGCCACTGCACAGAAGGTGCTGTGTGACACACATAAAAAGATGATGCCTATGGAGTTGTGTTAAAACTCCATAACCAAAGAACACAAAAGTAAAACACACTGAAAATGAAAAGTTCAAAGCCCCAAAATATAGCAAAAGAGCTGAAGGGCTCTAAGATAGAGGGAATTTAGCACTTGTGTGAGAAATCTCCCTAACATTCATTTCTCTATTTGTTTTTTTTTAAATTCAAAATGTTCACGGGTATCCATATTCATGTGCGTTGGCCTGACATGAGCAGGTCCAGCTGCATGGGTGCAGAGGGTGACATAGAGATGGGAGTTGTTTCTTGCAGTTGTTGCATGACAGTCAGGGGGGTACATGGTGGTGGTGTTGTGGGAGGGGATGCTGTCACTGTGTGTGGTGTTTTTCAGTGCATTGGCCTGAGGTAAGCAGGCCTGCTGCATGGGTTCGGAGGGAGACATGGAGATGGGAGATGCTGCTTGCAGTTGTTGCATGGCACTCAGGGGGCACAGGGCCATTGGGTGCAGGGATGTGTTACCTACTCTGACCTTGTGTTTTCCTTTCTTCTCAGGCATTCTGCAAGATGAGACGTTTGCTGCTATGCAAGGGCACAGGGCTGTGGAACGCCTGCACGCCACACTTCAGCAGTCTAAGCTGGTTTTGCTGCTTACAGAGAAGTACATTGCTACATGACTCGGGACAGCTGGAGCAGACACTCAAGCGAAAAGAGCTGACGTGAGATGGACATCTTTCTTGAACTGAACTTGCACTTTCTCAGTCTGTATGACTACTTATATGGAGATGTGTTTTATGCGCTCTATTGTTGACAGGGAATGGAGTAGCCACGCGACCTGTTTATTAGCATGAGCCGCACCTAAGGTGGACAGAGCAGTCATCACAAGTGTTTGTTCCTGTTTACATTATATACTGTGCCTTTCTACTTGTATACTCCAGTATGTTGTTGGGTGTATGAGTGGACAATTATTTGCAGTGAGCATGTGAAAGTGTTAACAGATTTCATTGATTGTGTTGTGTGCTTTTGTGTGAGCAACAGGATATTGTTGTTTCCACTTGCTTTGAATATGTCAGTGGTTTGTGCACTTGATTTGATGGCTATGGACACACATTTTGCCTCTCTCAGATGCACACTCTCAGGGTGTTGTTATGGGCAAGGTGGATTAGCCCTGACTCATCATTGAAGGGTACCAGGGATGTGGATTCACTGTATGTGCCCCACAGTGGCTGCTATTCAGGTTAAGTAGGTTTGCACAACCTGATTGCATGTGTCCTGTCCCTGTGCCCTTTGGCTTGCCAAGGGGATGGGTGGTGCCTGTGGCTGAGGGTGATGTCCCTCCTGTAGTTCAACTGGTATGCCACACCATGTAGCAACATTGTGCAGGACACAAAATGCCATGATAATCTTGCATTATACTGGTGGGACATATAGCAATACACTGTCAGAGTGGTCAAGGGATTGGAAGCGTGACTTAAGCACCCCAAACGTGCCCTTCACTATGCCCCTAGTGGCTATGTGTGCTTATTTGTACCTTGCCTCAGCTGGGGTGGCAGGATTCCTGAATGCCGTGAGCAGGAATGGTGAGAGCAGGTAGGAACTGCCCCGTGCAAATGTGGAAATGGTTGTTGGTAGCTATGATTGTCATGGTATGTTATTCTGCGTTTCATGTGACTGCTTGCATATGCATGATAGTTGATACTCACTGATGAGCCAGGTGTTGCCAAAGGTTCCCGATGCATGGTCCTGATATAGTGGAGAACGGTGGCAAATGAAGCTATCATATGTGCTAACAGGGAAATGTACATTCAAATGCCTGATAACTCCCTTCGCATCACAGATGACCTGTGCTTTGATTGAATGCCAATGATTCCGGTTGCAGTCCATGTGCCCGTTTGCTCGGGGGGCTAGAGGTGTAGCACAACATGCATACAATCAATAGCTCCCAGTACCCGTGGGAAGTGTGCTATGGTATAAAAATCCTGGCATACTCTCTCCCTTGCCTGCGATGTGCCTGGCATGTATATGTGCCTACGCACACATGATGTTATGCAGTGCAAGAATTGGTGTAGGCACGGGGATTGCGTGGCCTGCGATATGCCCCTAAATATGGCAGAGGTGTGCTGGAATGAACCTGTAGCCAAAATATGTAGGGCTGTCAGCACCTTCTCCAGGGGTGTGAGTGCATGGGAGCAGATGGTGGGTGATGCAAGGTCTTCCTCCCACTCCCTGACCACGTCTAGAATGACATGGGAGGGACATGTACCTTGCATACATCTCATCATCTAGCATCCCAAAAATCATTGTGCGAGGATGGAAAATCCTGTCCCTCACCATCCTCCTCCTCATTCTTTCATGAACATTTACGATCGGTACCACTGCAGCGGGATTCATCATGGAAGTGCAATTATGTAATGGTGTGCATTGTGTGCATTTATACGTGGCCTTTGTGCTTCGTACATTGCGTCATGTATCATTTTGCGGTGAGATCACGAGATTTGAGTGTGCCTTTTTACTAGGGGAAGTTGTGATTAGTAATCCATGAATTGGGTTATGTTTGCGCTTGACTGGACATGTTGATTTTTACGTGGAACATCCCTCAACATGCCCATGATATTCCTTGTTCTTCCTCATTTTACGAAAAGAATTGGGAATATGCATGCTTTGTCCCCTATTTGTTTCTTTGCGCTGGCCCTTCCCACACTTTGTGCGGTGTTTCGCGCAAAGTGCTCAGCACCACGCAAAATAGGTAAGGTCCTATGCAAAGTGCAGACCCACACAAAGAAGAATCCCTAATAATCGGCAACATGAGTTTTGCGTGTCACAAAGTGCACTTTTTTGCAAAAAATGCCTTTTGCGGCGTGCACAACTTTCTATGAATCAGGCCCTTAGAGTCCACACTGGAGGACTCTATTCTGTAGTTGGTGACCACTGACCAAGTTAGTGGTCCTGAACCAAAAGCAAGGGGTTCTAAGCAGGGTGAAGGTTACCTACCACACAACAGAGCCCGAATGGTGAGGGCTCTAAAGTTATTAGAAGATGTGCAAGGGGGGAAAAGGGAAGCCTCCCCTGGTGCTCCTCATGACAGGATTTTCCTGTCCACATCTCCTTGCCCAGTACCCAGTATTTACACATCATAATGGGAAGCAAGGAAGCCAGGCATTTACAGGTGGGCAAAGCCTACCGCCCAAGCCTGATTAGCTAATGAGGTGAAACCGTGAGAAGAATGTAAGAGAAGCATGGAATGCAGCCTTGTACTGTTGGTTAGAGCCTGCATTCGATAGTTTCTGCTTCTCTAAAGAGGAAAAAAAAAATCTGTAATCAAGTTTGAACTACGGCTGGAGAAACTTCCAATCTGAAGCTCTGAGAAAAATAGGGACCTAGTCACAATGCCGTTAATCTTGCTTACCCTTTACTTGAACTTGGAGATGGCTGTTCGATTGGCTCACAGATGTTGCTGACTTACTTTATTCTCAGTTTATTTCTTAGTGAATCAGGCCAAAAATTGTAACTCCTCTTCGCTAAATTGTTCAATGAACAATTCCAGCTTATGCTCCCTAGAAAAATCTGCCATAAATAAACTGTTGCCTCCTCATCAATGTTCACTGTATCGGCAAACTGTCTTCTGATATGTTTGATCTCCTCTGCAATGACAAAATAGACTTCCTCTTCATCACAGAAACCTGACTTGCCGAGGATCACTCTATGGCTCTATATGAAGCCATCCACATAGGTTGAAAAATTGACATAACTGCCAAGAGGGGAGAAGGAATTGCTATTGTGCAAAGTGAGCTTATCAAAGTTAAAAATTATCACTCTGACAACATCTCTCATTGTGAATCACTCCTCTTAATCTGCTCAACCTCACACCCATCTACGGTGAGCTGCCTTATCTTCTCAAGACCTCTATCTCATCAAAATAATCAGGCAACTTGGCCAAAGCTCTTGCTAATTTCTCAGTAGACCAGCAACACCTCACCATTCTGAGGACGTCAACACATGGCTAGATGGACAAGGAGGACAATGCAGTCACAATGTCATTTTCTACGAGCCTCTGTGTGTGCTACACCTCCAACAACTGGTTAAAGTACCCACCTATAAAGCTGGTCACTCTGTTGATGCAGTCTTCTTCAAAGATAACTTCACCATTGCTTCCTCCCATGTCCACTTATACTGGGGATAGCATGAATTCACCCCATTCCACATCTTCACAGAAGCACCTCTACCTGTGAAATTCTCTAGAGCTCCACCAACATTAATCAGACAATGGACCACTCCAGCTGGACACCCTCTTTGAAAAACCTGAAAAATATAATCCCTGTCACCCAGATGACAAACACGGGACAAACAAATATGTGGCATTAAGAGCTGGATAAAAAACATCCTGGACAGAATAGCACCAAAGGTCACCTACAAACACCTATAAAAGACTACATTCATCATATGGCTTACTCCAAAACCTTCGATTATCAAAAAAAGAAAAACAGAAGCTTGCGACAATCTGGAAAAGTATCTACCTTCATACAGACAAAATGGCCTGTCTTCAACAGCTGTGGTCCTATAGAGCAGAAACTATGAAGGAAAAAAGCCCACTATACACATCAAATAAAATCAGCACCATATAGTCAAGAGAGTGTTTTCAAAATCAACCATGAATTAATAACTCCAATACCTACGCAAGAACTCAGTAATTACAATGCAATTTCATTGCAACACATTTCAGCACTACAATTCTTCAAATGCAAGACCACTTTGACAGCAAAGGGTTAAACACACCTTACCCAAAATCATCTACCAACAGCCTTTCACCAATTTCTCATGCATGATTTCCCAACAACATTGAACTCTAGGAAACCAGCCGGCTCACCAGAAGACTTGTGCTCCGCATCATCTACAAAGTGAAGACAAAGCAATCAGACTGGCACCTTTGTTCCTAGCACACATCAACTCCTCCATTGAACAAGGGGCTGTGCCTCACATCTTCTAAACAGCATGTGTAAATCCTCTTCTTAAGAAACCCAGAACCCAAATGAACAAGTGCGCTAATGCCCAATCTCCAACCCACCTTTCATCACCAAATTCATTGAAACATGTATTTCCCAACAGCTATGAGAATACATCAAAAGCAACAATTTCCTCCAGGGGTAATAACATGTTTTCAGGGCAAAAGTAGGAATTGAATAAATAATATGCTCAGAAATGGACATCCTTAATAACAATGCAGACACCAGCCTGCCCAGTGTAACCATCCCGCTGGATATCTCAGCCACCTTCGACACTATCAGTTGCAAAATCCTACTGAACAGTCTAGTACACACTGTAGTAAAGGGAAGGGCCCTGTGCAGAATTGCCTAATTATTGACTTAGAGGACTAACAGAATCCTCATGGGCCCCTTCAGGTCATGTCCTCAGAACTTGACATGCAGGGTAACCCAGCAATCTAGTTTCTGCACAACTGTTCAACATGTACGTAACCTCACTACTGCTGCTTATTAATAGTGCCGGCCTCTCATGCTTCAACTATGCAATTGTCAAAGTAATAATTTCGAAGGTCACAAATGACTCCACAGTGAAAAGATCAGACCTCAGCACATGCGTTACACACATTAACTCTTGGATGACTACAAGAAGATTTAAGCTCAACCTGATCATAACAGAGCCTTGATCTGAGGAGTTACACTTCCAAACCACAAACTATTCCTTTTGCTGCCAAAATGGTCACTTGCCCAATGCCCACTTTAACTCTAAGGAACCTTGGAATCCTGATGGACACGGGTCTTAATTGCAGAGGGCTATGGATTTTTTAACAACTGTATTAAAAAGACTATGCCAAGCCTGTACCATAGACTCTCCGAGTAATTACTCAACAGATTACAAGGAGTCAAAAATGTGTCAGCCAGATTGCTCACCCCAGAACCTTGTGTACTCTACCGGCTTCAAATCAAACAGAGCATTAACTTCAAAACTTTATGCATCACCCACCACAACGTCCATAGCACGGGCCCTGAAACCATCTCAATCCCATTCACATACCAGATACCCTTGAGAGCACTTCAATCCAGCCATGGTGCCCTATTAATGGTACCAGGTTTCAACTGGACGCTTTATGGAGGACATTTCTACTCCCTTCACTCAACCAAACTCTATAAGGTCATGCCTAAACACCAGTACACACAAGAAAATCACATGACTTTCCGGAAACAACTAAACATCTGGCTGTTCTAACACCAGCATGTGTCGCGCGTTGAAATCAATTCTATAAACACCAGCACCAGAGCAGCACCAAAACCTTAACCAACCACACACCTAGTTGTGCAATCTCAACCTAATGGAAGGCACACACTAATACATTACTCTGTAGGAGTGATGTGTAAATGCAAACAGTGTTAAGGGGGAGCAGAAGGAAGGTGACTGGAGAGTGAAAGGTAAAGGAAGGGGTGAATGGAAGTGAAAGGGGAGAGCATTTGGGAAGGGAATATAGGTAGATTGCTGTTTCAACACAACTTGTCTTGCTTCCCTTTTGCTCTGGGCTTGTACTGCTTGTGTAGCTCAATTAATACATGTATGTTGAATAAAAGGCTCAAACACTTTATGTTTAGGGTATGATGAATTGGGATATACCTTTCAGGTTACTTTTCAGATGTTTGTGGTGTATATTTGTCATGTTTCCTGCTGTGGTGAAGGCAGATTTATTTACGGGGAAGCGATAGTTGGTGGAAAGTAAACAGCATGGCGAATGGGAGGTGAGGGGTTCTGGTGAATGATGGAAGATAAAGAGGATAGTAGGTGGAATATGAGAGGGCATGTGGGCCTTATGGAAGATTAATAGACTAGCAAATGGAAAACAAAATGAGCGTAGGGCTTATGGTAGGTGAAGATGGAGCGGATGGACGAAGAAAAGGAGAGCAGAACATTTTGGAAGGGGTACAGCAGAGTCTGTAATTTTGGGCGGTAGAAGGGAGCATCGTGTAATTTGAAGTGGATGAGAGGATGGAAAGCAAGAGCGGATTTTCCACTTGACAAAGGTAATGATTCTGGACAAATTACTTGTATGTCGGCAAAACCTGGTGAGGTGACTACGCTGTTTCAAGCTAGAGACCTATCCCTGAACACACAACCTCACCATTGATCTCTAAAGTTCAGCCTGTCTTGCTCAAGCCACCTGCTAAGTGAATTTATTACCTGATTTGTCAAATCTTCTATGTCACAAGGAATTGTCCCCTAAGGAGTTAAAAGCCTTGATTGTAACACCTCTGTTACAAAAACCATCCTTGGATCACAACATTTTACAGAACTACCGCCCAGGTTTTTATGTCCAGCAAAAATTCTTGAAAAAGTAATTACCTTATAGTTGCAAAACTTCATGCAAGAACATTGTCTTTTTGACCCTTTTCAGTTGGGTTTTAGTCCATCTCATGGAACTGAAACAGCACTCTTAATCGTTTGGGACAATATCCCGAAATCAACAGCTGAGGGTATTTCACCTTGCTGGTTATGCTTGACCTCTCTGCAGCATTTGACACTGTCGACTTCAATATACTTCGGTGTAGACTTTTTCAAAATCACTTATTTGTCACATGACTCCTCAAAATCGTTAACTTCTTTTTTATCTGAGCGGACCCAACAGTTTAGGATTGGCCCATACTATTCCAGCTCAATAACAGTTTCCTGGCAGTTCCTTCAGGGTTCTTGTGTGTCACGTTTATTGTTTAATTTCTACATCCAACCACGTATGTACATTTTTTGTAAGTTTATTTTCCACTATCACTCATGTGTGGATGACACACAGATCTACATGCATGTGAACAACACATCTGACATCCCTGAGCTTTATGGTTTGCAATCGGATATCAATAGGTGGATGGTGTCCAACAAGCTGCAATTAAATCTTTCAAAAACAGAGGTCATCCTTCTTGATCTCAAACATCTTCTGAGTAATCCTTCAAAATTAACCCTTTGTTTATTTTGTTTGACCTTCCCATATCTTTTGCACAACAGGTTAAGAACCTGGGTTGCATTTGGCAATCCAATCTGGATTGTAGATATTAGGTTGGGGAAATAGTGATGTCTATTTACTTTCGCCTTCGACTTTCGCGACTGATCCTTCCTTTCATTCCAAAAGGAGACTGACCATTAGTAGTTGCCTTATTTAGGAACTCCGAATTGGACTATTGTAATATTATCCTTACAGAGATCCCGGCAAGGCAACTTGCTCAGTTGCAAAAAGCACAGAATGCGGCTGTGAGACTTTTGTTCCATGTCACAAAATGTTCACCTCTCTCACACTATCGTACAGTACTTCATTGGCTGTCGCTACAACCGAGAATTATTTTTAAGATTCAGTTTTTTGTTCAAGTGCCTTCATGGTCTTGCTCCAGCTTTTCCCAAGGCGAACGTGTACCCGTATTGCCCAGCACAATCATTCCGATCTTCTGATCAACGACTTCTAGTAGTACCTGTTTCCCATTTTGTGAGGTGACAGACGTTTCTCTGTCATGGCCCCTCGTTTATGGAACCCACTTCCCATTGTTCTTCGAGCAAAGGACTCTTACCTATCATTTCAGAAAAGTTGAAAAGCTTACCTCTTCCAATAACTCTTTCACTCCTATTCCCTAAATATTGTTGCTCTTCTGTTAAGATCTACATCCAGATGCAGTTTGGTCTGCCCGGTTTCTGCTCCGCAATGGTGGAGAAAATATGCCTGGCAAATCAATTCAAATTCAAATGAATTCGAATTCTTCACATCGTGACAGTCATTAACTCATCACATTCTAAGCTCTTCCTCCTTTAACTACCCTCCCGGGGCTCTGTCAATCTTACCAACATGCCCCTTTGCCATTAATCTGCAATGGCCTTACCCTCTTTCCTTACAGAGTCACACGCAGCAAGGCCAACATAAATGGCAGAAAAGCACTAAAGAAGGCAACTTTACATTGCAATGCATATGCACTGGACATTCCAAACAGGGGTACCCGGTAAGTGTGTGTTCTGGTGCCTAGGCACCCATCCAGCAGAACGATTCGGAGCTGGGCCCCTCTGCCGAGTCTCAGTATGGGGCCGACACAAATGAAGGCCATCCACACTGCTGTTCCGCCTGGATGTCTGGGTGACGTTCCTCATCCAAAACAGTTAATGCGAAAGCCGCTGCCTGCAACCGCTTCCATTTTCCATGTGCAAGCAGCAGCTCCCACTCCCTACACAGCTCAGGCAGACCACCCAGGAGGATACAGATGGCAGCAGGCAACAGCAGCCACAGAACAATACGTTTGTTTCGGTGGCAGGCAGGCCATGCACCACATTGGTGGTGGAGAGGACAGCCTTTTACTCACACCACCTACGCCAACGCTAGGACCCTCTGGATTTGGTGCCTCAGTGGGCCACCGCTGTGAATCCTCTGCCTTACTCCATGTTCACCACATAGACACAGCGGTTGGCCAGTATGTGCTTTGTCCCACCCCATATCCCCAGGTGGGTGAATGAGTGAAAGCATGTATGTCACTTCCCTAAAATGTGGGCATGCACTCCCCAGGAAATTCATAAATTCGCTCAACTACTTCCAAACACACTGTGATACTATTTGGGTCACCTGTGTAACAAAGATGATGTATATTTAAATTGTCTCAAGTCCTGAACACAAATCATCCTTGACTTCACGTTAAAGCAAGTAAGAATCATATTGATATAAATTATTGTAAGATTGGCAATTATTGTGTTTTGTATATTAATGTTATTTATATGTTAATGAAATTTGAAAAGTTGTAATACAACTAAAACAAATAAAAAAGTTAGTGATATAAATCAATAAACCATTACTGGAAATCAGAGGTGTACTGGCCTATGGGGAACTCTGAAGATTTCCCAGTAGGCCTCTGCACCCTGGGCCTCTTTTGTGTGGTATTTTCAAACGTTCTCATAGGAAAAGGGTTGGGCAGGGCTTGCTGAAAATGTGTAATATGGGGCCACTTTGAACATTATTTCCAGGGCCTCTTGGTTCCCAGTCCACCCCTGCTGAAAATGTAAACAGTTCATTAACATAAGGAAAGGGGGGGCCCTGCATGCAGCGCAAATACATGTTTACTGGCAGCTGAAGCAACACTGAGCTATGACGGTCTGGTGTGCTGGAACATTAGGGTAGACATTAATGCCGTTGTTTAATACACCGCATCCTTTGAAACAGATCTGTCCCTCTCAATAGTGGCTTCCTCTGTGTGCACACAGCCGCAACAGGCTCTAATCCAGCAGACAGGCCAAATGTTACCGCGGTACAGACATCTGAAACTGGAGAGCGTCTCCAAAGAGCACAAGGAAGCACACTATAGCCAGCCACGTGCGTCAGCCCTCGCGCCCGAGCATGTGTGCTCGAAGTCTGGGCTACTCCCAAACACTTTAGGCGCGGTAAAATGAGCGCCTGACCAGCTGTGACCCCGTCCAAACTGCACGGCTGCGGGTGCATCACAGCACGGCAACAAGGCGGCGTGTTGTTCAAGCCTGGGCGGGCTGAATACACGCATCACCCGCAGCCCTATCAGGATGGCCGACACACAGCTGAATGCGTAAGTATTGTGTAATCGACTCTTCTGGAAAAGACCTGAAATGGATCTCCCTATTTTGTGCTATGAATGGCTTACTCGCATTTGTGTTCAATGCTAACTGAAGAATACACTGATAGACAGCAGTTTGTTTCAAAGAGGCGTGGCCGCATCTCAGGCTGTTATTCCTTGGTTCACAGAGCCAGCTCTTCACAAAAGGTGACAGTGTTGAATGTCAGAAGTGCACTAAAAAGCTCCAAGTCGCCAGGGAACAGTATTTGTCGCCCAGTCTTGGTGTTGTATTTGATATCTCAATGCACTCTTGTATGTATAGTCCTATGCTCAGTGTAACAGTCAACCATTCAACAACTATTATGAGAAGGATTTAAAATGACCCGCCAGGAAGTCGACTGTGCCCGTACAGAACTCACGGAACGGAAAACATAATGCAACATGAGTGGCTTTGTTATGCAAGTGCAGCTTGCATTTTCCCCTCCTGAGGCAGCCATTGGAATAGTTCCTCACTAAGTAAACAAGCATTGGCAATGCCATCAGGTTGGGCTTTTGTGTAGGCATGGAAATGGCACTTGCCACCCACTGCCGAAGTGGTGTTAACTGAAGATCGATGGTAGCATGTGAAAAATGCTGCAAGTAAACAGGCATCTAATAGCAGTGCCTGCAAAATGCCTAATACTGATACACAAGCCAGAACTGTTAGCTTTGGGAATGCTTGTTTTTGACAGGACTTCAGTGAAGGAAATGCATTTTGCTTATTGTAGCATCACGCGACGTCACCATGTTGGGACGTGGCGATGCATGAACGCGGTCACATGACCAGAGGCAATGTGCACGCACACAGCGTTCCAATAAAGCAGTTATTGTTCAACCTTTATGGTGTCCGGTCGCATGTGTGTGTGCTGCTCGCACAGCAGGCCCATGGCACCCCTCCCAGTTTCCCAGATACATTACACTGGCTACGGGGGACAAGCCTGACTCTTTCTGTAACAGCGGAGCAACTGCTGCATGCAAATAAGCACAGTAAAATGAGTATGAGAGGAAATGGCAATAGACTTTTTCGGGCCTCTAAGATCAGGAGACTACATGCTGGTAGCACTGGACAAAACCTCCTGCTAGCCAGAAGCAGACATTGTGCCTCCACAGCTGCCATAGCACTGATTACCAGCATTAGATTGTATATTCTCAGCTTTCGGAGTACTGGTCAATCGGACAATAGCCCACCGTTCAACAGCAGAGACTTGCCAAATTTTGCAAACTACCTAGGCTTCCAGCACCGGAAAGTAACACCCCTCTGGCCTCAGGCAAATGGAGTAGTAGAGCACTTTATGGCCAACATCAAGAGGGCTGTCCGCATCACAGCAATCACACGCATCTCTATTGAGCAAGCTCTCTGCCAACTCCTATGGGATTACCACAAAACACTGCATGACTCCACAGGGAAATGTCCAGCAGAACTCATGTTTGAACGTTTCGTCAGGTCGAGAGTCCCTCAGGAGGGCCAGGAAGTGGAAGAGAGCAAATAGATTGCGGAAACAAGGCAAAGGGACAACCGACCAAAAGAAAAAATGTAGGACTATGCAGACCGAAGAAGAAGAGCCTGAGATGCAGAAGTAGCAGTAAGGGAACAAGTACTGGTACGACAAGTACAGGTCCACAAGGACATGCCACCATTCGACCCACGGCCCATGAAGGTCTCCCACATCAAGGGCTCCATGGTCACGGTGGAAAGTGAAGGATGGGTTATAATAAGAAATAGTTAATTCTTCAGAAAAGCAGGAGAGGACACTAATCGGATAAATGAACAATGGAGCGAAGAAGAAGAGGAAATAGGAGGGGGTGGTCAGGATACTCGGCTGACGAAGATGAGCCGGAAAGAGAAGAGCAAAGCAGCATGAGGGAACATCCGGACGAGATTGACAAGTCGGCCCGACAAGGCAGGCCCTGCCACGTTGTTCGAAAACCTTGACGATGGATTGAGGAAATTGGACAGGACAATATTTATTTTGTGGGGAGATGTAGCATCGCGCAATGTCACCATGTAGGGATGCAGCAATGCGTGAACCCGGTCACATGACCAGGGGCAATGTACACGCACAGCTGCCAACAAAACATTTATTGTTCAACCTTCATGGTGTCTGGTTACATCTGTGTGTGCCGCTCGCGCAGCAGGCCCAGCGTGCCCCTCCTTGTTTTCCGAATACATTACAACTCCATTAAGTCATTAACTCTCAGAACACTGCTTTGAAAAAACACTGGCCAGCACTTGAAGTGAAAGGTTTTATGGTAAGGCCTGATTAAGGCGAGCTGAAAAGGTTCCCGTGATGAGAGGTCTTGAGCAGTGAGGGGCAGGATCTGGGTGGGAATGGCCATAGGGATTAGCATTGCCATGAGCAGTCAATGGGTGGGTGAGGAGCCAAATAACGCCTGCAAGCTTTGTGTCCCGCCTCATATGCCATTTCTGCCTATCTGTACTCTAATGCAATAGTTTCAGTTTATAGGTGGCGTAGGTGTCGCTAACAGCAAAGCCTGCCACGTAGAGAGTTCCGTACGAAGAACCTCTCATCAACCAAGAAGATAGAATCCCTTTCACAAGTACAGTGCATTAAGCACGTCTGCACATTAAGCATTTGTGCATCAGAGTCTTGTGGCCTTATCTACACCCAGAGTCGAACAACACGTTGAAGTTACCTACTAAGGATACATCAGAAGGAATACATCCAAGGGAGACCTACTTCAGGCCCAAGGAGAAGACATTTCCCCAAAACGTCTTAGGATATCGCACTTTTGGTGCACTTGTTGCCCCAACACCTATACATCAATTCCTGATTGATATCTAGACATAGGCAAACTGTTAGGTCACCCTCTTGCCTGGCAATGCAACTTGTTTTTTTTGTTACTAGTTGCTATATTGTAAAAACTTTGAGTATGTAACTATGAGATATACTACCACGAGTCACTGGAGGTGGAGGTTATACACAATTATCTCTGCACCATTTTGTTTGTAATTGGTATAATTGTTTGAAGGTTTCTTTTCCCCAAAAAAACTCATGTAAGAAACTTCAGAAAAAGAAAAAAAGAATGTGATAAAGAATTAAGTATAAATAAGAGAAACTAAGTAAAACAACAGCAAAATAATAAAATGCTGATTATGCTCGAATTAGTGTCTGACTATTAGAGACTAAAGCTCTATTGTACACAGAATGAGTTCAATTGTGTCAAGCATGACAAAATAATACTATGTTTACACAATCTAGGAAGTAAACTTTTGATTATAGACGACGGGACGACCCCCTTGTGCTTCAAGTTCACTTAGCCCATAGTCCTGACACCTTTAGGACTGTCCCTTTTGTTACCAGGTAGGTGGCGCTGAAGCATCAACTAATAGCTCAAACTAAAAAGCATGTCTCAACTCAATCACTATTTTACAGATATATTTTGAGAAATCTCAACATCTATAAAAAAAGAAAACCTAATGCGTTAATTAAAAAAGACAAATGTTTTCTTAATGAGTTACTCGACTCACTCATTTTCGGCTGCAATATTCATCATCTAATTCCTGATTGCCCACCCCCCACTCTAACAAATCCAAACATGCTTCACCAAAGTAAATCAATCCTATGCATGTCATTCTCAAAAGATGTCTGTGCATTGGTGATGGGCAGATGTCCTTAAACTGAGACCTGGCATCTCTGATACGCCACTCCTCTTCTAAAATTCTACAAAATGAAAAGCATATTTTTGTATATTTGTAAAGCACATAACTATGACTTACCAGACACATAATGATCTGCATGTGGGAGCAGATATCAGGTATGATTATTTAAAAAGGTGGTTTTCAAGCTATTTTGGAAGGTCAATAGGCATCAGGCCACATGGAATTCAGGAGGCAGACACAAGACAGCCCTGGACGGGGAGACACCATATTTATTTTCTTTGGTCTGGGGTCATTGTTCCGTTCAGATATGGTAGATCATCACTATCAGAATTGCCCACTTAACTCATCAATCTCAAGAATATGATATGATATGATAGTTTATTTATATAGAGCCTATACACAATGTGTTTCAAAGCGCTTCAAGGCAAGGGAGGGATCAATGGAAAATACAATTACATTCTTACAGGCCATGATCAGTAAGGATGTGAAATTAACGATCGTACTTGGCCTGACGACAGAGGGGGAGAGTGGGAAGGAAATGGAGACAGACAGGCGACTACCATACTAGGCCTGACAACATTTCTGGTAGAGCCGAAGAAAACAAAAGATGAGGGAGATGGGTGCAGAAAGGGAAGTGAGGAACAAAACAAGCGACTATCGTACTAGGCCTGACGACATTTGAGATAGTGCTGGAGTGGGGGTGGAGGAAGAAAACAGGTAAGGGGAGGGGGGGAGATAGACAAGGTTGCTATCATACTAGGTCCAGGCACAATTCTGATACAGTAAGTGCGTAGAAGAAAGTAAGGGGAGGATGGCAGGATATATGAAAAGGGAGAAAGGGAGAGGAGGGGAGAACAGAGCAGTCAAAAAGAGCGGAGAAGCAAGAGGGGAGAGCGAATACAATTGCAGAAGTCAGTAGTAACGCATAATGTTGCAAGAGAACAGCAAATGCAGCCTTGATACCTGATGAAGATGGGAACAGCATGATTCAGGGCCGCCATGAGAAAGGGTGATGCACCATGAATCAATGAAGTCCATAAAAGTCAAATCCAGTATTGGCCATAGAACGGTGATCGTGAAACCAGAACATATCAGGACAGACTTCTGCAGAAGCAGGCTGGAGGGGGAGCAGGGTAGAAGAATCAATCAAAACAGGCATCACCTGTGTGCAGGAAGTGGGGGGCACAAGGGAACATCACGGGGGGACACAGGGGTGGGGATGGCCTGTGGGGACAGAGGGAGTAAACACATGTTGGTGCATGCTTACCTGCTGTCTGAGCAGGGGTTCGGGCCCTGGATCT
This sequence comes from Ambystoma mexicanum, assembly GCF_040938575.1. Taxonomy (NCBI): domain Eukaryota; kingdom Metazoa; phylum Chordata; class Amphibia; order Caudata; family Ambystomatidae; genus Ambystoma; species Ambystoma mexicanum. The sequence continues at coordinate 233,334,335 of NC_090940.1, read as the reverse complement.
TCCTGGTCCGAACAGGAATTGCCCTTTTCTTTGTCTGTCCTTCGCTTTGGATGCCCGGGCGAGAGATGTCCTTTATCTAAGAGTTAAGAGCAGGAAGAAAGAGGCAGGGCTAAGAAGGTGGGTGGTGCTTAGGCCAGGTGTCCAAGATCCACTTGCGCCTGGTCCCCATCTGCAAAGGAAAAGAGGCTGGCTGGCTCCTTAAGTAGGGAGAAAGTGTGGCAGCCTGGAAAGCACTAGGTAGGCGGGGCTTGCTAAATGGACAAAAAGAGCAGCAACCAGGAACGCACCAGGTGGGCGTTGATTAGGACAGGTGTCCAAGATCCACTTGCACCTGCTCCCCAGCTGCAAAGGAAAAGAGGCTGGAGGGCTACTTAAGTAGCAAAAAAGAGCAGCAACCTGGAAGGCACCAGGTAGACGGGGCTTGCTAAGTGGGCAAAAAAAGCAGCAACCAGGATGGCACCAGGGGGTGGGGCTTAGGCCAGCTGACCAAAATCCACTTGCACCTGCTCCCCATCTGCAAAGGAAAAGAGGCTGGAGGGCTCCTTAAATAGGGAAAAAGAGCGGCAACTTGGAAGGCACTAGGTGGGTGGGGCTTGCTAAGTGGAGAAAAAGAGTAGTCAAGACAACATGTGTACAATCCTTATCTGTTGACCTTTGCCTGTGAAAGGAAAAGGTAATGTAAGGCTAGGTGTACATTATTTACACATCCTCATCTTACTGCCAAAAATGTGCAGTTGATGGTTATTTCTTCGCCATCGCTTGGTGGTTTCTGGAAGAGAAAGCACAACAACAGGTAATGAGTGTACATTACTCATTCCTGCACATCGCTGTCATCGTCCGGTCCGTCGATGATCTTGTAGTCCCTCAGGAAGCATTGAATCATCTGCCGGCAGGATTCAGTCGATGGTTCCTTCTTCCCAACATCTAAGCGGTTCCTGGAAAAGAAGAGCACATTTTTAAAGCCGCACAGGATTCTTCAGCAAGTTTGGATATCTCGCTGTGCGTGGGACCCTGGGAACAAACCATGCATTACTTAGTCGGCAGTGATGTTTGTTGTACTGATCAGGTCCCCGAGCTCCGTGGCTAGGTCCCTCATCAGGTCTCTGGCATAGGTGCAGTTCCAGAAGAGGTGGTATTACATCTTGTCTGCTGTGCATCCCCTTTCGGCCGTTTCTGAAGCGGTTTAGTCCTCTGGCGTACATGAAGGCTCGCACCGGCAGACCCCCTGGACGGTCATCCAGGCGATGTCGTTGTGCTTGTTCATCAGCCACTTTGATGCAATGTTCTCCCCCATGTGTTCTGCCGTTAACGAGGGCAGTGCGCCGATCTGCTCACAGGCTTGCCTTTCACGGATGCATGTATATATGGCCCCTGCCTTCCACTGGTTCGGCGCCACCTTCTCCAGCTAGAAGTCTCTCACAAATCCCTCTGCTTTTGCTTAGTAACAAGGGGCCGTTCAGTCGTAGGGGATCCTGGTGTTCCACTCTGCCCAAACCATTCTTCATCAGACCAGGAGGAGGAAGAAGCAGGCCATCAGGAATCCCACGTGACTCTCGTTGCTGCTCTTCTGTGTCATCCATATCACAGCCATTTTCTCATCAGATGCAAAACATGAGGCTAGCTGGACGAAGATATATAGTCAATAGTGACTGACAGTTCAATGTTAAGGTGAGCATTGTGTCAAAATTGAAATAAGCACCAAGACTAGAGTCCATTATTTACATATATATATATATATATATATATATATATATATATATATATATATATATATATATATATATATATATATATATATATATATATATATATATATATATATTACATGGACGCAGTAGCGTCCATGTAGTTATGGTTAAGTTGGTGTTTCCATAGGAAGAGCATTTTTTGGGTGGCTTATAACTTCGCTCCGTCTGGACGAATCCTCACCACACTTTGCAAAAAAAGTATATGGCCCACTCTGAATTGTTTTGCAAAGTTTGGAGAGGTTTGGTCCAGAGGGGGCAAAGTTATAGGGGGGTCCCAAAACTTTTTTTTTCACATAGACATAATGGGAAAAAATTTTGCGCACGCCTACAGCCCAAACCGCTGGACGGATTTACACCAAATTTGCAGCAGGAGTGGGGGCTTGGTCCCGAAAGCGTGCTTTTGCAAATTTGGTGTAAATCCGTCAAGTAGTTTTTTTTTAAATAACCAAAATGTAAGGCAAAAAAATTAGTGATATCTCCGTTCGCTCCGCGGACGGACTTCCCAGTTCGCTCCGCGGACAGTGCCCTGATTGACTGAGCGGCTTGCGTGATGTCTGCGGACATGCGACGTGTTCGCTGATTGGACGGCGTGGTGCGTAAAGCGCGTCAGATTTTCTGTGGCGCCCGCCATCTTGCATTCGCGGACGACCGCAGTAAAACCTGGATTCAAAATTGTATTTAGTGGAGTGTGTTGGTGTGTAAGAGTGTTTGGGGAGGGTGAGGGAGTATGAGATAGGTTCAATGTTCTGTTTTTTTATGTGCTAGACACTTTTGTTGTGTTCGATTTATCTGCGGACAACACTGCTGTTCTGAAATGTTCGTAAATAAACAGAATGGATTCGGTGTCAAGTTGAAAGTGTTCTAAGAAGAATCGTGGGGTCTTGGAATGTTCGCAGGGGGTGTCCTGAAGACGTTGTCTGTATTGTTCATTGTCAAGCTGAAAGTGTTCTAAGAACACTCGCAGTGTCCTGAAATGTTCGTACATAAAGAAAATGGGGGTGTTCTGAGAACGTTGTCCGTATTGTTCGCTGGCAAGTTGAATGTGTTCTATGAACACTTGCGGTCTCCTGAAATGTTAGAAAATAAACAAAATGGGGGTGTTCTGAGGACGTTCTCCGTATTGTGTGCCTGCTTAGCTGTATCCAATGAGGGAATGGCACAGAGAATGAAGTGGAAATGGTAGAAGGGCTGTCTAAGTGTTATGCGGTCTGCGGACAGGGCGTGCTACATCTGGGGTTTTCCAGCAAATCCAGCATGGAAAGAAGACTGTGGGGATCAGCCAATCAGATGTTGAGGTTGTGGATTTGTGTTCAAAGAGACTGTAGTGAAGATGGCAGAAGTGGAGAAAGTCAGGGTGTTGGTGCTCGGAGATATGTTTGTGCATGGTTTACAACAGTATGCTCAATGCAGGCATGTTGTAAAGAATTTTGATGTTAAAGGAGTGGAGGTGGTGTGGAGCACTGTGCCTGATTGCAATGTACAGGGAATTGTACAATTTTGTGAAGATATGGGCAGGATCAACAGTCCCCATGTGGTAGTTCTGCACTATGGTGCTTTCCATTTGGGCTATGTCAGTGCCCCTACTTTGTTGGCAGATTTGGAACACTTGGTTCAAGCAGTAATGAACATCCTTCCAAATGCCAAAGTATTTTTTTCTGGATTAGTACCTAGGGCAATATGGGACAATAGTTCAGTTTTTTGTCCTCAGCAAAACAATGCTAGGTGTGTAATCAACCGAGGCATGTGTGCCTTCATGCTTAGAGCTGGTATTTTCTTTTGTAATGATGAGAATATTGATTCCAGTAATGCTGTTTATTTTAAAGAAGATGTCATTTCCTTATCTTTTATGGGAAATGCCATTCTGTTTTGGAATGTAAGGGTTGCTTTGGAGAATGTTATGTGAAGATTTTAGGAGTAAACTAAGAACAATAAAAAAATAAAAATACGAAATAACAGGTGTCTGTCAAGCATCTGCAAAAACCCCCCCAAAAAACAGCTCTTTTCAGAGCCAACCTCAAAGGGGAAATGGGGCACACTATTTAAATTTACATTCACCATGCTCAGATTTTCGATATGTCCGCGGACCTGGCGGTAGTCCGCGGACATCGAATTCACTAGCTAGGGGTTCAGTATGTTCTATGTTACATGTATATAAAGTCAGGGATATTACGGTTAAGTTGTGCTACTAAAAACATATGAAATTCAGTAAAAAAAACTTTGTTAAAGGGACGTTATGGTTAAGTTGCGCTACTAAAAACCTATGAAATTCAGTGAAAAAACTTGTTAAAAGGGACATTATGGTTAAGTTGCGCTACTAAAAACCTATCAAATTCAGTAAAAAAACTTTGTTAAAGGGACGTTATGGTTCAAAGTGAAACCGAAAAACCCCTGAAATTCGGCAGTTATGGTAAGATAAGCAACCATAACTCGCGCCACCGTGCACTGCTAACACTGAGAGATAGAGCGAGAGAGAGAGAGAGAGAGAGAGAGAGAGAGAGAGAGAGAGAGAGAGAGAGAGAGAGAGATCAACATATGAAATTACAGGTACCGCTAGTCTTATCATACATGTGTCATTGTCTTTTTTCTCAGATAACAGTGAACAATGAGGGCTGATCTTTCACACGGAGGAAGTATCTGAGAGACATATCTTATTATTGTTGGTTGTTGGTTTTATAAACTAGGGTGGATTACATATTACCCTTGAGAGGCTTTCAAGGCTCTTCCCTGCATCTCAATAGACAATACTTATTGCTCAATCAAGTATCTGTCGATGGACAGGGCTGGGTCAAAAACTGCTTGTAGTAAATTCTTGGACGTAAACATTATCTTGGACAAGCACTGCAAGATCCACCAAGCCCCTCTACTGTGTGTTGCTAGGAATCAGTACTTTTGTAGTCAGTGGGGAACTTGCATGATGAGTGTCATTTAGCACAAAGATTGTGCATTTTAGGGAGTATGATAAATGTACATTGCTTCCTTAGACACAATGCTGGAGGTGGTCAAACCTATTACTCGACTGCTTTTTGCTTCAAGACATTTCAAGGACATCATTGCTAAGATCACCCACCTAAAATTCTCTGAAATGCCAAAACAATCAAACTAGGCCAATACTACATAACTCCACTCATCGCCAGGATTGGCAACACCTCCCTCATGGCTAGAGGAATCACCCAGAGCCTGAAGCTTGCCATCTTAACGGGATTTCGAGAGTGTCAGGAGTGTTTCTTCTGCGGAGCTACTGTACTTTTTTGTTTTCCATACTGGTATTGCTGCAGTCTGCTTAGCTGAACTTTAGAGGAGGAGCCACCATTTAATAACCCACTCCACGATGCAGAGCTTTGCGGAGTGTCAGGAGTGTTTCCTGTGTTTCCTGTGTGGAGCTGCTGTGCTTTATTACATACCTAGATTGCTGCAGTCTGCTTTCGCTGTTACCTGATCTTTGGAGGAAGAGCCACCCTTTAAAAACCCACTCTACGACGCGGAGAGTCGCATAGTGTCATGAGTGTTTCCTTTGTTCCCTGTGGGCCTGGACCAAGGGCTAAGAACCAGCCCGTCATTCTCTTCCACTAACATAGATGCAGATTCAGATCTAGGAGCCCCGCAAAGAACTAGAAGACAAGTGTGGCTACTCCTCCTGGCCAAACAATCCGCGTATCCCCTGATGGCTGATCTACCGAGTTTACCCAGTCACTCTGAAAGTGAGACAGAGGTAAGATGGGGATGTTCCTCCCCCACAATCTTGAAATGTCACAGACTAAAGAAATGACTGTTGTTGAATGGGGCAATGATATACTAAACTTCTAGAGAGGCTAGCATATATCGCAGAATCGCGGAAGAATAGGAGAGGGACTTCCCTTCAACAACTCCAATTCCTCCTCTGCACAGAAGTGACAGTCGATCCTTAAATGCTGTAACAGCCTTAGACAACACCCCTCTTGGTGATTTCCCCAAGTGAACACTTGTGAGCCAGTTGGGGTTGTCCAATCTGGGTGCCCGAGGATGAACGCTATAATGATTTGACCCAATTGGGATTGCCTATCTGCGTGATTGACGATGAACAGTACGCCGATTCACCTGATGAGTTGACTCGTGAGTTGATGGTGGAAAACGCAACCAACGCAGCTAACCACGATATATCAACAAACTCGCTCACACAGAATGACAGAAGCACTGACAGATGTAACACTAAAGGAATGGCAATTAAATTGTCAAGAAAATTTGGAGTATCTAAATGAGATAGATGAAGACCTACTGAAGAATCCAGACAAAACCAAAAAGTACTGTATACAAGGGACTGGTTCGACACGCAGGAACAAACCAGAATAAAAACTACAATGACTTCTGCTCAGAACCTCAAAAATGTAATAAGATCCCTAGTTATTCGAAATTGTTTCCCAACTGGTACTTTTGGACATTGTACATGCGGTTCCGTTTTAACATTTTACCGTCAAGAGAAATAACAAAGAGAAGAAAAAGGCAAAGTAGTTTTTTTAACTTGTAGACTGTGTGAAGACTCAAATTCAATAGAATCATTGAAACATTTGACCCTAACATTGTATGGAGTGAGGAAGGAACGAGAGCACTGTTTGGGGGACATTTTGAGAAAATATACCGCAAGCAGTACTGAGGCTTGATGGTGAATTTTAATAGAAGGCGAGAAAATTAGCATTAATTTAGCCTTGGTAAGACAGATAATAGCCATATTCATAGATCGTCTACTTAAGAGCTTGGCATCAAGTGAAGGTTTTAAATAGTTTGTCTCGCGTTTCTTTTTTTCTTGCTATGGTTTACGAAAAATGGAAATTAACATTTTGTATGACAACGAAGGGGTTAAAGGTTTTCTATTTTAAACCAATTGACCTAAATAAATAAAAAAAAGAAAAAAAAAGAAGCACTGACAAAGAACCGATTGTGTGCATTGTGAGTGTTATGAAACTTCAGGAGATTATAGCCACCAGTATGATTGCTGACCCAAAGAAAGTTTGCAGTGCGGGTTGCAAAAGAACAAACATAGAAATGGTTTCAGGTCCGAACTTGCACAGCCCTCTCGAAGAGGAGAGGGTGAAGAGTGTCCTTCTACTGTGTTCACCCATAGGCAACACAGAGAATACAAATGCCATCTAGTCGGGCAAACTGGACTCAACTAGTGGCTCCTCAGATGCTTCTTCTGGATCCCTTGCTCTGGTGGCTAAATTGTTGCGTGACATTGCAGACATTTCTTTGCAGCTAGAGACGAGTAGGGCAAAAATAATGAGACAGGTTTCCCAGTGTGAGCCTCCTGTGACCGAGCAAGAAAATAGACCTATTTCATCTAGGAAACACAGGAGAGTGGACTGATGCACCCCCCTTGCGATCAGCTGCTCTCAGTTTATCCCAGGGTCAAGCGTAGTGGGGACTCCTGCAGAATTAATGGCTAGTGTTGACATTCTTTCGAGGCATAAATCTAACTCCAACACCTTGACAAACTCAGATGCTTCCTCAACTGATTCCTCCTTCATCCAAACATATTTTCCCAAGAGGAGAAGAGCATGCTCTAACTCGAGACATAGCAGGGGAAAATGTAAGGATAATGCCACCAATACTACTATTTTCCACATGCAACCAATCTTGATATCGGCCTTAATGTTATCTTTGGCCCCCTTCTCAAAGTTGTATGAAAGTATAAATGACAGCTATAAGTATAAATTGATCCTGACTGCTATCGAAACTTCTGTAAATTGAATCCTTTGTATCAACTGTCCAGGAAAGGATAAATATCGACATTGAGAGAGAAAATCTGGTCCAGAAGAGCCTATTCGAGCAACTAAAAGTGAACGGAGAAGAGAAAAAATTGTTAGCTGAAGTTGCCAGAGAAGCCCTGATGTTGTTGAAAATCAACAGACCCCCCCACAACTGAGTACTTCAAGATGGCAGTTTCGAGTTCCAAGACGAATTAAAATATCAATAGTTTGGGAAAGAAACAAATATTGAGACGGAAGTGTTGGGACCCGAAGATCCTGGGACAGATCGACATGTAGCTGTTGCTTCCTCATCCTTAGCGTTGCACCTCCTTGGCAATCACCAATTGCTCCCAGAACAGGACTCAATTGGATTGGTGCAAGGATCTGCGGGTGACCTCACACATGCAGAGTGAGGCGATATGGGTAGTAAGCCGTTAGAGCCTTTGCAATAAGAGTATTGGAATGGCACGACTATTGATCTAAGATCCCTGGCTAAAATAAACCCCTGCAAAGATGGAAACAACTATCATATGTTTTACAATAGGATAAAACAGAAACAATCCATGAAAAGGAGCAAAAATGCTCACCCATAAATTTTTTAAAAATATGACGAAAGGAAAGCAGCTGAAATCCAACAGCTCCTGGAAATGTCTACACAACCTTAACTACTACTCTCCAGAACCTGGGGAGCAAGCGCCAGGGAAAAGAGTCTTAACCACAAAGTGCAAACATGACGATCAAGAGCCTACCACCTCAATACAAGATGGAAGATCTTCATCTCAGCAAAACACTTCAGATATGGACATGATGGATTTGATGAACATTATGACACACTATGAAGAGGTCTATGAAAGCTGAGGATCCACACCTGGGTCAACAAATGATCTGGGGGCTCCTCCAGACTCAGGATTACAGTGATCGAGAGTGGCAATGGCAAGTTAGGTGGTACATATCCCCTGTGTCTCTTTCATTACTTTAGCGGAAAAAAGGCATGAATTAGATGCCAGGTTTCGAGAAGAGTTGCAACACAAGCATGTGACGCGCAAGACACATGGTGCCCTTGAAGAATAACCTAAACAAAGTGTTTCTCTTCAGTAAACCATCTAAAAAACAATCATGAACTTAGAATTGCCATGACCCTCAGCAGGGACCACAGTAGACATGTTAAGGATTTCAATCAGGCAGTACACCCGGGTCTTAACCTAGCATTCAATTCACAAATGAAATACTTATTTATTGTGTCTATAGGTTCAATATTCTGAGTGATATACCACTCGTATCACACCCCTCCTCAAAATACCCATAGGTCACAATGGACCAGGAATCAGGCTGGTTGGTAAAGGTAATATTTATTTATTTATTTATTTATTTATTTAAAATTCAAATCAAACATAGGTTTTAATAGATGGGGCAGCAATCACCAATGTGGTGACAATACAATAAGAAAGTAAATAAAGCAGTTGAATTCACTTTTGAGCAGCACAAAAGATAAAACACAAGGAAAAGAACAGTTTTGGCGTGTTGAAAAGATAGTGCTTAAGTTAAGATTTCCCCCTGTAAATTTCTCAACTCACAAAGAAGCAATTCTACACAGATGTAATTAAGCAGCATGTATTCAGGAATAAAGAACAGTGTATAGGGTTTGAATTCAATCTTCCCTCCCAAAACAAGAGAGACAACGTTTTTGGAACTTTACACTTTTTAAAATGACACTCGAAAATGGCTTTGTAAAACAATGAAAAGTGTACAAAAATCCTTAAATTTATATAAATTCCTATGGGCACAACACTGAAAAGATCCTAACAAACATAAGCTATAATATGAGCAACAGTACACACTTTGAATCAGAATGGGAGTTTGGAAATACTTTGAATGGGAAAACACATGTGTAAAACCTTTGCAAAATTGCGAATTCGTACCTAATTTTCACTATGTGATTTTTAAGAAAAACTAGCCAAATATACTATTTCTATAAAATTGAGGCAGTTATACGAGTTTGAATGAGAGGTGTTTTTGAAAATAAAGGCGCGAAAATTAAAACAGAATTCAGTTTTTATAATGACAATTATGCTCGAAACTAGGGTATTCAATCTGGTTACCAGTTTAAAACACAGTAAGCTTCAGAGTGGTCCGCGGAAACCAACCCCAGTACCTCCGTGTCCGCCTTGGAGGACTCAGTCTGATTACCTGTGGGATGATTTTAAGGGTGTGTGATTTCACAAGACAAACGTATTTTAAAGAAATTATCACTAGCACAAGAAATCAAAGCAAGGTTTCAAGACTGGTGTGACACTATTACAAGTTCTTAAGTTAAAGAGAGGATGGGTTATAGATTGGGATAGGCCAAGGTAAATATACTATGGGTTACTAGGATTCCTATTGATACTTACAGTCCACTGTAATTTAAGATTGGACCATCAGGTTCTGGTCATCACGGATCGGGTCTAAAGGCATCAGGGCATCTCTGGCGGAATTGGATCAGCTGGGCGGTTCTGCTCAATGGACTGGCACCTCAAACTGGACTGGATTGGATTGGCCCTTCTGGTTGCTGGACACTGTAGATCAGTGGGATGGTGAGTTTCAACAGGCAAGCCTTAATGGTAGCAAGCCAGACTGGATCAAAATTGCTTCCCTGAAGTTTGGTGTGATTCAGGATTTGGGCCTAGCTGAAAAGAGTTCAGCAAATGCTGAGGCCTTGGCTTGGTCAAGATGAAGAATCCAGGAACAAGATGAAGAAGTCAGGAACAGAGCATCATGCAGAAATCAGGATGGAGTCAGGAATCAGTGTTTGTTGTGTGTTGTGAGGTTCCCTTATTTATCCTGCCAAGTGACATCACTAAGTTTATGGTAAGGGCAGACTTACAACCCACACCCACCAGGCTACGAGTGGTCAAAGCCACAGTTCCCTCCTTGCTCTTTGCTGATAGGATGACAGAAAAGGTTGTCAGGTTTTATGATGTGACTTGGGAACTTCCCATAATTATTGGGTCAAACATGTAACTTTCCCACAAATACATATTTATATACTTATGCCCTCTAATAAAAGCAGACAAATACATTACATATTTTGAGGGCTACCTTTACATCCAACTCCCATGTTGGTGGGACCTGGCTTTGTGTTTATGTGGAAATGTGTCAATTTTGATCAGAAAGGTTTGGCCTAACAATTCCTAATTTGGTACATATATGTGCAATCACCCCTAGAACATGGATACACAATATTAGATTTGCAGAATTAATAGTTTTGGCGCAGTTAGTCTTTTTGTGTGACTTCAGTTCCTTACACAGTAAGAAATCCTGGCAAGTCTTCAAATGTCTATCATAAATTCAGATTTCAATGTATGTACTTTTCATTCCTTTACTTATTTTTGCCACCAAGTTAAATGTCATGAAGTTCTGTGGCAAAAAAAGCAAATTAAATTCAAAATCCATGTCAGGTTTTTTTTTTTCTTGCTTCACGAATGTGAACAAATGGCAAGTCCTTTGAAGTTCAATGAGAAGGCTCCTCCTGGAGAATGGAACATCCTGCCCTTCCCCTGTAGGGATGAGTGTTCAAGCCTGCCATTGTCTTTGCCTGGGGCCCAGACGAATGTCTGATGATTTCCTTTGTCATGAGTATGCGAGGTCTCCCCCCAGCAATTAGTCCTTCCTGCAAGCAGTGAAGTGTCAATCTGAAGTGTCAACCTTTCCCAGGCTGAGGACTGTCAAAGAAGAATTGTAATAGTTAATTAACTTAAGACTGGGTTCTAACTTTAAGTTACCTATATCTTTCATTAAAACATATAAAATGAACACAGTTTATAGGGAAGTCTTACATTAGCAATCCTTTGACATTTCTTCAAGAATTAGGCCTTTCAACAAAAACATGCTTTCAAGATAGGTGATTTTGCACTTTCTTCCTGGAAAAACACATTAAACTGAGTTCTTTTAAATCTGCTTTTCCTATGCAGCACATACATTTTATTCAGCACCAGTTCTTGCCTTGATTGCTGGGATTTCTTTGTAGTCCGGATACATGTATCCAGCCTTTGTTTAAAGTTTCTGCCTGCACAGCTGAAATTGTTACATGTTGCAATTTTAGCCGCATTTTTCCTGTGGAACTGAACACAAAGCCCGGTTCCTCTGGCCACACTAAATTATCCTGACATTTCAGTACCCTTTTAATCTCACTGATTCAATGGAAAATAAATGGATCTAGCACCAACAACAGCACTTTTGAAGCTTGCAGAGCTACATTTTGAAAGGCATTTTCGGTTTACAGCACAATTCTGCTGTTTTGTTCCATGTTGAATGTGGAAAAGCCCACTGGCATGCTCCTGCAGTGATAACTCTGTTTTCACCCCCACTTTGACTATGTGTGGCAGGGGTGCAGCCTTTCCTTAGTTGTGACCCAAACGTGGTTTTGCAGATTTTGGTGCGCACAGGAGTCAGTGCATCCATTTTGGGCTGTTTCTTTCCCCATTTGTAAAGTGATGCAGTGGGGAAATATCCCACAGAAGCCCACAGGTTAAGAAATGAGACAGGCCCAGGTGACAGATTATTGCTAGGACAGCTACCATCCCTGGATGATGAGTTAATTTTGAAGCGTTTCAATGTCATGCCCCTGTTACATCATGTCCCGATGCTGTGTGCAATCGACTCAGCAGACAATGCTTTAGTGGAGTTTGTCAACGAGCAGCAATGCAACCGAGTAAGATTGCATATTCAGTCTAAATTAGTTGGCAGCCTCTTACTTAATGATTCCTCTTCCCTATTTCCTTTGGGATTCATATTACTGAATGCAAAAACGAGCCCATGGAGCATAACAAGCCATGAGGTGACATCAAGGGAATACTGACACCTTAGCAATTGACAGAATCACACTCTGTGTTTAGAACAGCACCAAATCACCACATCTCTCCCACCAAGACCGAAAATCAACACCAATCCTGAAAGAACGGGTTGAGGAAAGCCTCCCGTTAACGATAACCTTCAGTTGCCACAAGAATGCACCTACGGTGATTACTGAAGCGTTGCAAGAGAAGGTCAATGGGATAAAACAAGATCCTTGGAGCTGAATGGCCGAGGCCTCGGTCTTAGGAAACAGGAGATAACACCAAGACACCAACCAGGAGAGAACAATACTAATGGGCTGCTGGAACACAACGGGATTTGCCCACTTATTCTCGAAGGATGAATGCAAACTACAGCGGTTTGATATCCTGTGTCTTCAGGAAACATGAAAGTTCAGATACCTGATTGTGGATGGCCTTGACATCTACCTAAATCTCGGAAAAAAGGCCTAAAAGGATGCCTAATGGTGGGCTTATTGACATTTGTAAGGAACGGGATTGGTTTTGTCAGTGAAAGAAGAACTGAAGCCAACCCCATACATTCAAGTTTCAAAATTGGAAATTGATCAACTATCCAGCAGTGCTGCCTCTTTGCTTGTGATAATGAACTTATCCTGGAATCCTGAGACCACAGGCTTGATTAAATTTGAGGATCACGTAACATCTTTGATTGATGAATTTAATGTTACAATGATAGATCCCCTGATCATTCTGTGCAGGGACTTCAATATTCATTGCATGGGTGCAAGTGCTGGCAAAGGCAAGTTCCCTAATGGTACAGGGACAGGGAAAGAAAATAGATCTGGAGTGTGGCTTTGGGAGAAGGAGGAAAGGCATTTCTGCATGTTGAACGGTCAAACTGTGGGAGATATACTAGGGAATGTTACATAGCGAAGAGGCACACAATAATCAACCCTTGATTCTTTTTTTGTTTCAGAAAACATGGGTCAAAGTGTTAATTCCCTGATAGTATCACCCATGAATAACAGTGATCACGACCTATTTGAAATGATATTTCAGTTGCCTTGCATGCCCATGAGAGATCGTAGGAAAGAGGTAGTATGGGTAGAGCAAGGAGAAAACAGGCTTTGCTTAAACCCCTCTAATGTTTGCTTGCTGGCAAAGAAATATCAGTTTGCAATTGAGAATTACTCTCTGTGAGTTGAATACACTCCTGCTCTTTGCGATTTTCCGAAAGCATGGTCAGGAAATAAAAGGCTGGGCTTTAAACTTAAACACTCCTATGAAACTGAGATATCTCTCCAGAAAAGATTGTTGTGGAAAGCCATCAGTAACAGTGCTGGCTTACCAAATCCGGAAAAAATAGAGTGTTGCAAAATCACAAGGCACCAATATAAAAACTGGCTCCTCTCCCACAAGAGCATCATGTTACAACACAATGCAGCAAAAATGTTACAAATATTATCCACAAAAAACTTTAGAAAGTTCTGGCAAACCTTGAATAATGTGGATATCCCCCAATCTTCTCTACAGAGCAACGTGGTAGGAGAAGCAGAGTGGCTCCGAAACTATGACAATTTATTTGGAAAAAAGGGAAAGACTGTCAACCCGATAATGCCCGATCTTAGTGAGTTGTCAAACAAAGGTTGCACCGTAATAGAGAGCAAGTTCTTGAAAATCTGAAAAGTTTGTTTTAAGTATTTCAGTTTTATAGTTGTTTCACTGAAAATTTGATGTGAGCCAAAACAAAATTCTAGTAGCCTTCAAGAAATTATATTTGGATTTATTCAATGGGTTACAAAAAGAAAAAAACATATATCAACAGTATATGTACAAATGAATACTCACAATGAAAAAAAGAAACATATTATAAGATAATTCAGCCATCACACACTAAAGGAAGTAAATAGTATCCCAAAATGAAGGAAAAAGTGTGAGGAAAATATTTGGTAAGGAGAAAGGGGATTTTTGAGAAGAAGAGTATAGGGACAGGAAAGAGTGTATTCTTTCTTCTTTCTAAACTCATAATTTCATAGGTTGATTGTCCTTCTTCACTCTTTATTCATAATTCTCTGGGCAGGTCTGCCTACGTGCAGGTGTCCAATTGGACATCTACCACACGTTTCGGCAACAGTGCCTCCTGCCAAGCAGTGGTTTCAAAGAGTCCCTTTCTCGGGGAAAGTTGTCCCTATGGGGAAGCAGACACGAAAGAAAAAATAAAATTAAAATTAGAATTAATTGCTTGTGGCTTACTGAATCAGTTTAGCTGAGACATCTGAAAATTAAGGGACTCATAGTCACTAAGCAGTCATATAGAAATAAACTTAATGTTCAGATGTCTCAGCTAAACTGATTCAGTAATCCACTAGTAATGCATTTTAATTTTAATTTTAGTTTTTCTTTCGTGTCTGCTTCCCCATAGGGACAACTTGCATTAGTGTTATGGTATTTCACTGCCCAACCTGGGTTTGTGCTCAATGGGTGATACTGACCTCCCATGTCTCCTGTAGAAAGTATAAGGGCGAAACTGACATGATTGCGTCTAACTTCTGGAGCATTCATGTTCATACTCTCTGAAGCTCATCTTATGTTCATTGTGGCTTGGTGGACAATTTTAAGGGACTTCCTGTAGGTCACATGGCATTCCAATGTGAGAAGTCAATTGAATATGGAGTAGATACGTTTCCATATTTTAAAAGAAGGACCTGCGTGGATTTTTCTGGTTAAAATGTGGGACTTTTACCAGACTACAGTTGCTATATCTAAGCTTTCAGATAATGCTTTAAGCTGTGAGAATCCTATTTTTATAGCAATCGTGTAGCTGTTCAAAACCCAGACAGTGGTTGAGCAAATACCGATATGTGGGTGTGAATACATCATCTATATTATGAACCTGTAAAAAGCTAATTAGAAAAAAGAACCTTCCCTTTCTTTTACAGATTGTCTTGTTATGTAATATGAAACCACTGAACATTTGTGCATGGAATTAATTATTGACCTCCTCTCAACCAATGAGAATGTTCAGAATTCAGTCAATAACTACTAGTATTGACTGCATTCAAGACAGGCACACTTTAGAGGCAGCCACAGAAACAATAGAAAACATTTTGTTTGCATTCAAGAAACAGCAATGCGATTTCCCTGAAATATTTCTGTCAAACGGGATACTCTAACCAAATTTCACACAGCAAAGTTGTTTTTTATTGTGTCATAGTTTAATTTAAACTTTTAACGCATTTTAAGAAAAGCAGTCAAATATCAAAATAATCATACAAAATGTCCATACATTTTCCTATAAAAAGACACATATGTCTATATCACAAAATAAAATATCCCACTGATTTACAATTTGGCAATTCGGATTTCTAATATGAAGGGAAATCAGTAAATCTCCTGTTTGCCTCTTTCCAAATTGCCCAGGCGCAGCAGAGATAACTACAGATTTTGCTCCTACAAGTGTAGCCCAAAATTGATTGATCGTCAATAATGTCATCTAGATGAGCTATAAAATTCCCATAGCCTTTGCAGCCGCAGTCAATTAAGGATTCACATGCCATCAGTAAGTGTCTGCTACTCTCCACTTCAGCACAGTGAAAGCTAAAGCATTGAACAATGACTTCACTTTGCTACTAGCACTATGCACTAATAGCCTCAAACACATTGGGTTATTATTGCTTGGATAATGGCCATTTCCCCAACTTATAGTCCTCGATTTCACCTTACATAGGAATGGGTCATTGACCTGCAATAATGATCCCTCCTTAGATCTCAAAGGTTAAATTAGTATACATTTCTTCTTCAGGGAAGGTTCAACTTCCAATTTCCCTCAGATTGCAGGACATGGTTTATGATAGCCAAAGATATTGGTGAGTTGTGGTAAATAATGGCCTATATCTTGATTCATGGTTGGCATGTCTGTAGCATGACTATGTGATTTCTTGACCTCAGAATACCTGTACCCATAGGCCAAAAGCAATCCTTTACCCCACTGGGAGGTGAGAGCATGTCTTGCTTCCACATTCCAAATATACAATACCTGCCAGACAAATAAAAATCCCTCTCTCCCTCCAGCAACAGTACTGCACTGCTGTATAAAATGGCAGGCCCAATGCTGACATCCTTCTGTTGTAAAACGCTCTGTGGATCTTCTGCTAGATTTGCGCTATAAGAAGTACAATTAAAATAAAACAAATAAATACATGACATTGGGCCTCATCATGAGTTGGGCGGTATCCCGGTGCTAATTGAGCCGGGATACCGCCCAACGCAATTAGCGTTACTGCTGCTCAGTCGGACGCAATTTGCGCCAGATCACAAGTTGCGTGGGTCTGGGGTGGTAAATCCCCATTCCCAGACCCAATGGGGTTGGGGGCCGCTATTACCGCCGTCAGTAATAGTGCGGAAAATGGCTGTGAAGCCGGCGCATTCACCTTCATCTCAGAACTGGAGGTAAATGCCCTGGAACAGGGGATTGGGTGGAGCAGTTAATGCAGCAGTAATAGTGTTACCACCACATTTTGCCATTCCGCCCAACTCGTGATGAGGCCCATTGACATCTGTGGGCAATTTGACCAAATATAGATATTGTAATTGTGGATGCTTATAGTATAATGATGTCCCTCAAACTAGAGGATCCTGAACAAGTCTTTGAGTGTATGTAAGTATAGATCTGAGTGGTTAGTGCCTTGATAATACCAGCTGGTGCATGGAAGGCCTGGAAATGAAAAGTTAACATAGATTGCAACTTTGATAAAAAAAAATGGCTTGCACACACATGTTAAAGTGAGTCAATTGATGTCAAAGAGTAATTTTGGATTATGACAGGACTAAGGTTGATGTTTTGATTGCATGAAATGTCGCTTTACTTTTAAATGTGCTAACATGCGTTAGGCAGGTGGACATGATTATTGCAGTTTTGTTTATTTAGTATTGCATCCTAGTATGTGATTGGCCCTTAAAGGACAGGATTGTCCTTGAAGGGGCAGTCAGTACTCTCTACAGCAGTCAGTTAAGGCTCAGGCATTCCTATATACTTTGGCCTGCCTCATACTTAACCCGCAAAGCAAATGCTGACCTTATTACCATTGCTTTTGTGCCAAAGTAATTTTCGTCGGGTGTTTATGGAAAAATGATTTGCTCCACATTGTCTGTAATAATAATTCAATAACATCAGAAAATATATACATTCTCTCCTCATTGATGGTGTAGATTTGGCGTTCACTGCACCCTTGTGAGAGTGATCCATTACAATATCCTGACCTAAATAACTAACTTGGGTTCGAAAGAAAATTATTCCTTATTATGCTCATTATGCTGTAAGTGTCCAAATATTGTGATACTGTACATCTACAAATTGTGAAGGTGATGTTCATGTTCTCCACTTAGATACATTTCATATAAGATGTTCTTAGGGATATAGAGTGCAAAAGGACAGGCTGAAAAGCATTGTATCTCCCAGATCCTCCTGGCAGATGTAAGCGACACCAATACAGACTATATCAAGAATAACATGAGGTGTATATCCTGCGCTTTCCTGACACTGTGAAGAATTGATCTTCCAATTACCTTGTTTAATGGTGCTCAATTTATGAAACTCGAAAGGATTAGAGTGCAAATCAGCCTTCCCAGAGTCCAACTCCCTAACCCGCACGGTGAATACAAATTTAGCAGAGTGACTAACTTACTGACCCATTTGCCGAGCTAAGAAAAGGCATTTTGAAAGGTGCACATGTCTAAGATATGTTCTACAGTCATGCTACATACTCAATCAGGAGGAAGGGAGTATCATTTTGAAAGATTTGCTCACAGTTGCTTCTTTAGACTGGAAGCCACTCATACTGTATAGATATAGACATCTCAAAATATCTTCCTACACAGTGTCCATGAATAAATAACTCACATTTCTACCATCAGGAGCGCTGTATAGTCTCTGGGACTTCCTGAAGCTTACGGGCAAAATTGTTCCACTCAGTTATACCCGTCAATCTAAGGAAGTGGGTGCATGGAAATAACCCCAGAACATATTGCTGACATTGCTGCTTGCAAACCAATTAGTTTCATGTTAAAACATGATAATAGAAACAAGCTTTCCACATGCTGCAGATAGCAGCTGCACGGATGGACTGGCCTACAGGGAACTCTGGAGATGTCATGGCGGGCTCCTTTTGTGTGGTTACCTATTTTATTTCCAAATTTACTTATGGGAATCGGTTTGGGTTTGCTCAAAATGGGTAATATGGGGCCCCTTTGAACATTATTTCCACGGTCTCTTTTGGTTATCAGCCCGCCCTTGGCAGGCTACACTGCATACCACATAGACTTCATGTTTTTCTATTGTGACTGTCCTGGGACTGATGTTTATCCTCATGACTGGAAGAATCTCGATGCATCCTTTGGTCTGCTTTGTGATCCAAACTTTATTTTTCATTCTAAAACTGCTGTGTGATCGTCAGATTGTGTTCCTACTGAAACACAGATACTTATTAATTACATTGATTCCAACGAAGAACTGGGATGGCAGGGCTCAAATCGAGGGTACACGCGGGCGGACGGAGTCCACCCACTTTCTTCAGGGGTGGACGCAGTCCCCCTGGGCATTTTAGAGTTCATGTATAAAATTAGAACATTTGACTGTCTTCTTTGAATTTTTATCGACCTGGGATTCGAACCGCCATCGCCAGGTTTGCAGGCTAGGCACTTCACCACTGCACCTTATAACCTGATGAAAAAAACAACTAAAGGTGAAATTACATATTTCAGGACTCCATGTTCCAGGGCAAACATTGGCATTTATTCTTGGAGTTTAAGACAACATTTTCAAACACTATTAGAAGAAAATATCCTCTCTTCTTCGTTTTTGGTGGTTGTTGATTTTATGAAAGGCACTCATCCTATGCAATTTGTATGGTTATGGAAAAGCACTGGAAGGAAATGTGCACATGTGCCCTTGACATACTAATTTCTGGTGATGTCACACCCTACTGTGTATGTTAGAGTCCCCCCCAATTTTGTATTAGGACTTTACCCCTGTGGAGTGGGATTAGTGTAAAAACTCCAAAGTTTGACCTTTTGAATGCAATCATCTAGGAAAGACCTGGACCACTCCAGACTCTTCTGAGACACACCTGCAACTTCTGATAACCTTGATAACAGAATATCATAGTCAACAGTGTCAAATGCTGCCAAAAGGTCTAACATGATTAAGGCAGTAAATGCACCTTCATCGGTATAGCTGAAGATGCTTTGCTAAACAGCCACCAGAGCTGTTTCTGTACTGTGTGATGCACAGGAGCCCAAATGAAAGGGGTCAAGGAGATGGTACCCCTCTACGTGTCACAGCCACTTCCTTCAGATTTTTAGCTGGTCAGAGGTGTCCAGCAATTGGTCGATAATTCTGGATCCAGAGAAGATGTTTTTAAGTAAGAGAGTGACACTGGAGATTTTAAGGGCTTTCCTTGAGAAATAGAGAGTCAAACTGGGAGACCACTGAATGTGAATGTGATTTACTGTTTATGTTGTCTTCAGTGTCTGGGTATGGGAAGCAATATTAACTAGGAAGTACGAAAAGGAATACTACAATTGTATTCTGGGTTCTTAGGCTCCTATGAAGTTCACCAAATTGTGTGCATCGCACAAGCATCTGCCACATTTACTTTTTTTTCGTGTTAAAAGAGCATTGAAACAGTCATTCCAGGGATCATCGATGAAAGCGCGAGGGTCCGCCTCCACTGCTTTATGATTAGACATGTGTAGGGATCTTCTGACAAGATGCAGCATAGCTGATTTGTTCAAATGAAATCCCCCCCCCCCCGATAATTAACTGCTCCTGCAAATTAACATTTTTTGTTTCGACAAAGCTATCGATAATTCAGAAAGGACATTTTCCTTTTGCTTTCTTGTGTGTTCACTAGAGAAAACAAGGAGTTGACAGTACATTAACTAACCGACATATATATTTGTCCATGGACTTCACTTATGCTTTGCATAATGGGTAACCGACTTGTGCTGGTTTAGGGACAACCTAAACATCCACAGGCAAACACCCCTGTCCAATCCTCTCACCCATCTAATTGTTATGTTCCATATTCCAGTCATTTTTAAACTGTTACTTTGTGGAGGAGGAGGTGTGTAGTAATAGGGTATAGTAGTACTCCTGCTTTGTTGGATAAATTACAAAAAATAGGCAACCATATCATGATATTTGTATAAGATGAGGCGTCAAGAACATCTGTCCAGTGAACCCAGAAGTACCCTTTGAATAGTATGAAAATTTGCTAGGTTGATGTGTGTATCCCAGAGGAGTAGGCGATACGCCTATTGCCCTCAAATAAAACTAATGAAAAATATGTTTTTTCCTTTGATAGTCACACTCCTGGTTGACAGTTTAAGTGATTTGCAAGAACTGACTTTAAAAAACATTACTTTTATTTGTTTTGTCTTGATGAGCATGTTGGGAGACGTTTTTCACAACACTTGTGCAAGAAAACTTCCAAAGACTATCCTTGCAGATACACAGATATCATCTGTCTTCAGCCTCAGGAGTAGACAGGATCGACAAACTATTATCTCATTGGAAGAAGGCAATCAAAATATACCTGAAAAAGTTATATACATTCTTAAAATTGATACTTTCTCTACTATACACAGCAATCTCAAAATTAAATCACGGTTTGTCTCCTGCTACCAATGGACAACTGAGTGT
Source organism: Ambystoma mexicanum (assembly GCF_040938575.1). Taxonomy (NCBI): domain Eukaryota; kingdom Metazoa; phylum Chordata; class Amphibia; order Caudata; family Ambystomatidae; genus Ambystoma; species Ambystoma mexicanum. Next base: position 233,313,373 of record NC_090940.1, on the reverse strand, counting down.
GAATCTGGAGATGGAATCTACAAATTAATGTGAAATCATTTCCATAACGCATACTATTATTCTAGGGGATTTTAACTACATATGTGATATATTATTTACTATATAAATTATATCTGATATGAAAGAAATATTGGCTGGAATCCTAGCTCGGTTTCTTTAGTAACTTAGTGAAACCACCTTACAATTTGTAACACTCAATAGCACTCCAACTGATCACCACTCCTGACAACTGTTTAAATACTGAAGAATATTCATTTTGCATTGTTATTTTTAGAATGTTATCTCTATCATCTCGAAAAGCCCTAACAAATTAGAATCTTAGTTAAAGTGATTGCAATCAGCGCACTGTTGATTTAATCAGTGTTCATGCTGAGTTTCTGAATATCATCCAAAGTTTTCCATTCCAAAATGGTGCTCCCTTTCTTCTCTACCATACACTATTACCAAACATGATGCGTGCCTGGATCACACGCACATGTGCACGAAGCCAGAAGATTCATTGTTTCATTACAAATGCAAACATGTAACACGTCATTTATGGCGACTGCATGATACCATGCAAGAGAAATAACAGTTACCGTCTTCATGCCAAGCCTCATTGGAGATTTTTCATTATGTATTTTGTTCTTCTGAAATTTGATTTGATATGATAGGTTATTTTGTTTCTAAGCGCGGACCCGGGGATCGAACCTGTCTCTCCTGAGCTATCCACCCGAGACAAATTATTCCGGGGATCGAACCTGTCTCTCCTGAGCTATCCACCCGAGACAAATTATTCCCGAGATTTGAATTATTAGATAGAAACAGTAGTCACTACACCTATTCCTTCACCAACCATTCTCCTATTTCCTTCTCTCTCTCCATTTCTCAGCATGGAGAATACCCGGCGATCCTTATAGAGGCATTTCCTGTGAATTGTTATGGTGACAGTCACAGCATGTGTACTAATCATGTTTTCGACCATTCTGTGATAACACTTCACTAGGGATAGGTTTGTGAATGAAAGTGGCAAGATGTACTTGTTCCGCCCCAGGTTGTTCACAGTTTCTAGCTACCTTTTCATTCCTGCTCTCAATTCTGTTCTATGGTGTAAATGAAAGTGCACCATATGCAGTTTTATTCTAATGGGTGAATGCATAATTGAACAAGCACTGGCAATGCCAACAGTTTGGGCTTTTGTGTAGGCACGGGGATGGCACTTGAAAGGCACGGCCGTACTTGTATTAACTGGCCATTGATGGTAGCAGCTGCAAAATCGTTTGAATACCTGGGCATCTAATAGCAGTGCCTGGCCAATGCCCAATACTTATACACAAGCCAAAACTGTTGGCTTTGCCAATGCTTGTTTTTAACAGGACCTCAGTGAAAGATAAGCAAGTGCTTATAAATAGAGCGGCTGAAGGCAGACCTGGTTAAGACTTTATTTAACCAGTTGCACGTTTTCAGCTCCAATGAAGTCATTAACTCTCGGAAGAATGCTTTAAAAAAACATTGGCAGGCACTTCAAGTGCAAAGTTTGATGGCAAGGCTTGAATAAAGATCACTCAAAGAGTTCCCATGTGGAGGTGTTTTGGTTGGGGAGGGGCAGAGACTCAGTGGCAATAGGGATTAGAATGGACATGAGCAGTCAATGGATGGGCACATACCACAGAACACCTACAAGCTTTGTGTTCCTCCTCACATGCCATTTCTACCCATCTGTGCTCTAATGCAATAGTTTCAGCTTTCACGAGGCACACGCGCCACCTAATAGTCCAAACTAAAAATGAAGACCGACAGAATATGATGTTGTGAAATAATGCTTATAGAAACAAAACTGAATCATTCATTGAAAGAAATGCCCTGTGAATTGATCGTGTTTAGTTTTTTTCTTTACCTCGGTCCTAGTAACTCACACACAAGTCTTTTCAGCCCTCCATTAATATATGGTATAATAGACATGATGGCCTCATTACGACCCTGGCGGTCCCGTAATGAACGGTGCCGGTACGGGACCGGCACCGTTCATTGCAGGATGCCTGATTACGAGGTCCACTAGCGGGACCCGGAACAGACGTCTGGTTGAACCAGACGTCCTTTCCGAGTCCCGCGAGGGGACCAAGGAGATAATAACGGGCCCGTTATTAACGGACCGGTTATTAACTCCATCCCCATTCCCATTGAGCCCTATGGGGGCTCAAATGGGAATGGAAAATGGTTTTGTGCATGAGGAATTACCGGGTCCTCCAAGGTTGGAATGAACCGGTAATTCCTCATTCACAGAACCCGGTATTGGAACCCGGCATGGAGGCAGCCATGACCTTATTAAGGGCATGGCTGCCTCCATACTCGTAATGAGGCCCGATATGTTTTTTTTAATAACGTTTCGAGCCTTGAGAAATTGTCTCTGATGCATAACACATGCCAGCCCATGAACTAATTAAAAGACTCTGTTCTTTGGTTCAATTCGGTAATCCACACTTCAGCCGAAATACACTTTTGCAGAATTTTTATTGCTGCATTTTTTGCCACGTTTTACCCGTAAAAATGCAGATGATAAGATGGGGTACGAAATATAAAAGGGGGCAATGAGGTGGGAAGGGGAGTGCGGGAGGCGTTTGTGGTAAAAAGACAATGGGCCTCATTACAAGTCCGGTGGTAGCCGTTCCGATAAAACCTGCAAGCTGCCGCCGGACTTGTGAAGTTTTCTGGCGCCTAGCTTCCCGGAAACACCGGGACATTACAGCCCTGGCAGTCCTTGAACTCAGGCGCCGGAAAATGTTAATCCCCATTCCCATTGGTAATGGGAAACATGGAAGCACCGGCACAGTCAATAATGATGATGGTGCTTCTATGTAGGTCTGCTTACCGTGGCCGCTGTGCCCGGCAGGGTCCCACCTGCTGGGCACAGCAACTCCGGCAAGCAGACCTGTAGTGTGCCGGTCTAGTTACCGGATCGGAACACTTATAATGAAGCCCAATGTTAGAAATCGGCACAGAATTTCGGCAAACATTTATTTCGGCTAAACAAGTTGTGAAAACCTCATGGATCCCTAAATTTGACTGCCTGCAAAACCAGTAGCAAGGATTTGAAAGAATCACAGGAACATCCTTCTTTTGCGTTAATGTTATATTTTATATTTGCTCTTATGTTCTGTTATGTTACGCTACATGGTTTTAGTAGACGTTGTGCTACAGGTTTCCAACACACTATTTCGCAGCATGTGCACAATGCTTGATTCATAGCGCGTGTCAGTTTGCGTCTTTGCTGATATTCTCATGTGTACATAGAGCTCACGTTGAAATGCAAAGGTTGTGCTCCTATGTCTTTGGTAGCACGCAGCATCACTGGGCATGTGATTTCTTTGGAATGTCTTAAAAGTGTTCTTGGCCATCTGGAACAGGGTTTGGTGGACCGAGCCTAGTTCATTCCTCCTCTTCACCCTGGGGGACCATCCTTCTCTTCTTTCCTGTTCCATATTCGCCACTAGGCACGACATCCCCTACATGGCTTCCTGGCCCTTCCGCGTACCTAAGTTGATGAGAACCAGCTGCGGGGCCTCAGCCGATCCGTGTCCTCATATGTCTTCACTGACACTTCGCCTTTGGGATTTGAAGGCCTGTGTAGACAACACCTCACTCCAGCTCATTGTTGACATGATTAAGTTCTTGCTGTCGCCAATGCACTTGAATAATGCACGCGTGAAGTAAAGGGATGAAAGCGCCACATGCTACTTAAAGATGTTGGATAGAGTGATATTACTACCACAAGACACACATGAATTTTCAAGCCTACCAATCATCTACGTCCTACAGCTACTCTCATCAGAAGGACCTCTCAAGCACAATGTTAATATGGGCATTCATTGCAGAAACACATTCTGAGCGTCAGGGTGCAATTAGTCATATGCATAATGAATTGCTGGGTTTAATCTACCAATGACCTGCTTTTCCAGGACAAATGGAGGTCCTTTAAAATATGAATAACAAGGATCTTAGGATTTGATGACTAGGTGTGCACAGTCCCACAGATAATTAGCATCACATCCACTTTTACTCCCTAAAACAGGCAAAAACCCAAACATGTTTGCATTACAAAGATATCTGTTTTCGATTTCAAACATATTTTGGCTGACCTTAAAAACAGACACACTGGAAATGGAAATTACTTTTTTATCCCCACCTCCACCCCCCACAAAAAAAAAACTTTTTACTCTTAACTAAAAAAAAGGAGTACAATACTCCTGCTTCAAAGTCCTACCTGGAGCCATGATTGCGCAGCATAAACAGTCTCTCCAGGCTTCCAATAGAAACACGGTTTCATACTCTACATGATATGATATGATATTATAGTTAATTTATATAGAGCGTATACACAATGTGTTTCAAAGCGCTTCAAGGCAAGGGAGGGAACAAGGCAAAATACAATGACATTCTTACAGGCCATGAACAGTAAGGATGTGAAATTAACTATCGTACTCGGTCTGGCGATATTTCAGATAGTGCAAGATCGAAGACATAGATAAAGAAGGGAGGGGGAGAGTGGGAAGGAAATGAAACAGACAGGCGACTACCGTACTAGGCCTGACCACATTTGTGGTAGAGCCGGAGAAAAACAAAAGGTGAGGGAGAGGGGTGCAGAAAGGGAGGGGAGGAACAAAACAAGCGACTATCGTACCAGGCCTGACAACATTTCAGATAGTCTTTGTTCTCACAGACTCTTGACCAATGCACAATCAGCCCAAGAATACATTGCATACAAATTCAGAACTACACATGCGCAAATGCGTTATTCGCCAGAACCGTTGCTTTGAATATGGATGGTTGTCAGTCTTCATGGAAATTTGTTTTGATTGTTGTTTTCACGAAGGCACCTGAATAGAGGGACAACCAGCACAAACATCATGTTTTGTTAGGGTACTCTGATTTTGTACTGTGCCAAAACACTGCAGTAGTAGTTTCAATATTAGGTTATGTTATGTCAATGGGCATTTGTATAGCGGCTTTCACCATTGGTATGGTCTCAACACGCTGCGGGTTGAACACCCTCTGGGACAGGAGTCCAGGTCAATGGAGATAGAGCAGTAAATAGTGTGTGTGTGCATTCTGTATGTGTGCAGCTACTCCGATCTTTCGTGGTGGGTAGCTGCATTCTAAGATTAAGGGTAGTACGCAGGGTATGTGAGACAGGTAGCATCTTTGCAGCTCAAATTGTCGTGGGGGTAGCTGCATTCTAGTGGAGGTAGTTCTAGTATGTGAGATTATGTAAGCAGCTAGGCCGAATTTATCATGGGGGATAATTGTATTCTAAAGGTCGTTGCAGTGGCATCAGGTAATAATTTCCCCATACATAATGTCACCGGGAAAAGCCATTGGCGACATTATATATGGTGACATTATGTATGGGGACAGGTTGCGGGGATGTACTCTGCTCCCATTGTAAAAAGAAATAGAAATCACGGGTTGCACGGGTGTCCCTCGCATGTTCAATGTAATAATGTCTCTGCAAAAACGGCGACTTTTTTGTCAGGAGACATTTTTGCAGGGACATTATTACATGGAACCGTTGCAGTGTGCAAGGTGGTATATAATTATGTGGGCAGCTATATGTGCCGGATATGCATTAACGATGAGTCTGTAGAGTTGACAGTGGCAAGGCAAGGCCAAATGTTCTTTCACCCCTCCCCCATTGTCTGCCGCACGTCAGCATTTATTTATTTAATTATGTATTTATTGTTTGCTTGTTAGGCGCTTATACAATAAGAACATAATGCAGCAATCCAGTGGATCTTGGCGCATCAGTGTGTGTCTCAAGCAATTTGTAAGAGACTTGCCCTGAGATGGTAACTTGCGAGGATTTGTTCACACAAAATAATATTTCAAACATGCATGCCGAGGAGCCAGTGACATGCCGCGGTTTATTCTGCGAGCCTCGACACGCCTCGGAGAACAATATCCCTCTTAAAATTAACTCCAGTCTCTGGCAGGTGAGTGTATGCGTTGCTTGCACCTGCATCAATAGAAGGGACAGGTAATCTTCACAGCTTAATGAGCACTGACTACGGGAAGCTGCAGTGGTAAGTAGGCCTGGCACTGGGCACTCCTGGGCACACAGGCGGCAGTACGCTGACTTCCCATGTTGTGATCCTGGCCTGTGCATAGCAATGCACTAGGCAGGCTCTAATGATACACAGGACTTGCCGAACCTAACTATTGGGCCACGCAGCTCTCATCCACGAACTGTAAGGTGTTTATACTGCACTAAAACGAGCCAAGTGCAGTGTGCAGTATGACCTTTCACTGACCAACACTGACCCACAGAATGCCCAGAAAACCGACCCATACTGGCTCGTCAGCATTTGGGAAATGCCCAAAATCCCAAAAGGCCATTCTTGACTGTTGGAGAAGAGAAAAGAGGATGAGTGGGTGTTGGCCACTCCTTCACTAATTTCACACCTGCAACCTCAGGCGTTGGTGGCCAAGACCATGATGAACCACGTGCAGAAGAACCCAAGGAGTCCAAGAAGCTTCCATAAAGTTCGCTGGGAAGAGAATAGTTTGGGCTACAGAACTGTATCTGGCCTAGATCGTAGATGTAACAGAGAATGAGCAGTGGATTCCCTGCAAACACTTACTTTGCCATCTTTGCAGCTTGAATGATTGTCCATGTTCAGAATAGGAACTGTGGTGTAACGAGAACGAGGCTGGCTACGGCTACGGCAGCTGGACCTGCCCAAAGCCTTGTCGCAAGAACTGGGGGAGGGTCTGGAAGAGGAGATGCTGGAAGAACATGTGCCTGACTTTGCTAATGTGTGAGAGACTGCCAGATCCAGCTAATAAATAGACTCTATGGTCTCCAGTGGGAACGCACCGGATGAACGCGTCAATATAGATATGGTGTTAACTCTACAGCCATGAACGGAACGGATTTTTGCCTTTGCTCTATTGGATGAAGTGTAGCTACACGAGGACACTGAATGGCTATAACAATTTGAATCCTTTGAAGAAGGTAGGAGGAGTCAATTTGCATATTTTTTAAGCGGAGCTCCCAACCACATTAAAAGGTCTGCCTGGCTCTATGATGGAGGCCAGCCTAATTAAGGTGGATTGCAGAACAATCACGTCATTAAGGAACAATGAGAACCGGAAGATGCAGAGCACAGGAAAATAATGACAAGGAAGGCAGTGTGAACAACAGAGCACTGACTGATCAGGTGACTCAAACTTAATGGGGAAAGGGCCCAGCCAAGACATTATTGAGACACATAAACTTGGTGAAAGATTATGAAGAGGTTCAAGGAGACCATCAGTCAGGGAGTGTCATGATTCGCCCCCTTCACTCTCATTCCCAGAGATAAGAGGCCTGCTTTGTGGTCTATTGCCTATTGGACTTTACTTCCAAACCTTTTAACACAGTGCGTCAGTGAGCTGGGAGCTCAAAAACAATATTTTCCATTTCACTTCCCTTCTGGATCCATTTCGGGTTTTTTGCAGCCAGTATGCTACTTTACTCAAATGACTATCCTTCCCAGTATTCCTTGCCCACTGCTTCATTTCCACCCTTGCAGCACAAGATTGTGTGGAGGATTAGGAAAACCTGGGGCTGTCAGGTACTAGCAAGCATCACACCTGAGTTATGTGATCATTAGACATCTTTAAAAGTTCCACCCAGCGCTGTCCCTTGTTCCTGGTTCTCATGCTTACTGTCAAGTTCCTTATTTCTTGTACCTGGCTCCCTGGATTTCGAATTAAGTGTGCTTATAATTCTTTTCTTCTACCTGGATTTCCTTTTTTGCTTCCTCTGTTTTGCAGAAAGCAATTTCGAGTAGTTTCTTTCCTGCGCAGCCTATTTTGTCTGTGTTTTCTATTCCTTTGACCTTGCTCTGTTCTGCAGTGTAACCTTGAGCCTTTAGACACCCCTTATTGAAAGATTTCCCAATTTGTACGTTGTTCCTTTCCTTTCCTCGGTGGAGAGAGGGAAGGTTTGGCACTTGTAATTTTGTTTTCCCTGCTCCTTTTCATTGACATTTTCTTGGAGTCTGTTCCTGGTTTTCCTTTGCACTTCTCTCTTTGTTCTTATTGATTCCTAGTTGTGGTTTGCTGTTGTGTCCAGCTCCTATAGGAATGCCTATGTTTACCCCACTATTCCATAAGCACTATTCCTTCATGTCCCACGTCAGTAGTCTTATGTGATAAGTTATCCTCCCTTTGCTGTTATAACCTGTCATAGTCCCTGTTTGAATAGCGGGGGGTGTAGGCTTCACTGACCTTCAGGGTGGTGTCTCATCCTCATGAGTATTGTCTTTAAGTTACCTTATACAAAACCATCAAGTGCATTAGCTCATAGACCCTGTCATTGCTTTCTTGTATATGGGCTTAGCGCTGACAGCACCTGTAACACCAATTGTGGGTCAGGAGCTTGCAGACTCTCTTTGCAGTCATAGAGAGCTGCAAAGTGCTTACCCCACATCCCTTTTTATATATTTGTGTCAGATTTCACTTGCGCACCCTGGCATTAGCATGCGTGTTGTTTGATACGTATTACTCACTGTGTGATCTTGAGCACATTTCCATGGCCATATCCACTGCCCTTTGACTCCCCATGACAGGGAGTTAAAATAGTGTTTCATAGAGTTGGAGTGTTTACAGGAAAGAGAGAAGTAGGAGTGACGCTGAGGTTGTGACCTTGCATAGATAGCACCTTGCTGAGAGGCTACTTAAATCCATAGCTCAAGAACCTAGTAGCAGCCAGACACCACCAGAATGCAGAAGAAATTCTGTCATCCTGCTAGGGGCCACAATTTAAGAGCCTCGGGAGAACTCAGAAATAACAAACAAGAGTCTGTTGTGGGCCCACAACTGCACAATAGAAACAAGAATTTTAACCTATCATGGACTCACTTTCTGAGAAGGCAACTATTCAAGCCTGTTGTGTACTCAAGCAAAGGAAAGCAACGCGTGGCTGGTGAGTGAAAAAAGTTTCAGCCTGAGAAACAACCAAGTGTGCGGGGAGAGTGGTGTGATTTCTTGTTGAAGATCACCCTGACAATGTGAGCAAACTACACAAAGTTCACAGGCTTTGACAGCGTGGGGTTCTTGTGATTTAGAAGAGGTTCTGTTGGGGTGGTCAGGAAAGGTCCCGATGAGAAAGAGGGGTTCACGTGACTAGGGTAGTGGCGAAGTTGGCGTGATTTTGCAATTTTATATTTATCTAGCATAGTTAATGAGAATGGGATATGTTTTACGTTAGTGTTACTTTCTGTTTAAGTTGATACATTTTAAGTTGCGCGTGTAAATAACAAAATAATTGATGAAGTACAACATGAGTATGGAGTGACACGAATCGCCTAGACCCTGGACAATGAGGAGCTTCAAAATAGGCATGTGAGAAAGGAGATTTGTCATTAAGGAACCTATGTGAAGAGGACACATGCATGCACCGACATACGTACATAGGGGTCTCAAGGGATAGATGTTCATTACAGTTTGGGGTACATGGAGAATGCACAAATCTGAATGCTGTGTGATTTTCATACTTTGCTAGTGCTAGTAATGTTGGCATTCAACTGGACTAATTTCAACTTTTTCAGACACCCCTTTTCTTATTTCTCCCTGTGCAATAATTACAAGCAGTAGGTGGTAAACCACTCGACCCTCCCTTTGAAATCAAGTGATCCATAATGGTCGAGAAACTGACTCAGCGTTCACTCTCTGGATCAAGTAGAAATGGAAGCAGCACAGAATAAAATGCATACAACCATGGTCGACCATTTGATTTTTCCTGGATCAATTCGTCCACATATCAAAAATCTGTTCACTCGGGAAGAATGCAGGATCAGATTTTTGTTTCCTTTTCCAACCTGAAGACACAGGGCCGGAGTCATAGATGCCCTGGTGGTGAAAAATGCATCCAGGAAGGGAGACCAGATGTCCCTGCAACTGTTGATGTCCTCTATATTTGTAAATGTTATGTTAAAATATTTAAAGAGGGAGCGGTTTGTTGATACAGATGTCGACAGAGGATGCAGCCATACTATTACGTTTTAGGTGATCATTGCATCTCTGAGAAATGTTGTTCGGTTTACGTTACTTTCTCAGCTTTATTTCATCACTGCAATAAGAAAGGATGTTTTCTTTGTATCAGTCTGACTTCCTCTAAAATCATTTTCTGAACTTCCTGGGTACTTAGTCACAACCACATCAGGTGTTGTGGAGCAGGGGGCCGCAAACTGCGTCTCTGCAGATGTTTTGGACTTCAACTTCCATGATCCCTCATAATTGACCATGCAGGCTAGGGTTTGTGGGAATTGCAGTCCAAAACACCTCGAGAGCCAAAGGTTGCAGACCCCTATTGGAAAGTTTTTTTTGTTTGTTTTTACTCTCCAGCAGCCATCCATATGCGAAACTGAAAACAAAGACGATGACAACACTCTTTCAAAATCCTCTCAATGCAGCAGCTTGGCTTTATTGTGTTTCCAAGAAGTTCTTTTTTTAATGTGGAGACAACTGGTGGAGTCATAGATGCCCAGTGTAAGGATCGAACAAGTGAAGGGATCCTCTCTCTCTAAGTTTCCCGATAACCACTGTCTCTCATTGAGTTCCGTCTGATGTTGTCTGAAGTCGGGGAATGTTTTGTGCTCTGCTGTCCCAAAACCAAACCCTGTGTAATCAAGGCTTGGTAACAGGGAATTGCTCCTTTTTAAGAACAACAAAACAAGAGTAATATTGCGTGATCCACAATTGGATGTTCCGTAAGGCTGAAAAGCAACGCATGGTCACTTCATCGACTCCAGTGCAAAATGTACATTTTGGTTGTAGGTTGTGTTGCAGTTTTAGTGCGACAGAAGACTGGACACAACTTAGACAAGTCTAACACATTTACTTTCTTCTGTTGGAAGGTAGGAGGAACTCCTACAGGGTCACCCGGGTAGGAACCTAAAAAAAGAAAGGGGGCCAGGAATGAGGCATTACAAAAACAAGTGGAAAGTTCTACACTAAATGTGCCCAGTGTCCCAGTCCATGTTTGAGAACTGTGTGGATGGGCCTCTAACCACCTTAACCCAAAGCAGGCCCACCACTTAAGAAGCGAGTGCACATTTTGTACGTAAAGCAAGTTTATTGTACAATCAGCCGGGATGGGCTAGATGACTCTATCTAGTCAAACTAACCAGAGTCTCCCTGAACCACACACACACTTCGAATTATATAGATTTTGCAACAGTTAAAACACTCCCACATATTTTATTACAAATCATCCCACACACATGATTCATCAAACCTATACAAAAGAATCCAGTCTTCTCTAATTCCCACATTCTCATTAACCACAATTTATCTAACTAGTATCATCAACTCATAGTTACAGCAGACTCCTTTTTGGGATTTGTCCATTGTAGGTCATGACATCATCACATAGTTAAACATTTACTGTCTGATTCATGGAATTATTTGGGTGAGAAACGCAGATTTGTGCGCCTTTCTGCCCGAAAATCCCCATACTTCAAACAGAGATTTTCGGGCAGAAAGGTGCACAAATCTGCATTTTTCATGGAAATAATTCCATGAATCAGGCTGCTAAACACAAATACAATTCATTACAAGTTCAGCTGGCCTGGGACCTTTTAACCCCAGATATGATTGCATATGGTTTGCAAGGACATTTCAAACAATATGGCCCAGACTTGCTGTCATCCTTGTTTCACTATAATCTAAACAACTACTAATTCAACACATATGACCTCCGGACACATCCTGAGAAAATAATCGAGACCCATAAAGTATCGGTCAACTCTGCCCTTATGTATCTTTAACCCGAGGTTTTTTACTCATTCGCAAACAGATGGCCAGATTTCCCTGGACAATAAATAATACAATCCCATGAATTTAAAAAGATTGCATCTCCTTTCCACTATACTGGCAAGTCGTAAAAACCCAGCCTGGCTGCAATGGACCATCTGATAATGTTGCGTCTACTCATCGCATTCCCTCTATCTCCAACCCTGCAAAACCAGTTTTCTACATCACACAGAGTTCACCTCCCAAACCTTAACTGCAGGACTTGGCCAAAGTATGAAAATCACACAGCATTCAGATTTGTGCATTCTCCATGTACCCCAAACTGTCATGAACATCTATCCCTTGAGACCCCTATGTATTTATGTCGGTGCATGCATGTTTTAAAACTAACATGTCATCTTCACATAGGTTCCTTAATAACAAATCTCCTTTCTCACATGCCCATTATGAAGCTCCTCATTGTCCAGGGTCTAGGCGATTCGTGTCACTCCATACTCATATTGTACTTCATCTATTTGACTGGGGAGTAAAAGGGCAGTGGATATGGCCATGGAAATGTGCTCAAGATCACACAGTGGGTAATATGTATCAAACAACATGCATGCTAATGCCAGAGTGTGCAAGTGGAATCTGACACAAATATATAAAAAGGGATGTGGGGTAAGTACTTTGAAGCTCTCTATGATTACAAAGAGAGTCTGCAAGCTCCTGATCCACAATTGGTGTTACAGGTGCTGTCAGCGCTAAACCCATATACAAGAAAGCAATGACAGGGTCTGTGAGCTAATGCCCTTGATGGTTTTGTGTAAGGTAACTTAAAGACAATACTCATGAGGATGAGACACAACCCTGAAGGTCAGTGAATCCTACACCCCCCGCTATTCAAACAGGGACTATGACAGGTTATAACAGCAAAGGGAGGATAACTTATCACATAAGACTACTGACGTGGGACATGAAGGAATAGTGCTTATGGAATAGTGGGGTAAACATAGGCATTCCTATAGGAGCTGGACACAACAGCAAACCACAACTAGGAATCAATAAGAACAAAGAGAGAAGTGCAAGAGAAAACCAGGAACACACTCCAAGAAAATATCAATGAAAAGGAGCAGGGAAAACAAAATTACAAGTGCCAAACCTTCCCTCTCCCCACCGAGGAAAGGAAAGGAACAACGTACAAATTGGGAAATCTTTCAATAAGGGGTGTCTAAAGGCTCAAGGTTACACTGCAGAACAGAGCAAGGTCAAAGGAATAGAAAACACAGACAAACTAGGCTGCGCAGGAAAGGAAACTACTCGAAATTGCTGTCTGCAAAACAGAGGAAGCAAAAAAGGAAATCCAGGTAGAAGAAAAGAATTATAAGCACACTAAATTCGAAATCCAGGGAGCCAGGTACAAGATATAAGGAACTTGACAGTAAGCATGAGAACCAGGAACAAGGGACAGCGCTGGGTGGAACTTTTAAAGATGTCTAATGATCACATAACTCAGGTGTGATGCTTGCTAGTACCTGACAGCCACAGGTTTTCCTAATCCTCCAAACAACCTTGTGCTGCAAGGGTAGAAATGAAGCAGTGGGCAAGGAATACTGGGAAGGATAGTCATTTGAGTAAAGTAGCATACTGGCTGCAAAAAACCCGAAATGGATCCAGAAGGGAAGTGAAATGGAAAATATTGTTTTTGAGCTCCCAGCTCACTGAAGCACTGTGTTAAAAGGTTTGGAAGTAAAGTCCAATAGGCAATAGACCCCAAAGCAGGCCTCTAACCTCTGGGAATGAGAGCGAAGGGGGCGAATCATGACACTCCCTGACTGATGGTCTCCTTGAACCTCTTCATAATCTTTCACCAAGTTTATGTGTCTCAATAATGTCTTGGCTGGGCCCTTTCTCCATTAAGTTTGAGTCACCTGATCAGTCAGTGCTCTGTTGTTCACACTGCCCTCTGTGGTTACAGCTTCCTTGTCATTATTTTCCTGTGCCCTGCATCTTCCGGTTCTCATTGTTCCTTAAGGACGTGATTGTTCTGCAATCCACCTTAATTAGGCTGGCCTCCATCATAGAGCCAGGCAGACCTTTCAAGGTGGTTGGGAGCTCTGAGAGCCAGCTCTCTGTGCTGCAGAGGAATTATCTAGTCCTGATCTTGTGTCTTACACATTGTGTGCACACAGCCCACCCACTATTCAGTGTTTCTGAGCTCCCACTAAGATATTTCTTAGTGTGCATTCCCGTCCCTTCAGGATTCTTGAGGAGAGTTTCCCTGCTACACGAGCCAGGTGCTGCAAGCCTGATATACTTACTGCTCTAACAAATGTTTGAGAAAAGTCATTCTTGTCCTCTTGTGCTATAGGTCTCTAATCCCAGTCCTCAAATAACCATTGGGGCTTTGATTTGTAGAGCCCTGCATAACCCCCTACATAACACATTTCCTAGTGATCCATGGTGGGGGTGGGGCTTTCCCAAACGCTGTATTTCGAGTATATGGGGAGTTTGGGTGGACTCTTGGGATCTCCATTTACCACTGTCAAGTCAAGTGTTCTAATACATATATGGTGCTTCATCTGGTCCCCTTACCCACCTGTCCTTTCCCACAGCACCCCAACATATGCTACCACCGCAGTTGTTGTCATTTTGTAGAGTTTCACTGCCCTCCACTGACAGAGTTTTCAACCATCCACTTTTAAGCATGTATGTGACTTCTAATATATCCTCTCAAAAGCATTTCGTTATGTGTTGTTGTTTTAAATGTAATGTGAATTGGCTAACCAAGTAATCTTACACATAAATAAAAAAAATTCACATCAACAATTACAAAAATTGTAATAGTGTCATCTCTCACTCTTTTGGTTTAAGGCGCTCACCAAGTAAATACTTGTAAATGTAAGAGAAAGAGATAAAGAACGTAAGAACTAAAGTGCAAGGCAAAGGGTATGGCAATATTTTGGTTCAACGGTGTGAATATGCAAATGCAAACTTTTTAAATCAAACTTTTCCATTTTTTCATAGGTTGCCATTCTAATTTCAAGATATGATTCTGTGAAGTGAGACACTGATATTGTTGAAGATCAGTGTCCACCAAAATATTCATGTTTCTTGCTCCATTAATCTGAGCTGTTTGCGAACTCGGCCCATAACGTGAATATCAAATCAGATGGACTTTTATGATTGCTCAGAATCCATGAGATGTTCCTGTCATTGGCAGAGGCGGATAGCATGCTGTTGGCAAGAAAACCGGATGCACAATTCCAAAAGTCAATTGCTCCAAACATCTGTTGTGGCGAATCAAAATAAACCTGCTTCCACTAAAGGGATAACTGGATTCCCATTTGTTAGTATTAGGAAGATGGTTTGTATGATAAAGGATCTAAGGAACCTTCAAGTGTCCCACCAATCAGACAAGTCACTTGCCTCAATGTTATGATCCATAGATATAGAGAGATAGGTAACCTAATAGGGCCTAGGGCATACCTCGCTTTCCAGGGAGGAAGAAGCCTTCTAGTTTCCCCGCCATTAATAACATATTCTCTTATGAAACTGTGACTTCTCCACTCAGCATGCCTGAGGGTTCGCCCAATTAGTGGGCATGCATTGCAATGTGTCGCGGATGTGTCTGCCCAGTTTGCATGTTGATTTTGTGTTCTCATTGTTCTTGGGGTTTAGCTTTAGGCTTGTGGTGGTGCAGGGGGATTGCAGGGTCCCAAAAAGAGCATAATACTTTACTAGAATTCTCACTAGTCCAAGGTCAGGTGCCCAGGAGTCCTCCAGGCAGGGAAATGGATATTCAGGCACTAAGGTGCAGAGGGAGGGGACAGTGAGTCGTTTTTCTCTAGAGCCCCGGAATTCTTGGAGAGTGGTGATGTCATGGGGGGGAAAGCAGTATTTTTCCCTATAGATGGCTATGTATTACCACTGTCATGTCTGTATCTATTATAAAACATTTATACTGTAATAACACAATGCTACAGACAAGAGGACATGCATTGAATGTATTTTTGACTTAACTGGTAATTGTGCATGTTAATTTCATGTGACTGCATGTTATTCAGTATGCATGTGTTCTGCAAGTAAGGCGTAGCAGAGCCCTCAACTCTAGTCCGTTGCCCTATGGGTTGATACACTATTTACAATACCCTTTCCCCCTTTTGTGCTGCAACCAATAGAATACAGCAGAGGCCCATGAAATATTCAATCCAGCTGTCACATAGTCACTGGCATAGCAGCCATCTCTGCACTTGAACACAATGTGCTGCATGATTTGTATAATGTCTTAACTATTCATCTCTGTTAGTAACCAAATTCTGATTGCTATTTGCATGCAATGTAATGCCTTTTTATTTTCATGTTTGCAGAGACTATGGTATGCCGAAGGGCCTTCATCTACCACAGTGCTTCAAGGACATAACAATGGCAGTAGACATTATACAAATGTCAAATAACATAACATAACATAAATTACAGGGACATACATTGTTAGTGATGGGGGATTCCAGTACTCCCAGAGATCCCACACCCAATAGCTTCACTGCAGGGATCTACTCCTCAGCACAGTTCTCTGGCAGCCTCAACAATATGCCACTCAACACATATTCTTTGTTTCTCAGTCTCAGAAATATAGGACTCAGCACACTCCTCGACTGGGCACCCACCACCCTCTTTTCGGCAGGTCAATTTTGCCCAGATCACTATAGGTTTTCAGTATCCAGAGATATAGTTCCCAGATCAATTTTGCCTCAGGGGATATCATGCCAACCTCACTATGGCTTTCCAGTATTCCAGTATTCCGGATAAAGTGCCCATCTCACTGTTCGCCTTTCACACGGTACCTCTTGCACTGTGCTTTTCATGAATTTAACACCAAGCTTGTCCTGCATTGTGCACTGCGGCTTCCAGTGATATAGAGCTAGCCTGCCCGACATCTAACATTGCGTGTTCTATGGATAAAGCACACAGCTTGATCTGCATATCTCACAATGCCATCAAGGATGTAGCCCAACAACACACTCTGCATTTGGTATTGTGGTGTTCAGTGTCATGGGAATAGTGGCCATCTGGTTATGCATTTGTTGGCCTTATTGTGTCTCTCTCTGGCTTCCTATGACTTCCTGATCCTCTTCCTACTCTCCCAGTGCTCTCACTGCATCGTTCTTTCTCAATGTGTTGTCAGTCTCCACCTGCACCTACCTGTTTCAGCATCCTCCTTCACACAGCTATCTACCCCTCTGTCTCATTGTGAGGGCTTTATGCACATTTTCTCTAGTTTCAGCTACCTGAAGGCCTTCACTTCGCTACACTCTAGACTTGAAAATACCTAGAGGCCATTTCTGAATCAGGCAGAACCCTTGCCTTTCCTTTGGTGTCTATTAGCTCCATGGTGTGATGTGCTAGCTCTGCATCTGTGCCCAAATACCTTCTTTTTGTTCCCTCTAGGCATCCTTGAGTGGCACTCGCTCTTGCTTCTTGATCGCAGACAGGTACACTAGTTTCATTCCAAATGGGTTCTATGTTCAGATTGCCATCTGTGAGGCCAGCCAAGGGTCCCCATGATAAGTGTAAGATATAGCAGGGAAGGGGAGGGTTCCACAACTCAGACTCAATGAAATATGCTGGTGAACCAGCATCCTCTTAATCCTGTGTGAAGAGACCTTTCTTGGTGAACTTATTCAGTCCACAATACCTTAACAGCACCCATAGCTGATACCATGGAATTGACTCAATCACATTGTTCACAAAAGCTCTTATAAGTGAACCCCTTGTTAAATGGGATATCATATCGTGCCTCCTGTATTGTATATATTGGCCTAAGCCCAGTCACTCTGCGTAGAAAACTGTGTAGCAAAGTTTCGATCTTAAATCGATTTAGCCGCCATTTTAGGTCCGTCCACCATTTTGATTTCCACTCCAAAGTAGTTCTGTGTTCTAAAATGGTGGACAGTGTTTCATGCTTGTAACTGAGCCGTCCTGACCTTTCTACATAAGTTAATGTCTAAACTGTCCGTTGGCCGAATGTTTGGGTCAAGTAAAGACACCTTGTCCCATGCCTGACTTGTAGACAGAGGATTACCTGCGCCAACAAGCCCGATCCGCGGACATACATCAACTACAATGCTGTCTAAATACTGAACGTGGACATTTGTTGAACTACATTGTTTAGGACGTGTGTTAAGACTTACTGTTAAATCCGAGAATACACTGTTGCCATTGTGACTTGTTGTTGTACAAACTGAAGATAATCCACATGCATATAGTTGGACAAACTAGAAGTGAACTCGGCACAAACCCAGGACCGAGTTTCATTAACCTGTAGGGGGGCTGAACATTATGATCAGAAATGTATAAAATGTGTAAATGTTTAGATGTCCAGTACCTCTCACTTCTCACACCGAAAGGGCTGGTATTCGCTGTGATGTACTGAGGGCCAGATAGCTATCTGATACTTTGTTTCTTTGTAAACTGTACAGTTATAGAATAAAGATCTGTGAATCTTTATAAGCCCGTGTTTGGTGTATTTCCTTTTGGGGTACTCAGCCTCGATATTTCCTTTTGCTTTTACAGATGGCGCCCGAATAGGGACCCTCAATATTGATGCCATCTCATTGAAGGTTGTCGCGGCTATCGGACCAGGATCGGACGGTGTAAAAGGGGTCCCCTTTCTTGGATGAGAAGTGACACCTCAGCAGCGCTGCATGACCTGATACCTGGATGGTTAGTCCGCGGTCCGAGTCGGCATCTTGACGAGGGTCCATATATCGATGTGGGCAGATTTGCCGAAATCACCAACCATGTGGGACATTAGTTAGCTCTTTGAAATCCGATCGGACCTCCTTAGGATTTGATCAGGTGGGTCATGACCCGATTCTTAAGTATCCTGATCATTTGTTTTGGCGCATTGCACTCGCAAGTACAATTATTGACCAGTTAGCAAAAGTATTCTGATATGCCTGGGAAATTGTCTGCCTGCTTCAGGGCGTTATTCCGCAGTGACAGACAATCTTTGGAATTTGGCCGACCGGCACCAATGGAGGGGTCGCCGGCGTGTACTATGTACTGTAATCACAGCATTGGTAGTATAGTGTTTAATGATATTTGGCACAGACAAACTAGACATGCTTCCGAACTTCAGTGGCCAATTAATGGTAGTTTTGAAATTCCTCAAATTGAATATTTAGAATCCATATTATTAAAGAAAAAGGCTAGACCTGCAGCATTCAATGTATTAGAGAATTGGAAGAAAGAAGCAATGCAACAGTTTAAGAGTAGAGAAAAGCATGTGGGCCGTCATATGACGAACGCTGAAAAAGCGTTGTTATATGACCAGAATAAACAGTCTGAGTCAGCTAGGTATATGGATAGGGCTTTTTCACTTGATGTCCACAAAATGT
The DNA here is from genome assembly GCF_040938575.1 of Ambystoma mexicanum. Lineage (NCBI taxonomy): Eukaryota > Metazoa > Chordata > Amphibia > Caudata > Ambystomatidae > Ambystoma > Ambystoma mexicanum. The sequence continues at coordinate 233,294,219 of NC_090940.1, read as the reverse complement.
ATCCTTCTAAATACTTTCATGTATCTGATGAGCTGATTGACAAACTTTTAAATGAAAGAAGGCCTGGTGCCACTGCCCCATCTACGTATGTTCCTCTTCCTGCTGTTATTCCTCCTCCCGTAGCTCCTCCTGCTCCTCCTATTGCTCCTTTTAATGATCCTCTTCCTCCGGCTGTTGTTCCTCCTCTTGCCGTCGCTCCTCCACCTGCTCCTCCACCTTTGCCTGCTGGTGCGGGTCCGGTGGGTTTGCCTGCTGCATTAGTGATAGCACCTTTGTTTCCGAATGTACAAAATTTGCCTACTCTCCCTCTTGCAAATGGTTCTACACCACTTGTAGTAGATCGGGAGGGGGATCAAGAATTATAACTTGTAATACTGTGTCTTCAGAGAGAAAGCATGAATTGACTGCATAGTCCAGACATTGGGCCTCATTACGACCCAGGCGGTAAGTTACCGCCTGGGCCGTGACTTTACCACCATGGCGTAAACTATGTTTACGCCATGGTGGTTGGCGGATTTACCGCCCCATTCCAACCTTGGTGGGGCGGTAAATCCCCATTTTCCCATTTTCCCTTCCCCATTCCCATTTTGCCCCATAGGGCATAATGGGAGTGGGGAAGGCGTTAATTACGCCACCGTAAATTACGGTGGCGTAATTAACTCCATGGTCCCTTAGCGCCATGGATTTTAACACCTGCTAAAAGCAGGTGTTAAAACCTCCATGGCGCTAAGGGACCTCGTACTCGGGCGGTAAGGGTCGGCACTGTTTACGCCGCCGTAAAACCCTTACCGCCTGAGTCGTAATGAGGCCCATTGTATGGAGAGGGGTGAACAAGCTGATGTTTTTGCCACACTTTCGAACTTAGACAATTTTCCTGAGAAAACCATTTTTATTGAAGGATTAGGAATTCACTTATGTATAATGTGGAACAGGCCAAATGATATAGATCTCCCACAAGGGTTAAGGGATCTGAATACTTTAGCATTTTTTAGGGATACTGCAGAGAGAGCACATGAGCATGTCGAGAGGGTTTTTGAGTACAGAAGGGAGTTGGAAAGGTTAAGGAATGAAGATATAGATGGTGATAGTTTGGGCGCTGTGTTTGTACAGAAACGTTTTTTTCCTTGTCACAAATCGATAAATGAGGAAACACAAATTTTTACGAAAGATGCGATTAGGTGGATTTGAGACACGTCGATAACTCCCTTTGAAGTATATGACACGTATAGTCAGTATACGCCAGAAATGCAGAGGAAAGTGATACAGGTAATGGTAGAGTACCTGCAGGATGAATGTATAAAAAGAAAGATTTGTTGTCCCGCAGAGTTATTGAATATTTATAAGAGGGCTTTTTCGTTTGACATTTCTTCAGCTGCTTTAGCACTCGATCTAGCTCTGTTGCTTAGTAAGCGTTCAGAGTTGCCTACGTCTCAGTTGCCTGTGAGAGAGGTTCCCCCGACATTTGTCCCAAAAGTTGAGATTCCAGCTGATCCTGCAACAGGTGCAGCTGCTCAGGATATTCCTGCACATTATGTGTCGCAGTTCGTTCACATCCCGTTTTCGAGACATGAAGTGAACACCATAAAACAATCTATTCCCAATGTTAGGAAGAATCCGACAGGATTCTATAAAGAAATAGAGTCTGTTTTGCAATCATCAGTATTTACCTTAAGCGATATGGATTTGTTATTTCCCGTACTCCTGCCTATTGACTTGTGGAAACAGATTAGGACTGTAGATGATGTACCAGAGTTAGGAAATACATGGGATAACATGGTAAGACTTGATAGAGAAAGGCCAGCTGGTGAGCGACCACCACAGGTAATATTAACTTTGCCTGATAGAACAGTTACGAAATTAAAAACTATAATTCCAGAAAGAGGGACTATTTGGGACAAACTTACTGGCTGTGGCCAAGGAAAGTCTGAGGGTGCTACCGGGTCCTTTAATCGGTTCGAACAAGTATTTTCAGATTTCAGTGGGCAAGACTTAAGCACAGAGTCTGGGAAACGACTATTTGTGGACAAATTTGTGCGTGGATTGCTGCCTGACATCCAGTCACAAATTATGTCTTCAGAGAGCGGTTGGCAAGCAAAGTCTCAGTCAGAAGTATTGCATATGGCTCAGTAGTATGAGAATAGTGTCAATAATGAAAAAGAAAGAGTTGAAAAGAGAAAAGGAGACATAAAAACAAAAGTTCTATTACAGCAAATTGTTAGAGGCCCTAGAGGGGGCAATTTGCAATTCAGGGGTCAGTATGTTCCACAGGGAAATGTGCCATTGGGTCCTGTAAACATAAACCAGTGTGCTTAATGCAGACAAGAGGGTCATTGGCGTGCACAATGCCCGATCCTCCAGCAGAGGTCGAATAACGCATTTGGGAACATGGGTAGACGATCCAGAGGCCGCCTTGGGGAAGGGGGTCCTGGTAGATGTCAGTTTTCTCGGGATTCACAGCAACCTTTTTCACAGGATAATCAGGCACCAAGTGTGGATAATAGAAACATTTTTGATCATCCTTCTGCTGCTTACCTTTCTGAAGAACTTCCTTTCAACGACATTCTGTTTCGTTAGGATTGCCCGAAGCAGGGTTTGGAACCAACACCTATTCTCGTTAATCAGAAAGGTCCCTACGTTGAGATGATAGTGGGAAATAGGAAGCATCTATTCTTGATAGATACAGGGGCACAAAAGTGTTCCATTGACCATTCACAGGTTCCAAACATTCCACTGTCAGGGCAAACCAACGTTTTGGTAGGGTTTTCTGGCACACCAGTTGTCTGTCCAGTTTCCTCGCCGGTACCTATTACTTTGGGGCTGTCTATTCCTTTTGACTACGAATTGTGGAGGGAATTTGTTGGGGTTGAATCTGTTGAAGGAATTAAATGCGGTAATTCATTGTTCTTCTGATGGAGTGCGTTTGACGATTTCACCACAGCAACTTTCTGTCTCTCAATTCTTGACCAGACCTTTGCCGCCGGAATTCAGTGATGTTCCGGAGTGTTTATGGGCAATTGACAATAATGGTGCCGGTGTCTTGCAAATTGAGCCTGTTAAGATTATTTTGAAACATGGAGTGAAGTTGCCACGTATTCCCCAGTATACGATCTCAGTCGATGGTGAGCAAGCTTTGAAATGCATAGTCTCTGATTTTTTGCATCGTGGGGTGATTGAGTATATTGCAGGTAGTTTGTGCAATAGTCCGATTTTGCCCATTTACAAAAAAGGTGATAATGCAATTCCCTTCTGTTTCATTATTGATTTACGTGCCATTAATAAGATTGTTTCTCCAAAATTTCCCATTGTGTCTGATGTGACTACAATATTAACCATGATTCCGGCTTCAGCTACTCACTTTAGTGTGCTGGATCTAAAGAACGCCTTTTTTAGTATCCCTATACATAAAGACAGTAGATACCTATTCATGTTCACCTTAGGGGGACGTTCGTTTACCTTCACCCGTGCACTGCAAGGTCACACGAAGAGTCCTAGCATTTACAGTAGGGCTTTGAAAGAGCAGCTCCACACACTCGAGTTGCCTACCACTTGTACATTGCTTATGTAGACAACCTACTTTTAGCTGCTGACTCAGAGAGCGCCTGTAAGGAGGGCACTGTGTTGTTTCTTATCCACTTAGCACGACATGGACACAAAGCTTCACTTAAAAAGTTTCAATATTGTCAACAGGAGTTCGCCTATTTAGGCTATCTCCTGTCAAAGGAGGGAAGAAGGTTGACATCTGAGCAGATAAAAATAATTTCTGGCGTGTCTGTCCCAAATATGGCTTCTTACTGTAGACAATGGATCCCAAACTTCTCCTTAGTGATTAAACCAATGTTGGCTCTGACGACGAACAGCATTTCTTCGCCATTGCAGTGGAACCTGGAACACCAGCAAGCATTTGATTTTCTCCAGACTGCAATGTGCTCGGCACCAGTTTTGGGCACACCAAACCATGAAAAGGCCTTCATGTTGTATGTGCATGAATGTGATGGATGTGATGGATGTGCTTTGACTGTATTAACGCAGGAACATGGAGAGAAGAATAGGCTGTGTGGCTACTTTTCTTCCACCCTTGATCCTGTTGCATGAGCTTTGCGAAGATGTTTTGAGAGCTGTCGCTGCTGCTGCTGCGTCCGAAAAACAGAGCGAGGGAATGGTCCTAGGCCATGCTTTAACCCTGATGGTACCTCACTCTGTAGATGTTCTATTAAACAGAACACAAATGCAACATCTCACCTCTGCTTGATTAACGAGATACGAATTGATCTTGTTTGCACCGCACATCCAAATAAAGAGGTGTTGTGTCCTTAATCCGGCTGAACTTTTACCTTTCCCGCAAGGTAGTGCTTGCAGTGACGAAGAGTCACATGATTGCCTTTACACTACAGAGCAAGAGACAAAAGGCAGAATCGATCTAAAAGACACTCCTTTGAACAATCCACATGGGGAGCTGTTTTGTAATGGCTCCTGCTTCAAACTTCCGGATGGTTCATCCACAGGTGCTTATGCAATTACCACATTGAGCACGGTCGTGGAGATCAAAAAACTCATGCATAACTCCGCGCAGGCCGCAGAGATTATAGCATTGACTCGAGCTTGTGAACTTTCCGAAGGGCTTCCCGTGAACACATATACTGACAGTCAGTATGTCTTTGGGGTGGTTCACAACTTCTGCAGACTTTGGGCAGAACGAGGTTTCTTGACCTCACATGGTACTAAAATCCAGCATGGCTCCTTGATAGTACGGTTACTCTCAGAGCTTGCACTCCCTACTCAGCTAGCAATTATTTAATGTGCAGCACATCAGAAGATTATAGATAATGTAGGAAAAGGGAATGCTTTTGCTGACCAGATAGCCAAACAGACTGCCACTGATCTCTCTTCAGAAATGTATACTTCAAGGGAAGCCACAAATGCCTGTACTTTGGATGATGGTATTGAATCTGTAAGAAATATTCAAGCCAATGCCACGTTAGAGGAATCTAAGAAATGGGCTGAGGGTTTGGCAAAATTGGATGATGATGGGTGTTGGGTGGACAAAGTTGAAGGGAAATGGTTACTGCCTGATGCGTATATTATGATGATGGTTCATGGTCCCACCCATATTTGTGCTTGTAAAGTCACCAAAATGTTGCAAATTGTGTGGGTAAATGATAAGATCCCTAAAGTAGCTGAACGCTTTGTTCAAGGGTGTATGATTTGTTTGCAGCATAATGTGGGAAAGGGCACGTGGACTCCTAGGGGAAGTTTTGGTCCACCTTCTGTCCCCTTTAAGGTAATACATTTTGATTTCATTGAAATGGAGCGTTGTAATAACTTCAAATATGTACTAGTTGTTATCTGTGCCTTTAGAAAATGGGTCAAAGCTTTTCCCGTTAAAGATGCCACAACCATGACCACGGCGAAAATCATGCTGAAGGAATATTTTCCTAGATTTGGGTTGCCAAGAGTCATCTGGTCAGACAATGGTCCACATTTTATCGCTGCTGTAATTCTTCAGATATGGCCGGGATTACAGATCGATAAATGATTCCATTCAGCTAGACATGCACAGAGTGCTGGACTAGTAGAGAGACACAACGGCATCATCAAGAACAAGCTCGCTAAAACGTGTGCCGGCACCAAACTAAAATGGCCGGACGCCTTACTGATGGTGTTATTGTCTATCAGAACGACCCCTCAAACTAAGACTGGGCTCTCTCCATTTGAGGTGGTCATGGGTAGGCCAGCTAACATTTGGAACATACCAAAGCCCCGTTCTTTACGTGAGGTTGAAAATGTACTTCTTTCTGACTACTGTGGGCAGTTAACTAAAAATCTGTATTTGATTTATCACCAGGTGCGAGAGGCTTTGCCGATAAAATACGAGGGCCCCGGTCACAACATAAGGCCGGGAGACTGGGTCCTCACCAAATCATTTGAGCGATCTTCTTGCCTCACACCTCGTTGGCAGGGCCCCTACCAATTCCTCCTGGTCACAAAGACAGCTGCGCGGGTGGCAGGCAAGAAGCATTGGATCCACGCATCTCACATCAAGAGGATTCCGTACCCTTTGCCACATGCTACAGAAGTCACAGAACCCCTCACTAATGCTGTAACCAACGATCACGAAACAGCAACCAGTATCGAGAGTGCGTCAGAGACTCTCCCTGAGCCCGTGGGGCCTGGGGAAACAGCCACTTCGTCTCCACACTCTCCAACAGTTTCATTTTCAAAATTTGTTCCGAATCTTGTGTCCGATCTCGCTTTGCATTCATCGCTTCCATCAGGGAGTTATGACACGTTGTTCACAGATCATTCAGAACCAGGGATCACAAGGTACGATCTGCGTCCGAGGAAGTAGACTTACTGCATGGTTCGGCTGTTCCATCAAGGAAAATCATCGAAGGGCTTGTCTCTTTAGCCCAATCTTTTTGTACATAAGTGGATTCTGTTGGCTAGGGCTTGTGAAAGGACTAAGAAGACGCGCAGTCTGGAGATCGCCAGCAAAAAAACTTTGGTGCAATCGTTTGAAGAAACAATTCCTTCAACCGCTCCCACTCATATGGACTAGATAAGAGACTGTGTGACCAGCCGCGAAAATGAACAATCAAATGTGTGGGCCCCCGAAAACATATTGTTGTCTCGTGATAATGTTAACTGGTTTTACAATAGTCATTGCCCTAGGTTTCTGCTATCTGGAAGAAGTACACCCACTTGAAAATGTGTTACCTACTGAAAATGTACCCACTGTTTCTACTCCTTTTCTGCATCTGCACACTCTATCTCCTAGATACTCTCAGCACAGACAGAGTTACCACAACAACACTCTATTACTCATTATGAATGCTACATATGCCATTTTCAATAAGTCCAATTGTTGGGTCTGTTCGCATTTACCGCAACATGGGGATAAGGGGCTGGGTTGGTATATTCATCCTTTACCTTTGACAACTGCATGCTATGCTTCTTTATGGGCACTATTCTTTGGCCGATGGAACAATAGCATCTCAGGGAACTTTGATGGAACTAACTTGAACGATTTTGAGAAGTGAGTTCTAATGCCCCTGGGATGCTCACTCTTTGCGAATAGTAGCAAGCCTAATGTTGCTTCTATTAGGCCTTCTGATAGACTGTCCCGTCCTTTTCAATCTTTGATCTCTTTTAAGATGGCTCCTATAGGCAATAGGGATGCCACGCCACCTTCTTACACTGTTAACCACAGCCCCGATTCAGTTTCTTTCTGCATACAGAGGAATGGTACTCAGTCAATGGGTGATTTCAAGGGTGCGCCAACATTGCGAATTTAACTAGTGAGGACAGACCTTTGTATGTAGGCGAACCTGTCTACTTTGTTTGCAGTAATGTAGCGTTTCCATGGTTACCCAGGGATTGGCAGGGAACCTGTTATTAGAGATTCTGTTACCCGGGGTATTCATTGCTAGCACTAGAGAAGTTTTGAAGGCCTGTCCACGGCGGGACGAGAATGGGGATACTTCAGCGCAAATTCTGGGCGATGTAGCTAAATCTGTTGTGCCATTTTGGGGACAAATACTGAACTCAGAATATCAAGAGACTAGCGAGAGTACTGGAGAGGACCATCAACCGGACCACTGACATACTCTATAATATGACTTTAGAACAAAAAGCAATAAGGTTAGTGGCACGTCAGAACCGGATGGCATTAGATGTCATCCAGGCTGAGCGTGGTGGGGTATGTAAATTAGTGGGGTCTGCTTGCTGTGTTTTCGTGCCAGATTCCTCTCCAATGATTTTCAGAGCAATACAAAATCTGCACGTCCTTAGTTCAGAAGTGCATGTTCCCGAGGGAAACTGGGATATTAGCGCTTGGTTCTGGGACTTTTTGCGATCTTGGGGATGGAAGCTACTTTCGGTCTTGCTGATTATTTTAGGTATTCTGTTGTTTCTTTGTTGTTGTATACAATGTCTTCCTGGTATGTGTTCGATGTTAGGAGGATGTTGTGCACAAGCGATGGGTACGTTAGCACACAAGGTACATGCCCCAGAGAAAATATCCAATGAATTTGTGCTGAAAGAAATCTCAGGATCTGACCTCATGGCAAATGATATCTCCGATAGTGATTCAGGATGTATGGACATTGAGATGTGGAGGTATTCGTAAAGTGACTAGAAGTAGTTTAGTGCTTGGCTTAGGCCAAAACGAGGGTTTGTTAAACGGGATATCATATCGTGCCTCCTTTATTGTATTTATTGGCCTAAGCCCAGTCGCTCTTCGAAAAAAACTGCGTAGCAAAGTTTCGATCTTAGATCGACTTAGCCGCCATTTTAGGTCCGTCCGCCATTTTGATTTCTACTCCAAAGTAGTTATGTGTTCTAAAATGGTGGACAGTGTTTCCCATTTGTAACTGAGCTGTCCTGACCTTTGTACATAAGTTAATGTCTAAACTGTCCATTGGCCGAATGTTTGGGTCATGTAAAGAGACTTTGCCCCATGCCTGACTTGTAGACAGAGGATGACCTGCGCCAACAAGCCCGATCCACGGACATACATCAACTGCAATGTTGTCTAAATACTGAACGTGGACATTAGTTGAACTACATTGTATAGGACGTGTGTTAAGGCTTACTGTTAAATCCGAGAATACACTGTTGCCATTGTGACTTGTTGTTGTACAAACTGAAGATAATCCACATGCATATAGTTGGACAAACTAGAAGTGAACTCGGCACGAACCCTAGACCAAGTATCATTAACCTGTAGGGGGGCTGGACATTATAATTAGAAATGTATAAAATGTGTAAATGTTTAGACGTCCAGTACCTCTCACTTCTCACACCGAAAAGGCTGGTATTCGCTGTGATGTACTGAGGGCCAGATAGCTATCTGATACTTTATTTCTTTGTAAACTGTACAGTTATAGAATAAAGATCTGTGAATCGTTATAATCCTGTGTTTGGTGTATTTCCTTTTGGGGTACTCAGCCTCGATATTTCCTTTTGCTTTTACACCCTGTCCGTACATCCTGTTATTTGCAAAGTTACATGATGCTGTCATCCTTCCTAATTGGAAATATTCTCAATGGGCCTGATTCTGAAAGATTTGCACCGGTTCTTATCAGGATACGCCTATGAGAAGACTTGCACCTCTTACAATAATTTTCAAAGCCAAAAATCTGAGCAGATCTTTAGAAGCCTGGATCATATCTGATGATCCCTTCGGCAAATGTTTGTGAATGGCATTTTCACATGAGCATCTCAAAGATGCTTTAGGATCTCCAGTTTTAGGCTTTGAGGAACAGGTATAAGGTAGCATATACCTATCTCTGAATTTGATGACTATTTTCTAAGGGATGAAGTCATAAGGATAAGGTCATACATAAAGGATACTACAGCTACCCTACGTATGCTAGAGCAAATGCCTTTTAATCCAGAGACACCATTTTAGTTACTCTGGACATTGAAGCTCACTCAAATCCTTCAAGAACAAACACTACTTGTTATGGAAACAAATCCTTTGGGAAAATAATTTGCCACTACCAATACCAGTCCATGTTTGATGCAATTGGCAGAAATAGCCCTGACCATAAATGTCTTTATTTAAAATATATATATATATTTGAACAGATATTGTGTACCGCCATGGGGCAACCTTTTCCCCTGCTTGCCAAATCTGTATGTGGGCACTTTTGAAAAAAATCAACCATTTATGATATGAACACGCCTTTCCATAGTCACATAAGGAACTGGGCATGGTACATTGATGATGTGCATTTGGTCTTCGAGGGAACTATTGCTGAACTGGAAGCTTTTCTGGTCTGGCTCAATGACCAAAATCGATTTCTGAATTTCTCTATGACAAGCAGCACGACAGGTGTTAACATTCTTGATATAACCATAACTGCTCACGCAGGACAATTGACCACCCTGGTCTACCGGAAACCATCTGATCAAAACTCACTCTTACAATTTCAAAGTTATCATCCACAGAGTCTTAAGCTGAGCTTGCCTTTTGGACAGTACCTTCACTTCCACAGAAACTGTTAAATATTGAGAGAATATGAAAAACAATCTAAATATCTCTCTCAGAAATTACGGTAAGAGGGTACCCGAGAAGAACAATACGGCAAGCCCGTAAATGTGCAAAGAACATGCTGAGAGAGATCACTCTGCAACAACATACTCCTTGTATGTGACAAACAAAACGGCAGTTAAAATCACGGTAGTTCTTTGCTACTTTCCTCTCACCAATTGTATAAAACGTGAATTCTGAAGCTGTGGGCCATTTTAAATTTGGGAAAAACAAACCTTCCTCCTCTCAGATTTGCAATGAAACGCAGACACAATCTGAGAGACTCATTTGTCATTACCTGTCCTGCAAAATATACAACAACTCAGGATACACCATGGAATACTCCAAAGCCGATTGGACATGCTCCATGTGGGAACTGTAGCTCTTGCTTAGAAACAAAAAGAAGCACCCACATTGATAGTGGCTAGCGTTCCCCATGGTGTCAAAAACATTCACCAATTTTAATACCACAAATGTGCTATATATCTCATCATGTGCCCATGCAGACTTATACATACACGATCAATAAAGATCTGCATTTGTGAGCATAGATCGTGTATTAGAGGAAAGAAATTAACAACTCCCATGGCTCAACATTTTATTAGTCAACATCATGCATGCATGCATGGACTTCTCATGAACGGTCATAGAAAAGGTTAAAGTCCCCCAAGGAGGAGGTGACATATCATCACATCTATTAAAAAGAGAACAACTCTGGATTTTTCACCTGAAAACAGACACTGCAGGGTCTGAATGAAGCTATTTGCTGGCAGAGTTTAGCAATAATGTAAGTGTAATCCTGATTGTTATTCTCTACTATGGGTGAACAAAGACCAATTCCATCAGCCATTGTAGATATAACATCTAAACCAGCGGATGATGTGATGAGGGGAATTTGCGTTTGACCTCTGTATTTGACTCCTCTATTGTGACAGAAGTAATTTTCTTCCTTAATTTCTTCCCTTAATTTCTTCCTTTAATTTTTTCCTTTGATTCTTTCCTTTGACATTTCATGTTATGTTATGTTTTTGAACACCAGAAAGAATAACTTCTGATGCATTGGAGTAGTGTTGACAATGCAGTGATTAGGCAAACCTCTGAGGAATGAGTCATTGGGAGGGACTGAATGATATCAGTGCCAACATGGCCTCTGCTGCATTGTGGGAAAATACCATTGTTCTGCAATTTTATGAAGGAATAGGGTTGGTGCATCTATACCACGAAAGCTGTTTAATGGAGTTCCTATACTCCAATGCAAATAATTGCTTTACTTACTGCTTGGTTTCAGGTGATTGCAATATCTAAAAAAAAGGTGTGGGTAAGAAATTGTTTCCACATTTTTTGCATTCATTTTTTGAGTATTGCTTTAAGTCAAATACGTTCCTCAATGGCGCTCTATAACAGATACAATTGATTTGCTATCTCCATGTGTCTGGACAATATTGGGAGATACATATATATAAAGTGGATAGGACAAAGATGTGGCCACTCCACTCTAAGATTGCCACCGTGGTACGCTTGCAAGCCAGTGCATATCTGTGCGTAAGGACACATGTGCATCTTGTTAGACACTAACTGTGCTATATACACACCGAATGAGATGCTGGCGTTCACACAGGGCTTCCCCGTTGATGTGGTTACCTCACGGGAGCAAGCAAATGGAGCAGTGAGGTGAGACTACTCCAGGAGTTTTGGAAACAAAACAAGAAATATAGCTTCCCCATTTTTCGATTATCTCTCTAACTGTGGAACTATTGCACTTTATAAAGATAATACTCAGCGAGCTGACATTGGATGTTCCACTGCCGAAAAGGAATCTGCGATAATGAAAACACGGCAAGGTGGGCCCCACTGTTTTATTTTATTTTATTTTTCATTTTATTCCATGCTTCAGCAGTCTTGTTGAAGTACTATGCCAAACAATGAGTACTGAATATTAAGAAATTAGTAACACTCATCATGAATTATTATTAAGTAGTGGAATGCATGTCTGTTACCATCACTTAGGTATCCAAAGAGGGGAATCACAGGAAATGTGAGGCCTGAAATCCAACAGCATTGTCCAGTGGCTTGAAATAAAAGTACAGATAGGTTTTTTTGTGGTCCGGAAGAAAGTGGTCAAAGAAATAACAATTCCACTGAAACCGGTTGACTGTTATTAAAGGATGCCCGAATAGTAACTGGGTGCCCATCTTTCATATTTAGATTTTAAAACTTTGAGCAAATGAGAATGGAGCATTAAAAACTATATAATCACTTCCTTCCATGCTCACCAATTCGCCATCCTTTTCCAAATTGTTAGTTTAATTCTTCTAGTACTTAGGTAGGGTTAGTATCTGTTCCCTATTTATCCACCCTAGATAGGTGACCCATCAGCGTTCCCCAGGGAAATAGCGACCCAGGGCCACTTAGCATTGGTTGGAAGGATAGATTAGTGCTTGAGAAAGAGAAATTCAATAGGTCATTTCAATAGAATGTACCAATATACAATTAGTCGAGTGTAACATCTACTCATCCTGCCAGCCAACTCTTCATTATAAGGAGACAAACACTGAACTGTAACAGAAAGGGTGGCAGAAGGGACATATGCTATCCTAAGAGCTACTGATATGATATATGTATTATCACAATAAAGGCACCACGGTTCATGATTGACTTCACTAAAAGGATAACCTTCATGAATGTCTTTACCCACCACCATTGACTTTTCTGACTAGTGAAATAATTTGGAATGGGGATACTTTACCTTTTGGTTGTGAAAATCTATCCAGAAAATAAATGGTGTGCCTGTGTTTTACCATTGATGACAGACTACACTAAGGGATGGCAAACTTCCCTTTTTGTGGTGAAAGGGTGGTTCCTTTGTGAAGCAAGTAACAAGAGGAACTAGCAAAGGGAAAGGAGGGCAGAGACACAATGCGGGTAAATTATGCAGATCACACGTCAAGACATGGAGGAGTGAAAGACGCTTTGAGATTGTGAAGCTTGGCAGCGGTAGACTGGCCTATAGGGAACTCTGGGGATTGCCTGGTAGGCCAACCTATATTATTTCCACATTTCTTTCTCATAGGAAAAGGCTCTGTCTTGCTGAAAATGTGCAATATAGGGCCACTTTGAGAATCATTTCCAGGGCCTCTTTTGGTTCCCTGTCCACCCCTGAGCTTGGGAAAAGCTGGGCAGAGACAGGAAGGAATGCAACCCACCGTGAGTGCCTGAAAGAAGCAGAGTGACCCAAAGAGACTGTTGGCAGATTACCAACACATGAAGAAGTTCCAGCCGCTGTGAGACCGAGGAACTTTGGCAACGCCATGGGGACAGGAAGGAGTGCAACCCACTGCGAGTCCCTGCAAGAAGCAGAGTGACCCACAGAGACTGTTGGGAGATTGGCAAGACATGAAGAAGTTCCAACCACTGTGAGACCAAGAAACTTGGGCAACGCTGTGGAGACAGGAAGGAGTGCAACCCACTGTGAGTCCCTGAAAGAAGCAAAGTAGCCCACAGAGACTGCTGGCAGATTGCAAGACATGAAGGAGTGCCAGCCGCTGTGAGACCAAGAAACTTGGGCAACGCTGTGGAGACAGGAAGGAGTGCAACCCACTGTGAGTCCCTGAAACTTTGGTGAAGCTGTGTCAAGGTGGGGTGTGCAACCTGCTATGAGTCAGCCAAACCTGGGCAAGGCCTTCTCGAAGAAAGCTGCTGGAAAGGCGGGGAGTCAGCAAAAACAGACACATGCTGGTTCCCTTGCTCAGTAATATTCTGCAATCTGAAAACTAGAGTCGCAATTCCATAAAATCTGGCACAAACAGAAGAGAGAGGGTGAAACTAGTGAAACACTGCATTCTGGGAGCAGGAAGTCACATTCCCATACCGTAGGCCACTAATAGAACAAGACATGAAATAAGAGACCTGCACCATTATGAGAGTTAGAGTCCCAACCCTATGGCATTTATAAATGAGAGAACAAAACGGTGTAAAATGGCCCAAAGAACAAGCGAAAAGTCTCGTGGCACAGCCATTTTAGGATGCTAGCCACCTTTAGTAGCTATTTGTGGTAAATGCAAAGTGCACAAGTATCATAAAAACTGTAAAAATCACACAGCTGACAACAGCTTGTCTTAGGCACATTGTCAAAGTAACCAAAAAGCAATTATATAAAAAGTATCCTAACTGCACTTCACTGTAAGGCGATGGGTGCAATTGTACAAATACAAGCATGAATAAATTTAGACATTGGGGATCATTACAGGGGTGCTGGTATCCTGCCGGTAATTCTGGTAGGATAACGGCAACCTGCTTTACCGTCTCTGCCACCCGATATCCTGATATTACTGCCATATTACGGGTGGAAGAGTGAAGGTAAGTTCCGCTTGCCATGGAGTCCGATAGGACTCCTTGGGGATGGGATTTACTGAATCACTGGCACTGCCCCCATTAAAGAGATACTGAAATCGCATTATGTCAAACTGTTTGAAAACACGATACATCGCCACTCATATATCATGCACACCTGGCTGTTTCTACAGCAGATGGGGCACATTTCCTCACCACAATTGCAACATTCGTGTACCATAATGCGTGGCTGTGGCAACTCGAATTATAGGGTGCTGCTGCTGTCACAGATTATAGTTTATGCTAAAGGAATACCGAATGAACTACCTAGGAACAATGTGTATGTTTATAATGATATACTCTTGCTGCCCTCTCATAACATACAGTAATTAGACAATTAGAAAAAAACAAAATGTCTTTAAAGTTTCAATAGATTACAGTCTATATGCGCTCAAGAAATCCACTAGGGAATTCTAGGTTCAGACCCATTGGCATGGCAAGGATAGAGACAGGGGTATGACCCACAGAAGTATCGAGCGGGCAGGGCGCTTTCATCAGCTAATGGTCCTACATCGAGATGGCCATGAAGTGCCCTTAAACTTAACGACAGGGCAGCTCCTGAAAAAGATTTTTCAGAAGTGAGGCAAATGAGAAAATCTTACATTTTTGTAACAGGAAGGTTTCAGCTGTGACTTGATGCCCGGGTAGAAGGTGGCATCCGATAGGTGATTTGGGTGTAAGTAGAACAGTCATTTTTCTTCTGCTCCTTGTTTCATTTGTTGAATGTGTTAGCACTCGGAATTCAGTGGGTCACACCCAAGAACATGCCACAAAAAGCTACCATATGGGAGAGGCAGGGAAGAAAACAGCGTTTTTTTACAGGGAAAATAACTTGGGGGCTGGGGCGATAGAGGAGTAAACAAAGCAAAGAGCAATGGATCCAAGCCCCCTTAAAGCAACTTAATTAAGGAAGCCTGTTAGGATTCAACACTAGAAATCACTTTATATTTCTCTACCTAGTGCTGAGAATAGAAGGGCCAGTGTTTCATCGATAATTTGACTACAGAACACAGCAGATGCTTACTCAGAAAATAGTGTCTTTAACATGGAAGCCATTCCCCGACTCCTAAGGATGTAGACCACCATCGGACACCGAACAAAGATCTGCTCAGATAGTGGGGAAACACCACATTGACCCGGGCAGTCATGGCCCTTTGGTCATCTCGAAAGACTCACCAATTACATGGAAGAACAGGGCCGGTGCAATAGTAGCCCGTAGACAAGGGCCTTATCAGCAGGAGGGGGGTAGCAGAGAGTACCATTTTGGTCCTAAGGACATCAGTACTTATCCCAAGCTAAATGAAGAGAGGTAGCAACATGGAAATGTAATGGATGGCATAGATCCTTGCAATGGCCTTGACAAAGAGGTCCCAAAGGAATTGACTTATGGACAGAGAGAGGTTAGACTGATGTCAAAAAGGCCGATTCAAGATGGAGTCAGAGACGATCAAAGCAATGTGGCAATTGATTGTCATGGTGGTGTAGTCAATGAGCACCTGATGGTCAAGGAGTTAGAGTGACTGAAGTACGATTGGATGGGCGTCACCAACTGAAACATAGTTGCAATCACTAATGATAAAGGGAATTGAGTGATTAACGGTCCAGGAGAAGCAGGGACTGATGATCTTGGTGATTATGTCATGGTGAGCGGGCAGTTCATGTTACTGAAGGCCAAGAATCAGTCATGGATAGGTCGGGAGACGCAATTCACTTCTTCCTAGACCACAGCATAAAAACATCTGATCTATAGCTGTGTTTTTTTTCATTGATGTATTTTACCATTTCACTTATAATCAGTATGTTTCTATGAGGGTTTTACTTCATTCATATTTTTAAATATTGACACTTGACTTGTGATTTTATTGATTGCGTTTTTTAATTTGATTTGTATTTAACACTACTTTAACCATGTTGTTGTGTTTACCTGTCCTCGCTCTGTCCCCGTACTGAATTCTTGGCACATTTTCGATGAGTACTCCAGTAGGGGAGATGTTTACAAGCAGAGATTCCGCACTGGCCAAGACCTCCACTCAATCTAACCTCACTCCCCCAGAGCTCTACCAATACTGGAAGCCATTTTCTAATTGCAGAGCAGGAGGAGGAGGGAGAGCACCTTCAAACTGGGAACAGCCTAAGCTGCTATAAATCTGACCAGTGTCCAACGACCCATCTCTAGATATCCCCACCCGTTTGTGAGGAACACAACCGAACCTGAGGGATGGCACCAAACTGGCTCCCACTACGGTCATCTAGGTGGACGCGCACTGACCCTCTCTGTTGCTGAGCAGTGTCAATTACACCAGATGGTGCACTAGGTTACAGGGTGGAAATGAAACTGCGGCGTGGCAAACAGACTGAAGAGTCCCTTTTACCTGGCATGACAGTGGGGATGGATTCCCCTCTCCCACACAGAGTTACAGCCGTGCAGGAATAAATACCAGCCACCCTCACACATGTTTCTGCTCTGTAGTATGGCCCTTTGTTGAGATTGATTGGTAACCAGCTATAACCTGTTTTGAAAAAGAAAACATTTCATGTATATGTGAGATTCCATCAACTTGCCATCTTCTGACTCCTAGAGTTCCTTGTGGATCTTTAATCTCCCATGTTATGCCAGGTTAGTTACGCGTATTGTGCCCTTTTTGCCTTGTGGCTGCCGCAATGTGGCTAGGAAGGACAGAAGAGGGGAGTGAAGGAGAAGTCATGGCAGAAAAAGAAAGAAGGAAAGGATGCTAGGAGGAAGGTAAAAAGTAGAGGGAAAGAGAATACACGAGGTTGTGTCATGTCTGTTACTCGTATCAAACATGTGTGCCTCTTTTTGGCAGGAAGGAACATAGAGCGAGGGCATTAGGGAGAGCAAAGGTCATTTTAGCTGCTTGCAAAATTATGTATATACCTTTTGGTTGCTTCAAAGCACTTAAATGAGGGGGAAGAAAGCAGGAGGAGACATACAAGAGGGGAGGTAAACATACAAGTGTGAATGAATGTTAAGGGGAGTAGTTAGGTAGCAAACATGGACCATTATGTTATGTCATGTTATTTGCTTTTATAGCGCTCTTGCCACAGAAAACTAATTTGAATAAAGATGTCCATCCTGTCTAGAAGAATTCGGGTTCCTCTCATGTTCTCTCCCTCTAATATCCCGTATGACAAATCTTATTTCTCTTACTGGCCTCAGAAGACAGCTCCTATTTTCATTGTCTCACTCTGCCTTTCTCACTTTGACTACCCCCTCGATCACTCTCTCACCCACCTCTCTCTCTGTCTATTTATCTCTCTGTCTAATACATGAATGGTGCGCTATGCAGAGCAAGGAACAGGAAAAGCCTGGTGAGTGTGTGGGATGATCTTTGGGGTCTGCCATTGTTACCTCAAGTACAAAGAGATATGGGAAGCTCAATATGTTTTGTTTGTAGGAGATACTACCCTGGAATTTGAAAACCCAGGCTTCTATCTCGGCTTCCTTGGGGCTGAAGGGGCATGGTGAGAGCAGTTTCAGTCCACGCTCTGTCTGACATTGGTGCTACACCATGTGAGGCCTCCTAAGTATGTTTCCCATCATGACAATGCCAGTTTGGCAAAGAGCAATACTTGTCAAGTCTTTGTCCGGCTTTCGGGCTTGGGTCAACTATTCCTGGTATTTTGAAGCCCAAATCTGCCCAAAGATCATGTGAACTTGGAGCTAGTCTCATGTCACCCACCATTGGCAATCAGAAAGGATTAAGTCAAAAAAGGCCCTCAAAAGGTACAGACCGTGGTGGGCGTCTGACGGGAGGCACAACATTTGGACCAAATGGCCTAACAGATGTGTTCTCCTCTGATGACAGACAGACACACCACTTTCTGCAAGATGGGCACAAGTCATGGGCCTGCAGGGACTTGGATCTGGTGTTTTCAAAGGACAAACAAAGGGAAGACCAGATTTTAACCAGTCAATATGGGTTCACTTGGAAGCTAGGCACCCACTGCTCTAATAAATCAGTAGCCTAATTGAGTGTGATGAATGGAATATCAGGAAGAATAGTATAATTACTGATATGTAATTCGGCAGGGCATCAATATGGTGACAGAGGTGGGCAGAAGAGGCTGGTATCTATGAAGTGGGCAGAAGAGGCTGGTATCTATCCATTTTGAATATCTATGGCCTTCAGTTGAGTAGGGACCCAGTTATTTTAGAGGCCGTGGGAGCAAGAACGACCAGACTCTTGAGGTAAAGTTGATAAACGTTATATTTTTATATGTTTGTATAGATGTTAGGTTTGTCCTTTTCAGGGTTGAGTCGTCAGTAGTCTGGATTTGGTTTATTATGTTAGGTTTGTCCTGTTCAGGGTTGAGTCGTCAGTAGTCTGGATTTGGTTTCTTATGTTAGGTTTGTCCTGTTCATGGTTGAGTTGTCAGTAGTCTGGATTTGGTTTCTTTGTCTCTGAGTTAGATACTTAAGGAGTCTGGGTTTCTGTGACTAGCATGCAATGTGTCTTTCAATGTTTTCTTCTCTATGGTTCCCAAAACCATCAAGGACCACATTGACACCCTGGCTCCTGCTCTGGCTGATTTCTGCAACCACTCATTCGCCACTGGAGTCTTCCCCTCCCCTCTAAAGTACTTCCTTGTGCACCCTCTTCTTAAGAAGCCCTTGCCGACCCCTCCTGTTCTGCTAACTACCGCCCAATCTCCATCATTCCTTTCCTGGGCAAACTCCTGGGAAAGCTGGCCATCGCCCAGCTAAATCTTCTTACTGAATCTGTTGGTTGTCTCTATGACCATCAGTCTGACTTCAGAGCTGCAAGAAGCACGAAAACTGCTCTCCTGAACATCCGTGAAGACCTGCTCTCCAATCTTGATTCCAACACCCCCTGTGTCCTCATCTTACTTGATCTCTCTTCTGCCTTTGAAACGGTCAACCATGCCATCCTGCTCAACCATCTCTGTGATAACCTGGATATCACCGATCAGGCCCTGGCTTGGCTGACCTCCTTCCTCTCCGATCTACCCTCCCAGGTCCAACTTGGGTCCTTCCTCTCCTCTATCTCTATCTCTACCTGTGGTGTTCCACAGGGGTCTAACCTCTCTCCCTGGCTGTTCAACCAATACCTGACACTTCTTGCCCACCCCATTGCCACTCTGTGTCCCAACTTTCAGTGCTATGTGGATGACACTCAACTCATTTTCCGGCTCCCGTCCGCCCCCTCTTCTCCGTCTCTCATCTCTGACTGTCTTTCTGCCATCCAGGAGTGGTGTGCTGCCAAATATCTCTTCCTTAATGCCAGAAGGAGCCAGATTCTCTTCCTCGGCACACTTGGTCCCTCCTTTCCTGTCACCCTCTCGCCGGTCTCTCCTAGCCCTCTTCCTGCTACCACCTGTGTGGCTAAAAACCCTGGGGTCATCTTAGACTCCACGCTTTCCTTCTCTCCTGATGTTTCTAAGAAGTCACACTACCAGCTGCACCTCCTCAGAGGTATTCTTCCTTTCCTCTCCTTCCTCCAGAAGCTCACTGTCTCCAGAGCTCTGGTTCTCTCCAGGCTGGACTACTGCAACAACCTCTTTCTAAATCTGCCTACCTCTACTCTCCGCCCTATGCAACCCATCCAAAACAGGACTGCAAGACTTGTCCTTGGCCTCAAGCCCAGGGATCGTATCTCTCCAGGACTGAAATCCCTGCACTGGCTCCCTGTGGCAGCGATGATTATGTTCAAAACCCTCTGCATTCTCCACAAGGCCTTCTGGGGCCTGGGACCGCAATACCTTCAACTCTCTCTTCCTAAACATCTTCCGTCTCAAGCTCTTTGCTCATCCGCCTCCAACACCCCTGGGTTAGTCGCTTCTCCGAGCAGCGAGTTGGTGGTTGATCTTTTTCTTCTGCTGGGGCCTCCCTCTGGAACAGCCTCCCTGCCTCTCTGAAACTTGAGGAGAACCATCTCCTGTTCCGGAGGCACCTCAAGACATTCCTCGTTGCTTCTGCTTTCTCTCCTCCTCTCCCCTGTTGATCTCCTGGCTGAATCTGAAATTGCACTGGTTTCCTGGCTACCCTCTGATCTTGGGCCCAGGTCCCCTGCCCACCAGTTGCTCACCTGCACTGCCCCCCTGGCAACCCCTGCACTCGGGGACTGTATCCCTACAGCCCCTACTAGCACTTGACCCCTGATGTCTGCACTAACCCTTGCACTTGCCACCAGCTGGCCGCACTTTTATTTATTGTATTTATTATTTTACTGTTATCCTATGCACGGCACTGCCCCCTCCCCTTTCCCCCGCACTTTACCCTTCCCCCTCCCCTGCACTTGCGCAAGCTCAATGTCAACTGGCCTAGAGGGATCGTTGTCTTGTGTATAGGGGTGTTATAAATGCCACATCATATCATATGCTTAAGGAAGTGGGACTCCTTTATCCAGCATGCATTGTCTCTTTTAAAAGTCTATTTCTCAAATGCTTAAAGAGATTATACTACTTATCCTGCATGAAATATGTACTGTTTGTGCATTTTACTTAGTTTACTCTAAGAACTCTGTGTCTGAGTTATTTTTAATTTTATTGTGCACATGGCTCTTGACACAAGAACATTACAAAAATTACACAGAAAGACACATCAGAACGTAAAACATTCCAGACAGATCAATACATTAGATTGTTGATGTGATCTTACACCTCCTGAAAGAAAATTAATTAAGAAAATACAGTTCAAAAAGATATCATCTATGCAACGTAAAACAGCTAAACATCACTCTTGTTACTGACATGACCTGCAGCCAAAGGTCTGTTGGATGGACAATCCTCCTATCAACAACAAAGATAAAGCGATGCTTTATTCTTAAAGATCTAGTGCACTGACATAGCAGGATTAGATGAAATAAGTATTCTAATGTTCACTCTACCCTGCACAATCTGCAAATCCTTTTAACCATGTCCAGACCCTGCATGACACCTTCAACTTCAAAAGTGGGAAGTAGATTTTAACAAAATCGTAACTACTGTTTTCTTCCCATTACTGCAGGGAACCTTTGTAAGTAAGATTCAGTAACAAAAGCCAGTTTGGGAATTCTTGCTATGTCTTTGAACAAAGAGGTCCTTGAAACTAATTCAATTGTGGCGATCCAGTCATTCTCTTCTAGTGCATGATTAACTATCCCTGTCAGTTTATGGCCCTTGCAGAACGTGCATATAGAATGGATGGGATTACACCAGAATCATTCTGAGTCCAAATAACCGAACCAACTCAGGAAGATGGCAAAGTACTGTTATATTAACAATTATCTAAAACAGGGAGGTTATAATGGACATCAACAGACGGACGTTCAGACTGTCAATGATCTTCACACTAAATATAGATTTTATACCAAAAAACTGCATCAGAGTGGCATCATACTACGTGGCAAATAATGAAAAACCTATCAGGGGTCTGGATTGGTTAAGCGAGATATCTAAATATACAATTCTATAAGAGCTAAGATTGTTATTGGCTGCCCATTGTCAGGTGGAAAACCTATGCCTACCTCTTCAAAACATGTAATTTCAGAAACATCAGATACACAGTTTCTCATTGGTCTTAAAACCATAAGATCCTTCATTATATGGATTACTATAATTGGTGGGTATGCTTGTGCCATGTCTGAAACATTTGGTTCATTTAGCAGCACATATGCCCAGACCCAGGTGCAGGGAGATAGGACATGAGACTACCCATTTAGCCTTGCATCTCTCATCACCCATCCATTCTACCATGAAATTGTCAGTGTACTTGGCCTTGCAAAGTATCCTTGTTTCTGAGAATACACGGAAGTGAGGGCACTCTTTTATCGTGTCTGGAACTTCAAGTTCAACTCTATTTCCATCTTGCCAGAACACCACGATCTGGTCCATTTTGCAGTTTTTAAATGTTCTAAATGAACAAAAACTTGGCATTTCATGAGTCTTGGATTGCACCTTGCTGTGAGAAGATTCATCCTCCCAACACCTGTTCTCCGTTGTAGACATCTGACCTTGCGCTCTATAATCTTGACTTCAGGCCAGAGATCCTCGCCACGCAGCTCCACAAGCCCACTTTTCTTGCTGCAACATCATGTCCAGTTTCTGTGCAATGGCGGTTTCGCCTGCATTCTAGTTACTACTTATAGCCAGCTTCTATGATGACTTAATCTACCTTGCGTTTCAGCATCTGTACATTTATTGAACAATTGTTTTCAGAAGCAACTTGTGCACATGTAATATTTTCCTTTTATACTTAAGAGTTCACTCGATCTTTTACTTCACCATTAGTATTCTTATGATTCATACATTATCGTTAGCCAATGTCCTGAGACGTCGAGCACACATTCTCATGACGTCACTGACTCATCATCTTCAATCTTTTTTTTATATTCCTTCAGGGAGTTCCTCCTGCAGATTACCATTACTTCTGGGGTATATTCGATAGGGCTCTCTCAATGGGTATCTTCCTCTGAATACACACTGCAGTATTGGCACAACGGCTGGTGTCAAACATGGCATGGTCTCATGTCTCCAGCATATGGGAGGTAGGGGGCGGGATCTCCTGTGGATGTGTACAGCTGCTCCTTTATACCTGGACCAGCAATCAATAATTCAAGTGAGCTATTTAAGTTTACCATTTTGCCCTGTGCGTCATTGACCCAGAGTGAGAAACCAGATGTAACACTGCACTGGTCCAACACACTTAATTTACTGAACAGTGAGTTTGCCTGTAGGACTTTGATTTTTCAAAAGAAGCTCAGGACTTTCCAATCACCTACCACTTTCATAGGCATTAGACCAAGTTCAAGCCTAATTAGAGCAGCCGGGACTTCCCAAGGGAGACCACAGGCACTACGCCAGATAAGACCCTCCAATATATTCCAATTGGGTGGGTGGAATCTTGATCCTGTAATAGGTAATTGCTGGTGTTAAAGAAAATGTAACTAATTTATAGATTATACACCTCAGCCCGGCTGAGAAAACTCTGCACTTCCTTTTTAGAAGGATCAAGTGCGCAGTCTTATATCTGATACTGTAGATAGTAAAGCCCAGATAAACATACCTATCTGTTCTACATAGGACAGTACCCTTAATCCTCCACACGAAAGACAGGCGATTCTTCCTCCTGGAGTCTTGCACCAAAATCTTCAGGGTTCCATTTATACCGAGGCCATGGGCATCCATGAAGAAGGATAATTGGTCCAGGGAGTGCTGCAATCCAGAGTCTGATCCAGAATGATTAAGTCATCTGCATAGAGTCAATACATAAATGACTAAGACCCTATCCTCGGGGGTGAAGAACCAACCCCTGACAACCATATGCCAAGGCCCGGAAGATGCAGGTGAAAGAGTGTCAGAGCCAATACCGAACCCTGCCTGACACCTCTGCATGTGCATACAGTCTCCGACAACACCCTTAGCATTCAGGCAGTCCTGAATGCTTGTAACCATGTGAAGTGAGACAAGAATTTCCAACAGCCCCAAGCATTTAGTTTCCTCCAGAGAATACATCTGTCCACATTGTCAAGGGCTGAGGTTAAGTCTATGAAGCAGATATAAAAGGGTTTTTGTTTAAGGTTGTTATCCCCCAACAACATGGTGAGAGTAAACCCATTTACAGATGTTGTGATTGGCTCTAAGTTATCGGGCACCACGCAGCTCTGGGGAGACAGAATATGTTTTCTAGGCATTTTAGCCTGCAACGATTGTGCACATGGACGTTTATGAGTAAAACTTTTGTTTGTGGACAGATTTGAATTTGACCGTAGTTGCTCTTCTTTGGAACGATTGTATGTGAGACGAATGGGACAATGCTTTAACATTTAGACGTTGCGACCAATTACATGCCAACGTGGTGATTGTCAGACTTTAATTTACAGGAAAATCAGATGACAAAATCGCTGTACCATTAAAGAAGACATCAGGTTTAAACCATAGATCCTACGCATTTGTATACAGTGAACCATCAAACTTTTTGAAACTAATGTGTGATCTTCATGTGAGAAGTCTCAACCTGCACTGTATAACAGCATTATATGAAATATTGTGTGCACCAATCTAGGCCCAGCCTTGAAAAGGACCGAGGAAGGTCGAAACAAGTGTCAGCTTAAAAAGGCCCCATCATTCATTATTTTTTGAATTTTCATTAAAATTGCATGAGTTAGATAAAATGGGTCATTCTCTTTATCTTTCTTGACCGAGAGTGATTATGTAAGATCCTTATTGTTTTGATGAATTGTGGTTATCAACATTTCCCAAGTAATGTAGGAGGGCAGTGCACCACCTGTAGACGTATTTTAGTTTCCATTTACAGATGTACCCACTCTGCTTCGGAGGCCTGAATGATTCGGTTCTGAGTTATTTCATGCAACCGTGTCTGTCAACTGTAACCCAGGTACTTGCACTCTAAATCCCAGAATCCACTATACCTTATCGATAAGGTTTTCTCAGATCATTTTCTCCCACTAAGATGTTCTGGGGACTGTCTCGCCAGGTCTTTCTTATTTTCTCCCTATATTTCCTTTACCCCACTTTCTCTTCTCAGACTGGTATCAGGCAGATATTTCTGTGCTCTATCTCACACCTGGTTGAACAAATAGCCGTTTGGTGTCTCTCACTCTGTTCTACTTCCTTGGCCCCAACATTAGGGTTGCCTCCATTGGCTTTGCTCAGCTCTCATGAGACCCACTTGTCTCTTGTGCTCTGTTCTCAGTTACTTTCAGCAAGGCTGTGGTGTCTTTGCCTCTAGCAAAGATGTCTCCCCTCGTATTCACTGGCTCTCTATTCAGCATGCAATGGCTTGTCATCTCCCCATCCGACTTGTCATGATTCTCCTGCCACAACAACAATAAAGTGCGGACTCCACTTTGCTCACCTACATTATACCTCCCAAAGGCTGAACACCAGGCACAGCTTCTGAATGAAAGCTTGACTCTGCCTTGTTTATTTCTAGGGCCTTTCCATCCGACCAAAGGGCTCTAGCAGGGAGATATTTAGTGAGAGAGAAATGGATGTAGCAGGGTCCCAGGCCCCAGAAAGCCTTGTGGATTATGCAGAGGGTCTTGAAAATGATCCTGGCAGCAATCGGGAGCCAGTAGAGAGATTTTAGTGCTGGAGAGATGCGGTCCCTGGGCCTGAGACCAAGAATAAGTCTTGCAGCCATGTTCTGGATTAGTTGAAGGGGCAAAGGTAAGAGTTAGACAGATTGAGAACAAGGCTGTGGAAGTAGTCCAACCTGGAGAGGACCAGAGCTCTAGAGACATTGAGTTTCTGGGGGAAGACGAGGAAAGGGAGAATGCTTCTGAGGAGGTGCAGCTGAAAGTTGGCCTTCCTGGCAAGGTCTGCGATGTGAGGAGAGGAGCGGAGTCGAAGATGGCAGCAATGTTTTTTGCCTCACAGGAGGGTGAGGGCAGAGGGCCCATGGAAGGCAACCAGACTGTGAGAGGAAAGGAGGGAGCAGGGGTCCCAATGGGAAGGGTCACTGTCTTACTGGCATAAAGACAGAGATTGTTAGCAGTGCACCATCCATGAATAGCACTCAGGCAGTCAGGAATGAGAGAGGAAGAGGAGGAGGCAGTGGAGGGAATCTTGAAGAAGAGCTGCATGTCATCCGGAAAACACTGGAAGTTAGGATAGAAGGTGGAGATAAAATGGGCTAAAGGGGCCATGTAGATGTTGAAAAGCCAAGGCGTGAGGATAAGATGTGGGTCAATCAATAAGTATGTTAGGCCCCTTATGTTGCCATTCAGCATATAATGTCTTGAAACAACAATGCATCTTTACGTGTAGGCTCACTCTTTTGAAAGCTTTTTGATGAAATAACAGATGTTATGTGTAAGAGGATTCAATTCAACACTACAGCTAAGTCAATGCCTAGTCTGGGATACTGAATGGAAACCCTTATTGATATATCTTTACGTCCAGTTCATGAGTTCTGGATGACTACCCCTATATAACACCCCTCTCTTAGAATCACCCTGACTCCACTGAGCCAAGAAGTAGTTCTGTTTTGCAAGTTTAAAAGGTTTATTTGAGAATTTAAACAATATATATATCACACTTTATAATAAATTAATATCTGATAGTACACTTAGACATATGATGTTCATCAACAATGGATATCTGGCACTAGCACACTTCTTTACAATCAATGAGGAGTTAGTATAGGATGGATAAAGTAGCAAAAATACTTTTATGGTTTCAAGGGAAAAGCAATGAGGAACAAAATGCAGTACAGAAATACTTGATATGATTTTAGCAAAAGATAAGATAATCACTTTTTCTCTGGCAATTCACCCCCCTCCCCTATGCAATGTAAGAAATGGAAGGAGATGGAAAGAAGAGCACACAGTTCTCAGGAATGCAATCAAATACAATACGAAATTCAGTTCCCCCCCAGCAAGCTTAGAGAAAACAGGTATGAGTTTTAAAACAGAGGCCCAAGTGCTTTGAAAGTGGTGGCAGTGAAGTGAGAAATATGCTGAAAATGCTTTTAATTCCCTTTAGGAGGTTCAGGGTGAGTGAGAGATACTTGGGATGAGCTCAGGCTCACTTTAGCAATGCTCTATGAGTTATTACCAAGTTGCAAACAGATTTTAACAAAAGAAAGAACGGAGCCGCTATTTTGACAAGTGGAGAAATTGAGCCAAAATCGCAAGTCGCGGTAAATTTCGCGAGTGCGTGAATTGTGATTGCGGAAAAAGTATAAGGAGTAGGAAGTCGGTTTTAGGTTCGTTGGAAAGCTTAGATTCTAAATTTCGTTCCTAGCCCAAACGGTTCCAGAGATACGGACGATTAAATAAAGGTAGTTTTTCGGATTTAAAGTAAACTCAAAATGACAGGTGACAGCTTGCAGCTGCAGAATTGACAGGTGACAGTTGTGCAGCTTTAAAAATGACAGATGATACGATTTCTAGGAGGCAGTTCTACTTAGGTTAAAATAGTTTGGATTAGATTATTTTAACTAAGAGATTGGTTCTGCACAGTTCTGCTAGGTACTCACAATATAAATTTGACATAGGCCTCGCCATGGATCTGGTCAGGTTTTGGACTGGACTCCGGCTCTGGTCTCGGCACTTCACAATGATCTTGGTCAGCTCTCTGGTTCTGCTCACAGCGGTCTGGGTCACTCTGGATCTCTGGTCTGGTCTCTGGCAATTGTTCTTGGCAAAAGAATTCAAACAGCTCGCCCGGCTGTGGAATAGTTCGCAAATGATTTTAAGGTTGCTGAGGCCTGCTGACAAGAGTTCTCAGTTTGTGGGTTTAGGCCCTTGCTTTAAGTTATGAAGTAAAGTTCTGGTCTTTGGAGATTGATGGATTTGAAGTCTGGATCTCTGGATGTGAAGTCGTCGGTCAGCATGCTCCGCAGCAAATGGAATTGAATGTCTCTACCTGTCCCAGCAGTCTCTTTTTATGTGTTTTGGAAAGTGGGTGTGTGCGTTGGTCATAACTAAACCTGCCCCTCTCACTTATCATTGGCCTATTCCTCCTCTCTCCCTTGATTGGGGGAAGGAAATGTGAGTCAGAGTGATGCTGTAGTTTTTATGGTCAGAGGATCCTCCCCTGGTCAGTTTGCCCACAAATCTATATTTGATTCAAATACATCCTTCCCAGATATACAATTTGTTGAAATTACATGTGCACATTATATATTCCTTATGGTCCATGCTTGTCCGCCTCTGATCTTCCTGGGGGCTTGCATTAAAAAATGACAACATTTTGCGCTTTTTAACTGGTTTTGCAATATCGGACATTTACCCAAAATTACACACATGTGCGCAAGGAGTATGGACATTAATTGATGAAGTGTCAGATTTTTAACATGCAGACATTTGGAGTGAGACCCTATTTTCCGCTAGCAACCCCCCAGAATACACCACAGGGTCCTAACGCCTCTCAAAATGTTCACAGAAAAATCACAAAAATAATGATATTACTTATATAATTCTGACAAGTCCGCACTATGAGTTATCTATCTTTTTAAAATTATGCCCTGGTCAAAAAGGGGTGTGGCTTCCCACATCACAGGGTGGAATAACTGGTTTATCCACTTCCCCCAAGCTCAGCTGCTAGCAGAGGCAATGCCCCTCCCAGTTTCCCCTAAGACGAAGCCACTTTTACGACGCCCCCAATATAACATTTGCCTGAGTCCAGGACAGGCCTTTGTTCAACTCCCTGTAGTCCCCAGCTGCCACTCCCCTTTCAATCAACATGGCCATTTGACCTCAGTATGCAGCCAGGCCTGGCAGGGAACACAGCTGTTGATCCAGTTTCAACTCCTGGTGGGGGTAGTTGTCCGGCAGAATCCAGTTTCATTAAGCCAGGTTCCAGCTAAATGTCACTTTTTGTTCCCAGTTTTCTACATTCAAATCAAACTGACAATTTTTACCTATACATTAAATAATTTCTTCCTTCAAGTCATTTCAGAATATAGTTTTACATTGTATCCACCTCTTAGCAAGTCTTTCCTTGGTCTGGTTTTGTTTCATTTGTTCAGTTTTACACAAAAGTCTGGTGGTTTTAAAACGCCGGCTTTCTGATAGTGGTGAGTACTGGTAATGCAACCATTTTGGATTAAGAAAGTTAATTCCCCACAGTTCTGAGTTGCTTTTTTGGCAATCAGCATTGCCATTCCCAATGGTTTCAGGCTACTGTGTGTGTGTAGCCCACTGGTGGTTTTAGGCAGAGCCCTCCTGTGCTCACAACATAGGCAAAAGTGGGTGGCAGCCTATTCTTCACGTTTTCCCTGTGCACTCTCTGGGGAGTTCTGGCCATCATGATGTTTTCCATGCCAGTACTGCACAGTTTTATTGTAGGGCTTGGATGCATGGGTAAAAACATCCCACAAGCCCCCCCTCTTGCGATGGCCATTCTGTCCTTTCACTGATGGAACTCGCAAGATCTGGGATGTTCGCCTCCTCTTCTTCCAATTCCATAGGTGGCACAGTTCAGCATCTTTTCCTCCCTCCAGTAAATCAATCAGTTCTCCTTGCTGGTCCTGATGGGAGAATTGGGCGGTACCCCGTGCCCCTTGGGTCTCTGCTCCCGGTCTCCGGATCGTCCTCCTTGGCCAGTCTCCAGGTTTTTCTTTCTCCTAGGACGACAAAGGAAAAGCGGCAATACCTATGCGTAGACATTTTTCCATCACTACTAATGGTGTGGCAGACATATACATTTTATACTTTAGCATACCTAACATTTTACTTTTGAGATACAAGTTATCATTCAAAGACAGTGGCTTACAAGAGTATAATATTTTAGAGACTATATGTGGGATATTTTAGGGTTGGAACTGAATTAATCTGGAGCGGTCCCCTCTGGTATTGCAGAGGACTCCTCCAGTTGCTGCAAAGTGTGCCTGGGATGGCAACAATTTAGCTGGTTAATATGGACCCACTTGTCTTCCTCTTCCGACAGACTGCCTTTGGGGATGCAGATCTTATAGGCAACAGGGGAGATCTTGTCTATAATTTCAAACGGTCCCTTCCATGTAGGCAAGAATTTTTGCTGTTTGGCCTGGTTCCTTTGGAAATTGTATAGATAGACCCGATCACCCACCTTATATTCCTTTCGGGTAGTTTTTAAATCATAGTGTGTCTTCATGCTCTCGGCTGATCTTTCTAGATTCCGCTGAGCATAGGCAAAAGCATGCTGAAGGTGTTTCCTTAAATTCTCCACATACTCATGAGTTGTGGAGGCATTTATCAACGTTTGCTCTTGGGTTCTGTAGAGTAAATGCTGGGGAAGCACCATCTTGCGTCCAGTCATCAACTCAAATGGTGACATTTTGGTTGCAGATGAAGGGGTAGATCTGATGGCCATTAGGACCAGAGGTAATCGGATATCCCAACTTGGCCTAGAATCTGCCACAAACTTTTTTTAAGATGCTCACAATGGTTCGGTTATATCTCTCTACTGCTCCAGAAGAAGCTGGCCGGTAAGCAATATGTAGCTTTCTTTTGACCCCCAGTATCTCCCACATCTTTGTCATTACTTCACTGGTGAAGTGGCTACCTCTGTCTGACTCAATCCTTTGAGGTAGACCAAAACGGGAAAAGATGTGGTTAATCATCTGGGCAGCTGCTGTTTCTGCCTTGCAGTTTGGGGCTGGGAGACATTCCACCCACTTGGTAAACAAGCATGTAATGGTCAACATGTACTTGTTTCCTCTAGACGAGCGAATTTCAGGGCCTACAAAGTCAATTTGCAAATCTGACCATGGCAGTGTCATCCCCCTCTTTTGGAGAGGCTCACGGTGTGTGAGGGATGATGGCTGAAATTGTGCACACACAAGCCACCCCTTCAAGTATTGGTCGAGGTCCTGCCCCATGTGTGGCCAGTATGCAACCTCTCTTAAGATTTCCAGTGTTGTGTGAAACCCCCTATGACCGGCAGTGGCCGCATCATGGGCGTGACTTAACATCAGGCTTCGGAATGAGGTAGGAACCACCCACTGATCATGGCCAGCTTTGGATTTCCTTACCAACAAACTGTCTTGGATTCGGAACATTTTTGGACATTTCATCAACACTCTTAGGTCCCCTTTCCCAATGTAATCGGTATCCGTCAGGGGAAAGTTCTCAGGGTCCTCAAGGTGTTGGTAAAACTTACCAATAATTGGATCCCCCTTCTGAGCTGTAATTAAATCAGCATCAGGGGTCTCCTTACTCCATTGTGCAGTTGAAAGATCATTGTGAGCATTTGCCTGGGACCTAGTGATAGCGGTGACCTGGATTTCCCCCACAGGGACTCTATTTCGATTAGATCCCCTTGGATGGCCCCGGTTTTGGCCAGCTGATCAGCTAAGTCATTTCCAGTTTTGTCTGGTCCCTCTACTTTGGAATGACCCTTGATCTTCTTCCAGTAGATGGTCATCACATTCGAGGTGACCAGATCATCAATGTTTTGGATTAACTTCCCATGTTTCAGGGGTTTGTTATTAGCGCATAACATGCCTCTGGTTTTCCAGTTGACCAGGTGCTCCACGAACCCGTTCCGTACATAATCCGAATCTGTGATAATGACCAGTTCGTGGAGTTGATGCTGGACAGCAGAGAGGATGGCCTGATGCACAGCCATCAATTCTGCCACCTGACTACTTCGGGGACCAATTTTGTATCCAGCGGAGGGTTCTGGGAACTCCTTCACCCATGCATTCCCTATGCCAGCCACCAGTTCTTTCTCCCCGTCGTTGTCAACATGGTAAGAGCATCGATCCACATAGACAGTGGGCATTCCCTCACACTTGTCTTCTTCAAAGACTTTGTGTGGGGAATTAAGGTATGCCTCCATGTTGTCCCTGATTTTTAGACTTTCGTCCTCGACACAGTTTTCTCTGGTACAATCATGCAAGTCAGCCAGACCTTGCGCGAAGGGACTATTCTTGTTTTGGCCATATCTGACCTCCACAGGAAAGCCTTGCATTGACAGAATCCAGGAAGTAATTCGGGAATTACTCACATTTCCGGCCCGGATTCTGTCACTTTGGAGATATTGCAGAGGCTGGTGTGGAGTCGCCACTATGATGTGTTCCCCTGGATAAACGGGCGGTAATTCTTCAATGCCCACACCGTTGCCAGGAGTGCCTTCTCACAATCGTTGAATTTTTCCTCCACAGAGGATAAAGTTTTGCTCGCATAGGAGATTACTTTATTGACCTTGTCATGCTTTTGGTATAATACTGCCGTCAAGCACGTATTAGAGAACCCCGTCTCCAGGAAGAACTCTTTGTTTCTGACAGGGTAAGCTAGGCAAGGCGCTTGTGAGAGGCTTCTTTTAAGTTGTCTTACTGCCTCGGATTGTTCCGGACCCCATTCTCACTTGACCCCCCCCTTCAGGAGATGAATCAGGGGTCTAGTGATCTCTGCGTAGCCTTCAATGAACTTTCTGCTGTAATTAGTCTGTCCAAGGAGGCTCCTTAGTTCCCGCAGAGTTGTGGGGTCTTTCAGTTTCTGGAGTGCTTCCACTTTCTTTTCTTGGGGACAGAGACCCTGAGGAGTAATCTCATGCCCCAAGAAATTAACACGGGTTCTACACCACTGTGCTTTCTGAAAGTAAAGTTTTGCTCCGGCGGCCCTCAACTGTGTCAGAACGTAACGGATCTCCGCTATGTGTTGCTCCACAGATGAACTTTTGATGAGGACATCATCTATATAAGCCAGGTTACCCTTCGCACCCAGGTCGGGCATGGCCTTATGTAGGAAAATGTTGAATTAATTGCCGGAGTTGAGGTATCCGAAGGGAGTCCGGATCCATGTGTACTGCTGGCCCCCAAAGGTAAAAGCCAGTTTGTATTGGTCCTCCCTACTGACAGGCACAGTCCAGTATCCATTGGTCAGGTCTATTGCTGTGAATACCTGTGACCCCTGAATCTGGGCTAGCCCTTGGTCAATGTAGGGCAGAGGCCATCGGGAAGTATGGACCCGTTTGTTGAGCTCCCTAAGGTCGGCACAGAGTCTCCACTGGCTGTTTGGCTTCAATATTCCCAGCACCGGATTATTGAAAGTGCTGTGGACTGGACGGATTATTCCCCGGGACTCTAGGTTCTTAATTATTTCAGTAAGGGACTCCATGGATGCGAGAGGCAAGCGATATTGCTTCACAAACACTGGAGTCATTCCAGGGTCCGTGGTAATTGTTGTGGTGTGGATGTCGGTGCGACCACAGTCATATGAGTCTACCGCAAAGAGATCTTGGAAATCCAAGAAAACTTGTTTCAACTTTTGCTTCTGTTCCAGAGTCACACAGGCATCAGCTAGGTTGACTCTCTCTTCCACCATCTGCCTGAAGCCTGGAAAGACTTCTGGTTTGGCTATCTCAGCGGCCTCCTCCAGCTGGGTGGAGAAGTCCCTGGTCAGAGTGCTGATTTGGACTGGAGGCTTCAGGTGGGAAAGGCAGCCCTCATGGACCTGGAAAATCACCTCATCCCTCCTGAAGTCACAAGTCACATCTTCCTTACCATAAGGGCAAGAGGTGTACACCAGGAAGTTCCCCCCATGTCGGGTGAAAATCCTGTCTGGTGTTGTATTGTCCTCACTGTCACTGTCAAAACAGTCCTTGGGGATTGGTCCTAACAGTTAATTTCCTAAATCAATGGAGAAATGTCGGTCATCAACCGCCATTCCAATAGTGGTGCCTGCGGCTAGAGTAATAATCTGTAAGTCGCTGTTATCCACCTCTATTGGAATGGTGTCATGTTCTATGTTGACTAATGGTGTTGGGTTTACCCCTAACCCTTGCTGTTGGAGAGAAGCATTTAGATGAATATAAGCATCAGGGTTTTGCAATTTTTGTCCTCTTTTAACTTTCACTTCCAGGGAGAATTGTCGGGTCCTTTCTGGGATGGTGACTTCCTCTTTGAGCTGAATTTCAACTGCATAAGGTAGCAATTGAGCTGACCTAAATGCTTTTTCTGGATCATCAAAGCCCATGGGATTATCCGCTAATCGGGACCAAGCTTTGAAGTTTATTAGGTCCAAACTAATGGCAAAGCGATTGAGAATGTCACTGCCTAAGTAAAAGGCGGCAGTGACGTCTCGCACAACCCAACAATTATGGACTATGCTCTTGTTGCTAATGGAGATTTTGAGCATACACCTGCTGGGAAGGAGATGTTTGGCATTAGGTGCTTCCAGGTCCATTTCCCATTTGTCTATCAGTTTGAATGTGGGAATGGCTGGATCTTTTGGGAGTTGGCGGAACATGGCTTCGCTGATGAAGCTCTTACCGTTGTTCACACACACTCGAGCGAGAACAGAGTCCTTCCCATCATTTAACTGAACAGGGATGAACAACTGCTCTCCTATTCGCTGAATATCAGCCAGGCTCTGAGCTGATTTCACATCTTTCTGAACTATAGGAGTGGGATTTCTGATTGTGGATTGGTGAAGAATTTCAGAGTGTTTCCTTCCAGTGTGGAATACCACCTTAAACTGGAAGGAAGGTTGATTTTCAGAAATAGAGAGGACACCCCATCACCAGTCTGTTGTCCTACTGCTATTACTGTCACGTCTGGAGTTTGGTTGTTCTGGAAGTGAAATTCTACTTGGTCAGATTTTTGTTCAACCATGTGGCAGGTGCCGTTTAAACTAACATGGTTGACACTCTGTTTCAATTTTATGGGTTGGCTAGTCTGGGTCCAGAGGACCTTGTTTACACAATCTATTAGGGGTGACAACCTTCTCAGGAGGTCATTCCCTAGTAAACAAGGGGTGCCCTCTTGAGTCACTACTATGACCGGGTGTTTCACCTTGTGTCACCCAATTTTAATGTCCAAGTCTGCAGTCCCCTCAACGGGAATTTCCTTCCCGTCAAAGTTCTGCAGTTGTCTAGGAAGAGAGGTGAGAGGAATTCGGTAATTCTCCCCCCTTCCTGCATTTAGTTCCTCAAAGGCCCTTTTGTACAGAAGGGTAGCTTGGGATCCAGTGTCCACCAGTGTCAAAATTGTACCCTGCCCCTGTACTTGTACCGGGGCATAGAATCTTCCCTCCTTCTCCTCAAGGGGGCACAGATAATGCACATTTTTGGACAACTGGTGGGCTAACTTTCTGGTTTTGGACATTGCTAGCGAAGAGATTTGGGCAGAATTCTGTGGAGAGCCTTGGGAATCTGAAAGAAAAAGTTGGCAACTGGAGATCAGAGCCATTGTGGGTTCCCCTGGTTCCGGTTCTGGGCCGCCCCCCCCTTTTTGGAGGCAGTCACCAGGATGGGTTTGAATCAGGGGATTTTGGTATTGTCGGTTCCGGGATGAGATGATGGGCGGTGGTAGCTCAGTCTCCACATCTCCCCAGTCTGAATTGACATCCCTTGGGACCCATTCTTCCCTGGGAGGAGTTCCCCCATCTCTGAAGGAGAAGATCCTTTCCCCAGGATCTTCTGAGGATCCCTCTCCCTCAAATTGGAAGACCTGTACCTCCTCCACAAAGTGGGTCTGTTTGGGTCCTTTGTTTCTCCTACCCCCCCTCTGCTCCTTGGGAGGCAGGCTTTCAGGGGAAGGAGATTTTGTTTCCGGTTCCTTGTTTTCCAGGGGCTGTTTACAAGTTGGGAAGGAAGCTTCCTCCAAGGCTTTACACCCCCCTTCCCTTTGTGCCTCTGCCCTGGGAACCGGTGGGTTATCGGGGTGCTGCCCCCGTCATTGTCCTGGAGCACCAGGTCCAGAGTTTGGGGCATTCTGCGGTGGCATGCTCATCTGAGGGTTCTGTTGAGCCCTCAGTATGTGACCCAGATCCCGTGCCATATTTTGGACCTGGCACTCAAGTTGTGAAACCCGCTCAGGCTCATACGGGGCACTATTTTCTCCCCTGGGCTGATCCCGGGAAGGGTAGCTATCCCTTCTCTGGTAGTACCCCTGGTTGGGAAGATTTTGGTACCCCTCCACCCTTGGCCTCCCCTCTCCCGAATTGGGTTGTCTGGGCTCAGGGAATTGGGGAAAGAAGGATGGATGATTTTGGGGCTGGAAATTGGGTGGATACCTGGGGAAAAAGTTCTGCCCAGGATTTGGAGAATTTCTGCCCTCCTGTGGGAAGTTGGGAGGGAAGTTCCCTGGGTTAGGTGCTTGGATGGATCCCCCCCTTAGGCTGGAGGAGTCCACACATAACCCAGGATTGGTCGGTTTCCCTCAT
The DNA here is from genome assembly GCF_040938575.1 of Ambystoma mexicanum. Lineage (NCBI taxonomy): Eukaryota > Metazoa > Chordata > Amphibia > Caudata > Ambystomatidae > Ambystoma > Ambystoma mexicanum. The sequence goes on along the minus strand of NC_090940.1, from coordinate 233,258,216 downwards.
AGCGGGGACTTACATAGTCAGGGGAACGGGGGACCCCATTTGTGGGACTACCTCCTCGACTCCCTGTCTGTGACTGGCCCGAGGGCCTTCTGGGCTGTGAATTATTTGGTGCAGGCAGGTTTTTAGGCCCCCCCCATCTCCAAATCTAAAACGGGGCAACCTTTACCTCTGCCACCTTGGCAGCAGCAGGAGTGCTGTTGGTTTTGGGGGTTTTTGGCGCGTTATTTTTATTTTCGATGGGCTTCTGCACCTCATAGATCCGGGTAGCCTGTTCAATGACCCAGTCTAAAGATCTTTTCTCATGAAAATCTCTCACGAGCTGGGTCATTATGTATTTGGGTAAGGCATGGAAAAACGTATTGATAAATTCTCTGCTATCCATGCGTACCCTTCTGGTGGTCTGCGCAAAAGCACGCTTTAATTCTTGCACAAACTCTTGTGGGGCCTGATTCTCCCCACATTGCAAATTGTAGGCTGCCTTGCGAGCCTCTTGAGGATTTCTGTGCACAGAAAAATGTTTCAAGATGGCCGCCCTGTATGTGGACCACCTTGAATGGTTTTGATCCTCCAGCCCCGTAAAGAAACTGGAGTATTCTGGTGAGAAGGTCCACTTTACATATTGAATACAGCTTTGGCTGTCCTTCAAATGGAAAGTCTCCATCATTTGCTCATAGAGCTCCAAACAGAATACTTGGCGTTCTTATGATAAGGAGTGATGACACTCCTTATTGCCTTTATTTGTTTCAATGGGTCCTTAAGCAAGGCCCTTTTTGCCTTATTGGCCTTTTTGGTTCGGGTAACCCTGGTCCATTCATCCTCCGACTCAGAAGCGCTGCTCCCAGAGGTGCCCGTCTGATCTTCCAGGTTTTCCCGGATTCTGCAAGCCTGGGAATGGCTGGCAGAATGTGGGGACCTGGTCTCCTGTGTCCTGTAATGCTCAGAGGAGTCTTCAGATCCCTCCTTGCTGCCAGGATTGGATGGGTACCCCCCCACTGACCTAACTGGGCAGAGGTTTTCAGGATGCCCTTAATGGCCTACTCTCCTGGGGTTCCCCACTAAATTGCACTGTGCTTGGGTGCCCATACCTGGATGCCCGCCCATCCATTCCTGGGAGGTACTGGCCTATGAGCCCCATACTTCTAGCTGGATAGTAATCTGCCGTCTCCGTGGCCCTGGGCTCATGTGCGCGAGGGGACATGGGGGTGGCAGAGTCCAGCGCACCTCGTCTCTATCAGCCCCTCCTCCCTGTTGCAATGCAAGAACCTGCGCTTTCAGTTCCTCAGTTAAGGCCTTACTAGACTCTATCAGTCTCTCCTGCATCGCTACCTGTTGCTGGAGCCTATCATTGTGCTGATGGAGAGCCTCATTTTCTCTCTGTGCCTCCTGATTGGTCCTGAAGTACTGGGCCAGTCTCTGCTACAGGAGGGTTACCTCCTGAGCTGTGTCCCTATTGGCCAGCTCCTTTCTTGCCAGAGCATCCTCCACCCTCCTGGTGTGCTCTAACAAGTTCTGGTGTTCTTTTTGGAGGTCACCCAGTCCCTGGAGGGCCAGGTGATTTTCTTCCATTTTCCTTTTTAAGTGGCAGACTTCCTGGCCTAAGGTATCCCTTTCCTGACTAAGAGCCTGCATCTCTGCTGCCAGGTCGTCCCTTTGCCTTTGGAAGGCACCAGCTTTCTGGCGCTCCTGGTCAAACTCTGCCTGGGTATACAGGTCTTTCAAAATCAGTTTATTGCTCTCTGCCTTCTCCCTATCTAGGTGGCTTTGCAGGGTGACTACCTGCTCGTCACATGCCCTATTGAAATCTAATTGTTGCTCCAACTTTTTCTGGCTCTGCAGTAAGGAGTCCAAACCTTCTTGGTACTCCTTCTGCAAGGCCAGAAATCTGGTATCCTGGTCCGCCTTTTCCTGTTGCAGCACATCCATATCCTCCTTTATTTTAGCGATGTACTGTCTGCTGTCCTTTTCTGACTCCTGGCTCCTGAGCAGCCTCTGCTCAGAAGAGTCCAGATCAGATTGGGCCTTCTCTAACGCCATCTGTTGCTTATTTGCCAGATCTTGGCCTTCAGCACATTTGTCCTGTATGGCTCCCATATATAGATACAAATATGCCGCTATCCTGGCAATCTTATTATGTTCATCTTTGGCTTTAGGGGCCATATATAGTTCACTCAGGGCCACATGTAGGGGACCCTGATCTCCCATTTATCTGACCCTGTTTCAGTGACCTGTTGCGCGATTGCCTGCAACCAGACCGTTTGGTCCTGATGAGTCCACTCATCTCTCACAAATATCTTATGTAAGAAGTGCTCTCTGGCTATTTTGATGTCTACCAGTGTCGTCATTCTGGAATTTGAGTTCCTTCCTGACTTACAGAAGTTTGTATTTTATTTTTGCAAAACTGACCGTTTCCTTAGAGCGTTCCTTTGAGGAGTGCTTTACAGCGTAACACAGCGTGGTGATCTGACCGGATGTATGTATCTTGTCAGTTAGCACACTGTATTAATCTGAACAAGTGACATATCTAATCCGGAATCCCCGGCTACGAGCCCCCAATTTGTAAGAGGATTCAATTCAACACTACAGCTAAGTCAATGCCTAGTCTGGGATACTGAATGGAAACCCTTATTGATATATCTTTATGTCCAGTTAATGAGTTCTGGATGACTACCCCTATATAACACCCCTCTCTTAGAATCCCCTTGACTCCACTGAGCCAAGAAGTAGTTCTGTTTTGCAAGTTTAAAAGGTTTATTTGAGAATGTAAACAATATATATATATCACACTTTATAATAAATTAATATCTGATAGTACACTTAGACATATGATGTTGATCAACAATGGGTAATCTGGCACTAGCACACTTCTTTACAATCAATGAGGAGTTAGTATAGGATGGATAAAGTAGCAAAAATACTTTTATGGTTTCAAGGGAAAAGCAATGAGGAACAAAATGCAGTACAGAAATACTTGATATGATTTTAGCAAAAGATAAGATAATCACTTTTTCTCTGGCAATTCACCCCCCTCCCCTATGCAATGTAAGAAATGGAAGGAGATGGAAAGAGGAGCACACAGTTCTCAGGAATGCAATCAAATACAATACGAAATTCAGTTCCCCCCCAGCAAGCTTAGAGAAAACAGGTATGAGTTTTAAAACACAGGCCCAAGTGCTTTGAATGTGGTGGCAGTGAAGTGCGAAATATGCTGAAAATGCTTTTAATTCCCTTTAGGAGGTTCAGGGTGAGTGAGAGATACTTGGGATGAGCTCAGGCTCACTTTAGCAATGCTCTATGAGTTATTACCAAGTTGCAAACGGATTTTAACAAAAGAAAGAATGGAGCTGCTATTTTGACAAGTGGAGAAATTGAGCCAAAATCGAAAATCGCGGTAAATTTCGCGAGTGCGTGAATCGTGATTGCGGAAAAAGTATAAGGAGTAGGAAGTCGGTTTTAGGTTCGTTGGAAAGCTTAGATTCTAAATTTGGTTCCTAGCCCAAACGGTTCCAGAGATACGGACGATTAAATAAAGGTAGTTTTTCGGATTTAAAGTAAACTCAAAATGACAGGTGACAGCTTGCAGCTGCAGAATTGACATGTGACAGTTGTGCAGCTTTAAAAATGACAGATGATACGATTTCTAGGAGGCAGTTCTACTTAGGGTAAAATAGTTTGGATTAGATTATTTTAACTAAGAGATTGGTTCTGCACAGTTCTGCTAGGTACTCACAATATAAATTTGAAATAGGCCTCGCCACGGATCTGGTCAGGTTTTAGACTGGACTCCGGTTCTGGTCTCGGCACTTCACAGTGATCTGGGTCAGCTCTCTGGTTCTGCTCACAGCGGTCTGGGTCACTCTGGATCTCTGGTCTGGTCCCTGGCAATTGTTCTTGGCAAAAGAATTCAAACAGCTCACCCGGCTGTGGAATAGTTCGCAAATGATTTTAAGGTTGCTGAGGCCTGCTGAGAAGAGTTCTCAGTTTGTGGGTTTAGGCCCTTGCTTTAAGTTATGAAGTAAAGTTCTGGTCTTTGGAGATTGATGGATTTGAAGTCTGGATCTCTGGATGTGAAGTCGTCGGTCAGCATACTCCGCAGCAAATGGAATTGAATGTCTCTACCTGTCCCAGCAGTCTCTTTTTATGTGTTTTGGAAAGTGGGTGTGTGCGTTGGTCATAACTAAACCTGCCCCTCTCACTTATCATTGGCCAATTCCTCCTCTCTCCCTTGATTGGGGGAAGGAAATGTGAGTCAGAGTGATGCTCTAGGTTGTATGGTCAGAGGATCCTCCCCTGGTCAGTTTTCCCACAAATCTATATTTGATTCAAATACATCCTTCCCAGATATACAATTTGTTGCAATTACATGTGCACATTATATATAACTTATGGTCCATGCTTGTCCGCCTCTGATCTTCCTGGGGGCTTGCATTCAAAAATGACAACATTTTGCGCTTTTTAACTGGTTTTGCAATATCGGACATTTACCCAAAATTACACACATGTGTGCAAGGAGTATGGACATTAATTGATGAAGTGTCAGATTTTTAACATGCTGACATTTGGAGTGAGACCCTATTTTCCGCTAGCAACCCCCCAGAATACACCACAGGGTCCTAACGCCTCTCAAAATGTTCACAGAAAAATCACAAAAATAATGATATTACTTATATAATTCTGACAAGTCCGCACTATGAGTTATCTATCTTTTTAAAATTATGCCCTGGTCAAAAAGGGGTGTGGCTTCCCACATCACAGGGTGGAATAACTGGTTTATCCACTTCCCCCAAGCTCAGCTGCTAGCAGAGGCACTGCGCCTCCCAGTTTCCCCTAAGAGGAAGCCACTTTTACGACGCCCCCAATATAACATTTGCCTGAATCCAGGACAGGCCTTTGTTCAACTCCCTGTAGTCCCCAGCTGCCACTCCCCTTTCAATCAACATGGTTTGTGACCTCAGGATGCAGCCAGGCCTGGCAGTTAACACAGCTGTTGATCCAGTTTCAACTCCTGTCGGGGGTAGTTGTCAGGCAGAATCCAGTTTCATTAAGCCAGGTTTCAGCTAAATGTCACTTTTTGTTCCCAGTTTTCTACATTCAAATCAAACTGACAATTTTTACCTATCCATTAAATAATTACTTCCTTCAAGTCATTTCAGAATATAGTTTTACATTGTATCCACCTCTTAGCAAGTCTTTCCTTGGTCTGGTTTTGTTTCATTTGTTCAGTTTTACACAAAAGTCTGGTGGTTTTAAAAGGCCGGCTTTCTAATAGTGGTGAGTACTGGTAATGCAACCATTTTTGGGAATAAGAAAATGAATTCCCCACAGTTCTGAGTTACTTTTTTGGCAATAAGCATTGCCATTCCCAATGGTTTCAGGCTACTGTGTGTGTGTGTAGCCCACTGGTGGTTTTAGGCAGTGCCCTCCTGTGCTCACAACATAGGCAAAAATGGATGGCAGCGTATTCTTCATGTTTTCTCTGTGCACTCTCTGGGGAGTTCTGGCCATCATGATGTTTTCCATGCCAGTACAGCACAGTTTTTTTGTAGGGCTTGGATGCATGGGTAAAAACATCCCACATATGGATTACTGATACATTTTCACATATAGCATAAGGTCAGTTTTTTGGGGTTGGAGTACCTTCAAGTCATTTGTGCCCCCCAGCCCAGGCCATTATTTGATGCACATATCAACAAATTAAATGGGGCATTCTGTTATTCATATTTTCAGCATGATCTTCTAATGATAGTTGGTAATGTTACAGTATTTTGGTGTGCCATTCAGAAAGTACATGCAATGTTTTTGTTACAGTCAGGAGTTGGTTGCATCAGCATCAATTGTGGTACCATGAATTTTGAATTGTGCAGGTTAGTTTTTATCTGAAAAGAACCGGGACACCCCTGCATTGTGTCCTGCATGCAGCAGCCCTAATCATCAAAGTACTACACAAATTCGACCATATCACCCTGGCCCTCATCGACCTGAACTGGCTCCCGCTGCAAGCACATATCATCTTCAAACCCTGTTGCATCATCTATAAGACTGTCACCTGATGCCCCCAACCTACCTCACTGAGAAAATCAGCATTTCCAGAGGCCTGCGTTCCACCAGAAGTAAGGACATGTTCCGACTTGAACTCTGCCGGTGCCGAAAGGAAAGAACAAGAAGCCAGGCCTTCTCTGTCTACACCATAGGACTCTGGAACCTCCTCCCCATCAACGCCAGGCTTGCCCCATCACTTCTGGAAAGAGATCAAGACTTCCTCTTCCGGGTATGGCTCCTCCCTGACATCTAAATTGCCACACCCTGCACTCCCCACCCTATATGAGACACAGTGATCTGCTCTACACTGTCTCTTCCCCTGCTTGTTTGTAGAACTCTTGGTGCACATTGCCCTTTCTCTCCTGTTATTAGCTCCCAGCACCCTTTTTCTCTGATTCTTTCACTCTGTTCTTCCCCCTATTACTGTAAATCGCTCTGTTGCTTCCCAAAGCTAGGTCTGCCCTCAATAAAAGGCATAATAATAATAAACGTTTATCATTTGAAAAATTAAATATTAACAGGCAAGTTCGACAATGCATATTTGAAACCTTTCTCACTTAGTTTACATTTAATTTCACTGACGTTCCGTTTAGCTTTTCTTGTTTCAGGGTAAGTTGTGGAAGTTCATTTACCCTTGTTCTCTTGCCGTCGTCAGAAACCAGGGGTGGTGTTACAGAAATCTTGCATTGATTCAAACGCAATTTGCGCTAGAGCCCAAATTGCCCTAGTGTAGCAAACATATTATATCAATGGATTTTTGTGCCAGGGAAATGCTTGCCCTAGTCCTAGAGCATTGAAAGAATATTTGTTTTGCACTAGGGCCATTGTTTTCCCTAGTGCTAATAGCACTTGCATCAAAGTTTTGGTAATACACTCCAAATAGTACCATAGAAACTTAGCATTTTTATCATTATCGCTCTGGGGAAGAACCAAGTGGGGCACTCTGATGGGAGATCCATGAACAATTTGTCACCTCAAGTAATTTTGGTTACAAATATTCCAGGATGGTCATGAGGGGTCCCTACGCCAGAGTGTTCTGTTAACCCTAAAATGTGTACATTATTTCACCTCCATGTTTCTAATGTTCTCCGTCTGTCAAGGCACTAAAACATGAAACTCCTGTACTTATTTGTTGATCACTTGTTCAGTGGACATTCTTTTACTAGTATAATTAGCAGCCTTACACTGATTCCCAGTATTTGTGCAACATGCAAGACTACCCTGCCCACAGACGAATGCGCATCTACTGCCAGGGTTGGATTGGCCCCTCGGCCATTCGGCCCGTGGTCGAGCCTAAATCATCCCTGGGGAATGGGGGCCGGTTGCTGGCCACTTCTGGGCCAGTTTTGAGATGAAAAAAATGCATTTTTTTAAATAAAAAGAAAAAAACACCTGCAACGTGCAATATGGATCTATACACAGATATTAATGATACATATGGTGATCCATTCTTGTGTGAAATGTATATAACATTAGTAAAATCATAACCATATTTTTCGTAGTGTACTTAGGAACAATGCTATTTGATGCCACTTCTTGTTTTGTCAAGGGGTGAAAGGTCATGTTTCATCGCTTCCCTGGATGTCACTTTGGGGTGGGGATCCATAGGCATCACCTCTGGTGATGTCAAGGGTCGTGAGGCGAGGGTTGGGCCACTTTTTTGAGGCCAGGGGTGGGCCACTTTTCTTAGGGTGTCCGGGCCTATTCCTTGTCCCAGTCTGAACATGTCTACTGCCAAAGAAGAGAACTCAGTACCAGCTGGAAGTCATGCTGAGGTGCTGGGTGGTAATAAATTAAGGAGTATCATACCTCCTCCCAGGCTCTATGAACTCTTGTTAGGACCGCAATCACTTGTTGAGTGCTTACACAGCCAAAGAGGTCACAGAGCGGTGGGGGGGATGTGGCAGTAGAGAGTTCTACCCACATTATAAGGTGCAGCCAGAGATAGTTTGACATGCCACCTTCCAGGGAAGGCTAAGAGCCAATATTGCCATGAAAAGTGTATGTATCTAAGCTGTGGAGCATGAATAAGTCCATATATGGCAACTTTGATGCTATGTCAATTCTCCTGGCTGGCTAAACAACAACAGCTGTATTTCATGCCCACATTCCTGCTACATGTCCAAATTCCTTCTCATTTCTGCCCCATATACTGGTGACTTTGTGTATTAAACAGACATTCATTTTCCCTTCCTCGCCTTTCTTCTCTTTTACTCAAATTCACGTGG